>NC_080591.1:21074166-21743750 GCF_029962835.1 Magnolia sinica | reverse complement strand
GCCATATGGGCCCCACCGTGATGTATATGTTTCATTCATGCTGTCCATCTATTTTTATACATAATTTTATAGTATTATATCAAAAATTAGGTATATCCCAATCTCAAGTAGACTATATTATAGGAAACAGTGTTGAATGAACGTCGACCATTAAAAACTTTTTGGGGGCCATAAAAGTTTTGGATCAAGTTGATCTTTGTTTTTTCCCTTCATCTTAGTCTGTATAACCTAATCAATAGATTGGATGTCAAATAAACAGAACAATGGGCCTTAGGAGGATTTTAAGGGTGGATATCCAATCACTATTGATTTCCTCTGGTATGGTCCACCTGATATTTATATCCATCTCATTTTTGAGATCAAGCCCTAAAATGACATGAAACACATACATCATGGTGGGGTCTACAGAGCACCGACCACCAGCCACCGGGCTGGTGGTGGTAGGGGGAGTAGCCAATCCGTCTCCGTTTGTAACAGCCTAACAGGATAATCATGGTAAATTTACCGGAAGCGGATTGGCTGGTGTACCATGCACCACCGATGTGGCTGATGTGTTGATGTCACCAAGTTCTGTGGGTCCCATCATGAGGTATGAGTTATATCCAAACCGTCCGTACACTTGGTGAGCTCATCGTAAGGGTTGAGCCCAAAAATAAAACAGATCAAAAAATCAAGTGAACCACACTGTAAAAAGCATTGGAGGATTGAACGCCTACCATCGAAACCCTTTTGGGGGTCACAGATATTTTGGATCAATATTATATTTGTTTTTACTCTTCATCCATGTCTTTTTTTATCTTATGAACTGATTGGATTGAAAGTAAACGGTGGGCCCTACCAATTTTTTAAGGGCGAGAATCATTGTCCCTGCTGCTATTTGCCTTGAAATTAGTCATTTTTTGGATATAGATCTAAAATTATCTCTTCAAATTTATGAACGGTGTAGATATGATAAATAAATCATTGTGGGGCCATGTAACTTTGATTTCCTTTGAACCGTTTGTATAACTCAGAGCTCGAGAGCGTCACCGCTCGTCTTCGCACGACACGTACCCAGATCCGCTTCCAAATTTATGATGTATGGCTGTAACAGGATAAGGTATATTTGCTCTTTTTTACTTTTTTGAAATAGATTATTAGAATCACAGAGAAAAAATTGGATAGAATTATGTAGGGTATCTTTTACTTAGATAAAAGCATAAGTACAAGTAATCAAAGTCCACTTCAATCCATGATTTTGGTCATCATTTCCACTCTTCATTGCAGCCATCCATTTCAATGGAGCAGTGGAAATGTCAACTAAAATACCACGAGTTACGGCCATCTAGATGTCCTCTCCTTGGAATCAGGTACATCCACTCACATAGTCCACCTACATACAGTGCAGCTAGTTTTGGTAGGGCCTGTTTGGGAGCGTGGATTTGGAACCCCCTGGATTCGCAACCCCCTGGATTGGCAATCCTCTGGGTGTGTTTGGTACCCTTGAGTGTGAATCAACTTTAATTCAAAAATACCTGTACATGGTATATTCACGGGGGTTTGAATTTAATTACTAAATCAACTTTAATATCCCCAATTAGTGAGATATATAATTTTTGACACTATGGTTGTGATAAGCCCGCTAAAATATATGTTTTGTCTACAAGTGATGAAATTCCAGTCTTAGATGGACCGCAAGCACAAGATCATGTCTGAGTGACTAACCAACGATTTTTAATCGTTGATTGATATGGACAATGTTTGAACGGTGCTGGACAATATTTGGACGGTGCTGATCTACATGAACAATGTTTGGACGGTGTTGATCATCGTTAGTGGGCCATGTGCCTAGTAGAGTGATAGTGTACAGTGACATACATTTATACATGCAACTATTCAAATGATTTTAGGTGTAATCCAAGCTCTCACCTTGGAATACAAACCCCCTCAAAGAGGGGATTGGAAACCCCCTGGATTGGCAATCCCCAGTTGCTTTATGCTGCCAAACAACCATGGGGATTTGAAACCCCCTCTAATCCTCTCCAATCCCCTCCAATCCAAGGTGCCAAACGACCCCGTATTGTCTTGCGCATGAGGGACATTTTCATTATTTGAGTTGAATTAGGATCCTTACTCCTGCTCCGGTGGTAGACTCTCAGGAGTTTCAACACCCCGTCAAGGGCTCGAGAGTATCCATAGGTGGTGAAATCCCACTACGGCGTCAGTGCGTGGGTGCGTGTGAAAAAAAAAAAGTGTGTAAGCATCAAGCACTATTTCAATTCAATTAGAAGCCATGGATAAAACAAAACACGAACTGTGTCATTGGGTGACGAGTCTTTATAAATAGGCATCTTAAGATATGTAGAGGTGGTTTGGTATTTTTTTACACCCGCACACACACTACCACACACTCAAGCGGTAGTGGGATTTCGCCACCTACGGGTACTCGAACCCTTGACTATGTGTTAAAACTCCAAAGAGTCTACCACTGGAGCAAGAGCAAGGACCCTAATTTTGGTACCTGTACATAGAGGTGGGCAAGTTGGACCCGAACTGGTGGATCCGACCCGACTCAGTACCATTCCGAACAAAACCAACAGCCTAGATCGGCCCTAATCGAATCTGTCCATCGAGATCCAATCGTTTTTTGGGTCGGATTCGGATAGGGGTGTATCCGAACAGAACCGATCCGAAACCCGAACCAAAAAGGTCCGACCCGACCCGACCCGGGATATAAATATCCCTTATTTTTGAAAAATTCTTTCTCCACGCATCTTTGGCTTTTCGTTTGGCGCCAAAAAACCCCGCCCAATGTACACCTGAGCCCCAACTCTATTTCTCTATCTCTCTTTATATCTGTCTCTCTCTGTATCTGTCTCTCCCTTTTTGTTGAAGAAGAAGGTAAGAAGAAGGTTAGCTAGATGTCTTGCGGTGGGTTTTGGAGCTTTTATGGGATTTCTCTGGTGGAGAGAAATATACAGGGAGAGCCGTTGGGTTTTGGAGCTCGATTTCTATGCCGGAGAGGGAAATAGAGAGAGAGAGAGAGAGAGAGAGAGAGAGAGAGAGAGAGTAGTAGCAGGCATGGTTGGCATACAGCTATTTACCTGCTGGTTGACAGAAGCATATTGGCTGGTGTACGAAGTGGATTTGCAGGTGTAACGTTAGCAAGCTCTGTGGGTCTGATTACAAGGTATGTGTTATATCCAAACTGTCTATCCATTTGGCAATATCGTATTAACACTTGAGACCAAAATTAAGACATATCTAACTGTTAAGTGGACCACACTATGGAAAGTAGTGGGGGATTGAACGTTTACCACCTTTGAACCGTTCGTACAACTCGGAGCTCGAGGAGCGTCAGGGCTCGTCTTCGCACGACACATTGCTCTGTACAGCTGGTAGGAGCTATAGCCTATACGGATTGGCTACTCCCCCTGACACCAACCATTGGTTGATGGTCGGTGCTCTGTGGGGCCCACCATGATGTATGTGTATCATCCATGCCATCCATCTATTTTTATATATCATTTTATGATATGATAAAAAAAAATGAATTATATCTCAATCTCAAGTGGACTACATTACAGGAAACAGTGTTGAATGAATTTTGACCGCTAAAAACGTTTTGGGGGCCATAAAAGTTTTGGATCAAGCTGATATTTATTTTTTCCCTTCATCCAGGTCTTTATGACCAAATCAACAGATTGGATGTCAAATAAATTATACAGTGGGCCTTAGGAGGATTTTAATTGTGAATATCCATTCATTATTTTTGTCTTATGGTATGGCCCACTTAAGATTTATATCCCTATCATTTTTTGTACCAAGCCCTAAAATGATCTGTAAAAATTGATGAACAGCATGGATGAAACATGTACATCATGGTGGCGCCCACAGATCACCGACGGGAGTAGCCAGTCCGTTCGCACTCATACATAAAGCAGCTATATAGCCGGTAGCCTGCTGGAGCTATAGCCTATAAGACAGCAAGAGCTATAGCCTATAAGACAGCAAGAGCTATATCCTATATACAAGTACTCGTAGAATTAAAAATAGATTTCTTACTGAGTTAGCTGAGTAAACTATGTGGGCCCATCTTGAATTTTTTTGGTTTATCCAAACCGTCCATCAGTTTTTTCGGATGATTTTAGAGATTGATGCTAAATTTTAAATATATCTAATAATCAAGTAAATCACACTATAAGAAACAATGTGAATAATAATTTTTACACCATTGAAAAGAATGACGATTCGACCCATGTCCAATCCAATCCGACTCGGTTGTCCTGACCGAGAAGGACTCGGATTGGCTCAGGCCAGGAGGGATTAGGATCTATTTAGGTCAGATGACCCAGACTCGGCTCCAGATCGGATCATGTTCGGGTTCGGCCCTCCAAATTTCGATCCTAGTCGAGTAAGGCCCAATCCGGCCTGACTCAGTCCGATGCCCAGCTCTACCTGTACAAGCATTTATTACATGTTATTCTAGTTGAATAATTTCCATGAAATTACATTCAAGTTTCTATTGTGCCTATGAGATGGTTTTTTTGAAAATGGTTTTACTCGGCAGAATAGACTAGACTTGGGTATCATTTGATAAATTGAAAAAAAAAAAGTTCTAAAAACGTAAATATTGAGTTATAATTTTAAAGTTATTTTATAGATACTATAGTCAAAAGTGAAAAGAAATTTTAATGCACCGTCACTTTCAACATTCAGCTTTCAGCTTTCAACATAAGTAAAGGGAGGAGAGCTGGAAAAAAAAATTTTCTTCTAATTTTCAGTGAAAATTAATTTAAGCACTTAATAATATGAAATTTTCCAAATAATTTGAGCCATATAATTATTGAAAATAAGTTTTATCTAATTGATTGCTTGCCTCTAAGTGCAGAGGTTCGTAAGTAATATCCTGTGAATACGGGGTCGATCCCAGAGGGAGATGAATTGCGAGAAGGAAAAAAATCAAATGCAAAACAAACTAAGTAATAAAAACTAAACTAATGATTTGATTTTGGAATTTTTGAATGGATGCAATTCAACTGAATAAAATAACACCCAAGCTTCAAAGTTCCACACATAAGTTAATGTTCCAAAATCATGATGACTTGGATAACACAACTAGGATCTGAGCACTATGGTCAGCCTAATCGAAAAATAAAACACTTTAAATATTTTAATAAGTGATATAAAATATTAGAAAATCATGGATTTATACCATTGATATATATTCTTAAGCGTCAGTGATTTTAAATATTCAATATCTATAGGATAATGGATATCAAAGAAATACAACAGGTTAAGAACCTCTCCTATCTAAGAAATATGATTAATCTAGGGTAAGCCTATCCGTCAATGTGGATCTCATATGATGGAAACATATGGATCTCACAAGAGGATAAAAAATAAAACCTAAATAATAGATAACATGCATACACCATTCTTCTCATCATTAAAACAATCAATCATCATAACTTAAAGAATTATTAAACCCATGTGCTTCCGAAGGAACTTAGAAAAACATAATTAAAATAAGAAGAAAGAAATAAATGCAAATTGAAAAGATCTAAAAAAAACAACTTATAAAACTCTAATAAAACTAAAAACTCTTTAAAAACCCTAAATTTTTCTTTGGGATGCCTTGAATAATCCTTAATAATGCCCTAGAAAGCTCTATTTATAAGTAAGGAACTCCAATTTTCGTACAAAATTGAAAAACCCTAAAAACTGCCTCAAATATACGTATTTTTTCAAAATAGACTTCTCGCTGCATAGTTCGTTTCAAACAGACTTCCTGCTGCGTAGTTTTCTAAAATAAACTTCACAGCGTTAGAATACACTTTTTCAGGACGATTTCAGGATTCTTCACTTCAAATCTTCGATTCTCTTCATTCCTCACTTGGTTTTCTTGGATCTTTGGCATGTGAAATCTTCAATCTTGGTCTCCTAAGATCCATCCCTTACCTTGGTGATTCTTGAGTATCAAATCCATGCTTTTTAGCACCCTTTTTCAATCCAAGCTCTTAAATTCACCTTGCAACACATACATGAGTAAAATAGAATATTAAGATGATTTATGTTCATAAAACCAAGATATAAATGAAAAAAATTATGCAATATTTGAATCTCAACACTAAGGCACCTTAGTTTTGGACAAGAACATCTAGCATGTCAAACTTACCTAATGGATGATGATGTATAAGAGAACTCAAGATTGGTCTCTAGATAGCCCATTTGGGGGTATCTAATTATACTTGAATAATATAAAATTGGTCCCACTTAAAAGTTTATTAAACTTGCAATGAGCTCAAGGTCATGTAATATCAACACCATTTGAGTGAATCATAGTAAATTTATTGTAAGCATGTATGGTTGTAATGAGATTAGGGATATTTGAATTATTTTTGTATTTTATTGAAATATATGTTTAGGATAACTTATGGTACCTTTTGCTAAGATAAAGGTATAAATATATGTAATCTTAAAATATATGTTTTCCTCCTAAATTTCTAGCAAGGTGTGTTATGTCTGATTTGCTAGAGGTGTATACTTGATCCTACCGAGATTTCATGCGTCTCTTGTAATCAAAGTTCCTGTCAATTCGCCACGCGTGGGATTGAAGACCATCTATCCTTATGTTGATGTTGGTTGACATCTCTACTTTGTTGGGAATGCAACATGTTTTAACATGACTTGTTTGGTGTGAAAGCAACCTTAAACGAAATCATATAACGTAATAGGGAAAGAAAAATTCAAATAACCACTGAGAACGTACAAATTTTATGTGAAAAAATTTTTGCAAGAAAAAACCACGGTACCATGCCATAAACAATCTACTATAATTAGGAAGTTACAAGAGATTGAACAATTTATAAATAAGAAACCATATCTTGTCCCTCAAAACCCTTCAAAATATGCTAGGTTCCTTTTATTCTATCCTAACTACATAAGTAGAACCCTATTTATATACTTTTGTACAAAATTAGAAACAAAAATTCAAACTTTTGCATTATACTCAATCACACCTTCTATTGATCAAGACATTACAAAGTCTCTCAGTCAATCGAAACATATCTCGAATGACCAGGAACATCACATCATGGTTTGGTCGACCGAAGGATTCCTCAATTGACCGAATAGCACTGCACCACATTAAAGGCATTGTACCAATATACCGCTCATTGCAACCGTCCATTAATTTCCATGATCAAGATTGCATCACTTTTATATTTTAAATACTATCACCAAAGAAAGAGCTTTGCTAAGCCCACACATGTGCAAGGCAAGTCATGTACTCAATCACCAGCATGGAACTTCGGTTCTAAATCCAATCCATTCATCAAAGAGATACCATCTAGATGCCCTCTCCTGAATAGAGCAAATAGGCATCTCAAGATGTGTATAGAGCTGAGTAACAAATATAGATTCCATCGACAATTTGTTTCTCTTCTTTGGTGTACCAAACACAAGAATAACATAAATTTTAATTACAAATACAAGTTTTTATTATATTTTATTCTCGCAGAGTAATTTTCATGAAGTAATGTCTAAGTTTTTAATGAATAGACCAGTTTCAGTTTTGGACAAGAACATCTAATATGCCAAACCTACCTAATTATGGATAGCCACGGTATAAGAAAACTCGCCTTAGTTATTTAACTCCAGGCGGTCCTTTTGAAGTTGTTTTGGGCTTGGTTTTAAACCCTCTTGGAAAACCCAACCTAACTCACTGTATTTAAAAGTCAAGGTACAAGAAGTACATTTTCACACGACAGTGACATTTCACCAAGTCTAGATCCATTCCCTTCTATTTAGTCATTGGAAGGATAGAAAATTAGCTATCAAAGGCGTGAATTATGGGGTATTCCCCTTCAATGCACTACTAAAAATTCCACCCTTATCATCTCTCTCATTTCAAGAGCTGCCCATTTCTCCATATCTCATTTCAAGAAAGATGTTGGTGAAGAAAATGGAGTCTGTTAGGAAGCTAGCCAAGAAGGTGATTAGAAGCCGGCAAAAACCACAATACAAGTGCCTCCTGCACTATGATGAGGTGGATGATTCGGCGTCTTCGCCTGAGACACCGACTGGGTTCTTCGCGGTCTATGTTGGGGAAGAACGGCGGAGATTCGTCGTGCCCATGGCATTCCTATCACACCCACTCTTCAAGATGTTACTAGAGAAGTCCTACAACGAGTATGGTTTTGAACAAAGGAATGGATTAGTGGTCCCATGCACCGTGCCAACTTTTCTAGAGGTGATCAATGCTATGGAGTGTTGTCATGGGCAGTTTGATCTTGATACCTTGGTCGGCGAGTTGGTTGCGTAAGCGCTGTTTGGGCGCCATGCTAGATCATGAATTGGGTGATTTGCAAATTGTTTCGATCTCGAATTGGACAGGCTAACCTCCAATTCGCAGTTATGATTGCTACGATTTACAAATTACGCTGGAATCTATGTGTGCATTTGGCTTGGGCTGGTGCCAAAACATAATTTTCTATTTTTGAGATTTCTAATCTTTATAAAATTTTCAAATGACATAAAAAAGATGTCCGTACTGCTACTAAGCAGCTTGTTCTCTTTAGATAGGCCATGAAAGAGCCTCATTTTGCAATTTATAGAAATTTTATTAAGAGTATAGTTTTCCAAAAATTTTAATTAATGTTCTTTGCTTTTGAAATGCCCATGATCTAGATACAGCTTTTTTTTTTTCTTTTTTTCTTTTGGATTAGAGCTTGTTAGTACACACCCATGTGTGTACACACACTGGATGTTAGCCACCCCTGCTAGGGATCGATACCAAGACCTCAAGTGTTGAAACGAGGTATCTCCACTCAGTCTGCCAGTTGAGCTATAGATCTGGGTGTGATCCATATAGCTTGAGTAAGAAGAGAAGAGTTAGGGTTGGGTGAGATTCTTGGATTGTATGATGCTCCGGATTTGTTTTTAATACGACAATTTTGTAGATAATTACAAGGGCATACTTGTGTACATGTTCACAGATTCTCCCAATTTGGATTTTCATTTTGTTCTTCTTGTTTTGTCTTTTTTTTCTTTGTACAAGCAATGCATGTGGGCCCACTGAGTGTGTGTATGTTATCCAACTCAAATTGTAGGGTTGCCCCACCTTGAAAATGTGACACCCAAAAATCATACAAATCTAGTCATTGGGGTGTACGGTTGGTCACACCAAAGAAAAATGGACAAGGACCCAAATTTTCAACATTCACATGGTGGGCCACCATATGAAATGGACACAAGAACAGCACCAATTAGGAGTGAGTTGATTCATATGAAGGCTATACTAACGCAAAAGGAAAATATAATTTATCTTGATGATATATAATTTAATTGAAGATAGAATCCATGGCGGAGTGACACGGAGGATTAGGATCGTGTAGCCAACCAAGTAGTTAGGATAAAGCTTTAATTACAAGGATTACAATGACAATGATATGGTGGCCGACATGGTGGTTGATCATCCTATCTTTTTAGGGCTTGGTTGGAACTAGGATTAGGTTGTATGGAATTGCATTTGGTCCAATGTAAATTTCATTTGGAATAGATGGAAATGATTGAATTAATTCATGTATAATATCATCCAACTCCAGCAAGAACTATGGAGGGTTTTCTAATGGAACCTGGAATCCACTATATGTGCCTCACACGTGGCACACAAATTGCATATATGTATGGGAGATTGGCATTAGTGGTGAAATTTGGTGAGTTGATTATAATTTCATGGTCTGCCAAATACTAATTTTATTTAATATAGTATTTTTCTCAAAGGAAGAATTTGATCTCAAGCATGAGATTGGAAACATATAATCATTATGTAAAAATGGTTTTAATTTTACATAGTGCAATTTAATACCACCTAATCCCACATACCAAAGACTGAGCTTTCTATTTTCACCGTTAAGATGTTATACAAACACCATGGTGGACCCCACACACATGTTTGATGCTCACTCCTCATCAACTTGGATATACTTTTTTAAAAAGTACAAAATGTGCTACTCTAGTTCCAAAGTATATTAAAAAAGGATTTTGCTAACGCCAAGATCGGTGGGAGGCATTAGCAATGTCCCCAATGCTTTTAAATGACTTATCATCGATTTGAATCATTCATTTATTTGTACAATTAGGAATAAGCCATGGTACAAAAATCAGGCCAATCAGATTATCATAAACGGCCAAACCTTTTCAACGGATCAGATTTCGTATGCATGTGACAAGTAGGTCATGTGCAACTCAATGGACGATATCTTCCTTGTCCAGTTTTCTATTAGTTTGACTGTTTGGCAAGAGATCTTGTTTTGTTTTCTTTTGGAAGCCGGCTGAATTATTGAGGTTTTATACTCCGAATATTCTCAAAATGCCGTATCCAAACGGCTAATACGGCTGTCTTTTTTGGATAAATGGACGGCTGCTCGAATCTACTACCAGCCAACGTGACAACCATTATGGGCCCACCAGCTGGCATGATGAGTGGACCTCCATAATGTTGAGTGGGCCTCCATATTTTTTGCCACTGATCAGATAGATGGGATCATCAAATGGAAGTTTCTATAAAGGAATGAGGAATTACAAATGGGGCCCACAACATCCAAGTTCATACCATTTCAATTATAGATGGTTTGGATCAAAGTGATCGGTGGCTAGCAGTATTAGATCAAAGTGATTTTTTAGAGGCGTGGAGAGTCAACGGTGGGGGCACCTTGTGGACGGTCCACATTCATGATCGGAGCTTTTTGTCTTAATTCATCTCGACTGTCCATTTTAGTGGTCACCACGACTATTAAATCAAAGCTATTCTTGAGAGGTAAAAGGAAGGGAAGTTGGAACCCATGTGATTGATGGTCTAGACCGATGATTGAAACTTTATATATATATATATATATATATATATATATATATATATATGATATATATATATATATATACTAATATATATCATATAGGTATAAAGGTACTAATCGTCGACAGATATAATCCAATGAAGGTCAAGTTAGCGTGGGGGCCATCCACCGTGATCGTGTGACCATCAACGACCGTGACATTTGATGTGGTCCCCTAATTATGGGTTCCCAAAATTTAAGAACCGTATACGGAACTCGTGGGATCCTCTAAAATCGATTAGCACCTTATAGAACCATATACCAAGCACTGGTGGAACCAACCATTGAATGTCAAACATGGTTTCGAACCGCTGATCCAATGGACACACTAATGGTGGCATTCAAACCACATCCGTGGATGCCCAAAATGATATGAATTTAATGTGACTACTTCAGTATGTTTACAATCACGATAACTATTTTAAAACTAAACGAACAAGATAGGAATGGTAGAATCGAAAACAATAGATTTTAAAACGCATCAACGAGTAGGCCAAAAACCCTAATCTAATCTCTGCCACCCCTGAGGTCGAGCGCATAGTACCTTTTCCCATCCATATATATATATAATGGACTATTCATTTTTTTAACCATTAATCGAACAAAATATTTATATCCAAACGATAGGTCCAAGTATAGCTAGGGGGGTACATCGAACCGGTAGAACTGTGGAACTAGACTGGAATCGTTGGATCGGTCCGGTTTGGTCTGGTTCCGGTTCCAAAATTTCAAGAACCGTTAGATATGGATCGGTTATGATTTACGGCCTTATAGAACCAAACCGAACCGTGAACCGAACCATTGATCTGAATCATGGATCCGAACCGTTGATCCAAACCGTGGCCCCAACCGTGGATCCGAACATTGGATCTGAACCTTTGATCCAGATATGACTTTAAAACAAAAAAGTAAAAAAAAAAAAAGCAAAAAAAAAAAAAAAAAAAAAAACTCTAATATAATCTCTCTCACCCGATTGCCACCCCTGCCCTACCCTTGCCCTCTCTCTCGCCGACTGCCGCCTCTGACCCTACCCCTGTGATGTTGAGCGGGTCGTGGACAGTTACATGGCCAAGATAGATCAAAAAAGGCCCGGTCGACGACAGAAGTGATCCAGACCATCGGACCTTAAATCGGGCGTATCTCGCAATCCAAAATGAGTTATCAGACGTAAAATATATGATTTTGAGGTAGAACGAGCTGCTTTAGCCAACCAAACCTACTATGTCGGGTTACGCAAGCCGGATTTGCGAAATAGCCCTGGATCGATGGTCGTTTCCCTATTTTAATTCCGTTTTTACTATAAATAGTAAGTTTTAGTTTGCTTATAACTCTTCATCCGTTGGGCTTTAGAAGTTGCGCCCAACATGAAAAGAGCTTAGTATAATTAGGGTAACGGTTTGGTGAAGCCAAATAAGACACTATTTTTTGTCAAAAACCTTGTGCACTAGTAGACATTACGACCATCTATAAATAGTAAGTTGCGAATTCTAGGAGTTTACTTGTAGTTTGATTCTGATTTCTTTCTCATTGCGTGGTACCCCTATTTAAAGGATTGTGACTCGTTTTTATTCATTAATCAATCAATTTTGAATTTATTAGAATTTATTTCTATTTTCTTGCTTTCTTTCCTCATGGATTCGAGAAGTCTATGTGACGAGTCCATAGAAGTTCCGCGAATTCGAAATAGTTATCCTCTTGAGGAAGACAGTGCTCGACCTCACGTCATTCCCTGCGTCACCCTCTCTCTCTCTCTCTCTCTCTCTCTCTCTCTCTCTCTCTCTCTCTCACCATATCTGGGTGCTGTTGCGACACCTGCAAACCCCTGCCTGTATTGGCCTTCTTCTTTACAAGATTAATGCTGAGACAACCCCTGCCTGTATTGGCCTTCTTCTTTACAGGATTAATGTTGAGACCTTTCTGTTTGTTGGATCAGTACTCCTCTTGTGGTAGTGATATGTGAATGGCCAATGTTATGAAGCTTTCTCAAGTGTCATTTATATTTTGAGAGTCTCTTGACCTTCTGTAACACTGAACAATTTCAATTTGAAATATTCAATCTAGTTTTTGGTTGGCAATATGATGTTTTCAATTTGAATTGAAACAATCCATCACAATTACTCTTTTTAATTAAATATATAACAACATTTCATGGAAAATTTGTAGCTTATGCATTGATGTTGGCAAGTTCAAACTTGAAACAGCCTGATTTTTAGGACAGAACCGTGGAACCGATCTGGAACCTTCGGTTCCAGGGTACCAATAGTTCGGTTCCGGTTCCAAAAATGATAGAACCGTTAGGAACGGTTCGGTTCCGGTTTCACCCCAAAATCGGACCAAACTGACCCATGTGCACCTCTAAGTAGAGTTGTACACAAACCGAGTTAGCTCGGTTAACTCGCCCAACTCAACTTGAAAAAGCTTGATTCGACTCGGTTCGAAACCAAGTTTTAGCCTAGTTGAATTGATTTTTGGAAGTCGAAAAAATTTCAATCCAAGTTCAAGTTTGGCCGAGCTTGAATCGAACTAGTTCGATGACTTGGTTATTTTAATATTAATGTTGCTCACCAGGTGTTTGATAAAATGACTCAACGAAGTATTGTTTAAGGTGAATGCATTATTTGTGGGATCGACTGGTGGCAAGGAAGATATGGATATGAAACAAATCACTAACCAAAAAATAAATATTACATGATAAAACTATCCTTAGATTTTGATTTTAATGCTGCATATAAAGTATTTGATGAAATACCTAAAAATTGTTGATATTGTTTTGCAAACGGTGAGAAATTGAAGGTGCACTTCATGTGTTTGAGAAAATGCCACACATGCTCACATCTGGAGATGAAACTTCTTCCATTCAATAGATGAAACTTCTTCCATTAAATCTAAGTAGATCTAAAAATCCAAGCTGTCCAATAGATGAAACTTCTTCCATTCAATAACAACTGTTGCCTATATTTGATCCTCACATCTGGAGGCTCTTGATCAAACAGTCTGGACCTTTGGATCTGAGCAGATTTTAAGCCATGGAAATCCAGGGTTGGATCCTATCAATCCAACGGTCCAAACGAATCAAGGTGGAAGCCACGTTGAAAATACGTTGCGATGGGTGACTTGACCCTCACGGTTCATTGTAGTGTATCCGTATGCAAATGGCTAAAATACGCATAAACATGATCATACACAGGAACTGGGCCCCACCACACAAACACCGCAGGATTATTCCCATCAATACCACACAAAACCAACCCCATGGCCCACCCAATTCACGGTTCCATCACCGTCCGCCTCCCATGAGGATTGCCTTCATGTCATTGATCAGACCGTCCATCTGTTTCCTCGAATGCAGCGGCGATGGATACACGAAAGCACAATCCAACCGTCCATCACGGACAGTGTCGAACACAGCGATCGATGGACCGATCCCATGAACCGAAGCGCACCCCATGTAGTCCTCCAGCCCGACCTCCACCTGCGACCCACCTGAGTCGTCGATCACGGGGTCCTCAAAAACGGCCATGAACGACGTCCTGAGGGACGATGAAGGCGTCAGGCCTGGATTTTCGATGGCCCTACACATGAGAAAGTTGAGATCGCCCATGTCTGTGAAATGCTTGTTGGAGTTCTTGGCGTTCGAGAATACTGTGTAGCATCTCTTTGCTACGTCCCATACATCCTCACCGTTGGTTATCTTATGTGTATTTAGAATAGCAGAGTGGTAAAAACCTGCATTAACAGAGATTATAGCCACTGAAGAAGTTCTAATGAAAGGCTAGGATTAATCACATCCGTTCATCATTAGATCCATTGTTACATGTGAGTATCCATTAAAATCTTTCCTGATGTATAACTCAGGTGGGCCACACCAAAGAGATCAATAGGGAATACTAGGGGTGGCTCTACGTCCACTGTAGAAACTTACAGATGGAATGTGGGGTCCATCGTGTTGTTTATATTTCATCAAACACATTCATCTAGGCGTGACTATACGTTGCTCCCTGTGGTGTCTCCCACATGAAATTTTGGATCCAGATGGTTCTTGGGGTGGACGGTGGAAATGAAGAGGTGCAATAGATGTGTGGTTTGGATTCAGCATACATATTACTAGTGGTGAGCCCCACATAGCTTGAATGTATGGTAATTACCATGCGTTCCAATGCATGTGATCATTTGCAGGGCAAGTAGCTGGACCATGAGTTACCGTGGTTCCACAACCGCATAAGTGTCCACGTGTCAAGTGTGTGCAACATCCAACCCGTCCAAAAGGGCTGGCCCACCATAAAGTTGCAGAGAACAGCCCTATCCACTCATATAATCTACAATGTAGGTACTGATTGCGCAGCCAACCTTGTGGACGGATGGGATGTGTCACCCAGCCGTTCAATTCATGGTTTTCAGACTCGTCTGAGTTGACTCAGATTCTGGTCAGAAGCCCAGCCCATTTAAAAGCCTTATAAGCCGGTTAGGTTGGGTAAGGTTCAACCCAAGCCCAACCCATTTACTTAAACGGGCTACATTTTCTACACCAAGACCGACTACTGCCCATTTAGCTTGGAACCGGGTCAAGCCACCCACATTCCAGTCCTAGTCTCCACTCCCAGCCTATACCAGTTCGGGTCATGGTTTTCAGACTTGGACTCATCGAATTAGACTCAACTCAGTCGGACTTGACACAATTCGATACCCCGAAACACCCCAATTTGGGTGGGTGGGTCAGCCCAAAGCCAAACGAAACGAGCCACCCTATGATCAAGGGGTTGGAAGAGCTTTACCTAGATTGTGATCATGGAGTGGTGGGTCCAGAATCTTCCGGCAGTCGATCAAGCTGACCACAGCATAATTCTCTGACTCGTTATCAGTGAGATGCTTAGAGGAATTTGCAGCAATCAATCCAGCGGCTGCTAATGCTCCACAGAGTTTGATCCCTCTATCCTTGCATTCCTGTAATTGGAAAATTAAGAAAAATAATAAGATTGGTTGTCGGCAAGAATTACAGTTCTTAATAATACTTGTTTTAACTGCCATTGTAACAGAAACATGGTTTAAAACTCACTGAGTTTACTCAAAACATGGCTGAGTCAACACGACTCACTGAGATTCTGAGCTGAATTGCTAGGAAACTCGGTCCCGGGTCTTTACATGATACTGACATGGGACAACTCGTAGAAGGTCGACTCAAATACAACACAGGGTTACTCGAACCAAGGCACTGTGTGAACTGAGCCAGTTCGCTTGAGCAAGGGTTGGGCTCGAACAGCCGCAAGGACGAAAATTTAAGCCCACTTATTAATTGATCCCAGAGCTAGGGTGGCAATGGGCCCAGCTGCCCGGCCTAGTTTCACTGACCGGACCCAGAAGGGCTAGGGCTTGGGCCATTGAACTTAGCCTGAGGGCTAGGCTGCCAACACGGAATGAGCCATCATGAATTCTAATGGTGGGTCCATTGGGTTAGCAGTCCCAGAAACACTGATTTAGGGTGCTAATATGAATTACCTGATTTTTTCTAGTGGATGATACTATGATTAGGGTTGTTGGACCAGCCGTCTTATTTAGCCCTAAGCTGACCAATCAAGACCCAGGTCCGCGTCCTATCCGACTGCATCACAGGCAAGAAATAAAATGGGCCTGATTTCTAGATGTGGTCCAGACCCAGCCCAACGCCACTTATGATATCACTGCATAGACGCTCATACCTCAACGTTTTGTACAAGATCAACCTTCCTGTGGGCCCTACCATGGACCGTCATAGATCTTTATTTATACAAACTTCAGCCAGGTTGGGTTGAGCAGTTGGGCCCTGGGAAGTTAAGACCGAATGGCCTAATTAGTACTAGGGCTGAAAAAATTCACGCAGGGCCTGACACATGGGCCTCAAACAGTGACTTAACAGGCTGGGCTAGCCCATCCAGACCATCTACATCATGGGTCCTAGCAGAGATACTCAGCAGTAGAGAAACACGCTGCAAGCAGTTGTAGCCAAGGGCTGAGAGTCGGGCGGGTTCAACCCGACCGACCCAACATTGGGTTGGGCTTGAGTAGGATGTATCGGGTTCGGTCTTGGGCTTGGGCTATACAAGCACCAACCCAATAAAACTTGGGTCGGGCTCGAGTTGCTCGACCCAACCCGAACCCGGTCAATATATAAGTAACTTATAAATTATAATCGAGTGAGGATCGTTTGTGTTGAAGGCACATAAATTCCAATGCCGTCGGGTCTCATTGATCAACGTCATTTCTGGTGACTCAAGCTAACAATATATGTCGGATTTCTCTTCCAAATAGACTGCGTGCTGCACAACACGACTTTTAAAGTAGTTGTCCTGTATTTTAGCTTGTTTGTTTTGAAAAAATTGTCAGCTTTACTATAAATAACTACATATATAATTAATAAAATCATTAGTACAAAAAATAAGACGTGTATTGAAATATAATAGACTAAAGTAACAAGGAAAATATTAGTATGTGTCTGTTGGGATTTGTGCCGTGGAATCACACAAATATGGATTTAGGATAACAATCCAATGGCGCTAAGCAATCACAAGAGAACACAAAGATTTAATATGGAAAACCCTTGCGGGAAAAAAATCACAGTACAAAGCGACAAAAATCTACTATGAAAATAAAAATTATACAAATAGAGAACTTATCCGATTCAAACAACCTCGAATCTCACCCTTTGATAACTTTAAAACCCTTTTAGAAACCCTTAAAATACTTTTAGAAAGCCTTAGAATTCTCTAGAAAAGGCCCTAGGGACTCCTATTTATAGTTTAGGAAACACCTCTTACGCACCGACTTTGGAAAAGTCCAGAAACCGCCTCAAATTTACGCAGTCTGTGTAACCTTCAACTGGTCAAGTCAGGGCTTCGACTGGTCAAGCATGTTCCTCAACTGGTCGAGCGTCCTGAAAATCCCAAATACATAGTTGCTAGACTTCAAGTCAAGCGGGCTTCGACCAGTCGAAAGTACCTTCAACTAGTCGAGCTAATCCCTCGACTGGTCGAGCAACAGGAAGATTTAAGGCATCCCTTTTTAACAACAATCTTCACCATGTCTTTAATCTTCAACCGTATAGCTTCTTGACCTCTTCTCTTAGCTCTGCATCGTATCATAGCTTCAATCAACGCTTCTCATGCATACTCCGTCCTTCTTTTACGCCAACACTAAGCCCAGTGAAGTTACACAGAACTTAAACTTTTCTGTAAGAACGACCTTAGTGAGCATGTCTGTTGGATTCATGTTGGTGTGAATCTTCTCCAGTATTACGCGTCCTTCCTCAAGCACCTGTCGGATAAAGTGGTAATGAACATCAATGTGTTTAGTACGTGAGTGATAAACATAATTTTTAGCCAAATTGATAACGCTCTCGCTATCACAATTAACCGGCACAGCCTCCTACTGAAGTCTCAACTGATTTATCATGCGTCTGAGCCAAACACCTTCTTTAAATGCTTCCATCATTAATATATATTCTACTTCAGTCGTGGAAAGAGTCATCACGGACTAAAGCTTTAACATCCAACTGATTGCTCCACCTACTAGTACAAACAAGTATCCTAAAGTAGACTTTCTGGAATCCACACTGCCTGCATAGTCGGAATCCACATACCCTACCAACTTTGTCTCTGTCTTCTCAAAATTTAAGACGTAGTTTTTCGTACCTCGAATGTATCAAAATAGTCATTTCACCACTTCCCAATGTTGCTTGCCGAAGTTTGACATGTATCTTCTTACAACACCGACTGCCTATGAAATATCTGGTCTTGTATAGACCATGACATACATTAAACTGTCAACCGCATTTAAATAAGGCACATGAGACATAACTTCCTTTTCCTCATTTGATTTAGGACATTGATTTGAGAAAAGCTTGAAGTGAGTCGCGTGGGGAACGCTCACCGGCTTTGCCTGGTCCATCTCATACTTGATCAATACCATTTTAAGGTATTCTGCCTGTGATAACCAAAGCCTGCTCCTCTTTATATCTCTATGAATATCTATGTCGAGAACCCTCTTTGCATCCCCCAGATCTTTCATATCGAATGTCTCTGATAACTGAGTCTTTAATACGATGATTTCAGACAAATAATGGCTGGCGATCAACATATCATCAACATACAATACTAGTATGATGAATCTGTCATCACTCGATATCTTATAATAGACACAGTGATCGTATTCACTCCGAGTAAATTTCTGACTTAACAAGAAATAATCAAATTTTTTTATAAAACTACCTAAGTGACTGTTTCAGGCCGTACAACGACCTCATTAACCTACAAACTTTTTTCTCTGCCCCTTTAACTTCGTAGCCATCTAGTTGCTTAATGTAAATTTGCTCTTCCAACTCCCTGTGCAAGAATGCAGTCTGAACATCCATCTGTTCCAACTCAAGATCGTATTGGGCAACCAACGCCAACACGAATCTAATAAACACCTGCTTAACCACCGGCGCGATTATTTTTATGAAGTCAATTCATTTTCTCTAAGCATAACCCTTCACTACCAACTTTGTTTTGTATCTATCCACTTTCCTTTTGAATAATGACTTGTATCCGATCGCTTTTTGGCCCAGTAGTAGCTCTGTCAGCTCTCATGTGTGATTTTTGTGCAACGAGTCCATCTCATCATCCATAGCCGTCTTCCACTTTTCTACATCAGGTTCATCGAGAGCCTCCTAAATAATAGACGGGTCCCCCTCATCTGTAATGAGGGCATATGCAATATTAGAGTCGTCCCTGAATCTTGTCAGTAACCTACGATCACGCGGTAGGTTCCTTCTCATAGGTAGCTGCTCCACCTAATCTTGTACCTCTATCTGTGTATCTGTCTTTGCCTGAGTATCATCTGTGTCAATCTGAACACGATCAACATTTTTGGTTCCTCTTGCTCCTCTTGATCATTCTTGCGGAATAGAGAGCTTTCATCGAATCTGACGTCACGACTAATGATGACCTTGCGTGTGACCTTGTCGAATAACCTGTAACCTTTCACACTAATATCATATCCAACAAAGATGTACTTTTTAGCTATATGGTGTAGCTTATCTCTCTCAACTGACAGTACATGAAAGTAAGCCTCACAACAAAATATGGATAGATCTGAGTAGTCGATTTTCTGACCACTCCATACTTCCTCTAGGATTTTACATTCAATCGCCGTTGAAGGAGACTGGTTCACCAAATAACAAGTCGTGTTAACGGCCTCTGTCCATAGGTCCTTACCCAACGCGACATTACTTAACATGCATTTGTCCCTCTCCAGGAGAGTCCGATTCATTCGCACAGCCACACTGTTTTGATCGGGCGTGTAGCACACTGTATTGTACCTGATGATCTTTTCATCCTTGCAATAATCATTAAACTCAGTGGAAGTAAATTCTCCACTAATGTCAGTCCTTAAAACATTTATTTTCCGCTCTGATTGTTTTTCCATCATTACTTTCCATTGTTTGAATATGATGAAAACTTTATATTTATATTTCATGAAGTAAACTCAAACTTTCCTGAAGTAGTCGTCAATGAATGAAACAAACCATGATGACCTTCCAATGAAAACTTCTAGCTATGGCCCCCATATATCAAAGTGCATATAATCAAGTACTCATTTACATACATGTTTTTCAGATTTAAAAGACAATCTAGATTGTTTACCATATATAAAATGCTTGCATATATCTAAATCAGAATTTTTGAAAGTTGGAATCAAACAACGATCAAATGGTACCTTTATGCCCCGCTCGCTCATGTGGCCCAAACGAGCATGTCATATACGTAGATACGTGGAATCTGCAATAGCTGTTGTCGCTGCACCTGCTGATGTGCTTTCGATTAACTTGTACAGGTTTCCGTGCATTTGCGCTCTTATAACAACGAGTGCCCGTTTTAAAACTTTAAGGACACCATCAATACCAGTGAACTTGCACCCTATAGCCTCGAGTGCACCGATAGAAATCAGACTTTTCTTCCTATCAGGAACGTGCCTGACATCAGTCAAGGTACGCTCCATCTCATCAAACATCTTAATGTTCACCGTACCAATAGCCACAACATTACAGGCATTGTCATTGCCCATAAAACTTTTCCACCATCACATTCCTTATAACTAGCGAACCAACTCCAATGAGGAGTCATGTGATATGATGCTCCAATATCAAGTATCCACTCATCTTTATAATTGTCGTATAAGTGACCAATCATAAAAACAGACAAAACATCACCACCACTTGTTTCTTCATCAGATGTGACAACATTAGCCTCCTTAGAAGAAGCAACTGAATTTTCTTTCTTCACTTTAGAATTTCTACAATCCTTCTTCATGTGTCCACACATTCCACAATTTCAACACTTTAATTTTCCTTTGCCCTTGCCCTTGGATTTGGATCTAGGTTTTCAAGATCCTGTACCTCGCTCAGAATCTCTGCCCCTCGTAATCAGTGCATTGGAAAATGTCTCATGTCATCATTTAGCTTTCTCATAACCTTCCCTTTTAGAAGACTTCTTCGTATAGATGTTCTCTAACTTTGTCCCACAAACTAGCCGCAGTTTTTTTCCTCAAAACATTATAGAGAACCTTATCCGTGAGATATAAACGGATAAAGGCTAAAGCATTACTATCAAGGTTTTCTTATTCTTCATCTTTCATTGTAGATTTTCACTCCTCAAGAGCTTTAATCTTGCCTTGTTTGCTTAATAGACTAATCATCTTAACCTTTCATAACTCCAAATTATTTTTGTCTAAGTACTTCTCAATATCAAACTTGCCGTTTTCCATTATTACTACTCTTGCATACTCAGATCTATAACTCAACGATTGTTCTGATACCACTTGTTGAGATTTGTGCTATAGAATCACACAGATATGGATCTAAGATAGCAATCCAATAGCGTCAAGCAATCACAAGAGAACACAAAGATTTAACGTGGAAAACTCTTGCGGAAAAAAAACCACAGCACAAAGTAACAGAAATCTACTATGAAAATAGAAATTACAAAGAAATGGGACTTACCCGATTCGAACAACCTTTAATCTCATCCTTGCTACATCCTTTGATAACCCTAGAACCCTTTTAGAAACCCTTGGAATACCTTTAGAAAGCCTTATAATTCTCTAAAAAATGCCTTAAGGACTCCTATTTATAGTTTAAGAAACACCTCCTATGTACCGACTTTGGAAAAGTCCGGAAACGACCTCAAATTTACGTAATCCGCACGCAGTCTACGTAACATTCGACTAGTCAAGTCAGAGCTTCGAATGGTCGAAGGACTCCTTCGACTGGTCAAGCATGTCCCTTGACTAGTCGAGCGTCCCAAAGATCCCAAATATATTGCTAGAGTTTAAGTCGAGCAGGCTTTGACTAGTCGAAGAGACCTTTGACTAGTCGAGCCAGTCCCTCGACTGGTCGAGAAACAAGAAGATTTAAGGCATCTTTTTTTAAGGACAGTATCCATCCGACCAACCTGACGGAGCCTGCTTGGGTTGGGCTTGAGTTGAGAATTCTCAGCCCAAAGTTGAGTTGAGTTAGGTTAGGGTTGAGATATAGGAACCTTGGATTAGGATAGGGTTGATAATCAACCTGACCCAACCTGCCCCTCTTTCAGCGCTAGCACTTGCTATGGTCTTTATCATGTGGGCCCACCGACAGTGGGACCAATAGTAGAACCCAGCAGATGGAAAGTCCAATCCACCAACTGCACACTTGCACAGCCACGCACGATGGTTCACCACAATTTAAATATAGTAGTGCTTCCATGAAAATCCAAGCCGTACAGATAGCCGAACTGATAGTGGATGGAGCATGAACAAAAATGCACACGGAGCAGATGAAAGCAGCCATCTGATTTCGCCTATTGAACTAGACCACTGAATATTTCACTTTTAACCATCTATTTAATAACACCTGGTTGGACAGTTAGGATTGTTCAATCAGTGTGATCTTTTGAGATGTGCTCACCTACAGTGTGCCCCATATTTTGAATGGTCTCGATATGGGTACAGGTGTTGTTGAAAATTCGGTAGGTGGCCCAATTAAATCCCACCAAATTTGAAAATGACAACAAGATGTAGCTACATGGTCTAAGGACGATATGGGACCCACCATGATGTATGTGTTTTATCCACTCCGTAGCTCCGTTTCGCCAACTCTCCTCGAGCTCCCAGTTGTACGAACGGTTCAAAGGATATCAAAGTTACATGGGCCACACAATGCTGTATTTATTATATCCACACCGTTCATCCATTTGATGAGATCATTTTACCAAATCTCGAGTGGAACACACCACAGATAGCAGTGGGACAATGATTCTCACTGTTAAAACATTCATAGGGCCCACCTAACGTTTATTTTCCATCCAATCCAGGTGAAGAGGAAAAAATATATATCATATTGATCCAAAACTTCTGTAACCTCAAAAGGGTTTCAATGATAGACGTTCAATCCCCAGCTGCTTTTTGCATTGTGGTATATAGGTCTGCCGTATTTTTCAGCTCCAGCCACCAACAAACTGGCCATCAACACTTACATTTATGGTGGGACCACATAACTTAGCTATGGTGCGAAGCATATCCAAAGCTACAGCCGCAACACACCATAAGAAACAATGGGATAACGATATTGATGTTTACTGGTCATCCAACCTGTTTCTAAGGTTTCAACAGGTTAGGTGGCAGATTTCCATTGGTCCAGGCCGTGTGTTGCATAGCTCATCCGCATAGGTTTTCGATCAAGCAGCTATTTGTATAAACGTCATGGTGAGCCCTAAGAAACTTTCAACGAGTCATTATCACCATTTCTTACTATGGTGTGGTCCATTTGTCTTTTTTTCTTTTTTCTTTTTATAAGCTTTTATCCTAAAATGATGGGATAAAATGGAGATACGGTGTTGATAAACCCATAAATAGAAGTGGGTAAGTATCTAATCCGCGTCCGTCAGTGTCAACAATCGTGCTTCGTGGGGCCATCCTGACGGCTGCGATGGAAACGGACTGTATACTCCCCCGCCGCCAGCCAATGGCTGGTGGTCGGTTCTCTGTGGGGCCACCTTGATGTATGTGTTTCATCCATCTATTTTTCTAGATCATTTTATGGTATGAGAATAAAAAACAAAAAAAAAAAAAAAAAAAGGCATATAACAATCTCAAGTGGACCACATTACAGGAAACAGTGTTGAATGAACGTCAGCCACTAAAAAACTTTTGGGGGCATAAAAGTTTTGGATCAGGCTGATCTTTGTTTTTTCACTTCATCAATGTCTGTATGACCTAATCAATAGATTGGATGTCAAATAAACAGTATAGTGGGCCTTAGGAGGATTTTAATGGTGGATATCCAATCACTGTTGTTTTCCTATGGTGTGTTCCACCTGAGATTTATATCGCTCTCATTTTTGGGATCAAGCCTTAAAATGGCATGCAAAAATGGATGAACAGAATGGATGAAACACATACATCATGGTGAGGCCCACAGAGCACCGACCACCAGCCACGTGGCTGTGGCTGGTGGCAGGGGAGTAGCCAATCCGTTTCCGGCTTCGATGGCTCAAAGACTGTGTGGCCCACCTTGATGTATGTGCCTTACATCCACGCCATTCATCCGTTTTTACAGCTCATTTTAGGAATTAAGAATCATCCCCAAAATGAAGCGGATCTAAATACTAGGTGCACCATACCACAGGAAACATTGGTGATTGAATACCCACCGTTAAAAACTTCGCGCATACCACCGGAATGTTTATTTGCCATCCAACCTCTAATCAGGTCACAGAGACCTGAATGAGGGGACCTGACAAATATCAGCTTGATCCAAGACTTGTTTTTATTGTCAATCATTTCCTGTAGTATGGTCCACTTGAGATTTTCATCTGTTTTATCTTTGAGATCATGACCTAAGATGAGCTTTCAAAATGGATGGACAGGGTGGATGTAAGGCCATACATTAATGTGAGCCCCACAGTCCTCGGTGGATCCGGGGATCCACCCAAGCGGCACGCGCGGAATCGGGTGCGGATTACGTGCAGCTCCGGCCCCACCTAAGTCAGGTAGGCCCTTACAGTGGGGCCTACCTACTATATCCACGTTGTCCACATGAGATTTGGATCCGCTTCATTAATTTCTTGCTCACGTACTAATATGATTAGGCAAAATGGATGGACGGCGTGGATATAAAATACATGAATCAAGGTAGGCCCACCTCCCAGGAGTATCCGGTTCGCGCAGATTAGGTACTACCCTCACCCGTCTGAGCTCAGGACGGGCTGGACGTGTAGCTCGCTGAGTGGTGGTAAGTGGTTACGTGATAAGGGACGAGGCCACGTCAGTCAATAAACAGAGGCGTTAGATCGCGTCCACAGAGAACCCCAACCGTCTCCTATTTATTTTATTTTCTCCCTTTTTCTGTGTGCGGAGGTTGAGTAGCGAGAGTAGCTACTAAAGTAACGTCGCCAAGGTTTTGTAGGCCCTACAATGATGCATTTATTTTATCCACACCATCCATACATTTGAAGAAATAATTTTAAGGCATGATATAAAGAATAAGTCAGATTGAAGGCTAGTGTGGACCCCACTACAAAAAACACTGGGGAGAGTGATGCCTACCGTTGAAATCTTTCGAAGGTCCACCGTGACATTTATTTGAGATCCAACTTATTCATGAATTAACTCAGACATGAAAGAAAGGAAAACACAAATAACAGGTTGATCAAAAAATTTTGTTGCCCTTAGAACTTTTTAATGATGGGCATTGCTCTCTCCACTGTTTTGCATGGTGGGGTCTACTTGATATTTGGATCTAACTCATTGTTTGGACCATGCCCAAATATGATCTCTCCAAATGTATGGATGGTACGGATACAAAACATATATCATGGTGAAGTCACTTTGGTAGCCAGTCTCGCTCCTCAACCTGTTAGTAGCTAATTGACGGATCCATCGAAGTTATTACAGGAAGCGGATTGCTTACTGAGTAACGTATGCTGACAGTACGGAGAAAACTCCATGGGCTCCACTGTTGTTCATGCATGGTATAAACTCCGTCCATCCGTTTTATCATGTAAATTTAGAGCTTCAACCCAAATATTAAGCATATCCAAATCTCAAGTAGACCACGCAACTGGAAACAGTGTGAATTGAAGTCTACTGTTGAAAAATTCATAAGAGGCAACATAAGTTTTAGATCAAGCTGATATTCACGTCTTCCCTTCATCCTTGTCATTGTGATCTTATGAACCGTTTGGATGACAAATAAACATCATTGGGCCTTAGAAAGGTTTCAACGGTGGAAATAAATAATTCCACTGTTTCCTATGTATGATCTATTTAAGTTTTAGATATACTTCAAATCTGGGTTGAAACCCTAAAATGATCTGAAAAAATCAGATGCACAGCATGGATAAAACACATGAATACCCAACAGAGTTTACTTAATACAATAAGAGGTACTCAGTACGCAATCCGATTTCGTAATTGTATATGGGTTTCTTGGAATGCACGTTATCTGTTTGGTGCACGGTTTGAGCAGCCATACTCACCACGAAGTGACGTAACCCAGTTCTATGGGCCCATCATGATATACGTTTTGTATGCACACGGTTCATCCATTTGGAGAGATTATATTGGGCATGGTACAAACAATGAGTTAGATCCAAATCTCGAGTGCACCCCACCATACAAAACAGTGGAGAGAGCGACGCCTATCATTGGAAAGTTCTAAGGGCAACAAAAGTTTCTGATCAAGCTGTAATTTTAGCTTTCCTTTCTTTCATGTTTGAGTTAATACATGAATAGGTTGGATCTCAAATAAACATCACGGTGGACCTTTGGAAGGTTTCAATGGTAGGCATCACTCTCCCCCTTGTTTTTTGTGGTGGGGTCCACTTTAGCCTTGGATCTGACTTATTCTCCATATCATGCCCTAAAATGATTTTTTCAAATGTATGGACAGTGGACATGCATCATTGTGGGGCCACAAAACTTGGGGACGTTACTTTAAAAGCGAGTCTCGCTATTCAACCTCCGCGCACAGACAAAGGTAGAAAACAAAAATAAATCAGGAGACGGTTGGGGTTCTCCTGTGGACGCGAACTAACGCCTCCGTCTAATGACGTGGCCTCGTACCGTATGACGTAACCATTTACCACCACTCAACGAGCTACACGTCCAGCCCGTCCTGAGCTCCAGGCGGGCGGGGGTAGTAGCTAATCCGCGCCCCCATAGTCCATCCGCACTGGATTCTTAGCCAATCATTGCACCAATATAATCTCACGGAGTTATCTGATACTCTAGTGTGTATGACACTTCGTGCACAGAGTTATCTGATACTCTAGTGTGTATGACACTTCGTGCACAGGCGCTTAGAAATGATATATGTAGAACATGATACTCAAATTAAACCGATTAAATTGTGGAACCCACCGTCTCTAAGTCAAAAATAAAAGATCACACCGATTTAACAATATTGACCTCTGATTCGTGGGAAATTGGACTTTCATTTTCAACCGTCCAATAAATATTTACCAATGTGATAGTTATATAAAATAACCGTAACTTTTGGTCAACAATACAACCAACCAAGCAACTATAATTTGGACGGATTAATTTGAATGACTGGTATGCAATTTCATAGTACATTTTAAGTGCCTGCGTATCATCCGTAGCACTCTCGAGTATCAAAGGTTTTTCTACTCCGTCAGAGTGTGATGGATGATACACAGGCACATGAGAATTGCCTTGAAATTGGATACGTGTCATACAAATAATTCAAATTAAACCGTCCAAATTATGGTCCCTGTCTAGATGTATCATGAACAAAATAATCAAAATTATTGGATCATTTGACCATTGGATTGGTGGCCATTGTTTGGACGGTTAAAAGCGAAAAGCATCCTTCGGTCCTATTTCAACCAAAAAAAAAAATCCCCTCATCAAAGGATGTGACTTACCGGTTCCACAATTCGGTCGGTTTAGTTTGAGTTAATGGATGCTACGTATACAATTTCTGTGTGCTTGCGTATCAAGTGTCCTTCGCTGCCAGAGTATTAAAAGCTCAATTGCGGAAAATAAAAAAGATGTGGCCCAATGATCAGACGTACAGCAAGAAACCGACTAGTCTCATTCTCGTCCATCTGCAGCCTGACCACTTCCGAACGTCGCGACGAAGCAACGTCCTCAAAGCCCAGGTGGGCCAGCCTCAGGGAATTCAACGAATATCCGACCAGATCAAGCCCACGTGTCCAAATTGGCTTATCGGCCTTTCCCTTCGGTATCAGCTCCTCAACCGGCAAGCCCACCTCATCTTCCCCACTTTTCTCAAATTCCCTTTCTGCCCCTCCCTCTCCCTCCTTCATCAGCACCAACAACTCCTTCATCAGAGCCACCGCAGTCGTCCGATCGCAGATCGACGTGTGGAGACGAAGCGCGAAGACGAGGTTGGAATCAGGGAGGGCGTAGAGGGTTGCGAAGACGAGATCGGATTCGATCGGGCCGTTGATGTCGTGGGCCCAGGGGTTGATGTTAAGCTCGTGCTCGAGGAGGCGGTGGAGGGGTGAAATGGGAAATGGATCGGACGATTGGGGGGTTTGGAGGAGGGATGAAGTGGTGGGGATATCGACGGTCTGGATTTGGAGGAAAGGGGAGGGAAGGATTGAATAGGACGGAGGGGTGGAGATGAACTTGGAGCGGAGGATAGGATGGTGATTTTGGAGTTTGTGGAGGGCATTTTGGAGATGTGGGAGGTTGGGGGGCTTAGAGAGGAGAATGGCTACAACGGTTATGCCGGTTCCACCCGGCACGGCTTGGGCCCAGCTCCACTCGGTGCCGCCGAGTCGGCGGGTCGTGGAATCGGTCATTGGGAGAGAGAGAGAGAGACAGACAGAGAGACAGATGGAAAGAGGGAGGAGGGTATATATATATATGAGAAAAATCCAAATACTCTGGCTGAGTGTGGTAGATGATACGCAGGCACTAAGAAATTACTTGGAAATTGCACACGTGGCATAAAATTAGTAAAATCAAACCGTCAAAATTATGGTATCCAGTGTAGATGGGATGGAATTCACACTCTTTATTTGTTTCGGGGCCACAATAGTTGCAAAACAGACTAAATTTGGTCCCGACCTTTCATCGGATGAACGGCATGGATTGCATATACACACGCTGTGGGCCCAAAACTAAAATCAACGGTGGACTTACCCTGTCAACTTGCTCCCTATGATGTGGCCGTTTGGATCCCACATCTACCCGGTAGCACCATAGGTTACGGTGGTACCGGTACCACTTGAGCGCACCACCGATGAGAAATTCATTGGTACTCTGGCAATGCGTGGTGGATGACACGTACGAGCTGGGAATTACGCAGAAATTGCTTTAAGCAGTATAAAAATTGATATCGCTTTAAGACTGATAATCCAGTAACACCTACTGCTAGCTGCTGGCTACCTGCACTTTAATGAAAAATAGGATGACATTGCTGGCTACCTGCACTTTAATGAAAAATAGGATGACATTGCTGGCTACCTGCACTTTGAGCGCACCACACATAAGAAATTCTTTGGTACACTGGCAATGCATGGTGGATGATACGCAGTAGTTAGGAATTACACATAAATTGCTTTAAGCGGTATAAAAATTGATATGGCTTAAGAGGTAACACCTCCTACGAGCTGTCGGGTATCTACACTTTAATATAAAAAAAACACGATGATACTAGGAGTGTCGGTTGTAGTCGGGGACCCTCCGATGTCTAAGTATGATATATGAACTCAAAGTAGATGTACTTAGAGTCGGGATCATTGTGCATATATTACTTTTAAGAAGGCTAATGTATTTATAGGTTTGTTAAACAGCTTGCGTATCTGAGTGGATTGTGAGATATGCTAGAGGGACCCATATTGGAGTTGGAATCTATTATTGATTATTTCTTTGATTATGCCTCGATTAGCATGATTTTCGACTAGGATTTCGTTGGGTAATCATGCTCGTATACGGCACGAGATTCTCTCTGGATGTTATCATCTCGAGCTCGATATCCGAGGTCAGGGTCGATATCCGATGTCGAAGTCGGTGTCCATGATCAAAGTCTGCCGATGAATCTTATTACTGAGCTTGGTTGACTGATTCAGCTCGTCCATATCAAGTTTTCTTACTCAATTTTCTGAGTAGTAGGTGTTTTGGTAGTTTAGGGAGTTTACTCTGATATTTCTCTGTCACGTATCTCATGCGTCAAGTCAATACAATTTTCCTCATAACAGTTGCCCCCTACTTTCAAGTTTTAAGTTCGTGAGCTCGAGAAGTAAAAAAAATTAAATTAATGTATGAGCGGGAGATTTCAAATTTCTAACTATGGGTGGTCAGCTCGACCCATAAGTGTTCCTCGATTTTATCGTCTAGTGATGAAGGCGGGAATTGAAAGAGACGGCACATGTTACGATAATCGAGGATGATATTATGACAATATCTCCGTACAAAGAGTCATACACAGAGTGACAAGCACCGCTTCGTCTTTCGGGAGACTCACAAGCGGACACATGTCCCTACTCTATTAATGTGGGCTCTGAAAGAACCCCGTATCACCACATGGAGGAGATCGTGTGTCAATGTGTCCTTTCATCCTCTCATGAGTAATGCTAGCATTAAAGGCTCTGCCTTCAGGATTCTTATATATAGGGGTTTCCCTCTCATTCTTTCGCCATTGGTTTTGTGAAGTCCGAGCTGTGCCGACCATCTTTCTCCTTTCTTTATCTTAGTTCTTCTCCATTCACTATGTGGATCGTCCAATCACTTAGCTTTTTTCTAGTACGTGTTCTTTTACGCTCTTCATTCTTCTTTTCCTGCTTCTGTTTCCCCCCCGTTGCTATGTCTTTTAAAGGTTCTAGGGGCGTTTCTGTATCGAAGGTTTTCCATGGTGAATCTATGCATGATAGTACGGATTCCAGGTTAACAGCATCTTTGAGTGAACCATCACTGGCAATGGTAGCTCGAGATGAGGAGGCCCTTCCGCCCCAAGCAGAGGTGGCTTCTTCATCTTCCCATGTGTTGATTGAATCGTCCAGTTTCTTTGATTCCTGGCTGTAATCGGAGGATCTTTATGACCTCCAGTTGGAGTTTAGGATCCCCAATTCGGTGGGGTTGTGCCTACCCCAAGTTGGGGAACTTTCGGGCAGTCCTCCCGCGGGGGAGGTAGCCCTCTATCGTGTGTTCCTTTCTTACGGCCTACGGCTGCCTCTTCATCTAATGGTAAGAAAGGTGTTGCAGTGCCCAAGGCTTGCCTCATGACAGCTTAACCCTAGCATGTGACGAGCTGTCTTTGGATGATATATTTTGTAACACCAGCTCAGCTACTCTAAGCTTACTGCGGATGAGCTCATGTACTTGTACCAGACCAAGAGCAAGTCATGCTCTCGCGGCTGGTACTATTTTTCTTCATGGTCAGTTAAGGGTCGGGCCATTATCACCAGCAATCCCAACTCCAATAAAGGTTGGAAGAATATGCAATTCTTCACTACAGGAGGGTGGGAGGCCCCTGCAACAGAGTTGGGCAGGTTGCGGGCTTGAGTTCCCACTGAATTTGCTACCCCAGGTCAGGTCTTTAGTTTGTAGCTTCTGGTTGTTGCAGTTTATTTTTTACTTATCCCTTTGTAATTTCTTACTGATCTGATTACTTTTTTGGCAGCTCTCTCTCAGCGTCAGCCCTAACTCTCTGCATTCCACCTTCGTCAAGTCAAGATCACTCAGGAGTGTCCTGCAGCCCAGTGGGACTGGAGGAAGCTGATCACTCTGACCCTCTTGGAGCAGGTCGACTTGTCAGTGGCCAAGTCGGCAGGTATGTTTGATTTCAATGGGGTTTTGAAGGTTGTCAGCTTCTTTCTGTACCTTATGTGTTTTTTTTTTTTTTGTAGAGATGGTAGATCACCCCCGACCAAAGAAGTTGAGGCTCCCCTCCACAATGGAGTTGAAGCGACTGAAGATTGCCGTAAAGAAGGTTGCTCCTTCTGCACTTACTTAGAGCGCACTTGGGGTCGAGGTTGCGAAGATCACCGCAGAGAGGTTGACGATGAGGCCCGACCTCAAGGTTCCTCCTTCGACTGAGCAGGCGGAGGCAGCCATTGTTACAAGGGTAGGCATGGAGGCTGCAACTGTGGTACTCCAAGATGTTGCCCCAGATGGTGCTACACAGGGCTCCCCTTCCTCGTACGTGCCCCTGAGGGAGGTGGTCGACTTAGAGTCGTCTCCTGCCCGTGCTAAGGAGAGACGAGTAGAGGCCTTGGAGCTAGGAGTGCCTCTAAGCGCCAAGCCCTTAAGGGGGTTGGGTTTACAGCCACCGGGACGTTAGGGACAACATTCCATGTGCTTCTCCCGCAACACATGGTCGTGTTGGCTCATTGGAATTGCGGTCATGTGCTTGAGGAGGAGATCAATGTGATGCTCTCCCTGCACCTTGAACCTCTGCTAGGTGGGGTGATGCTGATGTTGATCAAGGTAATAACGCCAATACCCTTTGCTATACTTTTATTCTTTATTGTTTATATATATTTGCTGACCTTTGTTCATTTATTGTTTGTAGAGTGCCATTGGGGTTCTTGCCACCCATCATTATTTAACCGACCTGAGTGGCCAAATGAAAAAAGCAGCCCAAAGACTCGAGTCTGCCAAGGTCGAGCTTTAGGCCAAGATTACAAAGTTGAAAGCGGTTATAGAGGAAGGGGCAATGGACCATGCTAAGGTTAAGGCCCTCCAGGAGGCTTGAGGGTCTCCAAGGAGGACAAGGCCACCAACATTGCTTTGCTGGCCATAGAGTAGTAGGAGAAGACTGAGTTGGCGGCCCATGTGGTTGAGGTGGAGTGCCGCTTTGCCGAGGCGGGGGATTGGGCGGTCAACACGGAAGCCAAGCTGGCAGAGGTTAAGGCCTCAATTCCTGGGAGGGAAGCAACTGTCGTGTAGGCATTCAAGGCTTCTGAGGAGCACACGGCCGAGTTGGAGGAGATTTTTAATGTCGGCTTCCAGCGATGTCGAGAAGATGTCGAGCAAAGATATCTTGACCTGGACTTGGGTTGCTTTAATGAAGATGCTCCCAAAGGTCCTGATGATGCTTCACCAGAGGTTAAGGAGCCTCCTCAGGATAGGCATCCTCTTTGTTTTCTTTCTTTCTTTTTTCCTTTTATTTGTACATTCTCTCTCATTAATGAAAATAATTTTTTTTGTTCAGCTTCGTGTCTTTATGTGTGGGTTAGTTGATATAATAATCAGGCATGTAGATTTTTAGTCGATAGTCGAGCATATAGATTCTTAGTCACGAAATTAATAGACAAGATAATAGAAAAGAACCTTATTCCTTGATAAAAATGGAGGTTTCTTACATATGTAGCAAAATGTCGAGTCAGTAGCTTTGTCTCGAGGTGGACAGTAAAAATGTTATAGATTTTCTCTGGGTCTGCCCTTATGGATAGTAGATTTTCATGTGCTCAGCATTCCATGGATGGGGCAAGAGCTAACCTTCCATGTCTTCTAGTCAATATGTCTCAGGGCGGACATACTAGCCACCTTATATGGTCCTTCTCAGTTTGGTCCTAGGGCTCTCGAGCTGGGTTCCTTGGTGTTTTAAAAGATTTCATGAATGATTAAGTCCCCTACTCAGAATCTGTGCACCTTGACCCTCATGTTGTAGTGTCGAGCAGCCCTGTGTTGATAAGTGGCAACCTTTAACTGCACCTTTTATCTTAATTCTTCAACTAGATTGAAACTTAAAACTACATTCTCATTGCTTTTGCCCAGTTCGAATAACTCAGTGCATATTGAGGGTATCCCAATCTCAACTGGGACATCTATTTTTGTGTCAAAGGCCAAAGAGAACAGGGTTTTACCAGTCGTTGTATGGATCATGGTTCGGTATGCCCACAGAACATGTGGCAGCTCATCAGCTCATGTTCCTTTGAACTTTTCGAGTTTGATTTTTAGGTGGTTCTTTATGATTTTGTTGACAACTTTCACTTGTCCGTTAGCCCGGGGGTGGTAAGGTAAAGAGAAGGCATTGCAAATGTTGAACTTTTTCACATAGTCCTCGGATACGAGCATTGTCGAATTGCATGTCGTTGTCCATAACAATAGTGTAGGGCAACAAATGATGTTCTTCCAGATGAAATTAGTAGTCTTTTGCTTGGTAATCTTAGCTAAGGGCTCAGCCTCGGCCCACTTGGTAAAGTAATCGACAATAATGATGATGAATTTAGTTTCTCCCTTGCCCATTAGCATAGGTCCTATAACGTCAACCCCCCACTGCACAAGGGTCACGGACCACTTATTAGGGTCAACTGCTCAGGCGGTTATCGCGGTATTGCAGCAAAACGTTAGCACTTGTCACACCTCCATATGTATTGATTTGCGTCTTTATGGATGGTCGGCCAATTGTACCCTTTTAGTTGCTTGAAGAATGGTAGGCATCTGTCCATAGCCCTAGAGACGAACCTATTTAGAGCTATTATCCTACCCATGAGACATTAAATCTCTTTTGTAGTTTTTAGGGAGCTCATATCTAGAAGGGCTCGAATATTGTCGGGGTTGGCCTCCATCCCTATCTGATTGACCAGGAAGCCTAGGAACTTATCCGAGCTGACGCCAAAGGCACACTTGTTCGTGTTTAGCTTCATCTGATATTTCTTTAAGATCGATAACATTTTCTAAATACAAACAAGTGTGGATAGTGCTATCAACCAATTAGTCAATCCTTAGGGGAGAATTTGTCCTTTCGACACGCCTTATTCAGTTCGGTGTAATCTACACAAACTCGTCATTTTCCACTAGCCTTTTTCACTAGTACAACATTTTTAACTAGTCGGGGTAGTAGATTTCCTCGATGAACCCGACCTCGAGTAGTTTGTCGACTTCCTCCCCGACTTCCAAGTCGAATCGCTACTCATCACTTCCGCCTCACTGGCTTGTGGTCAAGGTTCATATTTAATAGATGGACCATAACTTTCGGGTCTATGCCGGGCATGTCCTGGTGGGACCAAGCAAAGATGTCGGTGTGTTGTCTTAGTAGTTCGACTATCTCCGCCTGAAGTCCTGGCTCAAGCAACGATTCGACCTGGACAGTGAGGGACGAATCAGACTTGGAGAGTTGTATTGGCATGAAGTCTTCCATTGGTGATCCTCTTTCAGTGGTTTCTTCTCGTGGGTCCAAGGAGGTTATGTGCGTCGCCTGTTGTTGGTGCACTTTCGCTTGGAGCAACGTTGAGTAGCATTGTCAGGCCTCATGTTGATCGCCCCTAACCTAGCCAGCCCCGTGCTCAGTTGAAAATTTCATGGTGAGGTGGTAAGTGGATACCACGACCCTCATGGTGTTTAAGGATTGTCTTCCCAGAATCACATTCTAAACTGATGGACAGTCTACCACGAGGAAATCGACCATGGTAGTGGTCTGGTGTAACACCCCGTACTTTCCACTACTTGGGTGTTACCATGGAGACCTAACTTAGTGCATATGTAAACCTGACTCATTTGAGTGTTTACTTCACTCTAACATAAATCGGATAATTATGAACCCTCTCTGTCCATGGACTAAGCTATCCTACTATTTATTTTCAAAATAGGCAATCACGTCATTATAAACTAACATAGAACTTTAGAAAATCATTTATCAAGACTCCAGTGACAATTAAAGTCCAAACCATGCCTTGTTAGATAGATTGAACTGCTTATCATTAAGCCACAAAATCTACTATTTAGTTGATTCACATCATAACAATTGATAACCTACCTAAAATCATACAAATCTAACCGTATGATTACCAAATCAATCATTCAAATTCACCTGAATAACTCTAAGAGATTCTAAGACCATAAATCAATGACTTATAAACAATCTAACTGTAAGTTACATGAACTGATTCTCGATCTAAGGGTTTACCCATGCATTTACATCGTAGAATCCTAAAGGGACTAAAAGATCATTTGTTTCGCTTTTATCGAATCATCCAACCATGGATCCTTGGGAAGAAATCCCGTGGACACTCCATCTCCGATCCAAAGCCAATCTAACCGTTGATATAGGAGTCCAACTAAACACCTACACCTTGAAATCCTGAGGAACCTATTGATCATCGATTTATGATGTTGTCATGGATCGACAGTTTAGAATCCAACCAAACATTGCCAAAACACTTTAATCCAAGAATAGACTCAGAGATGATTCCAGGAAAATTAAAATATAATGTAAGTGGTCTATTAGTACACTTAATGTACAAATTAGAACTGATCCAACCATCAAATCGATGATAATGACCACTTAACGGCTGATATTTCAGTAAATATGGTCTCCTAAGCGTTGAATCTGCCTCAACGTCAGAAAGACGGTTTATCTAGACAAGTAGAAAGGAATGGACGGTATGGATGTCACCAAGCATCACCATGGACCCCACTTTTCGGCTTGTAAATGTGCACCCACTTTGTGCACACGCAATGCATTGTTTAAGGCCCGTATCCTAGTCCGTACCATTCCGTAAACTTCTGCGATCCTCCCTGTCGAATTTCGATAATTCGTGACCTATAATTAACGTTTGCGCGTGACCCTAAGTCACATCTCGTATATCTGAGTCAACTCGACCCAGGACTTGTACCCTAGCGACCGCCCCGTCACCGCTGTTCTACGCCGCAACTTGTGCACCGATGCGATACCTAGGCTAGGAGTTGTGGGCCCGCATTTATTTCGAAGAAATGCCGCGCATTGCAAATCCCGAAAGAATCTCTACCATCCATCACATTAATCAATTAAGTACACATCCCATCAACAACCCATGCTTTCTTTCTCCCTAAGACAAGCAACCAACCCCCAAAGTCAACATAACCCATCACCCATCACCTCTCTCCTTACATCTCCTCTCTCTCACATTTTCTCCACCATTTCTCCAAGCAACAAGAGAGGACGTCCAAGCTTCCCAAGGAGACTCAAAGTGTGGCCCACTTCCTACCCCCTCATCTCTCATCCCAACCCTTCAATCTTTATCATCCTCCGTCTAAGTTGAAACCAAGGAGCTAAGGAAGCCATAGAACTAAGAAGATTAGCAATCAGTGGGTGTTTTTGTAGGATTAGATTTGTATTTTGATAATGGGCCAAGTGGGGCCTACTGATTGATGGTATGGATCCTATTTGGGACCCATCTTTTTATATGTATTATAATCCTAGGAGGTCTCATAGTGGCGGAGCCCTCCATCACGTGATTCTCAATTTCTCTCTCTCTCTCTTTTTCCTATTGCGACCCACCTTGATGAATGAATTAGATCCACATAGTCCATCAGTGGCAGCCACCTCATTGTCCACCTTGCTGCCCATTTTTGGGATAGGCCCTAGATGAAAGGAAAACCACAAATATCAGCTTATATACAAAGCTGGTGGGCCACCACGTGGACCCACCTTGATGTATTATCCACGTCGTCCATCCAGCAGGCAGGGCCCGCCTTGCTGTTGGACAGATCGTCCAGCGAGCAGGCCCCCTGCCTGGACCAGTCTGGTATGGACGAAGGGAAACTACAAATATCAGCTTTGATCCTAAAACGGGTGGGCCACACTGACTTGGCACCACCCTGATGTATGTGTTTTGCCTAACCATCCATTAAGGACGATGGGACCCGCTGACGTGTGTGTTTTGATCCACACCGTCCACCCATATATAAGGCAGATTCAAATACCAGGTGGGGGACCACCATGGTGTATGTGTTTCCTTCACACCGTCCAGCTGAGGACAGTGTGGCCCACTGTGATATGTGTTTCATCCTAACCGTCCATCTACTAGACCCACTGTGATATGTGTTTCATCCTAACCGTCCATCTGTTGGACCCACTGTGATATATGTGTTTCATCCTAACCGTCCATCTATTGGACCCACTGTGATATGCGTGTTTCATCTATGTCGTCAATCTGTGGGGACCACTGTGATTTATGTATTTTATCCCACCATCCAGCAAGGGACTGTGGGCCCCACCAGAGACATAGCTGCTTTATTGACGTCAGCAAGCTCTGAGGTTCTAATCATGAGGTACGTGTCATATCCAGGTCATCCATCCATGGGGTCCACTGGATGTAAGTGTTTTATCCATGCTGTCCACCATCTAGCAATTGACGGTGGAGCCCACTGATACATGTGTTTTATCCTCACCGTCCATCTAGATAGTGAGATACCACAATAACATATGTGCTGGATGCATATCGTCCTCCCAGGGGCCACCGTGATATATATATATATATATATATTGTCCAGCACCGTCCACACGCAGATGGTGGGACCCACATGAGGTAAACGTTTTATCTACACCGTCCGTCTAACGGGCCCACCTTGATGTATGTTATCCCGCACCGTCCAGGGGCTAGGACGGTGGGGCCTTGACTTGATGCACGTGTGGCATCCACACCGTTTAGCGGTCTAGACGGTGGAAACCACCACGATCTGTGTTTTATAACCACGTCGTCGGTTTGTTTTTACTAGACGTAGGCCCTCCTACAGCATGCAGGGCCCACCTGAGGTATATGAGGCCCATGAGTGAGGCCCAATGCAATGTATGTGAGGCCCATGGATATGGCCCATTATGATGTATTTGAGGCCCATGGGATGTGGCCCTTTGAGATGTATTTGAGGCCCATGGTTGTGACCCGTTATGATGCATTTGAGGCCCACGGATGTGGCCCATCGTAATGTATTTGAGGTCCATAAGGTATGACCCAATGTGATGTACATGAGAGGCCCATTGTGATGTGTTTGAGGCCCTTAAGCAAGGCCCATTAAGATATATGTGAGGCCCTTGTGTGAGGCCCAATGTGATGTATATGAGGCCCAATTGTGATGTGTGTGGCCCACCATGATGTGCATGTTATATGTACACTCTGTCTATCTGTCTTCTAGATATTTGGAAAGTTGAGGGCCCCATAGTGATTCCATTTTCCAATCCCAAATGGATCGCACCATAGGATAATGGTGGTTAAATGTCCACCGTTGTAAACTTTCATAGGGCCCATTGTTAAGCCCATTTCCACCGATACCCTAGTGGGCTAACCCAAACTGTTTGGCCCCCACCAATGATAATAATACCCATTTTCCCGTGTGGCTGCCTTGTGAGACCCACCTAGCTGTATGTATTGTATACACACGCTCTCCATCCCTTTTTTCCAGATTTGTATAAAGACCGTGGGACCCATCGTGAGTTAGATCCCAATCCCCTAATGGGCGGCATTGTAAGAACAATGGTGGTTAAAGGTCCACCATTGTAAATCTTCCTAGGGCCTATTATTAGGCCTATTCCCATCTTCCCTTATTGGGCTCTCCTCAATCATTGGGTCCCATTGATGTTAGTACTACCCGTCTCTCTTATTGGGCTAACCCAAACCGTTGGGCCCCCATTGATGCTAGTACCTTCTCACCATGCCCTGTAGGGTTGTCCAAACCTTGGAACCCACATTATGCTCATACCAGGCTTTTCATAGAAATGTGACCCATCTAGATTCATATTTTGCGTAAGTTTAGCTACCATACCCAAGGTCCACTTAGGAGTTGAGCAGGCTACCCAATTCGTTAGAGGGACACATAGTCCTAAATGTATGAACTCCACCAAGCCCACTTTGTGTATGTATCAGGTCCCATATGGAAGCCCAGTTTATTCATGATAAGAGATTGAGAAAGCCCAATTGTTCACCTGGTTAGCTCACCCTGTGAATTCACCTTATTGTATACCCGCTTCACTCCCCCACGAGAAATGTATCCTACCCTTGTATCCCATTTGCTAAGACCTCGTGACACGTACATATCTTCCACACTGTCCATCTCCTCGTTGAGACAAGTGTGAGGTCCATCCCTGACATTATTACATCATCATTCCTTGTCGTAGATGAAAGGATACGTGATATCATATTTGGTATATCCACTTTGTGGAAACTACCTTAATGCATAGGTTAGTCATCCTTTCAGTGGACCCTGCCTTAGGACATATGATATGCTGGTACCTAGAGTAGGTTATGATAGTCTAACATGGACCATTCCATATAGACTTCTATGTGTCTAATGGGGCGTATCGTTCAGCCCCTACTCTTGTAAGTAACATACCGGTTAAGGCCGATCATCGCCCGTTATATTTGAGAATCATGCTAATGTATTTACTCTAGTAGAACATGCTTAGCATAGCATCGTAATACATGCCCATACGCATCATATGTATGCTTGATACGAGGAGTGACTAATCATAGCATATGTCATTGGGCAGATTGTTTATGAGACTCCCTGATAGGCGGAGTTGCCCCACATGAGCACGCGATACGTGCAGGATTGCTGCATAACTGGATAGTGTGATTCATGCATCTTGCGTTGTGTGACATGTCTACCATACGCCCTAGGGACATCAGAGTTGTAGCCTCCACAGGCATATCGTGGATGGTCAGATGGGACACCGAAAATCTTTTTCTACATGGGGTGTTATAGATGTCCCTGGGTGAAATTTCTTAAACCCTCGTAGTACTAGAGAACCTCTAACGTCTAGACTGAGTGGATGCAAAGCACCGAGTGCCGAATACTAGGAGGTCTCACTTCCCACTATGTCATGGTCAGTTGAAAGGGGGTGTGGCCTTACCCGCCCGAGGGAGTAGGCAATGTTAGACTAAGTCTGACCAGCTCATAAATGGGTCCGTTATCGATGAGCTGGGTCGATATTGGCAAGCAGATAGTGAGGTCTCTTCCACTTACCCATTTATGCACTTGTTGGGGCGACAAGCTGGCATAAAGTGTACTAGACCCCGATGATGATTCCAGAGATGTATGATACTAATATGTGGACTTACTAAGCAGGAGTTGCATACTCAGTATTTAATTGATTCATTCATTCATTCACTATCCACTTGGGCTAGTGGTGCGCAATTAATTCATTATGTGTACCTTCGCAATGGCCAGGATTTCGGTTAGGGTGCGCAACCAACCTGAGTTCAGGAGCTTACCACATTGAGTTTGGCTATCCAAATTTAGGTATGGAACTAGTTTGGATAGAAGTTCCTTGTGACGAACCCTACAGCTTGCGATACCATATACTATCATCCTGATTACACACTCTAGCTTTATCATTTCTTTTGCACTCGCATATTGCATTGCACCCTCAGCTTATGACATTGAGTTTACTATGATTGTGCACTGTATGGCCTAGATATGACATTTGACTTACTATATCTCCGCATTGCGTAGTCGATTTACATTGCTTCCTCAGCTTATGACGTTGCCTTTTTATGTCTTTGCATTGTATAGTCTGGATAAGTCTGATGGTATTGATGAAATTGTCAATATTTCTGTTTACTCTGATATCTATATGCTTGGCACGTGCATTGCACACACATACACCACCCTCAAAGCTTTCTATAAGCTTATGCACGACCATTGTGTGCAGGTGACGTTAGGTCGTAGTAGCATTGAGGTAGGAGCGTGGAGGCCGAGCTTTGTGTAGATTTTATTATATTCATGTATTTCCTTTCAACATTGTAATCAACGATTTATATTAGTGGATATGTGATGATAATGTTACTCTTATGGTTTGGGTACACTTGTGGTTATGCTCATTTATAAACAAATTTATACTGAAAATCCTCCTTATAGGATCCCATGATCAGAATCTAGCGTATGGGTACTGGGAGCCGAGAATGGGGTACTACGGAGGTAGTCGGTGCCGGATTCGGTAATCAAAAATTTTGTGAGCCTGGTTTTCGAGTTTGGGGTGTGACACACTGGATCCACGTCAAGAGAAATCGGGTGTTAGCCCGATATAATTCAAATTGGGAAAGGAAATCCCTTCCTTTTGGTGCTTCCGCTCGAACGCAGTTCAAACGGACTATAGACGTTCGATTTGTGGTCCACCATCATAACCTGTCCCGATAATCCACACCATCCATCTGATTTGGACGAGATTTCTAGCGAAAACCCTACTCTTCACACCCATCTCTATGCACTCGTGTGCAACGAGATCCAGCACAAACCGAGTTATGCGCACGACTCATTTTCGAAAACAGAAATTCATTTTCCTTCTTAGCTGGTAGCCTATGTGTGGGACTCTCCCACAATCCTAACCCTCAGTACAAGTCAATCCTAGCTATCCATTCCTCTTCGCACCAATTAGGGCTTCCATCGCATTGGAAGAACCGACGCAACCTAGAAACTAAGAACCCATTGAGTTTTCATGGTTGTCCATCCAAATGGTGGGTCCCACAAGGTCTCTATGACCTATCTGAACCTTCTAAACACATCAAATCATAGGACCATCCACCCATTGAGGGATTGTCATTAACGGTGGAGTCATCTTCCCTGTCTGGCCGACAAACACACCATCTGATCATGGACCCCATTCCTGGATCTAAAATGATCATTTGGTGGGCCACTGACTCAGAAATCCTTCCCTACATTCTGATCACAACCATACTATTAGAATACAATCATACCGACTCAAATCCTGTCGGGTTAGGCAACTGAACCGGTAACTAATCCGTGATTAGTTGCCAGTCCTTCTAGACGTCTAAGAAGGTATAAATAACCCTCTTTCCTTTTAGGGCAACATATTCAAAAAGAGAGAAAAGAAAAAAAATAGAAGAAATAAAGAGAGAGAGAGAGAGAGAGAATGTCGCTGCTGCTACTACAGGGTGACTCAGTTAGTGTCTGGGCCAAATCTGAGCCGTGTCTCATGCCTCGGGTCCTCCTAGCAGAAGAAAAGAAAGAAGCAGAGGAGCAGAAGAAGAGGAGAGAAGAGAAATCTGAGAGAGAGAGAGAGGGCTCGTGCGCCATTCTCCATTGCCGTATCGAGTCAAGTTGGGGCTAGTTGAGTCGCTGTGAGTCGAGTGCTGCTGAGTCCATCTATTAGATGCAATTTGCAGAAAGAGAGAAAGAAGATGAGAGGAAAAAGGAGAAGAAAGGGAAAGAAGGCAAGATCAGCAGGAGTCCTGATTCACTATTGATTGATGACTCACTGATGAGTCGCTGACCCAACCGGGTCTACTCGTTGTATCTCTAGCTCTGGTCCGAGTGGTTGGGGCCATGTCCAAACCCATTTATGTTTAGAGAGAGAGAAGCAGAAGGGAGAAGAAAGAAATGAGAAATGGAGGAAGGAAATCAGAGAGATTGAGAGAAGAAATGGTGGACGAGTCAGTGACTCGCTAGCTCGAGTTGACTTGGTTTAAGTCGCGGCTGAATGCAGGCCGGGTCCAGAATTTCTCTGGTCAAGCAGTGAGAGAAGCATAAGGAAAGAAAAAGGGGAAGAAAGAAAGGTAGAAAACAGAAGAGGAAGTAGGAGAAGAAGAGAGAGATGACATTCGAGTTGCTAAGTCACGGACTCACTGACTTGTTCAATCCAAGAGTTAAGCGAGTCCAAGTATTGTGTTCAAAATGAATCAACCCCTAGTCAAGTTAGGAAAGCCAGATTGATTGCATTGAGGTAAGTTAATCTCAAGTCTAGTATCTTAATTAGAGTAATCTAAGTTACTAGTGTGTCTTTAGCTTCATCTTGTTTAAGATCCATATTGGACCGTGATCAAAATCGGGTTAGTTGAACCAAGTTTACTTGAAGAGAGTTAAACTTCATTACCTTACGAATATTAATTCTACCTTAATTTTAGATTAATCCAATTAATCTTGATTTTCATGCAGGAGATCAAACCCAGCTTCCACCCTAAAGATTCTAACTATTTCTAACTGAATTAGTTGTGATGGTGAAGTTTTGTAATTGCATTCTAGTCACTCAAGAGGTCAATCCAAAATATAAGGTGAGGATTATCCTTCAAGCTTTTCTACATCTTGATAATTAACTTTGCTCATTTATCTTTGTTCATTTACTTTGTTAATTGCTTAATGTGGTTCATCGCTCTTATCAATTTTGATTCCTTATGATGGTTGATAAATTAGACTTAAATTTAATATTTGAATATGCCGTAAGATCTAATTACCTCTATTTTGATTTGAAATGAATGCTTTAAATATGCATGTGCTATATCAATATTGTATATAATTTGTCATTCATGATCACTTGATGGAATGATTGGAGGTCCTAAAACTAGTGGCCACTTTGCCTAATAAATTAAATGGAACATTTGATGTGGACTTATCATCTTATAGAACGTTTGTTGCCTAAGTGACTTTTGGGATAAACCAACTATAATTGGCCACTAGTTGGGTAGGTTACCTTTAAACACCCTATTTGTTAATCTCATGAGCCAGGGATGATGGAATGGGATACTATGCCTGAGTTGTCGGCCTATGATGGATGACAAACCCCCCATAGTGACCTTTGAGCTTTCTTAAAATGATTATTTGAAATTGGAATAATAATGGTTGGGCTAATCATGCATTTTCATGACATATGGTCTTTTCCGGGCACCTAGTTCTCCTTGGGTGTACCTTTGAGTACTTTTCCGAGTGGTTAGTTCTCCTTGGGCAACCTCGTTACATAGTCTTTTTCAGGTGGCTAGTCTCATTGGGCATACCTTTGAGTACTTTTCCATGTGACTAGTTCTCCTTGGGTAACTTTTTACCAGTTGGATGTGCATCCCCAGGTCTATGAGCATGTGCATGCATCCATGCATTTAAACAAGATCATCTTTATGAAATTTATTTAATGAATGTGTATCTGATGAACCTTATCTAATTTTTATGATAATCATTATGTAATATTTGTTATACACTGACTTTGTTAACTATGCTTAATTATCTTGATGATACGATAAATCTTGAGGGGTATACCTCACTACAATAGTCATTGACGTTATTGAACCATATTTAGTGTGCAGGAGACACAGATGATGCACATATTGGTGTTCATGTGGATTAGGAGGAGCTAGAGGACCTTACGACTCTCTTTCCTGATTTCAGTTCATTTTAATTTGTACTGTCATGTTTTATAATAAGTTAAGACATTAGTTTATATAAGTTTTTGGGTAACCATAAGAATATTTGGTTATGTATATTTAGACTCCCTCTTATACTTGATTTATTTTTATTTTGCTAAAATTGCTAACTCTGATAATAATAATAATAATAAATGTACGTGATATTTGAGTCACCGTTAAAGGTTAACACTCGGGTTTTTGGAAAATGAGTAGTCTAATCAGGTTTCAAGAACCGGGGTATTACATCTGGTTAGCACCTTTGTCGGTAGTTATAGGCAGTAGAATGCTCCCTCCATAGGTCACCTTTTCCCCTGCGAAGGCGAGCAAGGGTGTTTGGACCAGCTGTAATGTGGATCTTTCGACCCCTATTTTATCGAATGCATTGGCGAACAAAATGTTAGCCAAGTTGCTAGTGTCGACCAATATCTGATGTACCTTGTGGTTGGCCACAGTCATAGCGACCACCAAGGCATCATCGTGCAAGTGGTGGTGCCTTCAAGCATAATCTTTTGTGAAGGTCGAACTACATGAATTCAGCTTAGATTCTTTCATATATCTACCAGTGAGGTAGACACAGTACTCTTTCTCGTTGTTGGTCACACTTCGAGCATGTGTTCGGCGTGCCTGGTTCGAGTGTTCACCACCGTCTAGTCCTCTGAATATGGTGCGTATTTCACATGTCGCTTCATTATTGTTTTGCTCATCATGTTGTTCTGATTACTTAGTCGGTCGGTCATCCCTTTATTTGTCGATGAACTCTTATAGATGTTCCTTTCGAATCAAGGGTTTGATTTCTTCTTTTAGGTCAAAGCACTCAGCTTTGTTATGACTGTGATCTCGGTGAAAATGACAGTACTTTCTCTTGTATCTCTTCTCGGCGTCGACCGTCACCTTGCTTGGCCATCTCAGGATTCTTTTGTCCCGTATTTCCATAAGTATCTGCTCTGGCGTAGTGTTCAAGGGAGTGTACGGGTGGAAGCGACTCTCTGGATGTCAACTGGGTCGTTGGCCCCTATTCTCATCATCTTCCTTTTTTCTTTTGGCGTTAGCAACAGAAGGCTCCCCCTCTTCTTTTCGCTTTATGTCTCTTGCCGAGCTGTTTCTGCCACAAGTAGCCCTCCATGAACTGAAGAGATCCTCCGTGTTCGAATATTTTTTAACTGAGTTGAGCAGGTCAGCTAGAGTAGTCGGGGCATTCTTACCAATCAAGAAGAGAAATTTTTCATATTTGAGGCTGGCCACCATGGTGGTAAGAGCTATTTGGTCAGAGTAACCATCTACTTAGACTGCTTCAGCATTAAAGCGGCAATGTAGTCCCTTAGAAGCTCATCCTCTGTCTATGTTATTGTGAGGAGGTGAGTTGTAGGCCTTCTACTGTCTTTTTCTGCTGATGAACTAAGTAATGAATGCCTAAGTTAGACAAACGAGCTAATGAACTTGGGCTTCAAGTGTCTATACCATTTTCGTGCGGCTACTGACAAAGTCAGGGAGAACGCTCTAACATTACAGACCCAAAGGCATCGTGGAGTTCCATCCATGCCCGGAATGATTCTAAATGCTCAGTTGGATCCTCTACCACCGAGTATGGGATTATCTGGGGCATTCAAACCTAGATGGTAGCTGGGATCTCATGATGCCGTCAGTGAACGGGGGCTCGATTTCTTCGAGCACGGTGTCTATAGAGGCAGGGGCCTTAGTCCGACATGCCTGTTGGATATCCCCGAGCTGATATCGGATTTCTTTTAGTTTCGCCTCCATGGGACTTCATTTTCTGATGTGACTTCAGGAGCTTTTCCTCCAACTCGCCTTCTCTTTTCAAGGGTATGTCGTATATTAGACCCTGCAAGCTCAATTGTTCCCAAGATTTAGGTGGGGACACACATGCTTTGTGTTGGCCAATCTTTTACTACATATGAGTCGGGAGATGCGAGCGAAGGACGAGATTGCTCGGTCGCCGCCTCCAATTCTATATTGTAGTCATTGGGGAGAAGGTGTTGCCTTTCTAATATTCGCATGATGCGATCAATGTTGCCAATCAGAGCCTCAACTTGGTTTTCCAAATAGACGAGCCGACTTCCCCTGTTCCGGAATCTTTGTGCGATCGCCAGGTAATGGGGGTCAGGCTGGAGGCCTAACTGCAGAACTCGAGGGTTTTCAGGCCGTTCTTCTAGTATCGGCTTAGTGATAGCAACCAAAGCCCTTCTTTTTTCCTTTAGCCATCAAAGGGGGAGAAGTAGAAAGGCGTTTAAACTCATTGGTGTAGGGGGAACTTCTTAATGGCTTTGATGTCGTTTCCACATACAGCGCCAAACTGTTATTGCAGAAATCTAATCGATCTCATAACACTTCCTGTGAGCTGCTGGGTACCTGCACTTTAACGAAGAACACGATGACACTAGGGGCATCAGTTGTGGTCGGGGACCCTCCTCCGATGCCTAAGCCAGGTAAATGAACTCAAAGTATGTGTGATTAGAGTCAGGATCATTGTACATACTTTCCCTTTAAGTAGGGTGATGTATTTATAGGTTTGTTAGGCAGCTTACTTATCTGAGTAGATCTGTGAGATACGCTAGAGGAACCCATATTGGAGTTGGAATCTGTTATCGAGTATTTCTCTAATTATGCCTCGATTGGTGTGATTTTTGGCTAAAATCTCACTCAGTAATCCTTCCCATATACAGCACGAAATTCTCTCTAGATATTTCCATCCCGAGCTCAAGGTTGATATCTGAGTTTGAGGTCAGTGTTAATGGTCGAGGTTGGTGTACATGGTCGAGGTTGGTCGATGAATCTTATTAGCAAGCTTGGTAGACTGATTCAGCTCATTCATCATATTTTCTAACTCTGCTCAGCTTTCCTGGTAGTAGGTATTTCGATAATTTGAGTAGTCTACTTTGATGATTATCTGCCATGTATTTCATACGTTAGGTCAGCTTGATTTTTCCCATAACAAAAATAATTTAAAATAAATTGTTTAAAGTATGTGAAATAGTTTATATGTATCCCAATACAAAAATTAACCATACTAGATTATCCAAATGTCAAATTTTTGAAAATTTATTGGACAGTTATAAGTGAATGTTCTTATTTAAAAAACTAAGTGTACGCGAATCAGATATCAGTATTGTTCAACCGATCGCCTAATTTTTTTCATATTACTCAAAGAGAATGGATTCCATAATGTAGTCGGTTTAAGTTGTGTTAATATAAGCCATGTGTACCATTTCTAGTGCTTGCGTATCAATTCTCGCAACGGAGTATCAAGTAACTCCCCTATGCTGGCCTTACTTGGGTAGGCACGCGAAGGGTCTGACCTGCGGCAATCGATGGCTATGTGAGACAAACGTGCATCAAATCCACTTCGTTCATCAGGTGGGCTGTCAGATTTTCATCATGGTTCATAAAATTCAATCAAATCCACAAACAGTGTAAAAGCATGCCTAAAGCCCTAATTTTTGGAATGTTCTAATTTTTGGCATATCCATTCATCACGGCCTGGCTAACCTGGCCACATCAGATGATCGGATTGGATGGAATATACACACGATAGTGGACCCCACATATAATTTGAACAAGTTTAATGACGGGACTTATACCATCTCATCAGTGGCCTTGATCTAAAAAAATAAAGCACTTAAACACTTAGTGGCCCAACCAAAACACACACACATAATATGTGTGTGTGTGTGTGAAAAGGTTCTATGCGGTCGAGATCATGGGAACTTCCCATGAGGTCAGAGTTGTGTGGCCCACCGTGATGCGTGTCGAAAATCTACCCCATCAATCAGATGCACCATTCCATGGTGGACCTCGGGCTTAAAAATCAAGTCAATCCGTGACTTTTGTGGGCCACACCACATACAAAAAGTTGAAAGGGGTTACCCTCCATTAAAACATTCATAATCATTTGTTGGGTCCACCGAGATGTGGTTCACAAATCCAGCACATCCATTATGTTTGTCCCACATAGATGAGGGGTCAGACCAAGTTTCAGACACATCCAAATTTCAGGTGAGCCCCACCAAGTGCTTTTATATGTTTTAGAAATGTCTTCACATAATTTTAGATGGTATGGCCCACCTGAGTTCTGTATACGGCTGATTTTTGGGATATCCCATAATTTAAAGGGGACCCATCAAATGCACGGTGTTGATGTTTGACATACATCATGGTGGGACCCACACAGCTTGACCTCATGGAAAGTTCCCACGAGCTCGACCGCATAGAACCTTTTCCATATATATATATATAAAACTTCTAAATTCACATGGTATGGTCCACCTGAATTGGGAAATATAACAATTTTGGGTTATTCTTTCGTCCCCACGAGACACGTCATATCAATTTTTGGATAACTCTTTCCTCCATATGAGACACATCACATCACATGAATGTCATATACAAAACTAGAGCAGGGCATCGATTTGAGTCGGATTGGATTAGGCCCAACTCGACTCGGTTCGAAATTTGCAGGGCCTGACCCGAACTCGATCCGATCCGGTACCAATTCCGGGCCATCTAACTCGATCCGATCCGAATACTTGCTGGCCTGAACCAATCCGAGTCCGACTCGGTCAGGAAAATCGAGTCGGATCAGATTGGGTAAGGTTTGGATCATTAATTTTTTTCAACAGTGTGGAAATCATTATTCTCATTGTTTTCTATGGTGCGATCTACTTGATTATTGGATATACTTAAAATTTAGTATCAACCCCTAAAATGATCTAGAAAAACTGATGGACGGTGTGGATAAACCAAAAATTCAAGATGGGCCCCACATAGTTTACTTAGTAGGATAAAAACATACAACTTATTTAAAGCTCACACCAACTATATAGCTTCTTGAAGAAGCTTTATACCAGCTATATGGCTTCCTGAAGAAGCTTCAAGTAATGTTGTCTGTAGCTAGCTAACACCAGCTATATAGCTACTTTAGGTACGTGTCGTGCGAAGACGAGCACTGACACTCCTCGAGCTCCGAGTTATACGAACGGTTCAAAGGAGATCAAAGTTACATGAGCCCCACAGTGATGTATTTATTATATCTACACCGTTCATCTATTTTTAGAGATCATTTTAGATCATTATCCAAAAAATGAATCATATCCAAAGATCATCTGGACCACACAAGAAATAGAAGTGGAGATAATGATTTTCACTATTAAAAAATTTGAAGGGCCCACCGTAACGTTTATTTTACATCCAATCTGTTCATAAGGTCATAGGTACCTGAATGAAGAGGAAAAACAAATTTTATAAGGTCACAAGTACCTAAATGAAGAGGAAAAACAAATTTTATAAGGTCACAAGTACCTAAATGAAGAGGAAAAACAAATTTCATATTGATCCAAAACTTCTGTGACCCTAAAAAGGGTTTCAATAGAGGACATTCAATCTCCCACTAGTTTTTGTAGTGTGGTCTAGTTGATGGTTAGATCTGCTTTATTTTTTGTCTCAAGCCTTAAAACGAGCTCGCCAAATGGATGGACAGTTTGGATATCAGACCCACAGATCTTACTGACATCAATATAGCAGCTATATAGCTGGTGTGAGGTACACAAGCCAATCCGCTTCCTGTCTACTGCTCGCTTGAACATTTGAATCGTTTGCCTGGCATATCAAGCAAGAAGCAACGAACTGCACCTCTTTCTCTCTTTCTCTCTCTCTGCAACTCTCATGGTAGCATACCAGCTCAAAATCTATGTAAGTTCTTATCAACTCCCCCTTTTTTATACATATATAAAATAAAATTTATTAGAAACTATAAAATACACACCATATATGACCCAGATCGAATTGGTCCGAATCAGATCGGATCTAATCGGATCGGATTTCAGATCGGTCCGATCCGGATTGACATTGATCCGAGTCCGATCCGATAAACAGTCGGATCTGCCTGATCCTACCCGAACCGCACTGATCCAGGCCGTCGGGTCGGTACAAATCGGGTCGGATCTGGTCAAATTTGGTCAGATCCACCGGATCGGGTCAGAAATGCCCAGCTCTATACAAAACGAGTGTACAGAGTATGCTTAACTGTAGTGAGTAAACTCAGTGGGGCCATCCTGAATGTATGAATCTTATCCACGCCATCCATTCATTTTTTTAGATCATTTTAGGGCATGAGCCCAAAATTGAAGCATATCCAAAGCTAAAATGGACCACACCACAGGAAACCGTGGTAATAATGATGTCCACCATTGAAACCTTCCTTGGGCGTGCAGTGATGTTTATTTAATCCAACTTGTTCATACGATCATAAGGACTTGGATGAAGGGAAAAAAATATCAGATTGATACAAAACTTCAGTGACCCTTAGAATTTCTCAACGGTAGTTGTTCAATTCAAACTGTTTCCTGCGGTGTGGTCCACTTGAGCTTTGGATATTCTTAAATTTTGGTACATTACCCTAAAATTATCTGGTAAAATGGATGGACGGAGTGGGTAAAATATATAAATCACGGTGGGCCCCACAGAGTTTATTCAGTACGTTAGCATACTGAATTACTCACTGTGCATCGGCTTCCATAAAAAACCATAATGACCGTACACACAACTAATGGGCGTCCCATCTCAACCGCTTCGTGTTGTGGTCAGCTGAGTGCTAGACCATGATTTTTGGTATTGACGGTGAACATGAGGCAGTGTACCAAATGGACGGGGTGGATCTTACGAAAGTTCCACCCACCAGGCTCTGGGGCAGCCAAGAGAGGATTTTACTTGATACTGTGCCAGACCATGACACCTGGTATGCATGCACTGAGACTTGGTGTTCTTAATTTAAGTTAAACCGTCTAAACTGTGAGCAATTCTAACCTCTGATTTAAATACACTAGTTTGTTGATTTTTTTTATTCATTCATAACCGTCCAATTGGTGTCCACCAACTCCATAGTCGGATAATCAGATAAGCTTAAAGTTTAGTTTACGAAAGTTATTTTGTAAGTATTTGTGTATCATCAATGGCGGTCTGCCAGAGTATCAAAGTTTTGTATATAATAAAGAGAGTGGTTATCAAATACATTCTCCATTGACGTGCATAACATCGGATCCTTGTAAAAGGTGGACCCAACCATAAAGATCGCTTGGGACCATACGAAGATGGTCCATTCACCGCTGAAATCAACGTGCAGCCGATGATGTGAATCAACGTTGTCGTGGGAAAACTGAGTTGGTCCCCTCACGCTAAAAGAGATAGCGTTATGCCATTGTTATCTATGAGTGACTTTGCATCCAAGTAAAAAAGCCTTTGGCACGAGATGATTAGTTCATAAAGCATGAGTTGTTTAGCTGAGTTGTAAGAGGACGGGTCTTGGTGGGAGAATTCACCTCTCCTGGAACGTTTACAGTGCAGGTAAAAGACCCATCGGTGAATGAGCTCGAGCCCCTAGTTTCCCCCATCACCTCGAGCTGATCAAGTTAACCGGGGGGATTAGGCTCCAGACCCAGGAAAGGAGGACCCAACTTGACCTCCGCCAACGATCACGCCAACAGATGCGGGATCCACGACATCTTTGAAAGCAGTTCCCTGTCAAGATAGGGACTCTCCAGTGTATCCCATTAATACACAACAGTTTCATAATTGCCCGAGGATCCTATATATACGACTATCCTAAGTATGAAGAGGTAAGATCAAAAAATGCTTAGCCTACACCTTTAATTAGAATTTATTGCCCTGATTAAGGCATTGGAGGGTCCACACCCCCTCCCCCCTCGATTGCTCGTCTGTGGGAACGACAGCAAAGCCATATTCTCACCGTCCTCAGCTTAAATCATTCCTCATCTTCCCTTCATTGGCAAGGAAAAAAGGGAAGACCACAGCATGCAGCCGAAACCTCCCACCAAGCCACATCGGGCAAGGTTCAGGATTCACAATCACCTCTTAAGTCCCAACCGCCCTCACAAGCGGTGGTGCAGAAATCTCGAAATTGGGGAAGTCAACTTATCTCCCTCGAGAACCAAGTGGGACCTCTGACCAGTAATGTAAATCACTTCATGAAGTTATTAGAGAGACAATAAGTGCACCCAGCCAACCATCATGCAGTAGCGAAAGTAGCAACTGAGCAGTCCCGCCCAGTGCGGTCACACCCCAAGTTGCATCATGAGCATCCCCGAGCCAGACGAAGCCTCGTCACCCCAATATGGACCCTGGCAACCATTGAGCTCACTGAGTTTAACCTGTGTCATATCATAGACGAGAGGCAATAAGCCCATGGGAAGACCCCATAAGTCACGACAAAATATGAGGTCCCTTGGGGGTAGAAATCAGAGAGATCCGAGACCAGCTCGGTGATATCCAGTAGGCTTACCAAGTAAAGGCCCTAGTATTTTTGGACGCCCTTCTCGAGCAGATCGAATCAGCATTCACCGATGACATTATGCAAACTCAGCCGCCACCCAGGTTTTGGATGCCCCAGATACATCATACTCAGGTCCAAGCGACAGCACTTAAAATCGTTCAAAGCATGGATGGAACTTCACGACACCTCCAGACCCATGATGTGCAAGGCATTCTCTTAACACTCACTGGGGAAGCTCAAAAGTGGTACAGAAATCTGAAGCTGAAGTTCATTGGCTCTTTTTCCTACCTCAGTCAGTTTATCGGAGGTAAAAGATATATGCACAACTCCTTATGGTAACTTAGAAGGACGACGAGTCGCTGAAAAACTGCATTGTCTGATTCAATGCCAAGGCTATCCAGGTCGATGGCTATTCCGACCAAGTAGCCCTCACGACCATGATGGTCGGGCTTAGGCGTGGGAGGTTCCTCTTCTCGCTTGGAAAAACTCCCCCAACAAACCTAGCTGACCTACTGAATAGAGCTCAGAAATACATTAACGTCGAGGAACTGTGTAACGTCCTAGATTTTCACTGTTTTGGATTTTCAAAAATTCTTTAAAATTTTTTTAATGTAATTAACTTATATTATCACTTACTGACCATTAGCACTCAATGTTAGTTTATACACGGGTGATACCAATAAAGAACCGCACAAGTTCGATTAATCAATCGTAAGAAGCCAACGAATCCGCCCGATCACTTGAACATCAAATTTAACCCCATGATTTACTCACATAAGACCCAAATCTGACCATCTCATCGCTAACTAATCAAGACAATCATAAATAAATTAAAGATCTAACCGAAGTCGAGTCAGATAAGTCCCGGATCTTTACTAATAGACCAAATCAACCCCGTTACTCTTTTAGCCTAAAACCGACGGTTTAGAGTAATCATGACCAAATCTCCACTTTCACTAATTATAAATAGGTCACACTATGAACATAGTTAATCCAAACCCTAATTATTGCCCATAAGAAATCTCAATACCTAATTCATTACAGAAATGCCCCATTTTTTGAACAAGCTATAGACCGCTCGTTAGTGGGCCACTAGTTCCAAAACTATAGAATAATGTCCGTCTTACTGGGCTTGACGTCCATCGCAGGAGTTGGACCTGGGTACTGTCCAGAACCGCTCAACTTGAGCTAAAGGACGAGTACATGAGAAGTGCAAATACCTTAAAGGAAGAAGCTAAAACTTAAGTGAATTGGGTCGTCCACTCTTATGCAAAGTTGAGGATTTCAAACCGTCGATTTACGACCAAACTTCACACGTGGAGTAAGGATATTTCCCTGCTCATATCCATATAGCCGCGGCCCCGATCGACCATCGGTGACCGTTGAACAGACTTCTAATCATATCTATCGATCGGCGCATCCAAATGGCGGGCCGAACACGTTCATACGTAGATCATCATTAGGGCTAACTATCCTATGGTGTATATCAATATAAATACCCCGTAGTGGGCCCTAGAGGCTAGAAAAACCCTCCTATAGGGCTAGTATAGTAAAAACTCAACCCTTAGAGTCATTTACACCAAATCTGGCATTATAAAAGGGCCTCATTTGGGCACCCCCTCTCCCCATACGAATTTTCCCTAGAAGAAAGAAAGAGAGAAAGAGAGAGGAGAAAAGAGGAGAAAGAGAGAGGGAGAGCTTGGAAGCATGAAGGTTTATGCACCTTCACCCTCTCATCTCCTCTATAACAACATTGTCATTCATTGGTGTCGATTCGGCGACGATTGAAGGTCGGTATTGAGTTATGTTTGTAGGTTTAGGTCTTCTGTTTAATCTTTTCCAATTCTTACAAGCTTATATGCTTATTTAGGCATTTCAACAATGATTTCCTAACCGCATAACCCTACGGGCGCCGTGGATCGAGCGGTTCGTCACAAGGTGTGGACTATTATCCTTAGGTGGCCTAGCACCAATTTTACTATGAGCTTAATGATTATGAGTGTTAGGATGATGTGCTTGAGTAATATATAGAGAGAACCTAGCCAATACCCTACATGATAGGCCCCCCTAAATTCCATGAAATGATTAAATGTTGTTTATTTGTTCTTCCACATGACTAGGTTAATTTTCGTGTGGCATGTTCATCCCATATATGATTTTAGTATTACCTTCCTTATGGCATGTATGATTACATAAAATCCTTATTGTATGTTGATGCTTACATAAATTCTGATTGTATGTTTGTGTTATGAATGATGTATAACTCTTGATCTTTTCAATAACCCATCACAACACACATGCACATTAATTTCTTATTTTGTTAGTAGTTACATTGTAGAAAAATATGAATTTTATGTTTAAAGTATGAGAGCATGACTTCACTCGTGTAGAAGATGAATCCTGAATTGTTGGAATATTATTGAATGTCATCAAACCCCTAATTTGGTTAGGGAGCTGAGGTGGGAGGAGGTGGTCCCGTTGGTAGACTACATGGGGCTAAACCAGCAGGTTTGGGCGGATGTGAATGGGCGACTATAGTTAGACTACATGGGTTGCTTGTACTCGATGTCATCCATTGCGCACGCACCTGAACTCGCATGGTTTAGTCCACTTACTGACCAACCATGTTTATTCATGTTTGTTCACGCCTATATAGAACCTGAAACACCTTTCAACCACTGAAGCCTATTAATAACCATTTGAAACCGATCCACAAACTCGAAAGTCGGGCATGGTGTAATGGGACACTTTGTCTGAGTTGTCGGCCTACGCTGGGGTGACGAGCCTCCCCATAGTGAGAGCGAGCGATCCCTCTTCTCGGCACTCCCCATATGCTTGAAATCGGGGATGAAAAACTCGATGGGATCAAGGATCGCGGGGTCCTGGCCTCACACGTTGAGGGGCATTGGCCTCGCAACCAGGTGAGGGCAATGATACATGGCGTATACCAGTTTCTCCAATCTGCTAGATGAACGAAATTAATTAAAAACTCAGCTAACACGTTCACGATCACATCACACTAATTAGGTTGGCGACTCGACAGTTGAGGTCACAATGAGGGAGTGTTAGTCATGTGCGATCGTTAAACGAAGTCGCTCGAGAGAGTATTATTGCGAGGGCATGTATCATATCATAATACATGCATATGCATTAACAAGACTATTTAGGGATCTGTGAATATGTCTTTCATTAAATTCATCAAATAATTGATACTTGTTGTAACTTAAGGCTAATAGTAATCACTGAGTTAGCTACTCACTCCCACTCTGGGACGGTGTTTTAAAACACCAACTAGACCGTTTACTATATGCAGCTGAGGCGGAGCTCGACGAGCCGAGTGAGGTGAGCACGGATAAGGAAGAGGAGCTTCCCTGCTTCCAGACTTTCGGCGGATCCTTTTAGTTTGAGTTCAGGCTACCATGGGGTATGGGTCAGGGCTCTAGTCACTTTGGGTCATGTATGGGTGGGAGTAGTTCCTTATTTAGATGATTTTGGGATTTGTGGTTTAGATTTTTTTATATTTAGTGGCACTTAATACTGCTTTATGACTTACTTATGCTTCATGCCTTGCTAAACTCTTCATTGTTTATGAGATCATCCAAATGTAATTAAAATTTGAAGCCCATTAGGGCACCCATGACACCTGGGAATTTGGGAGTCGAGTTCCTACACGGCCCCTGAAAACCCGGGGTGTTACAAACTGTTCAGCGCCTGCAAGGACATCAAGGGCGAGAGCAACTCAGTGAAAGACATGAAGAGAAAAGATCCCAAGGAGGGACCTAGCACAAACCCCAAAAGAAAAAGAGACAACGACGTCCCCCATGCTACTCAAGTTCCAGATAGCCGATATCACTTGTATACTCCATTAAATACCATACCAGAGCAAGTGCTCATTGAGGTTAAAGAAAAAAAAATCATGAAGCAGCCAAACAAGATGAGAAAAAATCCAAAGAAGATGAACAAGAAGAAATATTTTCACTTCCATCGCGATCATGAGCACAACACAACTGACTGCTTTGACCTCAAGGAGGTGATGGAGTCCCTCGTCCAAATGAGCTATCTGTGCGAGTTCATTGCTAGGCATAGAGAAGACAGACCAGCTCCTCAGCAGGACCAATGGCGAGAGCACAACAATAATGAGCCGATCAAAGAAATCTGTACCATCTTTGGCGGGCTTGGTGGAGGAGATTACTCAAATCAAGCATGATGAGCTCATGCTCGGAGTGTGAGGCTCGTCGACAAGGCCCATCAAGTGAACCTCATTAGTCATCTTGAGAAAGAGCTCAAAATAGATTCATGCACAGTCACCTTCACAGAGGAGGATGCGAGGGGGATCCAGCACCCCCACGATTATGCCTCATGGTCACTATGACTGTGGCCAACCATAAATTACACCAAATGCTGGTGGACACAAGTAGCTCAACAAATATTCTATTTATAGCTGCCTTTGACAAGATGGGGATAGAGAGGTCGAGACAATGACCTATGTGAACTCCTTCGATCAACTTCACAAGTGAGAGTGTGACCTTAGAAGGGAGCATCCTGTTGTCGATGACAGCAAGAGAGGGATCTAACCAGGTCACCACCATGGTAGATTTTCTCGTGGTAGACTATCCATCAATGTATAATGTGATTTTAGGTAAACTATCCTTGAATGCCATAAAGTCCTTAACCAAGCATGGGATCGGTAAAGTCTAGGGCGACCAACATGAAGCCTGACAATGTTACTCGACAGCTCCCCGAAGAAGGGCAGGTAGCATACAATGTAGATCACCTCTCTGGACCCCAGGGATGATGTTACAGAGAGAGGATCACCCATGGAAATCTCGTCCTTGTGCAACTCTTCGAGACAGACTCGACGAGGACAATTCAAATCAAGTCATTGCTCAACCCCTCATCTCCAAGCTGAGATGACTAGCCTCTTGAGAGAGCATACTGACATGGTCGCATGGTCCCACCAAGACATGCTTGGGATGGACACGAAAGCTATGGTCCACCACCTAAACGTGGATCTCAACTACAAGCCCATCCGTAAAAAAAAAAAAGACGAGCATTTAACTCACATAGCTGTGCCGCATACTGACATGGTCGCATGGTCCCACCAAGACATGCTTGGGATGGACACGAAAGCTATGGTCCACCACCTAAACGTGGATCTCAACTACAAGCCCATCCGTAAAAAAAAAAAAGACGAGCATTTAACTCACATAGCTGTGCCGCGATCAACGTAGAGGTCAGCAAGCTTCTACAGGCTGGTATTGTGGAATAGGTCCGCTATCCCTACTAGCTTGCCAATGTGATACTATTAAAGAAGACCAATGAGAAATAACGAGTCTGTGTCGACTACACGAACCTAAACAAGGCTTGCCCTAAAGACAATTTTCTATTACCAGGATTAACCAGCTGGTAGATACTATTGCAGGTATGCACTGCTCAACTTCATGGATGCATACTCACGGTACAACCATGTTAGCATTCATGACAATAACAAGTATAAGACTGCCTTCATCACGGATAGGGGTCTGTACTGCTACCTGGTCATGACGTTTCCCTTGAAGAACGCCAAAACAACATATTAAAGGTCGGTGAACAAGATGTTCGCCAAGTAGATTGGGAAAACTATGGAGGTCTATGTCGATGACATACTCGTCAAAAACGTCGAGGTCACAGACCACATAGTCGACCTTAGAGAGATGTTCAACATCGTTAAGAGATACCGAATGAAGCTCAACCTAAGCAAATGCGCCTTTGGTGTCAGTTTGGGTATGTTTTCGGGTTTCTTGGTCTAGTAAAGAGGGATCGAGACAAACCTGACAAAATTTGAGCTCTCACAGAAATGAGCTCTCCTGGTTCGACAAGGGAGATTCATTGTCTCATAAGCAAGGTGAAGACACTGAATAAATTCATCTCCTAGGCCACAGACAAGTGATTTTCCTTCTTCAAGTAGCTGAGGGAAAGTAAGAAACCAACCTAGACAGAGGAGTGTGAGCAAGCATTCCAACAGATCAAGGCTTACCTGGGGTCTCTACCACTACTCTCGAAACCTGTGCAAGGAGAAGAGAAAATGTTATATATCACCGTCTTGCCAATAGTATTTATCTCGACCTTAATTAGGGAGGACGAAGGTGCCTAACGACCTGTTTATTATGTAAGCAGAGTGATGGATGATGCCAAGACGCGCTACCTCAAGATCGAGAAGATGGCCTTGGTCCTGGTCATGTCATCCCAACGACTTAGGCCCTACTTCTAAGCCCACACCATTATCATCCCAACCAATTAGACCCTCTGTCGGGTGCTATAGAAAACAGAAGCTTCAGGTTGGCTTGCCAAATTGGCGATTGAGCTTGGCAAGTTTGACATCAACTACCGACCTTTGACAGCTGTCAAGGGACAAACCATTGTCGACTTCATCATTGAATTCACCTATTCTTCAAATATTTTTCCCGTAAATGAGGAAAAAGAGCATAACCCAATGACGCCAACATGGATACTCTATGTAGATGGATCCTCGAATGCTCAAGGAAGTGGGACAGGGTTAATCCTGACCTCCCCCGACCAGGTCAGATTGAGTATGCTCTACGATTCAGCTTTTGAGCTTCCAACAATGAGGTTGAATAGGAGGCACTTTTAGCAAGCCTATGATTAGCCAAAGCAATGGAAGTGTAGAAGTTGAGAATCTATAGTGATTCACAACCGATGGTCAACCAAGTGACTATCGATTACCAAGCCAAAGGTAAAAAAATGATCGCCTATCTGAGTAAGATTTGCGACTTACTCTAAAAAATCGAAGAGTACAAGATCATACAAGTCCCAAGATCCGAGACTGTTAACGCATATTCTCTAGCTAGGTTAGCCTCGGGCATCGATATCGACCTTACCAAAATAGTTCTGATTGAGTTCTTGCCAGAACCGATATTAGTCAGCCCAAGCTGAAAGAGGCCCTCCCAGTTAATAATACACCGAGTTGGATGGACTCGATTATACGTTAACTACAACATGGCGATCTACTTGAAGACAAGTTGGAAGCATGAAAAATTAGGTACCAATATGCTTGGTATACCATACTAGAAGACGTCTTGTACAAGAAGGGGTTCTCATTACCCTACCTGGGGTACTTACGACCCGAAATAGCTGAGTATATCCTGAGAGAAATCCATGAAGGTGTTCATGAAGACCATGAAGGAGGGAGAGCCTTAGCACATAAAGCGGTTTAATAAGGGCATTATTGGCCCACTATGCATGAAGATGGCAAGAAATTAGCAAGGAGATGTAACAAGTGCCAGCAGTTTGTAGCGATACCGCGACAGTCACCCCAGCAACTTTCACCAATGAACAAACCTTGGCCCTTCGCTCAATTGTGAGTCGATATCATCGGGTGTGGGCAGAGCAGACCAAGTTCTCCATTGTTATTGTTGACTACTTCACGAAGTGAGTTGAAGTTGAGCCCTTAGCTCGGATCAATGAGCAAAAGACGACCAACCTCATTTGAAAGACTATCATCTGCAGATTCAGCATACCTCACACCATTATCACTGACAATGGTAGGCAGTTTGACAATGCCACGTTCAAAGGACTATGCGACAAGCTCAGCATTCGCAATGCCTTTACCTTGCCTCGATACCCTCAAGCCAATGGTTAAGTGGAAATGATCAACAAAATTATTAAAGGTCACCTCAAGACCAAGCTAGAGTGGTTCAAGAGGGCATGGGTAGAAGAGTTATCACACGTCTTGTGGGCATATCGAACCACAACTTGAACAACTACCGGGGAAATACCCTTCTCTTTGGCCTTCGGCGTCGAGGCGGTGGTCCCAATAAAAATTAGAATGCCCTCGGGCTGAATTAAGCTATTCTAGCCGGACGAAAATGAAGGCTAGATGCTGCTAAGTCTCGACCTGCTTGAAGAGCTCAGAGACAGCGCACGGGTGAAGGTTGTCGCCTATTAGTGGAGAGCTGCTCATTACTACAACTTAAGGGTAAAGCAGGGGAGCTTCAAAGTGGGAGATTTAGTGCTTCGAGAAATCTCTCTAAGCACAAACGAACCCATCTCGAGAGCCTTGGGACCGAGCTGGGAGGGACCCTATAAAGTTATCGGTATAGTCTGACTAGGCATATACCAACTAGAGGACATAGGAGGACGAGCTCTACCCCATTTTTAGAATGTAAAGAACCTGAAGATCTACTATTAGTGAAGTCTATTCAATTTGAGCCCTACGAACGCTTCAGGTGTTTTATTTTTGACAAAACACCTCAGGTGTTAGATACTTGTAACAATTTTACAAAAATCAAGCGTATCTTTTTCTATGTCGACGACCGTCTTACTGTCTCTAAGTGACAAACATAGTGGCTAGAGAGCTGAGGGAAGCGTCAGACCCGTGAAGGCACCCTTCCAACTGCGAAGGACTCGGTGGCTAATGGGAAGGCCGAGGAGAGGGAAAGGCCAGAGAAGGCACCCTCCAACTAAGCACGTTGCCCTGATCGGGTAATGATCAGAAGAAGACTGTCAGGGAAGACACCTTCTATACCAACCTACATACTCAAGAATGATCAAAGAAACATCCCAAGGAGGCTCTGTAGAGTTTGACATCCACCACCCCTTGCCAAGCAACGAGCCTTGTTCATTACAACGAGGTGACAAGAAGGGAGTCAAGATCTCACCCAAAGATCTCACTTTTAAGGTCAAATAGGTCAAGCTCGGAAGTTGGAGGGCAGAAAGTATACAAGTATACACACAAATAAAGTATAAAGAAGAGACAAATTTAAAGAAAACTTCTTTCATTATATTCAAAAGCCAATTATAAGATAAAAAGAAAGCTACAAAGGCTATAAAATTTAGGGCTAGCATAGTTAGCCTACGAGGGCGAGGGTCTCTCCTGATCAAGGATGACCTCAACGACGCCTTCCCTGTCAGTAGTTCGCTCAAGGGCAACCTCGACAACCTTTCCTCCCCAGCAGCTCGTTGCTCCGAATCAACTATGTCCCCAGCCACCAAACAGGCCTTGTCATCCAACCACGACAGATTGAGCTCAAAAAATCACCCCTAGACTTTCTCCTGGCAGTTCATAAAGCCGATGTCGAAGATCTCCTCCAGCTCAGCCTTCTGGTCCTTAAAGATCTTGTAGGCTTCTACCATCACCACCTCTTTCACAGGGATGGTGGCCTCCGCTTCAGTTGCCCTGGCCTCTGCCTCAACTACCCTGACTTTTGCCTCGGCCACCTTGGCCCTTGCCTCAGCTGCCTCAGCCTCTAGCTCGGCCATCCTGGCCTTCAAATCGGCATTCTCCTGTCGTTCCATCACCAAATGAGAAGAAACTTCCACTAACTGCGAGACATCGTTTTCATGCTACTCCTTGGACAGCCTTAATGCATCATAAAGGGACTCAGCCTTGGCACGGAATGCCTCCTGAGCCTTCATGGCCGCCATCATCTCCTAGGCCTTTGCCTCAAGGTCGTCCTTGGCATTACCAAGTTGGTGGTCTGCCTCTTTGATCTGGGCCTTTAGACCAAGCGAGAACTGCCTAACTAAAATGACCCCAAGGGCCTCCTGCTATAGAAAAAAGATTAAGCTAGTAGCAGATCACTGAAAAACAAACTACCTATGTGATCCTTTAGCTACTGATGTACCTTGACGACCAAGCTTGCTATCGTTGCAAGAAGTTTCTCCAAACGCAATGACAATAAGGACTTCACCTCCTCCTTGGGCACATAACCCCGACCCCAACTCAAAAGCACGACTAAGTGCCTCGGAATGAAGGAGGACGAGGGCCCTCATGAGCCGAGCTTTGGTACTCAAAAGCACCCTCAATGCCCTTAGCCTCCTTGGATAGGGTCTGCTTAATCCTCAGGAAGGGCATATCAAGATTGACCACCTCGCACGGTCGAGCGTGAGCGGCCAAAACAGCAGCACCTCCTCCAGTCACTACTAGATCCTCTATTGGGGTAGAAATAGCCTCGGCTACTACAAAGTCAACTGGGGGGATAGGACTAGTGGCGACCTCGGTCATTAGTTGATCAGTTGTGGATGGGTCCTTACTCTTGCTCAGGTGGTAGACTCTCGGGAGTTTCAACACCGGGTCAAGGGTTCGAGTACCCATAGGTGGTGAAATTCCACCAAGACGTGAGTGTGTGGGGTGTGTGTGCGTGCGTAAAAAAAGAAAAAAAAATTGATTAGTTGTGGAGGTCGCAATCATGCTCGAAGGAGAACTGGGGAGAGGAGGGAGAGTTGTAAAGACCAGTGTTGTCTTCTTTGCGATAGCCCTTAATGTATCCATCTCGGCCCTGACTAAAATCTTCCTCTTCCTTGGCTACAGACAACCATGCATCTCTGTAAAAATAAAAAGGAGAAGTTAAGATGAATAAAAATTCAGCCACGAAGATTACTGACAAATAACAGACTGAGTTAAAGAACTTTACTAGCTAGAGGTTGGAGCAAGGCCGAATTTATGCGGAAGCTTAGTAGTAACCAACCTTCTACAATCTTGTTGGTGGTTAGGTCATTCTTAGGTTATTCTAATTTGATGTTGGTGGTAAACGAAAAGGTTGGGCTGTGATATGGGGAAAGGAGCATAACAAAACAACCTAACATTAGTGCCAAAAGAAAGAATAAATAAAGTATAAATGCAACAGTTCAATGTGTGTTCTAGCTTGACAGGGCATAAGAGATTAGGACCCGAGACTGGGAACCCTCCAGCTCTACCAATGGAGCCTCCCATTCTCCATATGCGAAGAACCACTTGTCCTTTCAGCCCTTGTTAGAGGATGGGTTGGTCTAGCCCTTGCTGGACCAAGCAGACAAATAATACCAGCCATGAGAGCTAGGGCTCCTCTTAGTTTGGTATAAGTAAAGGAGCTCATTCACTATGAGCTTGAAATTTCTGACTAGCTGCCAGAGAATGCAGCAACTAAAGATAGCCCGCCAAATATTAGGGTTCAGCTACCCTAGGGCGACTCTCAGGCGAAAGAATACCTCTCTAACCATAGGGTGGAGAGGCAAACAAAGACAACAATAAAAAAATGCAGAGTATAGAGCGACCTCCCCCTTGGGAGGTTGGCTAGGGACTTATGGGAATTGAAAACTCTGACCTAAGAGAGTGCAGATCAACTGCCTTCAACCTTGACACAAAGGTATCAATAGTAAGGGCCGGGTTACTAGAGGACGAGGAGGCCGCCTCAGCTTTCCATGAGGAGGTTGCCTCAACTCGCGGTTCCACATCGATGGGGGAAGAGGCCCCTAAGGACCAGACTCAGCGGACTTAATTGAGGACGGAGACCTGGAGTCAGAGACACTATCCGTTGACTCCTCCTGAAAGCGGTGAGAGATGGTGGCCACCCCGGAATCCTTCCCGGAGACATCAAGGAGAATAATAAAACAGAGAGAGATGAAGAAGAAGAAAAGAGAGGAAGAAGAAGGACAAACAAGAGGGGTGTACTGGAAGGATGTCTGGCACAGGAACCAAGGAATAGACGACATTAAAGACTAGGGAGGCAGAGGTAGAGCAGTAGCAGGTTGGCAGAGCACAAACTTCCCAAAACAACAAGTGAGAAAAAGAGGGGACTCGTGGTATTTATAGAATTCCCCAGTATCGCAGTTATTCTCGTTTAGAACCATGTGTCAGTGTGAGAGTCCGAGGTAAGACTTCGATTGAAGCGCACCTCCACATGACAGCATGAGGTTCACCTAGGAAAAGGCACGATTGCCCGATTGACAACTATCACCCTTTGAGTCATTCAGAATATGAGGCGACGATCTAACATAAATGCATGTCTCTTCGTATTCTGCCTCAGTAATAATGGCTTTTTGACTTTCATGCCTGCCATAGACCTTTCCGCTCTGCTTCTGCTAGTTGGTGAAATGCCTGGGTTGAGTTTAAATTTTGAAAGAGACCAGGCAATTCAAAATTTAAATTTGAGATTCCTGCGTATTCGGACCAGTGAGGACTAGTCTACAGGTCTCACTTCTGTGCTTGTACATACCAAGCTCGAAAGTATGGGACAACTATTGTGAGGAAAATCGAGCCCGCCCCTCACACTGAAAGAGCCACCGTTATCTACAAGTAACGTTATCTACAAGTAACCACCTTCTGAGCCGAAAAGCCCAAGTTAGGGCAATCAAAGTCCAAGGTAAAAAACCATCGACACGGGATGAGAAGTTCATCTGACATGAGCTGTTGAGCTGAGCTATCCAAGGACAAGGATTGGTGGGAGAATTCACTTCCTCCGGAATGTCTACAACACAGGCAAAGGACCTACTCAGAAGCAGCTCGAGCCCTGAGCTCCCCCATCACCTCGAGTTGACCAAGCCAATCATCGCCTCGGACTGTACGAATAATCCAAAGGAGACTACGCTCCAGGAGATGAGGACTTGGCATGATCTCCGCCAATGATTATGTCAACGGGGGTAGGCTCAACAACATCTTCAGACGCAGTTTCCGTTAAAACAGGAACTCTCCAATATATCCCATTAATACACTATAGTTTTATAAACGTACACATATCTTATATATACAACTGCCCTGGGTAGGGAAAGATAAGAATTTTTTATTTTTTATTTTTAAAAAAAAAAAAACATTAAACCTTTCCATCAATTTGAGTTTATTGTCCTGAATTAGGTAATGGAGGGTCCACAGCCGCTACTGGCATCACTCAGCTGCTTATCTTTTTCCCAATTTCTCTACAGGGCCGTGGGAGGGCGACGGCAGGACTCCAGTCCGTACCAACCTCATCTGTTCGCCAGAATCAGGTGACACAAACAACAAACGTATTCGTGTAACCCATCTTACGAGTGGACACCATTTGATTTTTGCTTCACTGAATGACATGTAATCCGTACAACGCGTGCGATATCCGAGCTTTTTCCATCAGTTGGGCCATACTGTTCGGATCCAGTGGCCTAAAAACTAAGGCTGTTTTGCTTCTCTTGTAGTAGCCGGTGATAGTGATCTAATCAGACTGCTTTCAGGCGGATGATCTGAATCATCTGATCAGTGGGTGCGAATTAGCAGTTACCCGGTAATAGCACATTAACCGTATTGGGTCCACCTTGATGTATTTGTTGTATATCCATGCCGTTCATCTGCTTTTTCATCTCATTTTAGGATGCAATACCAAACATTAAGAAGATCCAAATCTCAGGTGAACCTTATCACTAGAAATAGTGATAAATAATCATTAAAAACTTTTTGTGGGCCAGAAAAGAAAAGTGTTGGATCAAGATGATCCTAATTCCTGCCCTTCATCCAAATCTTAGTTACATTATCAACAAGTTGGATTGCAAATAAAGATACTGAAAACTTTATGATGGGCCCTTTGGAATTTTTTAATGGCTAGGCACTCAATCACCACTGTTTCCTGTGGTGTGGTCCACCTGAGGTTTGAATCTCCATAATTTTTGAAAAACCTGCTAAAATGGGCTGGAGAAACAGATGGAAGGCAGGGATATACAAGAAATCATCACTGTGGCCCCACGGTAAGGGTAACACACTCATAAGCTGTTACCCTAGTAATTAACGCCTAATCCGCTCCCTTGATCAGTGCGTCTCACTTGATGGAAAGCTTAGATCTTACACACGTGTGACCTACTTGCGCGTATGACAGAGTGTTGATGGGGCAGGTTGACACGTATGTGGGCTTGGAAAACCTCCTCGTGCGCGGATCCATGCGCATGCATTTACCTAGAATCAGCTGGTTCGGGGGTATTACCCACCGACAGTGGGTCCCACTATTTTTTGGAGAGGAACAGTGGGTCCCACTATTTTGTACGGGTTGAGTTCAAGCACATGCATGCCACGTGAAAAATGTCGGGTGTGAATGCACATGGAGCATCATGCTATGCAGCTACGCTGGAGCATCGAATTATAGAGAAAAACTTTGATGCTCTGGCAGTGTGCAATAGATGATACGCAGGCATTTAGAAATTGCATGTGTGTCATTCAAGTAATGTAAAGTATACTCTTGAAACTATGTTTACCGACTTTGATGTACCATGAGACAAAGTACGGTCATTTAATCATATAACCACCAGATTGGTGGACATTTATTGGAGGAATTAAAAAAAATTCAATGGTCCTGTTTCAACAAATAAGTGCCCACGAGGTTTGGATCGTTATAACAGTCTGAATTTAAGAATCCAACTTAGAAGGTGAGAAATCCACAATGCAAGTAGTTTAATTTGAGTTATTATACGCCATGCATACAATTTATGACTGCCAGCATATCAAGTTTAATAGGCAGCCTGAGTATCGTATAAATTCCCAAATAACTCCTTTTAAGGGCTTCCATACAAGATAAAGGGTGTATTTGGATTGATAGAAACAACCGTAATGGACCGTAATATATAGCAAAAAAGAATAATAATTATTGTTATGGGTAAATCTCAACCGAATCGCATCAAGGTCAACTTTGACACCAATAAGCAAGGTCTCGGACTGATAAGCCTCTGACCCAAGGTGAGTATCCGACCCGAGGGCTCTTGTAGAGTTATGACACCGACCCGAAACTCAGAATGAGTCATCACATATCATATGAGCCAAATCTCAAAGCTACAACAGCACGTCCGACCCGATTACGTCAACTCGGAATGCAGGAGAGTATCACTTACTCATCCAGTGTTCCTCCGAGCCAAGCCTCTCTACTTAGCATATCAATAATCCACTTAACCATGGGCTCGGGTCGGCGAGTAAGATCCGGACCATGAGGTCAGCTTGGATGCGAACCTTGGTCAGCGAAAGTAGTAACGCACGACATGAGTATGTTCCGCGCACGATCTCCGGGTAACTGCCAATGACTGTGCACGCATATTACTCGCATAGTAGCGATGACCGTGCCGAGATTATAGGACACGTTCAGTGCGACCCTCAGGTATAAATACAGATCATTTCTATTGATACAGGTATGCAACATCTTGCACCCTCGCTCTACTCTACACCACTTAGACCCTGTTTCCCTGGCCTGACTTAGGCATTGGAGGGTCCCCTGCTTGAGCCAGGGTCTCATTTGCTTGTTGTTTTGCTCAAAACCAGGGTTCACTCAGAGCACTCAAGGCTCGACGAAGAGTGGTCCAAATTTTGACTCAACAATTATCATTACTACCGTAGTTAAAAAGTAAAATAAAATACTAGCATTGTACAATAATTCCCTTGCAACTTCCCTTCTCACATGTAAGGTACTTTAGTTTGTTGGATATACTTTAATGTAATTCTATCAATATATATATTAAATCCACACAGTTCATTTATTTTGTAATATTATTTTAAGTTGTCCCTAAAAATGAGCTTGATCCAAAACTTCCATAAACCTTAATGAGTTTTCAATGGTAGGTGTTCAATACTCATGCTAACTATGTTGTTGTTGTTTAGACAATTAACCGTTCAATACTCAACCACATTATTTAGTAGTAAGAAGGTCGGTGGAATGGTAATATGTTCGCTGCTTTGGATCCTCACTTCGTGTGAGATAGTCGTAGAAATGACTATCCATTCATTGTTTGGATCATGACTCAGTGGGCACAACTATTGTGGGATTCGTCTCTAGACTAGGCTCCATGGCGATGGCGAGGTAACCATAATTAAATGCCAACTTGTTTGTAATTTGGTCAAACTTCATGGCGAGATGGTTGAACAAAATCTTTAGGCACGCAACAAGATGGTTCTACTGGCATTCGTTCGAGATCTATAGATCTTATTAGGTCTAACAATATAGTAGTAAGTCACATAAGTTACATAACTAACTTATTCCAACCTACTTAATGTGCGCTAGTTGTGCAGTATTGCATTCGTTTAATAGTGGAGAGTCAAATTGAATAATAATTATTATTATAGGAGTCCATAGTGAAAGAAAATTAGGCAATATTGAGCTTAAAAGAGTAATGTCATGTTGAACTAGAGTGGCATGGACTTCAAGCTCTTTATTATCTACTGAATTTATAAATGTGTAAGCAGTTTTGTTGGAAACATGTATTGGAATTGACTTATGAAATCTTCCCTTGATTGATTTGTCAATTAACAAACATGACATATTATAATCCCAACTCAAGATGAGTTTGTGGGATTTTCTTCTAACCGGCCAGTCATGATGCAAGCATAGCTTATTATATTTGGTAATCGGTTTGCTTCTGGATGCACTTGGACAATCATGTCATGTCATGACATGTGTATCCGTTGATTACTACCTTAGGTAACCATGCGAATTAGAACTCCTTGCTTATGGCTTCCCATGTGTACCATCATTAGCATTTTTTCATTGTCATGAGCAGTGTCACTACAAACTAAAATAGCAGCCATGACTCCTTTTCTAACGAAATGTATGGCCTCTCCCGCATCACTACATGACATGCAATAGCTTTTTTCTCAAAGTGCAATGGCACGGATCTTGTGGCAACAATGTTTGTTGTGCTTCACATCTCCTCTATCAATCACATCAGCGGTGAGAATTTCGTCTTGATTTTCGGAACAGTGATGTTGTCGTATGTTGACTTACTAATCATCAATCTGGCACGGTCAAGTCGAGTGTAAACAGTTAGGCGATTGGAGAATTCGAATGGCATCGTCGAACATTTTCCTGAGCAATGATTCATGTGTCATGCCATGCACGTTATAAAATTAAAAAATTAAAAAATTAAAAATAAATAAATAAATAAAATACTCATCATCTTACTGGAAAAGGGCAAAAACTACTTTTTATTTGGGTTGCCTTTGCATTCTATAACTTGGAACTAGTTTTTGACACCATTGGAATTGGTGTTGCTGGTCAAATATTAGTGGTCGACTAACACGCATTGTCGAAATGTGTCATGTCTAGCAAAGGACATCCACATACTACTTTCCTAACAAGACAACCCTTACAATTGAATGATCTGTGTGATTTAGAGACATGCTTGGTTGTGGACAACGATTCCGATAGACGTGGATCGGCTACTATCCCGAAGGGCCCACAGTGATGTATGGGTTATCCACATGGTCCATCCAATTTTCCATATGTCATTTTAGGATATAAGCAAAAAAATGAGGTAGACTCAATGCTCAAGTGGACCACATAGTGGGGATTAAATGCCTACCATTAAAAACTTCCTGGAAGATATATAAGAATTGGATCAAGCTGATATTTGTGTTTTCCCTTCATCCATGTCTGTGTGAGTTTATGCACAGGTTGGGTGGCAAATAAACATTGCGGCCACCTAAGAAGGTTTCAATGACAGGCATCATGATCACTGCTACTTCCCGTGGTGTGGTCCACTTGAGCCTTAGATCTGCCTCATTTTTAGGCTTATATCCTGTAAGGAAATGGAAAAATGGATGGACGGTGTGGATAAACCCATAATCAAGGTGGGCCCATCAGAGCCCCAGCTTGTGCCGATCTCGGGACAGGGTGGGAAGTTCCTAATCCGTGTCCAATTCAAATGGTATGTATAACCGTACATTAATGCCACGTGTGACTAGAAAGGAGTCACCATCATTTTTTATAACTCATGTAAAACTAGCGTGCGAGTTTTTCCCACACGTGTTAAACGTTTTAGCAACATCGAAAGCTGGCCAAGATACTACCTTGGTTGCATTTTATGGGTAAGGCAGCGAAGAAAGAGGAGAGAGACCAGACATGGCCTCCCACTAAGCTTAGATGGTAGTGACTCATCCAACCACATGTGGCCATTGTTTATGGATCTAGACCGTCCAATTTGTGTGCACCATCATGAATTAAGCATAATATGAAAATTACACGATTCAATCAATCCTATCCATCCAATTGTAGTCCATCAAATAGATGGGTAAATTAATTGGTCAGATGCATGTCCAGATTCATCTGTCAAATCTTATGATTATAACCATCGGATTTTTGAATTTTAGGTCTACTCATCACCCTTAGGACCCACATGCAGGCCAAGCACTCGTGGATGAGTCACCACCATTTAAAAAATGATACTACAATTAGGCTGTAGGTTGGCCCGGTAGGAGAGGATGGGAATCTCCCACCCCGGATAAGTTTGCAACTTATCCATAGAGCTGTACGCAAACCGGGTTAGCTGGTTAACTCGCTTGACCCGACGTGAAAAAGCTCAATTTGACTCAGTTCGAAATTGAATTCGAGCCTAGTTGAGCTATTTTTTAAGCTCGAAAAAATTCCAAGCCAAGTTTGAGCTTGTCCGAGCTTGAATCGAACTTAGATTGAACCAATTTGGTGACTCGGTTATCTTAATATTGATGTTGCTCACCAATTGTTTGATGAAATGACTCAACAAAGTGTTGTTTTGGGTGCATACATTCTCTGCAGGATCGATCAATGGTGAGGAAGGTATGGATATGAAACAAATCACTATAAAAAAAAATATTACATAATAAAACTACCATCGTATATTAATTTTGATGCTGCATCCTAAGTGTTTGATGAAATACGTGCAAACTGCTGCTGTTGTTTTGCATACTGTGAGAAATTAAAAGTGCACTCCATATGCTTGAGAAAATATCGCAAAGGCTCGAACTCGGCTCCAATTGGCCTAAGTTGTTGACCAAACCAAGCCGAGTTGGCCAATCAAGTCCAAGCTAGGGTCAGCTAGTGGTTGAGCCAAGTCGAGCTGTGTGAAGCTCGACTCGGTTCAACTGGTGTACAACTCTACTTATCCACAATACACGTGGCCTATCTGTGCTTCATTATACACGGCAGGGATTACAGGCTCCATGCTAAGAAAGCATAGTAAGAATTCACATTAATAATATAACCCTAACCACTCAAAATTGGACCTAAATCAGACAATAAAAGTACAATGATCAGTTGTCCAAAATCAATGAGCACATGAAATATACATAACCGTCTGATCAGTATGATTTTAGATCTATGCTCCATCCAGATTGGGGCTTACGATTTGGATGGTTCAGATTGATGTACATAAATACTAGATGTCACCAGCAACCATAATTAATTATATTATGCCAAGCGCACATGGTTGTGTAAATCCTGTCTCTCTTTATAGAAAAACTTTAACAGAAGGTATTATAATAATAATTACTTGAACTAGCTGAGTAGCTTGCTTACAACTAACCTTTTTGAGAAAGGCAGCAGGATGTATAAAATTCCCTATTATATCAATGTCATAAACCTCATCCCTACTTAAGGTCAGCTACATAAATTATGTTATAATATTCTAATATATAAAAAAACCATGTCCTCGATTAAATTATTTAATATCATATTGCATTTGCATTATAAATTTTAAGCTATGCTACACGTACAATTGTTTTAGCAATTTGCACTGTCTAATTATGTGATGTGTACTCTTAAAGAGTCTCATTGTTAAGTCCACCTTCAACCCAAAACAAGCTATTCAACTGGAGTACCCATGCATGAGAGAACACAAGCTGAATACATTCTCATTAGGATAAGAATGTTGGGCGACCGCAAAAGCACATTGAGATGAATCAAGTAGAGTAATCAATCGCACTAAGCAAGCACAACACAAACACTCCGAATTTAACGTGAAAAAATCTTTACGGAAAAAAATCACGACATAAAGTGACAGAAAGTAGAATGAAAGCATAAATTACAAGAAATAGAGAGAATACTCAATTTGAACAAGCCTCAAATCTCCCTTTATAAACCCTTAAAAACTTAAGAACGAATTAGAAAGCCTTAGATTACTTCTCAATCTCGATTACACCCAAATATATAACCTCTAGGAGAATCTCAATTAAAATCGAAAACAAATTCCACAAATTTGAACACACTTTGATGTCATCAAAACCTTTGATGGCATCGAAAAATATCAAAACATTTCAGCGACCAAACATGAAAATCCAGATAATACCAATGATATCGACCAGGCCTTCAATGGCATCGAACAACCTTCATCGACATCGAATGTCTTCGATGGCATCGAAAAAGGGCACTAAAGTGTCCACACAACCAAATCAGTAGATTTTGGAAAATCTCGATGGCATTGAGCCGACTTCGATGACATCGAAGCCTGCTCAATGGCATTGAACTTGTCATTCACATACTGTTGAATTACATATTTCAGATCTCTATCAACAATGAACATCTCAATTTACTAGACCATCCCTTGTCTCATTTATCTAAAATAAAAAATAAAAAAATTATGTATTTATTTCCCACCCATTAATCACTAAGATCCGGATGAAATTGCACCGCCACTTCAGTTTCTAAGCACTTTGTAAAGAAGCTTCCCTCTGGTGTATTGTGAATGGGGATTGGCATATTGGGTGTCTTTAAAGAATTCATTCCTATTATATAATTTAGAGAATCAATCTCGAGTTACAACTCATGTGCAACACGCGTGGCAACTTGAAGACATGAGTTTATCATCTTGATTTGTTGGTCCATCCATCTTTTTGTGGGGCCAGTATGATACATGGTTGAGATGTCCTACACACTTGCCGAGTTGGCACACATGTCAGCATCTAGATCATCTGTGTCACACACATACGCTGCCTGTCAATTGCGGATGCCCAACCTGAAGTGCGATGCATAGGAAGCGATTCTTTTTATGAGCCCATTAGAAAATGAGGTCTCAAGTTCTACTGGTTGGATCATCAGTTGTGGCCACCCAACATGCAGCATCCAACCCGTCCAAGAGGTTGGCCCCTTTATGATAATCACTCTACACAAAAATAAGCCATATACACTGAGCAAGTAGACCACAATTATATTATGCTATTTATCAATGGATATACATTGTTCTCTATGGTGTGGCCCACCTTATGAATAAATAGAGCTGATTTTTCCACTAGGTGATTCTCGTGGTAAGGCCAACCTGCTGGAAGGACTGGATGTCATAAGAACTTAACAGTGTGGATCGTAACCTTCAGTCCAATGTGTGGTACTTAGGCCCATCTGGGATGCAGCTACATTATTAGTTTTTTTTTTTCTAATGTAATGAGCAATTAAACTATTTATTAAAGTTACATAAGCTTAATTAAGTATTATTTATAAATTATTTTATTATTATTATTATTTTTTTTTAGCATTTTTTATTATATCCAGCAACTAAAAAGTGAGGAAGAGAAGACTGAGAGGTGTCGAAGCAGGTTGATAACTGGACCACTGTTTACTGTTTTTCGTCATCAAAATCATGCTACATTCTTGAAAGAAAGGACGCATTTATCAATCTTTGTGGAATCCACTCCATTGATTTATCTGACGTCCATAAATGAGGCCCATGGTCTCTTGTCCCAGTCATCCAGACCATTGACCTGATTGGAACCACCGATAGTTAGTACGCTTAGAACCTTCCAGATTCGCATCCAATCTTCAGCCTTTTTTTCGGTAGCGCAATGATATATTTTTCTTAACCGTCTACTCCTAGGCCCATGATCAAATGGTTAGGATCTTCTATTTTGAGAGCGCTATGGAAAATCCTTCATCTATGTTGACCCCAATCAGATCAATGGTCTGGATCACTAAACAGTGGCCCCTCGGACTGGATTCATCCTTACTAAGCCCAAAGATCCCAAGGATCCAACTTCTAGTATTTTTGTTCACGTGATGCCGTATTCTTTCTTAACCGTCTCTTGGCCCACCTAAACAATGGTCAGGATCACATAACCATGGATCTCACTTGTACAGACGGTTGCATCAGAATACTATGTACATCATTATTCCCAGCCAATATGGATGGGATCCACCGTCCATTATTGGAACCAGTCATCTTTGTGGCCCAGCCGTGGCAAAAATCCAGTCAATGGACTATGTATGATGGGACCTCTCCAATGAATGGTGTCGATTCCGAGCTGGAGACCAACGGAACATGTGTTTGGGTGGACCTACGAACCACCATCCAGTACCTTAACAAAAGCTACTTATTAATGTTGAAAACTGGATATGTTTGCCTACTTTTATAAACATGTTGTAGTGCTTCTTAATTAGTAGAATTCAAGATAAGCTACTTGGGGTATAAATAACTTGTCTTAAAAGGTCATTGGGCACCGTTGGACTCAAATCCCCGGTTATTTGGTAACATAATGTAACTAGGGTTTTAAATCCACTCGAAAAGGGGTTTGAAATCCACAATGAGAGCTTGGATTATATCTAAAATCCTTCCAAGAGTTACGTGTGTAATATGTGTGCCACTAAATTATTTATTAGGCACATGGCTCACTAATGATATCTCAAAACAATTAGATTATCAATTGCATCACTATAATTACTTTAATATGATAATTAACGTTGTTCAAACATTGTTCATGTAAATCAACGGTTAAAAGTTGTTGGTTAGTCACTCAGACATGATCTTGAGCTTGTGGTCCATCCGAGAGTTAAAATTTCATCATTTTCAGGCAAAATATATATTTCAACGGGCTTATTATGACATTTGTGTTAAACATTATATACATTCATTAATTAGAGATATTAAAGTGGATTTAGTAATTAAATCAAACCCATATAAATATACCATGCATAGCTACTTTTGGTTTAAAGTTGATTCCAATCCAGGCTGCCAAACACAATAGGAGGATTTCAAATTGAGGGGGTTCCAAAACCAGGGGTTCCAAATCCACTCCCAAATAGCCCCCAAGTAACTAATGAAAAAATGTGCCCTCGGAGACCTTTCGAGTAGTGAATGAGTAATTCCCTGTCACTTTACTTTTGAAAGGTAATAAAACTCAACTAGGATTTAATGATTAGCCAAACGTGGCCCCACATCTAATGTAGCCACACATTTCAACTCGAGAGCGTTTGAGACATCCAAGCCATACATCATTTGAGTGCCACTTATAGATGACATGGCCCAAAATTAAGGACTACCAACTTAATGGTAAGCTACATAGGTACTAAGATTGGACTGGAATCCTCTATAACACTTGTTTTATGCACTGCGGGGCCACCTATTATAAGCAAGAATAATTAAAATGCCAAACACAAAATAATCTATGATATTTCTAACAAAGGAGAGGTACTTGCAATTTCCCAAAACAGAGGGGAGAAGTAAGTATAATTGTCATATAATTGAGAGGAGGCAGTTATCATTAACCCATTGGTTTATGCTTAATCTTGTCATTCAAATCATATGTTGACTCGGGACCTAAACCTAATGGGCCAGCTCAAACCCCAACCAACAAACTCTTTCGCTAAGTACTCTAAAACTTGAGGTATTAAGGAGACTTACGAATTGGACAATTCAAATTGTCACGCCCCAAACTCGAAAATCGGATTCACAGGAATCCCGATCACCGAATTCGGTGCCGACAGCCTCCATAGTACCCCATTTTCGGTTTCTAGCATTCATACGCCAGATTCCTATCCTGGGATCTTACAAGGAAGATTTTTTTTTTTGTACATTTAACTCGTAATAAGCATAAACACAAGATTACCCAATTCACAAAGGCAACATCATCATCACATATCCACTATTATAATAATTTGAATACAATGCTGAAAGGAAAATACATCAATCGAAACTCATGCTCCAGAAGACTGCTGCACGCTCCAAGCTCAACACTGTTGCAACCTAACATCACTTACACGCATCTATCGTGCATAAGCTTATAGAAAGCCTAGAGGGTGGTGTAAGTGTGTGCACAAGTTAAATGCTAAGTATTCAATACAATGCCATCATCATACAATACCGAAAATATTGGTAATCCATAAATCGTACAATATCGGAATAAGCAGAAATACTAACAAGATCATGAATTATCAGAGTAACCAGGAATACTAACAAGATCATGAATTATCAGAGTAACCAGGAATATTGACAAGATCATAAGTCATACGATAACCGAGTAAGTAGAAATACTGACAAGTTAATAAATCATACGATAATCGAGTAAGCAAAAATACTAACAAGTCCATGATTCATACAATATCGAGGATGGATCAGCTATGCAAATAAATCATAAAGAGCCAAATATCAAATGTCGAGGGTATAATGCAATATGTAAATCCTGTTAGGTCCGTCTAGGCCATATACGTATAGAAAACATAACAACCCAAAATGACATATGTCTGCGAATGCAATATGCGATGTGAATGCAATGACCAAGCAGAAGTGTGAGGTCGGGATGATAGTACGTAGTATCGCAGACTGTGAGGTCTGTCACAAGGGACTTCTATCCAAACCAGTCCCATACCTAAATTTGGATAGTCAGACTCAATGTGGTAAACTCCTGATCTCAGGTTAGTCACGCGCCCAACCGAAATCCTGGTCATACGAAGGTACACGTAACAAATAGTTGTGCACCACCCACCCAAGTCGATAGTGAATGAATGAATGAATGAGTATGAAATTACTGCTCAGTAAATCCACATATCAGTACGATTCCTCTCTAGGATCATCACCGGGGTTTAGTACACTCCAAATGGCACTGCCGCTCTCCCAGCCGCACAGTCCAAGTGAGCATAAGAAACCTCACTATCCGCCTGACCAATAGTCTACCAATACCTATCTGGCACGTCGATAGCGGACCCATTCACGAGCTGGTCAAACTCAGCCTAGCAATGCCCCCTGCTCTTCGGCGGGTAAGGCCACACCCCCTCCCAACTGACCACGACACAGTGGGAGATGCGGCCTCCTAGTATTCGGCACTCAGGCGCTCATGTATCCAGTCGGTCTCGACGTTTGGGTGTTCTCTGGTACTAAGAGGGTTTAGAAATTTTCACACAGGGCCATCTATGGCAGCCCGATGCTAGAACAAATTTTCGGTCTTCCGTCTGGCCATCCACGATATGCCTGTGGAGGCTACGGCCCTGATGTCGCTAGGGCATACAGTAGTCATAATACGAGATGCATGAGTCATACAATCCAGTCATGCATCAATCTTGCGCATACCATGCGCTCATATAAGATAACCTCCGCCTATCAGGGAGTCTTATAACAACATGCTCAATGACATATGCAATGATCAACCACATCTCATAACAAACATGCAGATGATGCGTATGAGCATGTATCATGATGTTATGTTGTCACATACTCATTGGTGTTGACAACCAACATCGACAATCGACCTCGACAATGTGGACATTTAACCAACATTGCCCCTAAGGATTGACCCTCATGGATCCTAACATATAGTGGACCCATGACCTCACACAAGGGCCAAATATACAACACCATGGGCCTCACTCAAGAGTTTAATATTCGTCACGATGGGCCTCTCACATGGGCCTAACATACATCACAATGGGCTCCATCGCTTGGCCCTTAAATACATTACAATGGGCCTTATCACATAGGCCTCATTTACATCACATTGGGCCTTAAACACGGGAAGAATACACATCATAACAGGCCTCAAATACGAGCCGCATATACATCACATTGGGCCTCAAACATGGGTAGAATATACATCACAATCAGAATCCACAATCGGTCACGATGATTGGCCTCGATCGATAATCGGCCAATCGGCCACGACAATCATAATCGGCAATCGGCTATGATAATCGGCCTCGATCGATAATCGGTCAATTGGCCATGACAATCATAATCGGTAATCAGCCACGATAATCGGTCAATCGGCCATGACAATTATAATCAGTAATCGGCCTCGATCGATAATCGGTCAATCGGCCATGACAATCATAATCGATAATCAGCCATGATAATCGACCTCAATTGATAATCGATCAATCGGCCATGACAATCATAATCGGTAAGAATGGGCCTAACAAGGCCTAATGGAAGGTCACAATGTGGACATCCAACCATCATTGCCCATCAATGTGGACATTAAACCATCATTGCTCCCAAGGCATGACCCGCCATAATCATCATTACATACATTATGGAGTAATCACACATCGCAATGGACCTCATATATATCACATTCGGCCCTATACAAAGGCCCCACATACGTCTTATTGGGCCTCACTCGTGGCCCTTATATACATCACATTGGGCCTCAACCCAAATACATCAAGTGGATCGCATCCACAGGCCGCACCAATGGGCCTCATATATATCGAGTCGGCCATATCACATGGGCCGCACCAGTGGGCCTCATATACATCAAGTGGCCGCAGCAGGTCGCACTAATGGGCCTAATACATATCACTGATGGGCTTTGCCCATAAGCCTTATATTCAAGCAGGTAGAGTAAGAGTTGCATACTCATTCATGCATTCATTCATTCACTATTCACTCGGGCTGGTGGTGCGCAACTAATTATTATGTACCTTTGTATGGTCAGGATTTCGGTTGGACGTGCGACTAATCTAAGATCAGGAGTTTACCACATTGAGTTTGACTATCCAAATTTAGGTATGTGACTGGTTTGGATAGAAGTCCCTTGTGATAGACCCCATATTAGCCTGCGATACTACGTACTATCATCCCGACTTCACACTCCAGCATGGTCATTCTATTCGCACCGCATATTGCATTACATTTGTGGCATATGACATTTTGGGTTACCTGTGTTTCTGCATTTATCTGGTTTAGATAAGCCATTTGATATTTAACTTTTTATGACTCCTCATTTGTATAGTTGATTTGTATCGTGTATTCTGATATTGTTCCTTCTTTGTATAGTTAATCTGTATTGCGTATTCTGATATTGTTTGACTCATGGACTTGTATTTTCACCTACTCTGATAACGTATGATTCATGACCTAGCGCCTATTTCGACATTGTATGATTATGACATTGCGTTGAATACTTGGCACACACCTTGTGCACACACTTACACCACCCTCTAAGCTTTCTATAAGCTTATGAACGATAAATGCGTGCAGGTGATGTTAGGTTGTAGCAGTGTTGAGCTTGGAGCGTGCAGTCTGGAGCTTGATTTTCGATTTATGTATTTTCCTTTCAACATTGTACTCAAATGATTATATTAGTGGATATGTGATGATGATATTGCCTTTGTGAAATGGGTAATTTTGTGGTTATGCTTATTACTAGTTAAATGTTAAAAAATAATAATAATCCTCCTTGTAGGATCCCAAGATCGGAATCTGGCGTTTGGACGCTAAGAGCCGAGAATGGGGCACTATGGAGGCTGTCGGCACCAGATTCGACGATCGGGATTCCTGTGAATCCGATTTCCGGATTTGGGGCATGACACCTATTATGAGCAAGACTAATTAAAATGCCAAACACAAAATAATCTATGATATTTCTAACAAAGGAGAGGTACTTGCAATTTCCCAAAACAGAGGGGAGAAGTAAGTATAATTGTCATATAATTGAGAGGAGGCAGTTATCATTAACCCATTGGTTTATGCCTAATCCTATCATTAAAATCATATGTTGACTCGGGACCTAAAACTAATGGGTCAGCTCAAACCCCAACTAACAAACTCCTTCGCTAAGTATTCTAAAAACTTGAGGTATCAAGGAGACTTACGAATTGGACAATTCGAATTTATTGAGATTGACATCAGATATCAACTCTGAACAGCCATCAAAGGCCAAGCACTGGCCAATTTCATTGTTGAACTCATACCCAAGAACGACCTGGGAATCGGCTTTGACATTCAGACCAAGCAGCCTGAATATCAAACGATCAATCTAGATCTATCAATGTGGATGTTATACATTAACGGTTTATCCAATTCTAAAGGCAAAGGAGTTGGGATAGTCCTTGAGGCACACTCTTAACCTACCATTAGGGGTGTACATTGAGTCGAACCGACTCGGCTCAAACATTGGTTGACCTCAGCTTGAACTTGGCTTAGCTCGGTCATTGAGCCTGATTGGCCAGCTCGGCTCGGTTCGGTCAGCAGCTCAGGCCCATTCGAGCCAAGATTGAGCCGAGTTCGCCATTGTAGCATTTTCACAAACTCCTGGACTGTACCTTCAAAATCTCATTGTATTTGAGATAGCAGCAATGGTTTTACTGGTATTTTATCAAACACCTTTTAAGCAACATAAAAATTAAGAAAAAAAAAGGTGTTGGTTTCATATACATCTTCCTTGCCACCCGGCACACTTCTTTGTGTCACTTCATCAAATACTTGGTGAACAACATCAATATCAAAGTAACTGAGTTACCGAACTGGTTCAATTTGAGTTCTATTCGAGTTGGGTTCGATCTGAGTTGAGTCGTACTGGGGCTAGCTCGAACTCATTTTCGAGCTAAAAAATCAGCTCGACTCGGCTCGAATTCAGCTTCGAACCAAGTTGAATCGAGCTTTTTCAAGTCGAGTTGAGCCAGCTAACCGAGCTAGCTCGGTGCCGTGTCCACCTCTGCCTACCACATGACTACGCCACATAAAAAATGAATTGCATGCACTAGAGTGCTGTATGCAGCCTGTGATATAGGTGTTAGATGTGTGTCCTATAGTAAAAATTAAATAATTGTTCCATTCAAATTATTGATTTTTTTTTCCTTCTTACTATGACACCTACAAGCCCTTATCGTGTAATCTATCTCGGGCAAGCATGAGTGAGCCCCTGATTGCAAGGCCCACATCAATGTATGTGTTGTATGGCCGCATTGTCCATCCGTTTTGCTAGGTTCTCAAATATGAAGTAGATACAAACGTTAGGAACGATGCCATATAGACGATGCACATTGAATCCCCACCATTGAAACTTTCTAGGGTTCACTGTAATGCTTAATTTCCATCGAAGCTGTTGATAAGGTCAAGGAGATCTTGATGCAGGGAAAACACAAATATAAGATTGATCCAAGACATTGCCCACGAAAAGGTTTTTAATGATCAATCACTACTGTTTCTTATGGTCTGATCCAACTTAGATTTGAATCTACTTCATTTTCGGGCAGATGCCCTAGAATGAGTTGGCAAAATGGATGGACGGCGTGGATATAAAACACATACATTGAGGTGGGCCCCACGGTCGGGGACTTACTCACTCAGCTCTTACCCTGGACTCACCTAATCCGCGCCCCCAGGAAGGAGAGACCTGCCATTGGGTCCAACTGGCTTAGACGAATGGGACAGTTCACGACCACTTACTAAATGGTGGTGTCTCATACGCTGTCGACGCGGCATGTGGATACGGACATCCGAATCATCTCAACCGTAGGCCTACAGCCAGGAAATCATTCAAAATACGTCGTATGCCATCAAAATTTCTAAATGGTTACTATGCGCCCGCCTATCATCTATCCATTACACTACCACAGGCTCAGAAAAAGTGGTGGTAAACTAACACCACAGCCTACCCAAAAAATTCAAATATCAATCTCAGGGTTCTGAGATCCCGCTCTCATTTCAAACAAAGGAAAGAGTGAGAAAGAGGACGGAGGAAAAATCCCTCTTTCCGCCATTAAAGAATCTTCGATCGTCTTCTGCAACTCCCTCTCTCTCTCTCTCTCTCTCTCTCTCTGGAGAAGATGTCCGGACGCCATGAGAAGGAGAAGGGCGTAAATGTCCAGGTCCTCCTCCGTTGCAGGTATTCTATGGTTAGGGTTTCTAGTTTCAGGTCCTTCCTGTGAAAAGATTTCAGTTCTAGGTTAGGGTTTCGATTTCATTTTTCTCTGCAAGGAAATATCTGCTCTGGGTTTAGAAATCGTGTTCCAGAAGCTTGTACTTCCCATTTCTCGGTTCTGTGTGAGGGGGATGAGATAAGGAATTGGAAAGTAGGGTTTTGAATTGTAAATGCGCGCGTGCATAATCGTGTCCGTTCATCGTGGTTGGACATACCAGCATGGAAATCAGGCCCGTGAGAGCATGGGAATGGATGGTTGGAAGGAGAACACAAAAACGGTCTGGACCTGTTCTGCACGTGTGTCCACCTGATGGCCAGGCTGGCTTGGTGTTCAGGCCCTAGCACACAAATGGCGGGATCGTTCTGATGAATGGCCCAAATATTGTATTCATGATCATGTTGTCCTTTGCAGTGAGAGTAGGATATAGCACGGCGGCTCTTTGTGCAAAAAGATTCACCTTTGTGTTGTTCTCATTCCATTTATGTTTTCTCAGGCCTTTCAGTGACGATGAGTTGCGGAACAATGCGCCACAGGTTGTAACCTGCAATGAGTACCAGAGAGAGGTTGCAGTGTCTCAAAGCATTGCTGGGAAGCAGATTGATAGGGTCTTTACCTTTGATAAGGTATTAATTTCATTTTTTATTTTTATTTTTTATTTTTCATGTTTGTCAATCAACTGGAAGAGAAGGAGAGAAGAAGGGGGTGCGGGCTACTCCCAGGAAGGAATTGAAAGGACAAAAATTCCATTGGGTTGATTGGCTACATGAACGAAAAACCAAGGATTTTCACCTCCACATGACTAAGTGCAGGGGCAAAAATGTCCAACGGCTACTTGTGTTATATATAGTATAAATTAAAATGGATGCTTCCAGTTGAACTTATAGCTCTGCTTGATAGTGATTGTGCCAATCAATCCCCTGCCCAGGGAAAGGAGCGTTGATATCAGGTGGGCACTGGTCATCGAAAAATTTCCAAGCAAATTTGAAATGACAGTTAAAACAAGATTGATGCAGGACATAAAATTTTAAACATGATATGCGAGATTCCAGGCTTTAGATCATACTAGTTCAAAACAATCATACAAAATTCCACATCCCACATAAAATCAAGTACTCAATCAAGGGGCATCTATGCGGGTCTAGGCCTACACATGCTAGGGTTGGATCAAATAAAATTATAGACCAAACAATACTCAAAGGAGAGTAGATTCAGTCACGCATGCACAAAAATAATTTCCCCAATCCAAGAGATTCACAAGTTTCAATTCGGGAAGCCCTAGGGTTGAAAAAAAGGCAAAGAAATTGGGAGTTTAAGATAATCTAGGGTTAGGGTTAGGGAAATCAGGTAAGAGAGGAGTGAAAGAGAGGAGAGAGTAAACCTGAAGACTGCCCGCGCGTGTGGACAACATGCCATGCTTGACGCATGTGCGCTGAGGGCAGTCCGCACGTGCGTGGGGCCCACGAACCCAAAAACCCCTTCCTTGGGGTTGGTCAGCTAGGGTTGGACTACAAACTCTCCAAGCTTCGATCCGATCTGACGTATGGTCCGCGCGTGATGCTCTGCCAAAGTTTCAGCCCTCCTGTAGGGCCAAATTTCAGAAATCTGCTGTAGAGAAGGAATGATTGCAAAATAATGATGAATTTGCAGGTGGAATGACTGTAGGAGAAGAAGAATATAGATGGTAGAAGATGGGGGCGAATCGGGATGGGTGTGGCTTCGTACCACGGTAGTTAGCCCTTCGAAGAAGGGAGAGTTTCGCACTCAATTTGATTTTCACAACTCAGAGAGGATCAGAAAAATGCAGAAATTTTATTCAATCATCAATAAGAAAAAAGACTACAAGGGGTGTCTATTTATAATAAAATCCTATATCCCAAAACTCGCGCCATGTGCGTACCCTATTACTTAGAGACGAAATAATAAAAAATAACAACTAATCAAAGCAATCTAAACTGTCCATGATATTTCTAATAACAATAATAAGCAAAACCCAAAGTACTAGATCATCTCGAATAGTGGGCCACGATCATAAGATCCTATGGTGGGATTCATATGACGATCGGGTCCACTCCAAGGAACAAAAACATAGTCCCCTAGCTAGTGGGTCCCCCTTGGTTGTCATCATCGATCCAGATCGATGGTGGGGCCCTCCTCCTCCTTGCGTATGTGCGTAGGGGGGTGTGCGTGTGCGTGTGATGTCCCCATCAAAGATCCATAAAGCTGACCCAAAAGCTGGGATGTGTGGTTGGCTTTGCTTGTACTGTTTCAGCAATCATTCCTATATAACACCTAGCTTGATTAAGACTGAACTAGGAAGTTTCATTCATGGTTTGCTTGACAAAGGTTTGACAAACTGCTGCGTGCCTAACATTGGCCTTTGTTTGCCTTCGCTTGTGACCAGATGGACCACTGCTACCAGTTCGAGCTAATCATCAGATACCCAACTAAATCTGTGCTAGAACATTTTTGTTATTTTTGTTTACATGACTTGACAAATGTTGCCTTGTCTTTGGATGAGTTAAAACTGCATTGCTCTTGGCAGTGTTTTAAACTGGTGTGCTTGGTCATAGACATATAAGAAAGGAATATGTTCAACTGTGTTGAACTTATTAAACTCACATTCATAGTTAAATGAGGAATTTGATGCTCATAAACTGTTTTTACACTCATTTGAATTGATTTTTCTGCTACGATTTCTTTCATAAGAAATGTGGACTATTGACAACTGATGGTTACTGATAGAACTGGGTCTCTTACTCTCTCTCTCTCTCTCTCTCTCTCTCTCTCTCTCTCTCTCTCTCTCCCCCTACCTATATGCGTGTGCATCAGTGTGCATGCGCTTCCTCTCCATCACCTTCTCCTTTCCAAGTGTTTGCAACTTTGCATGCACGTGTATTTGTGCGTTGATGGGTGGGTGGATCTCTATTGGTGTGTGCACGTGCGCACACGTACGTGGATTGGTGGTTCTGTGTAAGTGGGGGTGCACGCCCATGTGGGTTGGTTGGATTTGGTGTGGATTTCTAGTATGCGTTTTGGCAGTATCTTTCTTTTTGAATTTAAATATGTAGGTTTAATCTATACACATGATTTGCAGGTGTTTGGGCCCTCTGCTCAGCAAAGGGATTTATATGATCAGGCTATGGTTCCTATTGTAAATGAGGTGTTGGAAGGATTTAACTGCACCATTTTTGCCTATGGTCAAACTGGCACAGGGAAAACATACACCATGGAAGGTGAATGCAAAAAATCAAAGGTAAAATTAAACATGTTTAGTGTTATCCTCCCCTTTGGCCTGCCATGGTCTTCCTGACTATCTTGCTTTTGATTGTATGCCACTGTAATGGCAGGGTGGGACTAAGGGACAGTTGCCTCAAGATGCTGGAGTCATACCGAGGGCTGTTAAGCAGATATTTGATACATTGGAGAGTCAAAATGCTGAATATAGTGTTAAAGTTACTTTCTTAGAGTTGTATAATGAAGAAATTACTGACTTGCTTGCTCCTGAGGAAATATCAAAGGTTATTTTGGAGGAGAAGCAAAGAAAGCCCCTACTTCTCATGGAGGATGGGAAAGGAGGAGTCCTTGTCAGAGGCCTTGAGGAGGAAATTGTAACAAGTGCTGGTGAGATTTTTACCCTACTAGAACGGGGTTCTGCGAAGCGCCGTACTGCAGAGACGTTATTAAACAAACAATCGAGGTAAATTTTTATCAGTTTTATATGTTATATATTAGGAACAACTTTTGTTGCTTGCGCTTTAATACACATATCTTTGTTTTTTGTTTCCCAGCCGTTCACACTCTCTATTTACCATTACTATGCACATAAAAGAAGCCACTCCAGAAGGAGAGGAACTTATCAAATGTGGCAAGCTAAATTTGGTTGATCTGGCTGGGTCAGAAAATATTTCCCGTTCAGGTGCTAGGGAGGTAATAAACTAAATTATCTATTTCCCGATCTGGCTATCATCTGCACTTGTGGTCAAAGGGTTAAGAGTTTATTCTGTGGTAGTTATCATAATATTTCTCTTTTTGAAGTTTGAGTCCTTCAGAAATGCCTTTGGTTCTTTAGCACTGATTTATTTTGGCACTTGCCATTTGTGGTAGCTGTTCATGAACTTAATTGTTAGTTTCATTTGCCATGATACTAAATTTGTCAGGGGCGTGCAAGAGAAGCTGGGGAAATTAATAAGAGCTTACTTACTTTGGGGCGTGTTATAACTGCTCTTGTGGAGCATCTTGGACACATTCCTTACAGGTTACCGCTTTCTACTATGCAATTTATCTTTTTCTTGTGTTTCTTTGGTTGCTGTATTGGCATCTTTTGCAATTTATTCTCGTCTCTTTTTGTTTCATTGAAGTTGTTGCATTGACATGCAGGGACAGCAAACTCACACGTTTGTTGCGTGATTCATTGGGTGGGAGGACTAAGACATGTATAATTGCTACTGTTTCACCATCCGTTCACTGTCTTGAGGAGACTCTTAGTACATTGGATTATGCCCACAGAGCAAAGAACATAAAAAATAGGCCCGAGGTTTGTTATTTCTCTCCTACATTGGTCCTTTATTTTCTTGAAGAACAAAAATTATATTCGCAAGGCATTTTTTTGGTATTCTGTAAGCAAATCTTTGGTTGAGATGCTTCATGTCTTGTGTCCGTGTTTCTTTTGTAAAGCTTGTTAATATTTTTAATGAAGCTTTCTAGCCATTTTCTTGGTTGATAACTTCTTTCTTATCTGTCGTGATTCTATTTTCTGTTAATTGCTAGGTTTGATTAAGTATTGATGTTTCTATGCTGAATTGGTTAATGTTGTCTAGGTTTTGGCTCTGTCATTTATTTTCAGCTAGTCTGTCTGCAGCTTATCATGCCCTATGTTTTATTACTGTCTAATTGATTTTTTCATGACTTTTAACCATGGTTTAGAACTTTGAAACTCAACTTGGACTCCCTTAGTAGTGAGTCGACTGAAGTAACTTTGATCTTTCATGAGATTCTCAATCTTGAAAAGTGGAGATAGTTCACCTCTGATGAGGTGTTCGATTTGGCTGGGTGCGAATTTTGATTTTTCATTCTTGCATGCATTAGGAGGGGTTAGTGAAGTTGCCAATTTTGCGTGTAATGTATCAGGATGATATCATTCTGTCTTTAGGATACTTCGTCTGTTAAGTGGGCTTTGGTCAATCTCTATCTTTATGCTCCCTCTTAGTCAAACTCGTTAGTTGGTATGTATCAAAGAAAAAATGATACTTCACATCAGAGTTTGAAGTTTCTCAGGAATTTGATTTTGTTTATGTGTACCTTTTTAGACTTTGTGCATACTTAATCCATTTTAAGTACTAGATCAAACCTTTTTGAGTACTAGGTCTTTCTTTCTTGAGTTTTATCCCCTTGGTTCTATCTGACTTTTGACTAAGATAAGTGAACTGACAAATCTTCAAGCACTTAATTTAATGTAGAAACCTAGGTCCTAACTTGTGGCCTTCGGGTTTACAATTCCTTAGCAATCATTTGGATTAGCTATAGAAGGCTTTAATGAAATCATTCAACAAGCTTGTTGTGGTATTGTCAGAGAATGGTTTGATTTCTTATTATAGTTTTGCCAAATCAGTCGTTATAAGTAGACTGTTACCATATGTTTTGTTTGTCCTAGATACGAGTATGGATGTAGTGTCCCATGAGAAAATTTGGTTGGCAAATCTTTTATTTATTTGTCTTGTTGTTTGTTAGTGATTGTTTGCTCTTGGGTCTATTAAATTTTTTATAAAATATTGGTATTGATGCACGTATCAAACCCTTGGTATACAGAAACATATCAGTATTGCATGGGAAATATCACATGTACTGGGGATTGTGTCACTTTTGGAGGAAACATCGGGAGAATGATGGAAATTTTCAATTTAACTTCAAGATCTGTTGAAAGAGACATGATTACACACTCAAAACTCAAAATATCATAAAAAACAAGTATGCATGATAAGTTTCCTTTGTATGGGGTCCTAAACAATACGCTGTTTGAAAGAAGTGATGCAAGTAGATCCAAAATGAGTTCATATAATTAATAAATCATATAATACAAATATGAAAACAGATTCTCCGAACAAATTTGGGGGAAAGTAACGTTTTGTGGGGTTTTTTTTTTTTGGTAGATTCTTTTGAATTTTTGGGAGGAATGTATTGCAATGTTTCACCCGATACATATCACAATGTATCAATGATACAAGGGACTTTTATAAATGGTGTTTTTTTTTTTTTGGCAAAACACACAACGTATTGATATATTGCAATATATTGGTGATATATTGTGATATTTTGTGCGAAATAGGGGAATCTTGAAAACTCCCCCTATATATCATATCGGCCCCATGGAATATGATAATATTGACCAATATGAGATTTGCACCAGTTCAGCTCCATGTGCCTTACATGTTGCTGCATGCTGCCATCCATATTTTAAGTGCCCTACACGTGCTAGTGTGCCACCATCCATCTTTAAATGCCCCACATGTGCCACACGTGCCACTATCCATCTGTTAGAGTCCCACATGAGCCAATGTACATTGTGCCACCACCCATGTTCAAGCGCTCCACATTGTGCCAATGTTCCAAATGTGCCACTGCCTGTCTTCAATCGCTTGACATGTGCCACATGTGCCACTGTTCCACACTACCAACATCTATCTTCAGGCACCTTCCATGTGCCACATGTGCTGATGTGGCACATGTTTGCAACTATCAAGTAAATTTTCCATGAAAAAGTTATATTTTACGAAACAATTTTGAGAATGAAAAAGTTCCAATGCCCATGGAAAATCATTATTGAAAACAAACAACAAAAACTTTGTTTCCTTTCCACTAATTTGCGTTCCTTTCCCTTGGAAACACTATTTTCTTTTTCCTTGATGAATCCAAACAGTTCCTTGGAGAAAATTAACTGTTTGCTTTGACGCTTACATGTCATTGTTGTCTGAATGCTTATGTTACATGTGTGATTTGAAGATAAGAAAGGGGGCAAGATTGGCTTGACCTGACCAGAAACTAAGATTGTAACTGCTTAAGGACTGGTCAGGATACAATTTAACCTCTACTTATCATCCTGAGAATCGTAGGTATTCTGGGGAATTGTCTTGTTCAGATACCATGTACCGCAGTTGTTGAAAGCAAGTGATTGTTGTAATCATATCTCATATTGCTCCAAGAGGATATCTATACTTGGTTATTACTTATTATTCTATTCGATGGTATTTGTAGGTTAACCAAAAAATGATGAAATCAACTCTTATCAAGGACCTTTATGGCGAGATTGATCGGCTTAAAGCGGGTGTTGTTTTGACCCTAGCATTTTATCTTTAGCCAAGTTGCTTGTGTCCAATATCACTTTTCTTCAGATTTTTCCATTTAATTTTTAAATAATTGTACTTCCTCTAGAGGTTTATGCTACTCGTGAGAAAAATGGAGTTTACATACCAAAAGAGCGATACTACCAAGAAGAGAGTGAAAGGAAGGTATTTTTTTCACCCTGATTATATATAATGGCAAATATTTAGTTCTCCACCGCAAACTACTATCTTAGTTTTGACTGTTTTTATTTCTCTTAAATTATCTCAAGACTTATACTGATCTATTTGAGATTCATACATGCTATACAATTAATGTACTTATATTTGTTTAACTCACATTAATACTTGTGCCTTTTGATTTTATTTCTTAACCCCAAGGGAGAAGGAACTACTAATAGTTTCTTGTAACAAGAATGAATAAAGCTGTAGGCAAAGTTGGTATTAGCACATGAGTCGGCTCTCCCCATGACCAATATAAATGATCCTAAGAAATGCATATTGGCCTTCTTTTGTCTTAGAAGAATTAAAAATGATGAAATGTACAAAAATTAGAAGAAAACAAGTGATAGGAACAAAGGGCAAATACTTTGTGAGAACATATATGAACAAACATGTCTGATTAGGAGGAGAATTTTTATTATGATTAAAGGGCCTTTAAGGAGGAGAGGAAGATCTAAGAGGATTTGGAACAAGGTGGAGAGCTGGGATATGAGGATTTGTTTACCGCCAATGATATCACCTTAGATAGGAATGATCACCTTAATGAAGATGACCACGGCGACAACAATGATGACACACTTATGTATGACAATACACTAGGACATTTTTAATGACTGCATATGATCCTTACTCCTGTGCCTTTGACTTGTTTATTTATTTCTTGGTGGATGAAGGCAATGTCAGATCAGATCGAACAGATGGGCATTTTGCTGGAAACCCATCAGAAGGTGTGTTGTATTTTGGATTCCCTTATTGTATAAGACATGCATTAGATGTGTTTAGTTTTGTGTTATGCTATTCTGTAATTGTTTGCTTGACATTTTATTGACAGCAAATTGAGGAATTGCAAGATAAATATGATACTCAGCTCCAACAATCGGCTGACTTGAGCAATAAACTTGAGTCCACACAGGTAATCTGGTTTATAATCTTATTACGTATTGTTTTGGAAGTCGCAAAACAGTCATATTGAATCTGGTAAAATATGCAGCTGTGTTTGGAGCAAACAAACAACTTACTGGTTATTGCCAAAGAAGATCTTAAAAAATCCAAGTATGAAATAAAGGAGAGGGATTTTATTATAGCTGCACAGAGGAAAGCAGGTTTGTGTGGATTCATTCTTGAATGGAATTTTCGTGGAAATGTTGTCTTATGATCTTTTGGATTTGTGAAACAGAAAACGATTTGGCACAACAGGGTTGTGTCCTGCAGTCTAAATTGGAGAAGTCAATTCAGGATAATGCTTCATTATTTTTGAAAATAGGTGGGCGTTGTTTTTGCCTTTTTACCTGCTAATTGAACTCATTGTTTTGCACATTGTAGTTACTAAGCTTTGTTGTCATTTCTAATATTTGCTCTTGGTATTCATGCAGCAAGAGAAGATAAAATGAGTGCTGCAAACAGGTCTGTGGTGGATAATTTCCAAACAGAGTTTTCAAAGCAGATTGGTGTTCTTTGTAGTACTTTTGTTGCATCAATGACTCGACAAAATGAACACCTGCAGTGTGTTGAGAATATTTGCCGTTCTTGTCTGGATTATAATGAGAAGGTATATCAGCTTTTTTGGCATGCTGGAGCCTTTTCACCTCTAAGTTTTAATATTCAAGCCATGATACTATATTCGGTTGATTTATTTTACCTTCCCCTCATTATGTAATTCTGCCTGCAGTCTGTGCTGGAATTGAATAAGAAAGTTGCAGCTTCACGGGCCTCATATGTTTCGCACATCGAAGCATTACAAAATGTTGTACGTTTGCATAAGGCAAACATTAATGCGAGCCTAGAGGAGATGTCATCGTTGGCTTCTGAGAATTCCAGTTCATTTGAGCAAGTGAGTAGCTATGTCTGGTTGAAATTGGTTAGAGTTTTGCAATTTTAGGCCACTCGGTTTCCTACTCAATCCAATTGTCTCAAATGTGTTGGATGTGCACTAGTTACTAGCTGCAGAGTCTAGAGAAGCAAACTTGATATTTGGCGATCTTCAAGGTACCTTAGCCAATCATCAAGGAGAGATGGCTCTTTTTGCTCGGGAGTTGCGTGAGGTTTGCTTATCAACTTTGTTTCTGTCTCCTTTGTTTTCTTTTCCTTTTGCTGTTTTTATTTGCTATTTTTGATCTGTTATTCTCCATTCATTTTTTATTTTGATGTTTCTTATTGAGTTATTTCCTTTCCTGACATTGGCTTGTACAGAGATTCCATGTGAGTATAGAGCATACCTCGGAGATGTCCAAGTTCATTATTGGACTTCTTGAAAAGCTCGGTGAAGAATCTTGCAAGCTTCAAACTCATGTGTGTCGGGCGCATGATTTTAACACAAGGAGCATAGATGATTTTCAGAAGGCCTACAAGGTATTTTGTCAGAACTGTTGGCAAGAAAACATGATTCGTGTTGGATTTATCTAATTTATAACCATACCAAGCAGGAGCAATCAAGGTCTGAGGCAGAGAAACTTGTAGCGGATTTGACCAATTTAGTCTCCAACCATATTCGTCGACAGGAAGAGCTGGTCTGTTTTGGATACTGTTATGATTGAAATTTTCTTGTCTTGTTTCTAGAAAAAGAAATGACAATTCAGCTGCAGGTCGATGTGCAACTTGTTGGACTGAGAGATGCTGCTGTTGAGAATAAGGCGTTTTTTGACGAGCATGCAGCGACAATGGAGGGAGTTACGAGTGATGCTAAAAGAAAATGGAATACGTTTTCCATGCAGGCAGAGAATGATGCCAAAGATGGAGCTGATTTCTCTGCAGCCAAACATTGCCGTATGGAGCTACTCCTTCAACAATGGTCAGTTCTCTAACAGGAGGATTTAAGACTAGATCCTTGCATCTTTTACGAACTGAGCCTTTACCTTTCCTTTTCCCCCCATTTTATTGCTCAAGTATCTGAAACTTTGATGCCATATCTTTTGGTTTGTTCTTTATGATCTCCTTTTTACAGTATTACCAATGCCGACGCTGCTTCTAGACACTCGAAGAAGACACATGAATCTGTAAATAAGACAAGCAGTAAGCATGTTGTGGCCATGGAGACACTTGTAAGGTCAGTTCTGGATGGATTTTCATTCCTATCTTTAGCTTTTGTCAGAAGGACAGTGTATGGAAAATCACTTGATAAATTTACCTCCATTTCTATATCACAAGAAAAACGGCTGATACTAAAAGAGTTGGGAACCTGTAATGGCAGCTGGTCATCTATATGTTGTTAGCTATGGTAATAGCTGTACTTTGATATTTTGATATGGATGGCATGTAACTTGGTGTGGTCAGTGTCATGACCTTTCTGATGATACAGCTAAAGATTGGCATCGTTGGCCTCTTTTACCTATTTGGTGTGTCAATATGACAAGAAAAATGGTGGTGGAAACAGAAGCTCTACTTAACATAGGCAGGTGACAGCCCATTGGGAGGATTGCTGGACTATTTGGATTCTGTTCCGCTTACAGAATCTCCTTGGACAAGAACATTTCTAAGCTCATGGATGCCTGTTGAGACACACCTCTGCTTGCAGCCATGTGTGCTGAACTGGCAGTTTGGGATCCAATGGCCACATCGAAAATCAGGCTGGTGAATTCATCAGGTGTGAGCTACACATTTCTCTAATGGGTTGAAGAAAATTGCCAGCAGTTTGCATTTGGTACATATGGGTGGTGCACCTGACAAGTGGACCAACTAAGTTTTTGGGCACTCATCTAACCCAGTTGGACCAAACTGATTCATGGTTCTTGCTAAATGTTTGGTGGGTTCACGTACCTGCTTCAAGATGTGCATGGAATCAGCTAAACTACTAGCCTCTATAACTGCTTCAGGAGTGCAGGTTGTTGTTGCATCACCCTTGTTGAAGTGTTTGGGGACTTGGACCTAAGATTGCCTTGGGTCATACCGCATCCTGTGTGCATGACTGCACGTCTTCATAGGGATGCAATTAGAAGTCCACGTGGTTCTCAAATTTGTCCAACGTGCAACAGCTAAAACACCTGGAAGATATATTGTCATCGGGATTGGTGGCACATGATCTTCTGGAAAAATGCCTACTTAAGAATCGTGTTTTTGGCTCTTTAATTCTATAAAATGGTAGATAAATCTTAAGGCATATAGAGGAACCTAGAATCTAGAGTAGCTTAGGTTCTTAGAAGCTTGTTAATGTTTCTTTCACCTCTGTTAAGCCCAGATGCAACTCTCCACATGAACCTCTCAACATGTATCTTATATCTGCACTATGCAGGTAGGCTTCACACTTACCTGATCCAGAATCAGGTTAACCACAAATGCTTGAAAATAACGGACTTTTTAAAACTTGTTGTGGTTCACATTTGACATGTGAGTGTGGTCCACCCGATGATTGTCTCATTTTCAGGCCTGGTCATCTGTACAGAATGACCTAGCATTGCTAGGATGTCTCACATGTGTGCCATGCTGTCACATGTGGCCTTACGTGGATGTGTCCATGCTAACCATAACACTTCTGGATGAATGCGAACTCAGTGGAGGTATGCAGAGGTGTTTAGCGAGTGCATTGGCAACAGAATGAGGGACAGTGAGCAGGAGCAATGAATTTTGTTCTTCACTTGTGTTTCTCTTCTTCTTTTGATTGACTAATTCTGGTTGTGCTTCTTTATGTACATCATCTGCATCATTGTTGTCATCACCACAACCACCATCTTTCTAGATGTTGATCTATGTGCTATTTATTGGTTGAGACAATGAGCTCCACACCACTGGATTAGATTTGATGCTTATAGTCTTTCTGGTGCAGGGTTGCCACTGAGAGTAATGAACAACATGATCTAGAGATTGTTTCTGCGCGGGCTGCTGCAGAGCAGGATGTGGCTGAGAACAGTGGTGCTATCCTTCACCACTTTGAGAGTAAGTCCTATATTATTCTTACTTTTATTGCCCACATCTTTTAGTCGCATATATTTGAGCCAAGAAATATGGCATAGAGGAGCTGAACATATCAAAATCTCCTAATCATTTGGTCAGCATGGCTCTGTGATTTGTTTCAAAGAGTTCTAATTTGGCTGTTATTGCTGTAAGAACATGTGTTCAATACAGTGTTCTTGAAATACATTTTGAGTTAGAAAAGGCAACGGCAGAAAGATTACATAGAAATTTTGTATGGTACCTTGGGTTTAGTAACTCAAACAAGATTTGTCTCTGATGAACCGACAAACTACCTTTGCTGCTGTAAATGCCAAAGTCTTCAGTTCAAAGTCTCAATTTTTTGTGCATAGGGTCCCATGAAGTGGTAATCAAAATATCTTTGCAATTGCGGGTGGCAAACAGGACAGTTGATTTGCTAGGCATCATTTTAATGGATCATTCCCATAAGCCAAGTCAACCGGATTATGGTGGCTGCAAATGGATGGGTAAACTAAACGTTGAGTGAATGGATGAGCGAAGGTCCGCAGCCATGAAGCAAATATTCCAATCACAGCAATTTTTGAGCCATGCTATGGCTCAGACATGGGGGTGCAACACAAGTTCAATAGTCCTGATTGTGATACGTATTTCCCGTGTGTACTGTTGGATCCCTATTCGTAGAAGGCTTCATATTAGCATTGTGATCATGGTATCACTATTAATTCAGGTTATATTCGCTTTTCTAGAAATCGTATCAGATGGACCTTTTTGTTTGGTTATTTTAATAATCTATTTTCTATTTTCCTCAAAGTTTGGCACAATACATGGTGCACATTTCCATTGTTTGATTATTCATGTGTAAAATATGTGCAGGTGTATCAGAGCGTGAGCAGGAATCGGTGTCTGGAATTATGGCAGTGGTTGAAGTGCACATGGGCACGCTCCAGAAGCTTGCGGAGGATCATTGTGCCCAGGTGGCAGAGATAGAACATCAGGCACAGAACAGCTTCCAAGACAGATACATGGTAACCTGATTCACCTGTGAATCTCTTTCCATCTTATTTCGGTAATATAGTCTCAATAACAAAATAGATGTGGCACACTTGCATTAACCCATTGTCATATGCTAGCGTCGACCCACATCATGAGTCTGCCTTGCTGTTTGTTTCCAATGACAAGGAAACTATTTTGTTTAGTAATAGTAAGGTACTGGTTCATGAGAGGGTGGTCTATGTTGACATGTGAAAAAATCAAACTGTTGAAAGATTCATTTGATTCATTTTGTAGGGTCCAACTTAATCATGCCCTGGCCAGAAAAATTGGCAGGCCCATTTGACAGCTAACCTTGCTCTTGCACTTTGACTAAGAATCTGGTCCCCTTTGTTTCCCTTCAAACTGCCATTTTCCACATACATGTGCACCCCCACCTAATAAGTTAGTGAGCTTTATTTGTTTGGCTAGTGTGTGTTTGCTCTGGCGCATAGTTGTGGATCCTTCAAAGTAGGTGCTGCTCCTGCTTTGGCTCTTGCTTCCTAACCTTTTATACTTGATAACATTTCGAAACAGATGCTTCGCTTCACTCTTTGTGCAACTATAATCTGGCTCCACCTGATTAATGGCTCCAATCTCATGCGTGTTCCACATTGGCTCACTTGCCAGTCTACCTTCTGTCTCGTGCGGGCAAGTGCCGCCGCCCGTCTGCATTCATCTTTTGCTTTTAGTCAGATGTGTGACTGTAACTTTCGTCTTACTCTATATGCAAGTCTGTTAGACCTCAAGATACGGAGGAATGGTCCAGTGAAATGTTCCAAATGTTGTTTCAACATACTGTGCCATTGTATGAATTTATCTGGATACCTTCCCAATATGATAGTATCTACTTTGATATGATGTTGAATTCCATTCAAATTATCTAGGGGAGATGAAGATACATTTCGTATCAGAATCGATTGCCAACAGAAACAGTAGTTGTCGGTACTTAGTGTACCACAAAATGAACCGTTGTTTCATTTCCATGTGATTTTTTTGTGACACTTCCCCGATACAATATGATATATTACGATATTTGAAACTTAGGTTCAGTGTTTTATGCATATGGTGAGCAGTAGCGTTCACCACTGGTTAAAGGCATGGACTTGCTTCATGGGCCTGGACCTTCCTGGTTGATGACCTCGCTGTCCGATGATGCTTATCTGAGAGGGATTGCTCCACTACATGAAAATTTTCCAGTGGTTATACACTGGATCATTCTTCTCAAGATTATGTCAATTTTCCTAGGGAATGCGGTTAAGGCTAGAATTAAAATAGTTGACAATTTCCATGTCGGTTGCTTCCTGTCATATTCTTTTAAGAACAAATGCTTGGTCATTTTAACAGCCAGTGCATGTCAGCGTGGCTAGTGGAGCGTCTCCTTCTTTTCCTTTGGCAAAACATGCTTCATTCAAGTTGGGCATTGGCCTGATACTTGTGTGTGTGTGTGTGTGTGTGTGTGTGTGTGTGTGTGTGTGTGTGTGTTTAAATACTGATTTGTGTTGCTGCTAATGTGAAGGACTATGAGCCGACCGGCAATACACCAATGAGGTGTGAGGTTGATGTGCCAAGCAAGGCGACGATTGAGTCGCTCAGGGCCATGCCCATGGAATCCCTCGTTGAGGAATTCCGGGAGAATCATCCCTATGGAGGATCAGCTGGCAAGGAACCAAAACCATCCATGATACCACGCTCGCCTCTTGTCCAACTCAACTGACTGCAATGGTGATGACAACTATGGTAGATTCATGTGAGCTCCTCCTTTCTGGTGACTAGGAATTCTGTTTGTAATTGCTTATGTACTTCATATATTTTTATGTTGTTGGAAGGTGGAATGTAAGAGAGGGTATAAAGCTGAATATAGTCCATTGGAATAGCTTGGTCCCACCTCAGGATACAGCAAATCCCTTGGATTAGCGGCTTCCTATATTGGAAGGAGGTTTTGTAGGCTCTTTCTTTGATCCCTATTTAGATGGGATAAGGTGGGAAAAAAAAGAAAGGAAAAAAGAAAACCTGTTATGGATGGTTTGTTCAATGTTCTTGTTTTTTCTCAAAATAACCTCCATTCGTTGCACTCTGTAAGTAAGAACCGGCCTGTCTCTATTTTGAATTTGGTTGTGTTACTGGCTACTTGGTGAAATACAACATTTGTATTGTTTTTGTTTTTTGTTTTTGAGGGGGCGGGATTGTATGAATCTCAGTGCAAGTATACTTACAATATACTTGGTGCATTGGTGGGGGCCCAGTAATCTAGACCATCTTCTGTGTCCCACGATATAGATTGTTCGATGATCTTCCCTGTGAATAACCCATATTTAAACATTCAGGCTGCCAATCGCTCTCTTTTATTTATTTATTTTTTACAGTGGAATGTGGAGTGTTGTATCTTGCATCTCCTTGGTCTATTTGCAGACCTCAAGTTGAATGGTTAGGATCGTATCATCTATGAGTTTTTTGGGCATGTTGTATTGAATGTTGTGTCTAAGAAATGATCTATATTGAGTGTCTGCACTGCATGTTGTATAAATTGAAAACTCGAGGGTTAAGTTTATGATTCTTTGAAGAGATTGCTGTATAATGCGTATTTTGGAGCTATGTATCTGTTTAAGTATCCGTGGTTCTTAAGTTGGTACAGATGGGTCTTTTCGTTTGAGATCATAGCGTTCATGGTGGGACCCTCTGTTGATGGATCATGACCCAATCGGTCACCTAGGTTGGAAGATCTTGGCTGTTCAACCATGGCCTCTTTTGGTTGAATCTTGGCTGTTGTCCCAACTCTCTCTTTTAAGGAGAAACATACAGACCCTAACGAACTGAATGTTGCCTTTTGTCTGACCAGAATATGTACATTGCTCTTGTTTTAGTTCTCACATACCTTTTTCTGTAGGCCCATCGACTGTCAATGGCACCCAAAACGGTGAAATTCGAAAGGCCAATTTCTTAATGTGTCCAAAAAGTTGGATCTGGACCATTTAATCATGGGTTGGGTCCATCTGGAGTATGGATTGACAATCCTATGTTATACCACTATAAAATAATGAATGCATAAAACATCTCATGTGCAAAAGCAATCACAACAACATATATGTGGATACAGGACCGTTAATGGATGAATGGACAATCACAATCTATCTAATGTTGTAAGATGGGAAAATGTCCAAGTGATCGACTATATATATCATAGAAAGAATTATTCACATACGATGATACCGTAGCCTGTCATGTAAGCATTTCGGCCACAATGCCTCGTGTAGAATTTCTATTGCATGTTAGTGAAGATCACTTATCTTGAACAAAATCAATCCTATCCACTCATCAGATGGGTCCATCTGAGTTGTGAAACAGCCTGATTTTAGGCCAGATGAAGGGTCTCAATGGCCTGGATTTTGGATACACTGCATGGTTAGCTCCCTATTGAAATCAACAGTAGGTGTTCACTCTCAACTTGTAGCCTCTACAGTGGCCCACTCGAGTTTTGGGTTAGGCTGAGTTTTTAGTAGGTCACACATCTGATGGAAGGGTTGGATGTCATCAATACATCAGGTGGCCCACCCATAGCAATAGGTTAAGGACATTGAGGTTATAGACTTATAGTCATAGCCCCCGTTATGGTAAGCAGTAGAGTAGCAAACAAATGATTGTTTCTACTCGTTGCATGGTTCTTGTTATGACTGTTTGGTCTACCGTTGATGAGTGTGGGCCTGAAACCACTTCCCCTTTTGAAACCTTTGCCCCCACCACCTCCAGGCATGACACGACCACCAAATCTACCATGATCTCCCCTCGTCCGTCCATTCAAAGATCTGCTATGGCTACTGATGTGAATGAAATGCCCACCGTCTGTTTGCCATTTCTTGCTCGTATACTTGTCAGCTTGTTCCTGCACATAAGCTGGTAGACTATGGTATTAAAGCTAACACTAATACTAATACTGTTAGGTAATGTTTTGAGATAAAAAAATATTTCCTACAAAAAAAAGATTTGGTGGGCCTAATAAAATTGCTTGCTTTGGATTATTAATCTGATGGGAAACGGGATTCCCATGATGTCAAGCTTTGTGGACCCCACCATGATGTGTGAAGGACATCTATCCCATTAATTAATTGCATCCTCCCATGATCAGCCATGGGAATAAAATTCAGGCCAATCCATGAATTTGGTGGACCACACAGACAACAGTTGAGAGTGGATGCCCACCCAATGAAACCTTCCTGATTGTGTATAGGTCCCAATGAGATGTGGTTTAGCCGTCCAGCCCATCGATAGTGTGTGTTCCAATTGCATGAGGGGTCAGAACAAATTTTAGCCATTCAAAGACTCAAGTAGCCTACATCAAGTGATTTTAGATGTTTTGGTCATGATTTCCATAATTTCAGCTGGTGCGGCCCACCTGAGTTTCGAATACGGATGATTTTTAGTACATATTGTGACCTAAAGGGAACCTACTAGATGCACGGTGTGGATGTCCTTCATACATCACGGTGGGGCCCACAGATCTCGACCTCGTAACATAATCTAACATGTTTGATTCCATGAACCACAGTTCGTAATGTACATTTATCTGCTTTTGAAATCGAATAGATTTTCTTTTATAAAGCTCGACTAATCATTTTTTTTTTTTGTAATATTTAACATTCAAATATATAAATAATATTCCGAATTTTTAAATAACATCTAACCATTCTTTCAATCGCAATACATGCTTGCATGTTTGCGTGTGGTGTTGTCTCCCACACGCAACTAATTGTGGGTAAGAAAACAGTATAATTAGTTTCGCGTGGAGCCCACCATGGGGTATGTTTGTAATCTAATCCATCCAATATGGTTGTCCCACCATAAAAATGAGATGGCACAAAGATCACACCGATCCAACCATCATATGTATCACATGATAGAAAATAATAAACACCCAACAGCTTCTTCACGTGATGGCCAGCTTGATGGTGGGACCACCATGATTGATTTTTGATGTATCCTATTTTCATTATAAGGTGACCCATCAGACCGGTTGGATTTCATACATACACACCTTAGTTTGCTGGCTCCACACCCTAACTAGTTTCAAAAGAAGGTGAGATTTTCTCTTATATAGGCATGTATGTCAGTGCATGGAAAATGTTACCACGGTACCGTTATTAGGCTATTGTGGGGCCCATGTGATATGCGAATCAGATTTATCTTGTCCACTGGGGTTGCCCTTCGATGTTGGGTGATGGGGAAAAAAAAAAATCAGAACGATCTGGATCGTAGATGGGCCACACCATGGGGACAGTTGGGAGGGGAACCCAACCAAAAACATGCCGGGAGGTTTGTTTGGTCCACCATGTTGTGTATATGTCATCAAAGTCGTTTATCAGACACACCCCACCAGGATAACGTGACACACAAAAAATAGGCCATTTCAGAACTCAGGTGGGCCACACCATCTGAATTTAGAGGTTTTGTGGATGGTTGTTGACATTGCTTATTATTGTGTGGCTCACCTGAGTCTGAATCAGTCTGATTTTTGGGCCTGACGATGGAAATAACGGGGCTAACCCAATGTGCGGAGTGGATCAGATGCACACATCATGCCAGCTCTACAAAAGCCTGGTACCACCGCGAGTACCATGTAGGCGCAACCCATGCATGTATGAAATGATTCAGTTACAAGATTAACGGTAAAAACTGATCACACGTGATGTGCTTATGACATCTAACCTGTCCATCATGCATACACGTCCATGCTTAGACGTGGGCACAAAATTCAGACCAAACCATGAGTCAAGTGGGCCACACCATAAGGAACAGATGAGCACAGATGATCACCCTTGATTTTTGTAAAGGACCCACGCTGTTGTTTATATGCCATCCAATCCATTCATTTGACACATCCACTTCAGAAGACGAGAAACCTAAAAAACTAGGCCATTTTGAAACTCAAGTGTGCCCCATCTCAAATCAGTGGTAGGCATTCCCTCTCAACTCTTCCTGTAGGTGTGGCCAACCTGAGCTTTCTATCATCCTGATTTCCGGCCCCACAGGCCAAAAACAAGTGAACATATCTACAGATGGTTCAGATGTCATACGTACATGACCCGGCACCCATTTCAGCCGTTACCACCAAAGAATGATTTCCATCAAAGCAATAGAGAAAGAGATACCAGATCCAACGATGCTGAGCTTCCGAGAAACAGAAAGGTGAAAGTAGGAGAAGATTACAAGAAGCGATGCTATTTTATTCATTCCCATCTCTCTAGAAGCGATGCTATTTTATTCATTCCCATCTCTCTCTCTCTCTCTCTCTCTCTCTCTCTCTCTCTCTCTCTCTCAAACGCCAAAGCTACGTGAAAATTTCAAAACAAGAAAATGGTGGGGTACCGGATTTTAGTTATATATGTAATTATAGATTGCAATGCTAGTTCACCACCATTACCCTCCCCATTATGGGCCCATTGTGGATGGAAAATAAACACCAAACTCTGAGACAATGTTAACCATCCGATTTCTCTCCTTGAATTTTTACCGCTGACGTATTAACCGTCCATTGGATAGTGGTACAGATTGGGTGGTGATGATCATTCCCACCGGCTGGATTTCAAGCTCGGCACAGTAGGCGTGCTATGGTTTTTACCATGTAGATTGATGTACATGTGTTCCACGTAGGTAAGGTGCATGTTGATTTACGTACACGTGGAACACGTGGATAAAGTGGATGTGGAGGAGTTAATTCGAGCTAATGAAAAAGTGCCATGTGTACACCGGAGATATGATGAAAAAGTAAAAGACTTTTTCTATTAATTTTTACTATTGCATATAAATTCGCACATGATACTTTTTCATTGATGCTGGTTTGTTTTACGGTAGATTTTAAATAGCACTAGAACGAAAGTATGAAACCATATTATTAAAAGACATGCGAAGGAAGAGGTCTTCTTTGAGATATGTGGTCTTTAAATTCTCAATTCCCTACACTTGAGACTCACTCCCTCCTTGAAATAGTAAATTTAAGGCTCTAAGCAGTACAAAGCTTTGTAAATTAAGCTTAAACTACAATGAAATGTGTGGGGCCCACTATGATGTGTGTATGGCATTCAATCTAGCCATCATATGTGTTCCGTCATTTTTTTCCTTTGGCATCCAAAATCGGGCCGATTCAAAACTCGGGTGGGCCACAACATTTAAGATCACACCTAACGTAGATAAGAATTTCATTTTACTAGAAGCTTGTGGCGCCAAAGTGATTTTTGTATGACATCTACTCCCTTCATCATTTTCGCAGCTCTTATTAGAACGTTTTCCCTGAAATGGGGGTAGATAAAAAATTCAAGCTGTGCACAATATAGATGGAAGCACTCACCGTTGAAACCTTCCTGGTTCACTTTGATGTTTACATGCCACCCAACCCGTTTACAGGGCATTCCCCACCAGGATGAAGGGAAAACATGAGTGTAAGCCCAATCCAAAACTTCTATGGTCTCAAGAAGGTTTCAATGATTCAATTCCCATGGCTACTTTTGGTGTGGGCGTGTGGCTCATCTGAGTTTTTTATCTACCTCATGCATTACTTGAGTTCACGTGCTAACATGATTTGGTGCAACAGATGAATGGAGTGTACATTACGCGGACATTAAGGTGGGTTTTACTGAACTTTTGGTCATATGAGCTCCCTATGACAAGGAAGGAATTTGACATTTGCCTAAAACTTTTAGAATCATATGATGTGGCCACCTAAGTTTTTAAGACAATGCCCATCAACTTGGAAAGTTTGATTGAGCCAAGCTTGCGAGAGTGTATAGGTAGAGCTGCCGTTCCAAAGCCTGGCCGGCGGTTGACTAGCCCATGTTGAGATGTGGGTTGACCTCTCTCATTAGGAAACGTTCCCCATTAGAGAGAGGGTTACTTTTTATAGCTTCATTGGTAAAACCTAATTAAGCTAAGCCTTTTCATCTACTCTCTTTCCTTTGTTGTCATATATTTAAAAAGAAAGATAGGTAATGTTGATATAGCAAACTGGTTAGTCTTCTTTGAACCTTCGCATGCTTGCACAAGAAGACGACCCTGGCTAAGAAGAGATTGTGCGTACCTTTACTCATGTCAGCGTATATTTATAACCTTTTGAGAACAGTGGCGTATATGGCAATGCCTCTTGGATGGTGATTGTGTATCATGGAAGATATCTTCTTTCGAATGTGTCGTGATTGATTTCTCGAGATACTTGACGAATATCTCGGACAATTGTAAGTGTATTTGAATTCCGAGGTGGTAGTCTATCCGAGGTCGATGTCTTGGTGACTTCCAAGGCCAATGTTATTTTTCGGCAAGCAATCTATAGTCTTCGAGTCTGTATATCCGGTCAGTCTATTTTTACCGATAACGAATAATAATTTATTTATTTGGATATTTCTTAATAAGAAGTTCTTGTACAGAAAAAAAATATAAGAGAGATAAGTAATATATATTTATTTTCTTTTATTTTATTAAAGAAATAAAAGTACTATATATTATTAATCTGTGGCTGCAAGTATATTGCCGAAACATGTAAATATCTTACTCTTATCTCTTATTTTAAGACAACTTACCTTTTAGCTTTTTATTTAACTTTTTATTTTTGTAGTTTTGCTCGGCTTACATCGATTACGCGTGGAATATATTTCCAATACAATTCATTACCACCCTAATAAACAAACATCACCAAAATAAATAAAAAATAACCAACATAAATGACTACGCTTTTAGAACATAAACCAGTGGCCCACTTCTGTAACGGTGTTGTTTCTATCAAATTTCACCAATCTAATGTGCCGAAACTAAGCTAAGATGATTAAAAATGATCAGACGGTTAGGATGATCAAGGTCAAGATGATTACCACTATTACATTAAGTCCCATATCAAACAAACGGTGATTACTTGCAGCTGCACTGTGCCTGTTGTGATTATTGCGGCCATGTGCACCACCACCTATGTATAATGGGTTGATGCCAGTGCCACCTGTTGAACCTCTGCTGCTGCTGCCACTGCCACCACCCAAAGCTCCATGATGACTGCCTCCACCATGAGCAGATCCACCCTGACCGCCGATGATGTGATCAACGGACACGATGCGTCCGGGCTTCTCACTTGTATCCGTTTTGGCTTGTTCTTGCACATAAGCTGCAAAAGCACGAAGGTTTTCAGTGGTAGCACCACGGTTACAGTTGGACACAGGCCAGTGAGGTCCACTGGTGGTGAGTCTCATAAGGTTTGGCCTATTTTTTTAATCATTTTTTTTTTCCTCCTTCCGTTTGAACTTTAAATGAAGATTTAGATGAGGATACAAGAATAATACCAGATCATTTCGGATATTATCCAAACTCCCCATCCTTCACTTATAAATGGGAAGAGGCTCTCCCATTAATAATACATTAAGCAACAACAAGAGAAAAAGGAAATCTAGAGATTGATGTTTGTCGACAATTTAAGCTAATCCGAGGCCTTCTTTACTCTGCTCCAAAGTGGTTGGTGGCCCACTAGATCTGAACTGTTAATCTTCGGTTTTGTGAGGTTTCATATCATGTAGACTGTCAGATCTTAAGGGACTCTTCCACATATACTTTTAGACTCGGTGACCGTTTTGTCTAGTCTCAAGTCGAGTCGCTAATTCAGCTGAGTTGGAGGTATTGAGTTATCTAGGACGAGTCGCATGGGACTGGTCCGTGTCTTTAAACCATAGGCAGCACTGATAGGAATTAGATTGGTTACTGAGTATATATCGTGCTGAGTAAACTCTGTGGGCCCCATTTGATGTTCGTGTCTTATCCACGCCATCCATCCGCTTTCTGAGCTCGCTGCAGGGCATGAGCCCAAAGTTAAAAGCACATCCAAAGCTCAAGTGGACCACACCACAGGAAAATGTAGGATAATGATGTCCATAGTTGAAACCTTCCTAGGGCCCACAATGATGTTTATTTGTCATCCAATTAGTTAATAAGGTCTGTCTCTCTCTCACACACACAGACACACACATTTAGAGAAACACTCAACTGGGCACCGGTTCGCACGTCATTACGTGTGAACCTTCCTATTAACCTGCTGGATGAAGACACTTTTATGTGCAAGTTTGAAAGAGTGAGTTTCCTTCTCTGTCACGCCTCTTCACCCTGTTCTCTTAATTTCGACGGATGAAGTTCTTCTGCTCGATGCTGGGTGGGTCCCACAAAGATGTTAGTAAGGTGATATTTGTTGTTTGCCATCATCCATGTCTGTATGACCTAATCTACTAGTTTGATGTCAAATAAACATCACGGTGGGCTCTAAAAAATATTTAACGGTAAAAATCACTATTACTGCTACTTCATGTGGTGTGGTCCACTTGAGATTTGGATCCGCCTCATTTTTGGAATAATGCCCTGAAATTATAAGGAAAAATAGATGGCCGGGTGGATAAAATCCATACATCCCGTGACCACTCAAAGCTCTTACCGTTTCGTTGCCGGAGACAGGCTCCGGTAGGACGCAAAATCAGATTGCTACTGAGTAAACTCAGTCGGGCCCACCTTGAATGTACATGGTCTATCCACCCCGTCTATCAGTTTTTTCATCTAATTTAAGGGGTTGTGCCCAAAATTGAAGCATATCCAAAAGATAAAGTGGATCATACTACTGGAAACAGTGGGGATAATGATTTCCACTGTTGAAACCATTCTAGGCCCAACAGTGATATTTATTTGTCATCCAATCTGATGTGACAAATATAAGCTTGATCCAAAACTTCTGTGACCCCCAAAATTTTTTCAACGGCAGAAGTTCAATTCAACGGTTTCCTGTGGTGTGGTCAATTTGAACATTGTATATGCCTCAATTTTTTTACTCAGGTCCTAAAATTCCGGTAAAGTGGATGGATACATAAATCCAGTGGACCTTACAGTGTTATATTCACATCGTCCATCCATTTTGAGATATCATTTTAGGGCATGAGCCAGAGATTGAGGCAGATAAAAATCTATAGTGGACCCCACCACAGAAAACAGTGGGGAGAGTGATTCCCACTGTTGAAACTATCCTAAGGCCCACTATAATGTTTATTTGAAATACAAACTGTTCAAAAGTTAAAAAAGACACAAAAGAAGGGATAAAACAAATATCAGCTTAATCTAAAACTTTTGTAGCCTTTAGAAGTTTTTAATGGTGGGCGTCACTGTCCCCACTATTTTCTGTGCTGGGGTCCACTTGAGCTTTGGATTTAACAGATATTGCCGTAAAATGATCTCTCCGCATGAAAGGCGTGGATAAAGAATAAACATCATGGAGGGGCCATGAAACTTGGTGACATCACTTCAGTAGTGAGTCTCGCTACTCAACCTGTAAGTAGCTAATCCGCGCCCATCCGCATTCTCCATGTGAAATCCGATTGCGGAAACGGATTGGCTACTCCCCCTGCCACCAGCCAGGTCGGTGCTCTGTGGCCCCACCATGACGTATGTGTTTCATTCATTCCGTCCATCTAATTTTACAGATCATTTTATGTTATGAGACCAAAAATGAGATATATCCCAATCTCAAGTGGCCCACATTACAGGAAACATTGTTGAATGAGCGTCAACCAGTAAAAACCTTTTGGGGGCCATAAAAGTTTTGAATCAAGCATATTTTTCTTTTTTCCCTTCATCTGGGCCACTATGACCTAATCAACAGATTTGATGTCAAATAAACAGTACAGTAGGCCTTAGGAGGATTTTAATGTTCGATATTCAATCACTATTGTTTTCCTGTGGTGTGGTCCACTGAGATTTATATCTATCTTAATTTTTGGATAAAGCCCTAGAATGATCTGTAAAAATGGATGAACGGAATGGATGAAACACATATATCATCGTGGCCCCACAAAGCACCGACCACCGGGCTGGTGGCAGAGGGAGTCGCCATTCCGTTTCCGCGGATTTAGTACTGAGTTACTCATTAGGCTCTCACCGTACTGAGTAAACTCTGTTGTGCCCACGGTGAATGTATGTGGTTAATCCACACCGTCCGTTAGTTTTCCCAGCTCATTTAAGGGGTTGAGACTAAAATTGAAGCACATACAGAGCTCAGGTGGATCATACTATATAAAACAGTGGGATTAATGATTTTCACCATTGAAATCTTGTCAGGCCCCACAGTGATGTTTATTTGTCACCTAACCTGTTCATGAGATTAAAAAAAATGGTTGAAGGGGAAAAAAAATAAATATAAGCCTGATCCAAAACTGTGTAGCCCACTTGAGATTTTGATCTACCTCAGTCTTGGTTCATATCATAAAATTATTTTTAAAAATGTACGAACAACATGGATTTATCACTAACTTTTTGGTGGGACTCACCTATCATCCCAGCTAAAGAACTTCATGTAAAAGGCTTTTGCCGCATTCTTCGGAGAGTTAGAGAATAGAGTGAAGAGGCGTGCCAAATAAGGAAACTCGCTCTTTCACCCTATACTAGGATAAGATAAAACATAGTGTTACATTATTGATTTGATTTGATGTATTGGTTTAGCGAGAGTACGGAGCTCTTTGATCTTCCTTATGTTTATAGAATTTAAACTTTAAAGTTATTGAATTTTTGGTATCACATGTTTTTAACTTATACTGTCTTTGGTCATTCCTAATTCAAATAACATATCTTTTGAATGATCATTAGCATGCTTCATATTTTAATGTTAACATGCACATTTTAATTCACTATTAGTATGAGCCTTATAATTGGTAAGTGTGTGACTTATAAAGTTGTTCCATGTTATATTTTTATTGGCATATTTATTAGAACTAACTCTTTGTTAAATACTGACAAAAATGGAGAGAAAGATTAACTTCTACCAAAACAAGTTTAATTCTAGTTTAGAGGATTACTTTGTTGTTACAAGAATTGATAAGATAGGGGAGCAATGCAAGTGTTACATGTCTTAGTGTATCATGTTGATGCAGAAATTTGGTTAACCCTCTCTGGACCTTTGAGTATCTGCACATGAAGACGACGAATGAGACCCTGGCTATAGCAGGGGGACCCTTCGATGCCTAAATTAGAATCGAGCGATCCGGGTCCAGTAGAGTTGATGGTTTGCTGGTGCGTAACTTTCACTGTAGATGGCCCCTCTATTTATAGGCCTATGAGTGGTTACATGGACGAAAATGCTTCCTGAATAATAGGCGCGAATGGCAACCGTTTCTCGAGATCCTCGGCTATGATAAGGTTGAATGGTTGAGACTTGAAAATATATGAGGCTAGTAGCCGAGGACCGAGGTCGACCATCCGAGCCGACCTTAGGATTCAAACCTATGGCCTTTCTGACGACGACCTCCCCAAACCGGGTGCTCGATAAGCTGTTGGTCGGTTCTTCTTCCAATATATCTTTGGCAAATGAGGCTGGTAGCCGAAGTCGACCATTCGAACTGACCTCAGGATTCAAACCTATGGCCGTTCTGATGATGACCTCCCCGAGATGGGTGCTCGATAAGCTGTTGGTCAGTTCTTCTTCCAATATATCTTCGGCCTCTTGTCAAATTCTTGGGTCGTGGCTAAATATCTAAGAAGCAGAGCCCAGTTGCCTTCATTTGGAACCTTAATGGTGTCTTAAAGGCACTAAGGATGACCATCCTCTTCATCTTATCGTACGGTGTGGGGACTCTCTTGCAGACCCCGAGTAGAGTGAGTGTAGTAGCTCCACATTTGGTCCTGCGCGGGATCGTGCCTCGAATGCTTCTCCAAGGAATCTGAACGAGAGCTCAAAAATGGATGGGACCCTGGGAGAGCTCGGTGTTTGTCCTCTTTTGAAGGAAGTAAATGTACTTCATCTTCTCGAGGACGAGGCCATCGGGCAAGTAGGCAGATCTCCTAACGGTGGATCACTGCTCCTATTTGGCCGTCGAGGAACTCCTTGGTCAGGATCGACGCCAACCGACCTCACGATGTGCATAGATATCCAAGCCGACCTTATTTATCTGGTCAGTCTATTTTTACCTATAACATATCAAATTGTAAATAATTTATATTTGACATGTAATATTATGTGTTGTTTTGGTATGTCATTGGTATGGACCATGACATGATCCATGTCAAGTTTTTGTCACATAATTGATAAATGAGGAGATTTTTAGTGCACTGTTTTATGTATCTTATTTGTCAATCACACGAGTCCTTATGTCATGTAGTTCATTGTGCCCTTGGAAGTTGAAGAACGAAGCCACAAATGGAGGTGGAACATTAAGGAGCAAAAAACATGTATATGAGATACCTTGGTGACCCTAACCCTTGACCTAAAACAACCCTTAAACCTCTAGATGATCATTAACCTTATAGGTAAATCTTATTGATAATCCCTTAAGCCATAAGAGCCTTAATTAATCATACTTAAATTGGCTTTAGAAGTCCCGAGTTGCTAGAAAATTTACTCAATTTCAGCAACCTTTTGTCCCACCAAACCCACATTCGGTCTGCTTGAAATTAGTTGAAACAAGATTGCGTGCTGACGTAGAATTCTGGGTAATTCCACTGCAAACGAGTGCCACTTTCGGTTGCACCGAACATAGTCTTCGGTGCGAACGAAGACCACTTTTGGTGCGATTGAAGATGCCTAAGTTTGTCCAATGGCTTTCTTACCTAATGCGGATCGACTGAACCTTAATTCGGTGCGACCAAATACTAGCAATTTCTGCCCGTTTTATGACCATTGGAACTCGTTTCCTTTTATATAGAAGATAGGTTTTTGGGCATATTAATGTGTTTTTGGTGTACTAGAAGCTTATATGATTCCATGATCATATCTCTCATCTCAAGCATTTAAACCAATGAGTTCTAAGTCATCTTCCTTGAGATTAACACTCTAATAGAGATTCTAATCTCTACTTTGAAGATGAGCCTGAACTCCACAATTCTCTAGAATTTAAAACCGACCTTTATAGGTATACCATTGTCTAAATCCTCTAGAAGACCCATTTATGTGAGTTCCTAAAATTACGACATTCTCATTAGTTGTAAGAGATTTACCAACCTCCCATCACCTTTGTCACCCCAAAGGAGCATCACATGCAATGTGGTTGATCTTAGAGTTGAAGTATAGGTAACACATCGACATCAAGATCGGGGGAGCAGAGGGGAGCTGATTAAAGCACGAGAGAGTATTGATCAAGTAACCCAAGAAGGCGCTACAAAAGGAGCTCATTTCGGCAAGTAATTTGTCAGTTGTAAGAGTCCGTGTATACTCCTTCCTTGTGTACGATTAAATATAGAGTTTGAATTACCAAACTCGATTAGATTCTTGTGTATGACATAAATCAAAGTCCTTGGATTTGCCACGTGAGTGGGATTATGTGACATGTGTATCCTTGCTATAGTAGCTAGGCTTATCCTTTTTGGTATACTCACGACTTTATGGATCCTGATCTCATTCGGCTGTCAGATCAGCCAAAGAAAATTTTCTTTTTTCTTTTGTTGAGATTTTGGTCCCACATCACATCATCTGAGTTGTTAGATCTGGTGCGGTAAGATCAAGCATAAACACATATATAATAATATTATTAAACTTACGATAAATAATAAATTGTCTTCTTCCTCAGCGATGGTGAAAATGGGGAAGAAGAGATAATTATCTTCTTCCTCTGCGATGAACCTAAAATCCATGAGGAGCCTTGAATTTATAAGATAGAAAAATGTCTAAGCAGAGAAAATATTATTGAGAAATATGAATAAATATGCCTCTTTTCAAAGTAATTGATATTACTTATATACGCCGTAAGCTCTGAATTCATAACTTTCTCAACTTCATAAACTTATTATAAATAGTAATTTCGTTTAATTCTACCCAAACTCTCCTAAAAGACTAAAAAAAAACATCTTTCAATGATTTCAAGATTCACTAGATCCTAGAACAACTAAAATCAATAATAATTTCACCTACTAAAGTAGTAAATTTTGACTTAAAATACAAATTTGACCTTAAAATGATTGAATTTTGCAGAACCATTTAAGGGCCGATTGCCATCGGCACTGGCTAAGATATCAAGCTCGTTGTAGCTTTCTAAAGACATTATGCACATAGATGGATAATCACTCACAAAAGTTATGACTGTCGAAAGCTATAATTTCCACTATGTTAATTTTTTCACTTCATCTCGAGCTATCCAACTTGATTTCTCTTAATCCCGACTTTCTATATGATTGCCCTTATGCTACATCAGTGTAGGTCTAAAAGTTCAACTCGAAAGACAAAACAACTTAGCATACCAACTTGATTTTACCTATTGAATTTGAACGGTTGGTCATTTTATTCTTTACCATGATTAATTAGATAGTTTAGAAAATGAGATGAAACTCAATTGTAATTCTATACTCAATTTAAACTTGCCAATCTGGCAAACAGGTTGAATATAGAGTCGAGTCAAACCTAACCCATTAAATTAATAGGTCAGCTATTTTTGCATTAGACCCAAATCGAGCTCGACTTGAATTTTAATTGGTTGGATCTGAGTCCAAAATTCTAACCCATTTTTTAAATGGGTTAGGGTTGGGGTCTCCCTTTGACCAGACCCATTTGCACCTCTAGATGCGGTGATTATTAATACTCTCTCCCTATTTCAAAATCTCTAAACAAAGAAAATAGAAGAAGTGAATACCTGTGGCGGTGATGCTAAGCTGTGGAAGAAGGAGGTGAAGGTAGGTGAAGAGCACCAGAAGCAATGCTATTTTCTTCATTACTCTCTCTCTCTCTCTCTCTCTCTCACCCTCTGCGTGTGGGGGTATCAGGTATGGGAAGAAAAAACAGGGTGCGGTTTCGGTGGATACCTGACTGTGGGGCCCACCTATGTTTTTTCCTTATATCCACGCCGTGCATTTGTTTTGAAATACCATTTGTTCCAAAAATGAATCAGATGCAAATTTTATGTGGACCACACATCAGGAAATATTCTTGCGGCTACTGGAAAGATTATTTTCCATCCAAACTGTTGATAAGGTCACAAAGAGCTGGATGAAGGGATCACAGAAATATTAGCTTGATCCAAAACTTTTTGAGGCCAAATATAATTTTTTAATAGTCAATCACTAGTTTTTTCTATGCTGTGGTCCAATTGACGTTTGGATCTGCTTCATTTTTTCGATCATTTCTAAAATGATCTGTCAAAACGGATGGAGGGTGTGGATGTAAGGAATATACATCAAGATGGGCCCCACAGTCAGAGATCCACCGACCTCGGTGGATCCGAGGATCTGATGATAGTTGCGTAAACACGTGTCCACCACCTAGTGGACTCGGAATCGGCAGTGACCCCTCCAGCACCGAGTTCGGTAATGGTTGGTTCTGTGCACCCCACAATGATTTATGTGTTTTGTCCATGCTATCCGTCCATCCATTTTTCTAACTGAGTTTAGGGCATTTTGTTATAAAAATAGGCAAATCCAAATCTCAGGTGGACCACACCACAGGAAACAACGGTGTTTGAATGGCCACCTTTAAAAACTTCTGGCAATAATGTTCTGGATCAAGCTGGTATTTGTATTTTCCCTTCGTCATCCAAGTCTATGTGACCTAATCAACGGATGTTAAATAAAAAATAATAGTTGGCCTGAAACGTTTTAATGGTGGGCGTTCAATCACCACTGTTTCTGTGGTGTAGTCCAACTGAGATTTGGCGTTCAATCTCCACTGTTTCTGTGGTGTAGTCTAACTGAGATTTGTATCTGCCTTTTTTTAGGCTCATATTCTAAAATGACCTGGAAAAATGGATGGACGGCGTGGATAGAACACATACATCAGGGTGGGCAACGGAGCTTTTACAGCACCGACCAGCACCAAGATCTCGGTACTGGAGAAGTCACTACCGATTCCGAGTTGGGCGCCGATCGTTATCTTTTGGGGTGGAGCCGAGAAGAAGTGGGCCATGTGATGTATTCACAACATCCGACCAGTCCATCGTCGCCTCACATCACTTCAAATTAGCCATCTCAGGTGGGCCACACCACACGGAATAGGTTGAGAGGGACGCCCCCTTGATTTGCACGTGGGATCCACTATTTATTTATAGAGAATCCAGACCGTCCAACCGATTCATCTTTCATGGATAATGGGTCAAAACAAAATCAGGCTATTTTACAACTCAGGTGAGCCAAGACGAGAATCAAGGGTAAGCATCCCCTCCCACCTTGTTCCCTTGCTGTGGCCTACAATATTTTTCGATGGAGCTGATTTTCAGGCCGTCGGTTAACCTGAGGGGACGTGTCAGATGGACAGGTTGGATCGATACATACATTACGTGGGCCTCGCATCTTCCCTTAAGCTTACGGTGGTAGAATACCACTGGAGTGCACCTCTTCTCTTTTCTGCATCCAAAGCCAAAAATTCCAACATTAGTTTTCCACCGTTTAAAATTTAACCATAAAAGTGATCCAGACCGTCCAAGGAGCTGGTGCAACTTTTTGAGGTGATAATAACCCAATTTGGACCACTAATTTTTTTTAAATTCAACCATCCATTTGATAGCTATTAAATTGGACGGTCAGATTGCTTAATTAGTGCAATTTTAGACATATGCTCCATCCACCGCGTGACCCACAATTTGGATGGTATGGATAGCTTTCAAAATGGTTGAGGACTATGACAGGAGCCTGCCTCAGCTTTTTCAGCCTTTTCAGACAGGACGTGCTACGTTCGGTACTTGTCCGCTTTCTACCAAATCTGGAGAATGAGCTGTCACCTTTTGAAATTCGATAGATAGGTTACAGTGTACTAAATAGCAAATGAATGGTGGCGAATTGTAAAATAGAGTTTTAATATAAGATCATCCAATCCGTCCATCGGATTCTTCACCTCACATTACCACGATATACGTATAATTATACTTATCAAACATTCAAGTATGATATGTCACATAAAAAAAAATTGAGAGGGACAGTCACCATTGATTAAAACAAGGGCCAACATGAATTTTTAAAACAGCCTGATTTTCGGTCTGGTCTTTCACCTAGACCAGGTGAATAGTCTGAATGGAATGGAATTTATACATACAACATAATGGGTTCATGTAAATAAAGGGTGAACATTATCTCCCAACTTGTTCCCTCTGGTGTAGCCCATTTGATTAACTGATCATGCTGATTTTTGGGCATTTGGAGTAAATTCACTGTTTTATAAGGATGGACGGGTTGGATTTACTTTATCATGCATCAGGTATACCGTACATCGTTGAGGCACTACGTACCTGCTGCTGCCACTGGCCCGCAAAACGAATCACACATCATATCCAAAGCACGTGCATGACCGCCACATAGAGCAACGGGGAGAGGATAGGGTGGAGCGCAGATTTGCTACTTACAGGTTGAGTCGCGAGACTCGCTACCTAATTGACGTCACTAAGTTACGTAGCCCCACCATGATTTATATTTTATATCCACGCCTTCCATCCATCCGGAGAGATCATTTCCCGGAAGATTCAAAGAACAAGTTATATACAAAGCTCAGTGAACCCCATCACAGAAAACAGTGGGGACAGTGACGCCCACCGTTAAAAACTTCTAAAGGTTACAAAAGTTTTAGATCAGGCTGATATTTGTGTTTTTCTTTTTTTTTTTTAATTGTCTTTTTGAGCTTTTGAACAAGTTGGATTTCAAATAAATATTATGGTGGGCCTTAGGATAGTTTCAACGGTGGGAATCACTCTCCCCACTGTTTTCTGTGGTGGGGTCCACTAAAGATTTTCATCTACCTAATTCTTTGGGTCAAGCTCTAAAATGATCTCTCAAAATGGATGGACGGTGTGGATACAACAAATACATCATAGTTGGGCCGAGATAACTTGGTGACGTCACTTCAATAGCGGACTCAATACTCGACCTGTCGGTATCTAATTCGCGTCCGATTAGGTGCGGCCACAGCCTCGTCCACGACAGTGCGGTCCTTACTGTGGGCCCCACCTTGATGTATTTATTCTATAGCCCCGCCGTCCATCTATTTTTTAAGTTTATTATGAGGTACTGGACCAAAAATGAAACAGATCCCAATCTCAGGTGGACAATAAAAAAGAAAACAATTGTGATTGTACATTCTACCATTAAAAAATTCGTAGGACCCACAGTAATGTATCGATAATGTTTATTTTCCATCCAACCCGTTGAAAATGTTACATAAATTTGAATAAAGTGAAAAAAAATATCAGCTTGATGCAAAACTTTTGTGACCCATAATAATTTTATAATAGTCAGTCACCACCATTTCCCATGGTATGGTCCACTTGACATTGAAATCTGCTTCATTTTTAGCCTCATCACAAATGATCTAGAAAAATGGATGGGCCGCGTAGATATAGAATATATACATCTAGGTGGGCCTCGCAGTAAGGGCCGCACGTAATTCGCTCCCGTGTTCGCATGCAGTGATGTCACGCACGTCCGTCATTATTCCTAATTCAACTAGTTTGTTGCATGAGATTACAAGCGTTTAATCAATTTGAATCGATTATAAGTCTAGCACGCTCGACATTATTCTTAATCACACATATTTTATTAAATTTAAGATATTTATAACGCATGTAACAACACATTCGAATTGAACAAGAACAAGCTCAAGCCCAATTTACAGGCTGAGATAATAAGTCCAAGCCTGGTTGGGCAAGTTCCTTGGGCATGTTAATTATGATGTGGGTTGACGTCACGAATTGGGAGATGTTTCTCTCCTTCTCTCTCATAGATAAGATGGTTTTCTCTCCCTTTCTTTGGACTCCGACACCTATTCTCTCCCTTCCCATTCAATGTGGCTTATGTAAAGGAGATTAGAGGTAGAAAGAAGTATTTTATAATTAATTTTTTAAAGTATTCCTTTGTAGAAAGTTTTTGTACACATATAGAGCGTAAAAGTGGTACATCTCGTACTTTTAGTTTTTATTAAGAGAAAGCTTTGCATTGTTGTCTTGTGAATATAAGTATATTGTCGAATCCTGTAAAGTTTAGTAATTCTTGTTTATAATTTTTGATTTAATAGTTTTTCTTTATGGTTTGCGTCTTATATCAACCGTGCATGTATTTTTTCACAACCACCGATAACTACCTTGGTATACAAATATCACATAATAAATAAAAATGAATACGCTTTTAGGACATAAACCATACAAAGTAGCCCACTTTTGTAACCGTATTGTTTCTACCAAATATCGACAGCTAATATGCCGAGACCAGGCTAATATGATGACGAATAATCAGACGGTTAGGGGGATCAAGGCCAAGACGATTACCACCATTGCAATAAGGCCCACATCAAATGAATGGTGATTGCTCGCAGCTGCACTGTGTTTGTTGTGTCTATGCGAACCGCCACCAAAGTATAATGGTTTGACGCCAGTGCTGCCTCTAGAACCTCTACCGTTGCCGCGGCCACCACCAAAATGAGCAGATCCACCACGACCACCACCAGTATGAGCAGATCCACCATGACCACCGCTTTTGTGATCAACGGACCCGATGTGTCTCGGCTTCTCACCAGTGTCCTTGTTGGCTTGTTCTTGCAAGTAAGCTGCAATAGCCAATAGGTAACATCAAGGTTACAAGTCTCGGTGACTCGGCCGAATATGATAGGCAGCGCTGTACACGAACTGAGTTAGCTCGGTTGACTTGACTCAAAGAAGCTCGATCCGACTCTGTTCGAAATAGAGGTTGAGCTGATTTTTTGAGCTCGAAATATTTTGAACCGAACTTGCCCGAGCTTGACTCGACTGGTATAGAACCCCAACTTGAATCAAACTTGGATCTAACGAGTTCCCATGATTTGGTTACTTTGATATTGATGTTGCTCACCAAATGTTTGATGAAATGAGACAACGAAATGCCAACTGGTGGCAAGGAACTATGTATATGAAATAATTACTTTTTTATTTTATTTTATTTTGATGTTGCCTATAGGGTGTTTGATGAAATACTTGTAAACCGTTACTGTTGTTTTATATACAGTAAGAAATTGAAAGTACACTCAAAGTGTTTGTGAAAATGCCGCACAAGCTAGAACTTGGCTCGAACTCGACTTGTATTGGCTCAAGCTGTTGACTGAACCGAGTTGAGTTGGCCAGTTAGGCTCGAGGACCAAGTTGAGCCTAGTTCAAGCTGGTTTCAGCTAGCGGCCGAGCCACAGCTCGACTCGGTTTGACTCGTGTACACCTTTAAATTGGTAGGACGCACATTGTCATGTTGAGTTACTCAGAAACACTGTGAGGCCCACCGAGATGTATATGTCTTATCCATGCCCTCCATTCGTTTTTCTGGGTTAGTTTATGACATGAATCCAAAATTCAAGCACATACAAAGCTCAACTGGACCACACCACAGGAAACATGATAATGCCTTCCACCGTTGAAACTTTCCTAGGGCCCACAGTGACGTTTGTTTGTCATCCAAACTGTTTATAGGGTCACCCGGACATGGATAAAGGTAAAAAACGAATATCAGCTTGATCCAAAACTTCTTTGGGCACTAAAATGTTTTCAACGGTAGGCGTTTGATTCCAACAGTTTCCGTGGGGTGGTCCACTTAAAATTATTGACGGCTTACATTCAGTGAGATGGTGGTGATCGTCCAATTAAAATGTGGATGCCGCGTGATGCCTGGTACGGATCGTCACAGGAGTGTTACACGTGTATGATACTAGATGCGGATGCACCAAAACTCTGTGCCTTCAGATGCACTGGATCCTCTTCCATTAACATAGGGTACGGTACCACCTTACCACAGTATGGTGTGTTGGCAGGTTTCCGACCCCGCATGGCATCTATAGAATAATGATCTGAACCGTTCATGCGAAGCAACGATATTATGATCAGGTTTCATTGATGATCCTGACCTTTGAATCACGGATTTGAATATAAAGCCATTAAATATTCATCTTCATACAAGATCACCCGTTCAACAAATTCTTCTTACTTACAATAGCCCAGGCAGGATATGGTCCAGAAGATGAACGGCTCAGATCATCATTGAAGGTTCAATCTGGGAGTGGAAATCCGTACGGTGGTACCCGTACGCCCTATCAAACCCGACATGTCATCTCTGCACAGCGGCATACATTGAAGACATCGAAACCATTCGTTTGTTATTTCTGATGGTCCAAAAAATCATGTTCGGATGATCCCAGCCCTTTAATTGATGGCATACTAATAGAAGCTAAAATATAAAATCAAACGGCTCTAATTAACCGAGAAAAGTTGCATTCATTAGATGGTTAAGATCGTACACAATTAAAGCAATTTTTGGTGAGTAACCAATCCATGGTGGAATTCGTAAAATGTATGGATTTGATCATCATACACGTGTCACGTGTACGTTACACATAATGCCTTGCGTGCATGGGGACCAGATCCAGTGCATCGGAACCGTTGGTTCTGTTGCATCCTACCATGGATGGACCATGTCCCAAATCTCTTACACGTTGAAATATCCTGGCCCGGTTTTTAGGTGAATGGAGACCATTCCTGTATTTCACTCCCGAATTGTCGATTTAAAGGCAAAAGTTTTGAATGGTTTGGATTATCCTGTGTTGTATCCTATTTCGTGATATTTTAGGAAAGGCAATTAGAGGGTAACATGTGGCATTGTAGGAAGAATATGAAGTAGATTTGGAGTGATTTTTGCGGCTTATCCAACTACGCGTTAGTGAATGGTGGAGTGTTGCGGTCAATATACAAGAAGTGCATATTTAAGATACAAGCGGTTAACCTATTTATCAAGGGTAACCAAAACAAAGCCTTGGGCGATAAAAGGGAAATAAGCAGCTAGGAGGGTATTTAGAAGTGGAACCCTTTAAAGAGACATGTACTAAAAAAACAAAAGGATCTAAAGAAGAGAATAATTTAAAAAGGCTTTTGGACTGCTGTAAGTGTTGCAGTGATGAAAGAAGGATCTAGAAAAATAATTAAGCTACAATCTCAAGACCAGTATACCAGCAATCTTAAAAACAATCAAAACAAACAAACCTATCAATTTACTTTATATTGATAGGATTTAGATGGATGGTTGTATCGCAAGGCTAGATTGAGTAGCACAGATTAGGATTTCGATGTCGTAGGAGACTAAGGTTTTTGGCTAGGCTAGATTAAATTGAAGCTAGACTCACACTCTCTCTCCTTGGTGGAGGGATGACTAGATGGCTATGGCCCTAAGGAATGAGGAGGGATGCTTGATCCTCCGTGAATGCTCGAAATATAGTGGATGCTTGAAATGAGAAGGGGAGGGGGTTATTTATAGCCTCCAAATCTGATTTTCTTGTAGTTCCTGTAAAGTTCGGGGTAAAAGGTGGTTGAAGGGTTATGATTGGAGATTGCCACATAAGATTATTTCATGGGTTGGATGATGTGGTAAAATGGTAATTTCGGATAAGGAAATGGGCATCAAAATAAATATACATCAATCGTACACTCATGGCCTGGAAAAGAGGGATTCTACATACTTGTGGGACGTCAGCCTAAAGAGGGGAGTGCCACGTGGCTGATGACAAGCTGGCTGCCGCCGGTTCCCACTTGGGACTCCCTGCTTTGGCAGGTAGTCTTAAGTGTGTGGAGGCTCTGCTGTAAAGGATGTTGTGTTGAGGTTTTGCACAGTACTCTGATTGGGCTTGCTTTTAGGCTTTGATTCGGGCTTAGTTTTGGGCTTAACTAGGTGAGTTGGCTAGATTGTTTGACTAGGTAGGCCGATCAGATGAGTTGACTTGGCGAGTTGACCGGGTGAGTTGACCAAGGGCTTCAGTGTTTTAGGGTCATAGTATTTAGGTTGACTGGGTTGACTAGGTCAACTGAGTTGAATAGGTTGACTAGGTTGAGTTTAGGGTTTATGATTGGGTTTCTTAGGGTTTAGGCTTCTAAGGTTAGGGTTTAGAATTAATGTTTGGTTGACTATCCATCGATTTAAACTCAATCAACTTATCGACCCGGGGTGAGGTGTCTACGGACTGATGAAGGGGTTATGATATTTTTAGTTTAGAAGAATTTAAGTCAATCTGTCAAGAACTTAACCAATACGCTAAAAGCCTTAAATACTAATGGAGTTGGAGAGGGCATGGTGGTTGCACTCTATGTGAGGCCCGTATCCTAGACCGTATTGTTCCGTCGAATCCCGCGATCCTTCCCGGCGAATTCCGGCAACCTGCGATCGATAATTGACGTTTGCGCGCGACCTTAAGTCGTATGCTATAGATTTGAGTCGGCTTAATCCGAGAGTTGTACCATTGCGACCGCACCGCCGCTGCGATTCCAACGCCGCGTCTTATGCACTGATCCGATACCCTTGTAGGAAGATGTGTGCCGGCATTTATTTTGAAGAAACACCGCGCGTTTGCAATCCCAAGAGAATCTCTACAAAATGTCCTATCAATCAGTCACTGAAATCAATCAATCAATCAATGCTTCCTTTCTCCTCAAGTGAAGCAACCCCAAAGTCAACTCTTTCTCACCCTCTCTCTTACACACCCATGCTAGTCAAGTACACTATCACCTTACATCCATCAACCATCACTTCTCTTACAACCACCACACCTCTCTCTCTTTCTCAACACAAATTCCAAATAACAATTCCAAGAGAGAGGAGAGGTAGACGTCCATGCATTTCTAAGGAGAAAGTGACTTTGTGTGGCCCACCTTCCCATCCCATAAACTTTCATCCTAACCATCCATCCTCATCCCTCCATCAAAGAGAAGCACAAGGAGACCGGCGTTCCAACGGACCGAGAAGATCGAAGGTGGGTGCTTCTATAGGTCTAGATTTCATTGTTTTGATGATGGGCCAAGTGAGGCCTACCGATTGATGGTATGGATCTCATTTTGGACCCTAGGTGTGGCTGATGGCCCACCTTGATGCTCATGATCATTCCATGATGGGGCCATTCTCCATGGACCCCATCATGATGTTTATTTCCCTTGCATAAATAGGGTCATCTAGACCTTACATTTTGGTGGAGAAAAGATCTCTACTGTTGATTTTGATCAGTGGGCCCACATATAATGCGACCCACTTGATTTATGTTGTAAATCATAGAAGGGAGGGCCCATAGTGCCGGGGTCCCTCCATCACTCGATATCTCTATTTCTCTCTCTCTCTCTTTCCCTAATTTTTATGGTCCGCTTGTGATGTACGTATTTCATCCTTATTGGGCACCAAGTGGACCCAACCAGGGCCCACTTTGCAGCCGTTTTGCTAACCCTCTTGGAAGGTTTGGATGCTGGGAAGACACAAATACTAAGTGGGCCCAACATGGCTAGATGGCCAGTGTTAGAATCTGCTGGACGACCGTCTAGCAGCGTCTGGACGCTGGTTGGGAAAAACCAAATATAAGCTTAATTCAAAGGGTTTGGGTGGGCCACTCATACAGGCCACACCCTGATGTATGAATCCAATCCACACCGTCCATCCCTTTCCTCAGACCATTTTAGGCGTTGAGCTGAAAAATGGGGCCGATCCGAATTTCGGGTGGGCCATAGCATAACAAACGGTGTGTCTACCATTGAAATTCACCCTGATGTTCTAATTCACCAAAATATATTGAATATTGGGCTCTTTTGGTCTGTCTTGAGCAGTAAAGACCAATGGCTGGAGTGGATTCTGCTAATGCGGGTCCTGCATACGAAAAACCACACAAAAACCATTTTTCAAAAAAAAAGAAATAATAAAAATATAAGTAGCTGACGCTACAGCAGCATCCTGCTGCGTGACGGTAAAAGAGGCCAGGGCCGTGGGCCCCACTTCAGGCCTCACCATGATGTGTCTCTATCATCCACATCGTGCATTTGTCGGGTCCCCTCTGAAGAGTGGGCCACCCCAAAAATGAGCCGTATACAACACTCGGGTGGCCCACGTCACAGGAAAGAGTGGAACTAAACGGTTGCCATTGAAATCTTTTTGAGTGTCCAGAAGTTTTGGACCACTATGAAATTTGTTTTGCCTCTGCATCCAGGGTCTATGGGACCTTATCAACGGCTTGGATGACAGATACACATTGTGGTGGGCCACACGTGTGGACCCCACCATGAAGTAAGTGTTTCATCTACTCCCGCCCGCCCCTGTACACGGCTGCGTCCGTGCAGCGTGGGGCCCAATGATGTATGTATCCACACCGTCCACTGTCTGGACGGTGGGACCCACCCCACGGGTGGGACTGCAGTGTGTGTGTGTGTGTATATTATATAATATTGTATATATTATATATAGATTATATATTATATTATATATAATATATACATGATGGTGGGCCTTTATGTGGACCCCCACCCTGATGCATGTGTTGCCTCCAATCTGTTCAACCATTTTGAAAAATTGTTTTAAGACTTGAGACTAAAAATAAGACAGATCTATAGTTCAAGTGGACCCCACCTTGGTATATGTATGGGGCCCGTCATGATTTATTTGTGACCCTCCATTAAGGCCCACCTTGGTATATATATAAGGCCCAAGTGATTAGGCCCATCTTGTCATATTTGTGGCCCATTGTTGAGGCTCACCTTAATGTGTATGAGGCCGTTGTTGAGGCCCACTTGGATGTGAATGTAAGGCCCATGTTATGAGGCCCATTCGATGTATTTGTGGCCCGTGGTTGAGGCCCACTTTGATATATGTAAGGCCCATGGGTTAAGGCCCATTGAGATGTGTTAGGGCCCATGGGTTAAGGCCCATTGTGATGTATTATGACCTATGGGTTGAGGCCCATTGTGATGCATTCAAGGCCCGTTGTTGAGGCCCACCTTGATATATATGAGACCCATGTTATGAGGCCCATTTGATGTATTTGAGGCCCATGGGTCGAGGCCCAATGGGATGTATATAAGGTCTATTGCATTGTGTGATTCCACCATGGGTTATGTAATGACATTTATGGCGGGTCATGCCTTGGGAGCGATGTTGGTTTGACGTCCACATCGTAAGAATAATGTTGGTTAAATGTCCACATTATAACTCTCCCTAGGGCCCATTGATAGGCCCATACTTGTTGTGCGTAGGCCATCAAGGCCCATCTTCGTCGTGAGGATAGTTCATCACCACATAAAATGCTTAGTATAACTCCATGATTCATGCCCATACGCATCATATGTATGCCTGATATGAGGAATGTTTGATCATAGCATATGTCATTGGGTAGACTATTTACGGGACTCCTTATGAGATGGAGTGCCCACATTATCGCGCCGTATGCGCAGGATTGCTGCATGACTGGATAGTGTGACTCATGCATCTCACATATATGTGACTTGATCATTGTACGCCTTAGCGACATCAGGGCCGTGGCCTCCATAGACACATCGTGGATGGCCAGATGGGACACCGAAAATACTTGGTTCTAGCACTGTGACACGTATGATGTCCTTGGGTGAAAATTTCAGAACCTCCTTGGTACTAGGAGATGCTCCAACGTCTAGACCGAGTGGAATATGAGTGCCGGTGCCTATACCATGAGGTCGTGTCTCTTACTGTATCGTGGTCGGTTAGAAGGGGGTGTGGCCTTATCCGCCCGAGTGAGGGGGCTATAAGCTAGGCTGAGTATGACCAGCTCGAAAATGGGTCCGCTATCGACGAGTTGGGCCTGATATTGGCAAGCAAATAGTGAGGTCTCTTCCACTCACTGGGCTGTGCAACTAGGGAGGAGGCAGTCAGAGTGGAGTGTAATAGACGCCGATGATTTTCCTAGAGAGCAACCGTACTGATATATGAATATATTGAGCAGGAATTGCATATCCATTCATTCATTCATTCACTATCCACTCGAGCTGGTGGTGTGTAACTATTTGTTACGTGTACCTTCGCATGGCCTGGATTTCGATTGGGCGCGCGACTAACCTGAGATCAGGAGTTTACCACATTGAGTCAGACTATCCAAATTTAGGTATGAGACTGATTTGGATAGAAGTCCCTTGTCGTGGACCCCGTAGCTTGCGATACTATGTACTATCATCCCGACTTCACATTTCAGCATGGTCATTTCATTCGCACCGCATATTATATTGCATCCGCAGTACTTAGTATTTTGGGTTACTATGTTTTTGCATGAGGTTGATGGTGTTCGTGGCTCGTCAGGATTTGCATATTGCATTGCATCCTCAGCATCTGTTATTGTCTTATTATGTTTTGCATCGCATAGCCTTGGTACGACTGATAGCACTCATGGACTTACCAATATATTTCTACTTACTCTAATATCGTATGATTCATGTCTTGTCAGTATTTCTGCTTATTTCGATGATATATGATTTATGAGCTTTATGGTATACTTGACACTTATCTTGTGCACACACTTTCACCACTCTCTGAGCTTTTGTAAACTTATGCACGATAGGTGCGTGCAGGTGGCATTAGGTTGCAGCAGCGTTGAGCTTGGAGTGTGCAGCTGTCCTCTGGAGCTTTGATTTCGATATATATGTATTTCCCTTTCTGCATTGTATCCAAATGATTATATTAGTGGATATGTGATGATGATGTTGCCTTTATGATTTAGGTATACTTGTGGTTATGCTTCTTATGAGACAAATGTACGTTGAAAAATTCTCCTTGTAGGATCCCAGGATCGGAACTTGGCGTATGTATGCTGGGGGCAGAGAATGGGGTATTACGGAGGCTGACGGCACCGGGTTCGGCGATCGGGATTCTTGTGAATCCGATTTCCGGGTTTGGGGCGTGACACTCTAGTTATTCAAGTAGACCTTTTCACTTGGCAACTATACTTTGGTTGTTCAGGTAGCCCTTTCCATATGACAACAAGTTTTGTTGTTAAAAAATTTCTTAAATATGAGGAAATTCGACTAGCCTGAGAAAATTCGGGTGAAAATTTAGTAACAATTTATTTTAGAACTTTCGAGAAATTTGACTACTCAAAGGATAAGTTCGACCAGTCGAAGTGTCCTTCGACTAGCCCAAGCTCTGGTTCGACTAGTCGAGGTTACGCAGATTGTGCGTGAATTGCGTAAATTTGAGGCGATTTTCGGATTATTCCAAGTCGGTGCGAAAGCTGGAGTTCCCCAACTATAAATAGGAGTTCTTAGGGTGCTCGTGGTGTCATTGTAAGATATTCCAAGGTTTCCTAAACTATTTTAGAGGGTTTTTAAATAATTTCAGGGTTTCTAAGGGTGTAACAAAGGGTGAAATTCGAGGTTGTTTGAATCAGGTAAGTCATTTCTCTTTGTAATTTATGCTTTCATAGTGAATTTCTGTCGCTTTGTGCCATGATTTTTTCCCGAAAGGGTTTTTCATGTTAAATCTTTGTGTTATTTTGTGTTTGCTTGGTGCTCTTGGATTGTTATCCTAGATTCATCTTTGTGTGATTCTGTAGCACAATCCCCAACAACTTTTACTTTAGTCCATGTTGCCCTTTCTACAAGTCTCCCATCCTGTGACTCGAACATTAGTTCCCTTTCAATAAGTCTCCCCTTTCGTGACTCGAACGTTGGTGTTGGCTCTATTATCAATTGTTAAGAATCTAACTAATATGCCAAAAGCCTTAAGACTAGTGGAACATGTCAAACTAAGCTCTTTAAACCATTGGGATCATAACACCATCCTACCTCCAAAATGGAGCCTGTTAGATCAATGGTCTCTATTACCAAAAGACTGCCCAGGTTCAAAGTCTAATCCATCAAGAGGTTCAAAGTCTAATCCATCAAGACTCTATAGTTTTTGTTTTGCTCATCAGTTACAAAAATAAGGTCTCGTTTGGCACTTTGGATTTAGAATACCTAGATTGAAAATCCCCTGGATTTGGAATATCCTCGATTTAGAATTCTCTGGTTGGCACGCTAGATTCGGAATCCCTTGTATTCTGAAAGTGGTCATGCACTTAAATTATATAGTATATTTATAGGAGTTTGAATTTAATTACTAAATCAACTTTAATATCCCTAATTAGTGTATGTGATGTTTGACACAATGGTTGTAATAAGCCCATTGAAATATATACTTTGGCTGAAAATAATGAAATTCCAAGCCTCAAATGGGCTACAAGCATAGGTTCACAACTGAGTAACTAACCAATGATTTTTAACCGTTGATTTACATGGACAATGTTTGGACTGCTCAGATCATTCTATTGAAGTAATTTTAGGGATGTATTTGATAATCTAATTGTTTTGGGATATCATTTATGAGCTAAGTGCACAATAAATTGGTAGTCTAGTGACATATATGTTACACATGTGACTCTCATATATTTAAAAATGAGCAAAAGAAAGAGATGATTGGAAATCTAAGTAAAAGGGTGGGATTCCAAAACTCACCAAAAGTGAGGATTTGAAGTCCATTGGATTTCGAATTCATAATCCACCCTACCAGACAACGGATGGATTTGGAATGCTCTTCAATTCCCTCAAATCTCCCTAAATCCGCGGTGCCAAATGACCACCAATTCTCTTCCAAATATTCATTCTAAAGATAAAATAATGACAAATTTAAACAATCTCTCTCCTTGCTGGGCTTGAGGTTGGTTTTGGCTTTGATTTTGAACTATTTGTGTTGGGCTTGATGGTCTATGCCTATTCAAAATTTCAATTTTACCGAACTCGAGCTTGACACATTGATAGCCCTGCCCACAAGTCAGCCTGGTCACTTGGAACTCAGCCTAATCACTTATTATGTTGCTAGGTAGCGCTGGGCACGGGATGACTCGACTCCACAAACTCGACTCGTTCGAATTATCCAGATTCGACTCGATCCAATCTGAGTAGACTTCGTCTAATCCGAAGTCAAACCGAGTCGAGTTCGGGTCACACAGTAACTCGACTCCACTTGACCTGGAATCCAACTCGGTACCAACTCGAATTAACCCAAAATCCAAATCGGTACTGACTCCAATTGACCCGAGACCCAACTCGGTACCGACTCGACTTGATCTGAAACTCACTTGTACACACACACACAGACATAGACACACACACACACACGTACACACACACACACATATAAACTCAAATCTGACGGATTTGAGATGCCATGTAGCTGATGGAGAGGCTGCAATTTTGGCAAGTGCACCTAGGTTTTGAGTTATGATTTCAGCCCGTGGATACTCATTGCACCCGACTTGGTGCCGACTTCACCCGACTTGGTACTTGTGACTGGGTCAGACTCGGTCCGGATTAGTCCAGGCAAGACCTGAACTCGGATTGGGTTAGGGATGTTGGACTCGGTATCAAGTCGGGTCGAGTTCGGGTCAGGTCTATTTCAAAATCAGATCAAGTTGGGTTAGCCCTAACTCGGTTCGACTCGACTCGATGCCTAGCTCTATTGCTAGGTTTGGAAACTAACCTGTCCTAGTTATGGTTCAGGTCAACATTTTCCTTGATTTTCTAAGTCTAGGACAAGAACAAATGATTAGTTCCACTATAAATTATGATGAACGAAGAGGCAAATCTTGTACATTGGAAGATCATTCAATGTCGCAGACCATGGATGGGGACATTGCAAAATCTCTAATTAATATTTGTATTACATACTTTTATCATAAAAATATTTTCTTGACCTACATGATCAATCCATGGAGCCTTAGACTGACCTGACCTAGTAAAGGATGCAAATGGGTTAGCTAAACCAATTAGGTAGTAGGACCAAATGACTAATGGGTCTAGGTTCAAATTCTAGAGTAATGAAGCAGTTGTGTGGCATAGTGGGTGCATGGTGAAAATGAGGGAGAAGAGATCATTGTCTTCTTCCTTTGCGATGAACCTAAAATCCATAATGAACCTTGATTATTATTATTATTATTATTTTATTTTTTATTTTTTGAGGAAACAGGGAGAGACCCCCTGGAATATATTGAAAAGAGAAAGATACAACTTAGCTAATTCGGGGAGGCTCCACAAAAGATGGGACCCACCTATCATATGAGACTAATAGGAAAAACGCCATAGCCCACTAACATATACACCTTCCTAGATATGAACACCACCTAACTAGCCAACATACCGCACACAGCAACACCAGCGACAAAACACCAAACCCAGAGGAGGGAGCTAACTTCTCCCCTCGATCCTGACTGCTCCCAATCCCACACTATTGAGGAATAACAGCCCCCTGACAGTGCTGGGAAGGTTTGCCATGATGGAAAACTAGGCCGAAACTTGGTTGTTGCTGCCCAATTTGGCCATCCCAGCCGTCGGCCGACTGCCTTCTCTGAGGATGTGATCGAACTTGACTTGACTGATAAGAGAGAAGCCTTTAATCCTCTCCAGCCAATACTTCCATTTCCAACTCGGGGCATATGACTCTGAGAGGAAATTAATCATCAGTTGGGAGTCAGATTCAACAACTACGTTGAATAAGCCCTTAGTGAAGCAGATGTTGAGCCCGTCATAAATGGCCCGGATTTCCGCCCTCATGTTGGAGGCCCTATCATAACATGTGTAGAAACCGAAGAGAAAGTTCCCCCTATCTCCTTTGCAAATACCCTCGCCACTAGCCAAACCAGGATTGCCCCTGAACGACCCATCAACGTTCAGCTTCACCTAGCCGGGGGCGGTTTAAACCACTTAACCACGAGGAAACTTTTCCCCGGAGGAGGTTGGGATGCAATCCCCAACGCCGCGAGAGAAGTAAGCCACCTATCAGCGATAACTTGGATCCAGCCTTTGATCCGAGAGATCTGAACACCGACGGGAACTGTAACACCCTAAAAATCAGCGGTCGAGCATACACTCGACTCCCAAGTTCCCGAGCATCACTTATAACCGATTTTCATTAATATGCGTTTAATCATGTTTAAATGCGTATCATGAAATTTCTTGGAACATGGAACATAATCACAATTGATCTACTGAAATGGAAGAAGTTCAAATACATATACACGTCCAAAGAATATGAATGGGTCGCATAAGGCGTTGCCCAACAAAATCACAAAAATATATATCCAGAAGGAATAATGAGCTGAGTCCCATACTCGGCGATCCAAGCCCACTTGCGAACTCTGCGGCGAACCGGCCATCAACTGGAAATAGGACAACTTGTCCTCCCCATGCAAGCTCGCGCCGCAAGGCTCTTGTACCCGACGTCACCTGCAACTACTGAAGAGTCTGGTTGGTGTTTTAAAACACCATCCCAGAGTGGGAGTGAGTAATCAACTCAGTGGGTGCTATTAGACTTAAGTTGTAACAAGCATAAGTTATAATAAGAATTTAATGAAAAGTAATCATTCACAAATACCTAACTAATCTTATTAATGCACATGTATGGTGGATGATATGATGTATGCCCTCGCCACAACTCTCCCTCGAGCGACTCCGTCTAACGATTATGTATGTCAATACTCCCTCAGAGCGACCTCGACTGCCGAGTCGCCAACCTAACTAGTGCCGTGCAATGATGATGTTAATCGGGTTCTTAGTTAATTTCATTCATCCAGCAGATTTGAGAATCTGATACACCCCACGTATCAAATGCCCTGAACAAGTTGCGAGGCCCCCAACGTGTGAGTCCAAGGCCCCGCGATCCTTGATCCTGTCAGGTTCTCCGTCCCCGACTTCAAGCACACAGGGAGTGCTGAAAGAAAGGGATTGCTAGCGGTCACTACGGGGAGGCGCGTCATCCAAGCGTAGGCCGACAGCTCGGACATAATGTCCCATTCCACCATGCCCAGCTTACGAGACTGTGGATCAATATTCCATCCGGTATCGATGGGCTACAACGGTGGTAGGGTGTTCCAGATTCCATATATAAGTGAGCAAACATGGTTAACAACCAAGGTTGGATAGTAAATAGGCTAGACCGCATGCGTCAGGCGAGCACGTGACGGACGTCATCAAGCACAAAAGGCCCATGTAGTCGAATTACTACCGCCCACGTGTACCCACCCAAATCTATGGGTTTAGACTTGGGTAGGCCTACCAATGGGGCTACCGTCTCTCCTCAAGTTCCTAACCAATCCAAGGATTTGAGAATGACTCTTAACATGCCAACCATCAAGAATATCATCTAGCATACAGTATCATGTTCACATACATCTCAACATATGATTCAAACACTCCTAGCAAGCAAACTACAACATCATGATTAAGGTGCATGTGAGTGGTGTGGATTTAGGGGGAAGTCAAGTACTTCCTACACCTCAAGGGATCAATTACACAAGACCAATGAATCATACACACTAGGAAGCAACACATATAAGAGAAAAGAAATCAAACAAAAATGAACATATAATCATCTATACACTAGATCATGAGAGGCAAGATTTAACATCAAGGAGAACTAAACATGCCATTCCATACCAACCAACAACATACCATTCCTAGGTTCCTCTAGATTCTTCCATACAACATACTAAGCAAACAAAATCATTAAACTTCAACTATAATTGGTGCTAGGCCACCTAAGGATAATAGTCCACACCTATGGATCATTGAAGACTTAGAAATGACCTAGGAATGAGGGCTTTTGGGGGCGAACGACCGAAATCCCAAGAGTAAACGTTTGCATGTTAGAATCCTAAGCAAATCCCTCCTTAATACATGGGTTTCATGGAAAAAGGGATAAAGGGTCTTACCTAGACGACCAATGGATGAATGGGCGGTCGAGGAGGAGGGTTTTTCCTTGGAGAAGAGGTAGGGAGTTGTAGGGTTTGATTTCCTTGGGCCCCACCTCGATCTAGAGTCTACCTTGCTCTCCCTCACACTCTCTTTCTCTCCTTGCTCTCTCTTCTCCCTTTACTCTCTCCCTCTTTCTCTCTTTTCCCTCGTCTAGGGCAAAAATCGTATGGGGAGAGGGGGTGCCCAAATGAGCGCCTTTTATAATGTCATATTTGGTGGAAATGACCCCAAGTGTTGGGTTTTTACTATACTAACCCTATGGGTGGGTTTTTCTATCCTCTAGGGCCCACTATGGGGTGTACAAGTCAATATACACCATAGGATAGTTAGCCCTAATGATGATCTACGTATGGATATGATCGGCCCACCATTTGGATGTGCCAATCAACGGATATGATTAGAAGTCTATTTAACGGTCACTGATGGTTGATCAGGGCCGCGGTTATACGGATATGAGCAAGAAAATATCCTTACTCCACATGTGAAGTTTGGTCGCAAACCGACGGTCTGAAACTCTCAACTTTGCAAAAGGGTGGACGACCCAATTCACTTAAGTTTTAGTTTATTCCTTTAGGGTATTTGCACTTCTCATGCACTCATCCTTTAGCTCAAGTTGAGCGGTTATGGACAGTACCTAGCTCCGACTCTCGCGATGGATTCAAGCCCAGTAAGATAGACATTACTCTATAATTTTGTAACTAGTGGTCCACTAATGAGCGGTTTAGAGCTTGTTCGGAAAATCGGGACATTTTTGGAATGAATTAGGTATTGAGATTTCTCGTGGGTGATGATTAGAGTTTGGATCAATTATGTTCATAGTGTGGCCTATTTATAACTAGTGAAAGTGGAGATTTAGTCATGATTACTCTAAGCCGTCGGTTTTAGGCTAAAAGAGTAACGGGGTTGATTTGGTTTATTATTCAAGATCCAGGCCTTATCTGACTCTGCCCCAGTTAGATCTTTAATTTATTCATGCTTGCCTTGATTAGTTAGCGAAGGGTCGGTTAGATTTGGACCCTCTAGCCTTAAGTTTCAATGAATTCCCATAATGGCCCTCTAGGACTCCTCATTGACTTTGGGGCAGACCCAACACCCCCCTAGCCATCAAATTTCGTGGGTAGGTGCCTCATGGTCCGATGAGAGGTCATATAAAATTTGGGAACAAACAGATATGGGATTTGAGTAAACGGTTCCGATCTTTAAATGGCCCTGTGGGGCCTATTTCATGGATTGGAGTGATTTTGTTGGCCCTTTGGCCCTGAAACTTAAAGGCAGGTGCTCCATGATTCGATGAAGGGCCATGCAAAATTTGGAGACGATCAAATATGGGGTTTGGTCGTACGGGTCCGATTTGCGATCAATGGTCACCGTGCCACAATCGGGACCCAGATTTTGTGGGCGGGCGTAGACAAATACATTAGACCTTTACCTTAAATTTGGAAGAAATCCAACGGCTGAAATGCCTAAAATTTCAGTTTTATTTACCAGTGCCAGATTCCAATTCTGGCATTGGTGGGGTGCATTTGGCAAGTGCCATATTCCAATTCTGGGTGTCCACTAGGTTCATGGTTTGTGATGGACCACAAGCAATGAGATCTTCAGTTCCCTAAATTTTTAGATTTTTCTGACCCTCCTCGGTCGCTAGGTGGCCCACACGGGTTGTCGTTAAGTGTAAACAGGCCATTTGACTTGACTTCGGTTAGATCTTTGGGTCCAATGTGAGTGAATCATGGGGCTAAACTTGATGTTCAAATGGTCGGACGGATTCGTTGGCTTTCCATGGTTGATTAAACTGACTGGTGCGGTTCTTTACTGGTTCCACCCGTGTTTAAACTATCATTGAGTGCTAATGGTCATTAAGTGATGTTATAAGTTAATTAATAAAAAAATTCAAGGATTTTTTTTTTTGGAAATCCAAAATAGTGAAAATCCAAGATGTTACAGGAACGGTCTTCCCTTCCATCTTGGCTTCATTACGACCCTTCCACAAATCCCATACGATGATGCACGGGATCAACAATTTCAATGACCCCGACGAACCCCCTAAAGACGGGGTGCGCCACCAATCGTTCAGCTCTGACTCAACTGAATGGGCCCCCATCAGCGTTATGCCAAAAATTGCAGCAAAATGGGCCCAAATGGACTAAGCCCGAGAGCTGTGAAGGAAGAGGTGAGACACTGATTCCATTTCAGGACCGTGACTTTGGATTCCATCACAGCAGGAACACCGAGAGACCAACTGAATTCCTCGGGATTGGACAACAACATCCACGGGGAGCGCTCCCTTGAGAATTTTTCAAGCGAGGACCGAAATCTTTGGCGAAAGATGAGGGTGCTCTATTTTCTTACGTCAGCTGTTACACGGCCTAGGATCCCTGCATGTATCCCATGTCGATCTGACAGAGAAGGAACTGGAAGGGTCCAGCGGCCCGAAAGGATAGGCAGGGCCCTTTGCAATGCAGAATCCCCCTTGAAAAATGAAGTCCATTGTCTCGTAAGATAGGAAAGTATAGACGGCTAAAGGGGGAAGAGGACCCGCCTGGCCAAGGAAATCTTTGAGCTTCAGATTTTGCAGATCCACCGAAATCGGCCTCGTCACCCTACCCTCGAGTGGGCCTAGCCCAGTCCAATTGACCCACCAAAGATCGTAGTCTCCCACCCCAATCTGCCATTGAGTCTTGGCCTCTAATACTGGAAAAAGGCTCCGGATTCTCTTCCACAATGGGGAGCCACTGGAGAAAACTGCATGAGCTCGACGGAGGACAGATCTTCACTATACTCGACTCTCATGAAGGAACCCCATAGGCTCCGGTTCTCCTTGACCTTAACTGACCAGGCCATTTTAAGGCGGAGGGCCGCATGACATATGAGAGTTTCCTAATCCCCAGGCCCCCTTGGAGTTTAGGCAGTGCGATGTTTTTCAACTCCGCCAATGGAGATTCTTCTTTCCTTCGGCCTAGCCCCAAAAGAAGTTGGCAAACAGGCTCTCTAACGCATTTAAGACTGCAGCTAGAATGTGCATAGCTGCCAGTGTGTGAACCGGGATACCGCTTAATACATGTTGCACTAGCAAGGTCCTACCTGCTTGCGACAAGCATCTAGCTTGCCATCCTCTGATACGACTGTCTACTTTGTCAATTAGCTACTGGAAGGCTTCTTTTTTGCTCCTCCTTGCTGAAACCGGGACCCCCAGATAGGTGAGACTCAACGAGGCTTTGCCCATCCCCAGCATTCTCTAGATGGAGGAGGCCCTGGCTGGGGGGAGACGTCTGAACAAAGGAAGCTGCTTTTCTTAAAGTTGACCTTTTGCCCTGATGCACAGTGAAAAGAATTAAGGAAAACCTTTGTAGCATGGATCGACTTCAAGCTTCCGTTGAGAAACAAAAGCGTATCATTTGCAAAAAGGAGATGGGAAACCAACGGGCAACCACGAGGCGGTTGGAAGGGGAGACAGGAGCCGCTAACTACAAGGTTCTTAAATCCTTTGCTAAGAGCTTCTGAAACCAAGATGAACATGCTTTGAGATAACGGATCGCCCTGACGGAGCCCTCTAGTTGATTTGAAGAAGCCCCCAACTTCTCCATTAACTAGCACCGAAAACTAACAATTGCTCCAGCATTGAGCCACCAGGTCTACCCAAGGAACAGAGAAGCCAAAATGCCTCAAAACCTTCTTCAGGAAAGACAATTCAACTCTATCGTAAGCTTTTTCCATATCAAGCTTCACCACTATGTTATCTCCTTGAACTTTTTTGTTTAATTCCCTCAACAGTTCCTGGGTGAGGGCAATGTTTTCTGAGATCAATCGGCCTTGAACGAAAGCCCCTTGCTCCTAGGAGATTAGCTTAAGAAGCTCTTGGCTCAGTCTGCCCGCTATGATCTTGGAGAAGACTTTGTAAATACAATTACAAAGACTAATAGGGCGGAAATTCTGGAATTTATAAGGTAAAGAAATCTCCAAAAAGAGAATATTATTAAGAAATATAAATAATACTTCTTTACAAAGTAATTGGTATGGTTTATATAAGCCTTAAGCCCTAAATTTATAAATTTTTTTAAATAGTAAGCTTATTAAATCTAATCATACCCAAACTCTGGTAGAGTCTCCAAACAAAACTTTCAATGATATCATCTAAATCCCATAACAACTACAATTTACTAGAATTTTACTTACTAAAATTGTTAATTTTGGCTTAAATTGCAAATTTGCCCTTGAAATATGATTGAATTTTGTATAACCATTCAAGTCTATTGCCATTGGTATTGGCTAAGAGCTCAAGATCATCGCAGCTTCCAAGACATTAATGCAAGGACGGATAATAACTCATAAAGTTATAGCTGTTGGAAGCTATAATAAGTGTTATGTCATATTTGTTGTTCCATCTCAAGCCTTACAACCAAATTTCTCTTGATATTACCTTTCTAAGCGATTGCCCTTATGTTACATCACTCTCAGTCTAAAAGTTCAACTCGAAATACAAAAATGGTTAGGATTGGATCCTCTTATAGTCAACCTGACTTGACCTGCACCAAGTTATTCAAAAATAAAAAAGTCTAATTTAGGTCCTACTTAGAGTTGGGCATCCAGTTGAGTTGGATCGAGTTAGGGCTGACTCGACTCGATCCGGTTTTGAAATAGGCCTGACCCAAACTCAATTCCCATCGAAACCGAGTCCAACATGCCTGACTTGATCCGAGTTCAGTCTGGCCTGAACTAATCCAGACCGAGTCGGGTCAAGTTGGCATCGAGTCGGATTGAGAGATGTGGGAGGGAGAGTGGAGAGGAGAGAGAGGAGGAGGATGAGGATGAGGGTGATGGTGGTGGGTGGTTGTCGGGCTTGGAAGAGGAGGAGGATGAGGGAGGGAGTGGAGAGGAGAGAGAGGAGGAGGATGAGGGAGGGAGTGGAGAGGAGAGAGAGGAGGAGGAGGAGGAGGAGGAGGAGGATGAGGGATGGAGGGAGTGGAGAGGAAAGAGAGGAGGAGGAGGAGGAGGGAGGGGGGAGTGGAGAGAAGAGAGAGGAGGAGGAGGAGGAGGAAGGTGATGGTGGTGGGTGGTTGCCGGGCTTGGAAGAGGAGGATGAGGGAGGGAGAGAGAGAGTTTGGGATCGGTTCGGGGTAGGATGTGGCGGGTAGGGTTAGAGAGTCAGGTCGAGTTGGGTTTCGGATTGAGTTGAGTCTAATCGGATTGAGTTTTGGGTCGAGTTACTGGGTAACTCGAACTCGACTTGGCTTGAGTTCGGATTGGGCGAAGCCGACTTGGTTTGGACCGACTCTCCCATTCGGTTCCGGTCGAGTCGGATCTAAACGAGTTGGACAAGTCGAGTTGGCTGGATCGAGTTAGATCGTGCCCACCTCTGGTCCTACTAAAATGGACCTGACCCACACCCAGAAAAACATGTGAATTAAGTACTTGTTTTTTTTTTCCTCTCTTTTTCTTTTGGACTAGACCATATCAATAGCTCACAATCTTTTACTAAAGCGTGGTTACCCATTCCTTGTGACAATCTAGACCATGTAGATTGTGGCCCATTGTTAATGAAGAATATACCAAAAAAAAAAAAAAAAAAAAACACTTATTGAATTACCTAACCACTTGATGGTTTTTTAAAAAAATCATCATGCAAATACATCATGTTTATTTGCCATATACCCCGTTCACATGGTCAGAAAGAACTGTATTAAGAGACAACAAAAATATCAACTTGAGTAGAGGCTACCGTGGCCCCAAGAAGTTTTCTATGGTAAGCGTCCCATTCCCACTATTTCCTGTGGTGTGGTCCACTTAAGCTTTGGATCTGCCTCATTTTTTATTTTTGTACTATAAAATGATCTAAAAATTGTATGGACGATGTGGATCTGTATGGTTTTTCTATAGGGAGAGGAGAGCAGTGGAGGGGAGTCGGATTGCCTCCGGAGGCCCTGGGTCGTAACTTCATGCGACGACAGGATAGGTAGGGTCCACCGTGATGTTTGTAAGAAATCCACCCCATCCATCCGTTTTCCAGATCATATTAGGATGAGAGCAAAAAAATGAGGAAGGTCCAAAACTCAACTGGTTCGTAAGAAAGGAAACAATGAGGATCAAACGTCCACGGTTGAAACATTCATAGAGCCATAGAAGTTTTGAATCAGGCTAATATTTTCTAGTTTTCAATTCATCCCCGTAGGAATGAATTTATTAACTAAATGGATGGCATACAAACATCACAGTGGACCCAAGGAGATTTCAATGATAGGCATTTCCCTACCCACCTTTTCTCGTCGTGCGGTCACTTTGAGTTTTACATATGCTCCAATTTTTGGACTAACCCATAATATGATATAGTAAAACTGATGAACGGGTTGGATTTCTCACAAACATCACGGTGGACCCTAGACAACTTACCATTGCAAGAGCTCCTCGAGAAAGCCCTTAGCGGCCGAGGAAGCAGATTGCGTACTGAGTAACTCAGTACGGTAAGCGTACTGAGTAAACTCCGTGGGCCCAGTGTCATTCATGTATTATATCCACTCCGTCCATCTCTTTTAACACATAATTTTATGGCCTTATCCCAAAATTGAAGAATATCGCAACCTCAAATGGACCACACCACTGGAAACAGTTGGGATATTCTCCAATTTTAGGAGATAAAATTATGTATTAAAAGAGATGGACGGAGTGGATACAATGCATGAATAACACTGGGCCCCATGGAGTTTACTTAGTACACTTACCGTACTGAGTTACTCAGTACGCAATCCGCTTCAGCAGCGGGCCCAATTGCGTAGGTTACGTAGAAAGCAAGAACGTATTTAAGAGTGTGGATTTTTAGGAAGCGGACTGTGTACCGAGTAACTTACTACGCTTGCTGAGTAAACTCCAAGGGATCCACCGTGATTTGTACATTTGATCCACTCTTTCCATCCATTTTAACAGCTAATTTCAGGTCATAATGCCAAAAAATAAGTATATCTAAAGATCAAGTGGAACACACCACAGGAAATAGTGTGAATTGAGTGTCTACCGTTGAAAATTTCTGGGGCCACGGAAGTTTTGGATCAAGCTGATATTTGTGTTTTCTATTCATCCAGGTCTTTTTGATCAGATCACTATGGGCACTAGAAAGATTTCAACGGTCGAAATCATTATTCTCACTGTTTCCTGTGGTATGGTTCACTTGAGCTTTGGATATTTTTTAATTTTTGTTCAACGTCTAAAATTATCTGAATAAACGGATGGACGGATGGAATAAACTCAATACATTCAAGGTTGGCCCAACTGAGTTTACTCAGTACGATTTTATCGTACTGAGTAACTCAGTACGCAATCGATTTCGGATTTTTTGTGGCCGCAACGTGATATATGTGTTAGATCCATACTGTTGACCCATGTTTCCAAATCATTTCATGGCATGATCCAAAACCGTGGCAGATCCAAAGCTCAAATAAACCTCACCATAAGAAACAGTGTGATTGACCGTTTTGCCATTAAAAACTTCTTATGGCGCACTGTAATGTTTCCGTAGTAGTGTTTATTTAGCATCCAATCTATTGATAGGGTCACATAAGGTTTGATGAAGTGAAAAAACAAATATCAGCTTGATTCAAAACATTTGCGTTTACTAATGGTTAATCACCACCGTTTCTTATGGTGTGGTTCACCTGATAATTGGATCTGTTTAATTTTTGGGATAAAGTTGGTCTTGGTGCTACCAAGAAAGGAAAGCCCTAGCTGATGTTTGCCGCGGGGAGGGGTTGAGAGGGTTTTTTTATTTATGGGATTAAAGGCTGAGAGGCTGTTTTACTCTCTTTTGTATAGCTTTTGGGTGGCTCATGATAGGCAAGGCGCGGCCTTTTGTAGTGCCAGCCTGAACTAGACTGTATGTTTTTCTCTTTTAATAAATTGGTAGGCGGTGAGTTCCCACCATTTCATTAAAAAATAAAGTTCAATAACTTTATAGGGACACCTTGCGTATTTGGATAATCGTGGCCTTGCATATGTACTTGATATCCATGATAGTCCGTGGTTTTCAACTCATAAATTATCTATGAATGTGGTTTATGATTCTAAATTTCAAACAATGACCTTTGATTGTATTCCAATAAGCGTTAACAAACATTTATTAAAATGAATAATCTATTAATCAAAGCAATTAAATAGGTTTATTATGCTCATAATAGAAACATAATGCAAGTAGGCCAGATTCAATTTTAGGCGTTGGGTGCAAGGCCAGCCTTGAGCTTTTGAATGGTTGAGATGTCTGTCTTGAAAGCTGTGGCGAGGATCCCATCATCGATGTTGGTGGCGAAGATGGTGCTAGGGACTGACACCGTCCCGGCATTGGCACTTCCAAAGGCAGAGATGGCAGTGGCTGGGTTCTGGGCATCGGCATTGTACTGGTAGTGCACAAGTCCCTTGGGGAATACGAACATGTCCCCCGTTTGGAGTGTTTGGGTGTAGAGCTTGTTTGTCGTGTCGACGAGTCCCACCTCAAGCGTGCCATCGATGACGAGTAGTAGTTCAGCCGAGCGGGGATGCGTGTGGGGGGGATTGATGCCTCCGGATGGATACTGAAGGAGGGCATACGAGACGCTCTGGCCATTGAGGGCTGGAAACTGGGCCATGCTTGCTTTCGTGACGTTGAAGATAGTGGGCAATTCCACTTGGAGTGGGGTTCGCATGCCAGTGAAGGTGAAGAAGTTTCCGTCGACGGCATTCATGTTGGACGGGATGATGAAGTCGGATGTGATGTCTGGGTCACTTGCATGGGAGATGTGATATGTGGCCATTGTGATTACTAGCAAGAACAAGGAGTGGCTGAGAATGTTTGAGGCCATTGTTTGATGATCTGATGCGGTGTTTTAGCGTGTGATTGAAGATGGGAGGGAATGGGTGCTTGTGTTGGATTTTTTGCATGTCCATGCATTTTATATTGTTGGTGCAGAGGAGCTTTGTGTTTGACGTGGGACCCATTGTAGACAAGGTGGACGGCTGGCGTTGAAATTTACTAGGCGGGTTTCTTGTTCTTTCTTGTTTGGCTCCCTACACTTTGTGCGGTTACTGAATTGCCTGTGTTCTTTTGGGCGTCCCAGGGCCCTAAGCCTTTTCTTTCCAGCCCATTTATGACGTGGAAATAATCAGTATGACATTCTGAACCGTTCATGAAGTGGGCCCGGCCATCATTATTCTATGCCTGTGAAATAAGCCGTTCATTCAGCAGGATAGCTACAAATTAATGCATGAATTATCCTGTCCGTTTTTGTTCTTGCTTATTTGGGAAAGAGTCCGATCCACTATTTCCTTCTAGCTGTACGGATCGAAAGGAGAGAAAGTAGCTCTGGTGACGATGGAATGGAATGCAAACGCCAATTTTCTATAACCCCTGTGATGTCTGTTTGACATCCACTCCATCCATCCATCCATGGTGGCCTGCTCATTTACGTGACCCCAAAAATGAGGAAGATTCAAAACTCAAGTGCGCCCTACCACACAAGTACGGATTGAATGTCTACCATTGAAACCTTCTTAGGGCCATGAAAGTTTTCGACTAAGCTGATGTTTATATTTTCACTTCGTCCTGGTGGGAATGACCTTATGCATGGGTTCTGATGGCATATAAACATCACCTTGGCCTCATGAAGGTTTCAACGGTGTTTCATGTGGTGTGGCCCACTTGAGTTCTTGGTATGCGTCCTAACATAAGGTGCAAAACTTAAAAAATAAAATAAAATAAAAAGGTGCAAAACTAATGCAGGAGTGGAGGTGACACGGACATTGAGGCGTGCCAGAAAGAATGAATTGTCTTCAAAATTAGCAATGGTACTATGGTAGCGTCTCTCTTGAAAAAAATAAGTGGAATAATTAAAGGCTAGATGGTTTATGCTTATCTTGGTGAGCACTAGGATATAATGTTCTATGTGCATGCATCACATTTGCTAACTATGTTGCGGTATATATTAGTTAATTTTATCCGCTCTGCCATACATTCAACCATCAATCTGCATATGTGCTATAAATACTACATAAGTTATTATATATCTTAAACTCTATTGAGAAAAAACGGCCGAATCACACAAAGATGATTCTAAGATTGTAATCCAAAGGCACCAAGCAAACACAAAGATAACGTAACAATTTAACGTGGAAAATTTTTTCAAGAAAAAAAAAAAAAAAATTCATGGCACAAAGCGACATAAATCTACTATACTCAAGTGGAGCAATTCTCAAATCTCACCCTTGCTACACCTTTTGAAACCCTAGAACTATCTAGAAACTATCTGGAATAGTTTAGAATGCCTTAGAATACCTTCCAATCCTATTTACGCCTTATATATATATATATATATATATATATAATTTTAGAAAGAATTCTAAACAAAATTGGAAGAAAATTTTGTAAAATGTGCGTTTCTGTAAAATTTCTGCCAAAACCTTCAATGTCATTGAGCACCCTTCGATGTCATCGAAGAATGACTAAATCCATCCAGCGACTAGAGGTAAAAATCCGAAAAATATTTGATGACATCGAAGCCATTTGATGTCATCGAGCCATGACAATCATATTTAAGACATCTGATGACAACAAACTCACCATATGCTTAGAGGTTTGCTCTCACTAATTTGGTGGAGTTCGGATGCGCAGTTTAGATCACCTTCATCTGCAAGGAGACTTAGAGCTTTGCTCTCAATAATTTGGTGGAGTTCGATATAATAGGAAGTTGTAGTTCTTCCAAGTCATCATCATCCACTGTAGTGAAATACTGATCCACCATTTCTGTACTAACCAATTCCCCCTGATGTCTTTTTTCTTTGTCGAACAGTACTGCCCTGCAACCCTCCTAAATATCATTGGTTACTGTTCTCCTAACAGCGTGAGAAGTCATTTTGAATTCCTGAATTAAGCATTGGTCGATGCCTTGCGTCCGTCATTCCCTGATCGATTTAAGAAAAAACTGACCCATCGGTGCTGATGTTTTCAACGACTTAACTGCTGAACCAATTCACTTATCTGTTTTTGTTATATAGCTTCGTATTCTATTAATGCAGATAGAATTTCTTTCACTGCTGCTTTTGAGAAGCATTTATTGACAATATCAATTCTTTGATAGGTATTGTCTTCCTTCAAAGTTGGACTTAATTAGTGAAAATGCATTGATCATGATAGAGATAATAGTCAAATCTGATAAATCCACCTTGTTCAAATCCTTCTCCAGCAAAGGCAAGTTCATGGAATGGGACAATGTGAGTTGCAAGGCCACGTGCTACTATTTCAGCTCCATTCTAACATTGAGGCTCTCCTGAGGAGTGAAACGCCTGATTCTTTAGACGGAAACTCCAAATCTCATTTCAGCCGGATAGAAGGTTCAGATCTAGCACTCGTGACCCACATCAGCATGTGTGCTGCATGTAGATGAGTGCGGTTGGGAGTCTTCCTTAAGGATAACTACTCCGAATCCACGAAGCTTCTCTGCACTCATTACAGAGATTTCTCGAATCCATGAGGGATGAAAATAGAAATAATTTCTAATAATTTGAAATAAATTGATTGATGATAACAAAACAAATTTATAATCCTTCAAATAATGAAATCAAACCTAGGACGGAGTTTTAGACTCAAATTCTTTAAAAATTTGAGGTAGTAACTTGTCATGATTCCTCGTTGACTTCATGGTTTCTGTCCAAAATTAGTAAGTGTCCAATTTGGCTTAACTATGTCATTCTCCTAATTTTTGTAAGCTCATTTCATGTTGGACATGACTTCTAGAATTCAAAGGATCAAAAGTTATGATCAAACTAAAGCTTATTATTAATAGTAAAAATAAAAATAAAATAGATTTTCAATCGTCGATCTAATGGAATCTCGCAAATCTGTGGGCAACATGGCATAGAGGAGTTTGTTGGCTATAACAGCTTATACTACCTTAAAATCATATATGATATATCGAAAAACTCATTCCAATTTATGGGATATGACTGGTTTAAGGTTCTCACGGTCTTGATCACTTCCACCTCAATCAAGCCCTCTCTAGTCCATCTTTACCATGAAAGTGCCAGTAACTGGCTCTACATCAATGAGCAACACTCCCCACTGGCCTACCTTGGAGGCCGAATGCCAATATCTCACACGTGCATGAGATTTAGCCCATTTCCTTAGGCATGGGATCATGTGGCCCATTTCCTTGGGTAGAAATTGGGAAAGCGTTTTGCAGGAAGTCGCTGTGCTGGAAACCGAGCTGGGGGCCACCATGATATTTGTTAGAAATCCACCATGTCCAATCATTTTTTGAGATATTTTATGACATAGGGCTAAAAGTGAACCGGATCCAATACTCGGGTGGGCTGAAAATGTGAGGATTGAACATGCATAGTTGAAATATTCATGGGGCCACAAAAGTTTTTAATCATGCTAATATTTGTGTTTTTAGTTCATCTCAATAGGAATGACGATTAAGAATGGAATGGATGGCATGTAAACATCACCCTCGACTGAGGGAGGTTTCAAGTATAGGAATTTCCCAACCTGTTGGCCGGTCGGATTGGAAGGGACTGGTTGGTATTGGAAGTTAAATCCCGGAATTGGCCGGGCATGCCAAACAAAGTCGGTGATCTGATCCCAATCCTATGGATCTTAAGACAATCCACTGACAATACCATCATTACCTTTAAATCCCATCCAATCCACCCTAATCCGTTCAAATTTTCCTGGGACTAGTTTGGTTCGAGGGATTGGAAGGGATGGGAAGGTTTAATCCGGGATGGGAAGGTTTGATCCCGGGATTGGCTGGGTCTGCCAAACAGAATGGATATGGCAATCTCATGGATCTCAAGACAATTCACTGAAAACACCATCATTACCTAGAAATCCATGCCACCCACCCTAATACCATTCAATCCCTTCCAATCCACCCGGCCAAACGGGCCCTTAGTGCAACCCACTCGAGTCTTGGAACCTTCTCATTTTTCTTTTTGTTTCTAGTATTAAAACGAGTTCACAAAAGGATGGCAGGGTAGACTTCTCACAAACATATGGTGGGCCCTACTTAGGTTTCCAGGGCAGGAGCTTCCTAAGAAAGCTTTAGTAGGAAATTTGCATCCGGTGGAAGGGGGAAGCAGATTGGCTGGTGTACCACACACCACTAATGTGGCTAGTGTGTTGAGGTAACCAAGTTCCGTGGGTCCCACAATGAGTTATGAGTTATATCCAAACCGTCCATTCACTTAGTGAGCTCATCATAAGGCCTGAACTGAAAAATAAGACAGATCCAAAAATCAAGTGGACCACACTGTAAAAAGCAGTGGATGATTGAATGCCTGCCATTGAAACCCTTTTGGGGGTCACAGAATTTTTGGATCAATATGATATTTGTTTTTTCTCTATATCCACGTTGTGTGACCTCATGAACAGATTGAATGGAATGTAAATGTTGCGGTGGGCCCTATGAATGTTTTAATGGTGAAAATCATTGTCTCCACTGCTGTTTGTGGTGTGGTCCACTTGAGCTTTGAAAATTACTTATTTTTGGGATCAAGATCGAAAATGATAGCTAAATGAATAAATGGTGTAGATATGATAAATACATCATCGTTGGGCCCATGTAACTTTGATCTCCTTCGTACCGTTCATACAAGTCGGAGCTCGAGCAGCGTAAGCGCTGGTCTTCGCACCACATGCAGAAGGAAGTTTCAACGGAAGCGGATTGGCTGGCACACTACTGATCTGGCTGATGTGTTGACATCATCAAATTCTATGGGTTCCATTATAAGGTATGTGTTATATCTAAACCATCTGTTAATTTAACGTGATCCTAGTAAGGCTTGAGCAAAAAAAAAAAGAAAAAAAAAAGAAAGATCCAAAGATCAAGTTTTGGATTGAACATCTACCATTGAAATCCTTTTCGGGTCGACAAAAGTTTTAGATCAATATTATATTTGTGGTCGTCCATATAAATGTTTTAACGGTGAGAATCACTGTCCCCGCTGCTATTTGTAGTGTAGTCCACTTAAGCTTTGGATATGACTTTATTTTGGGTTCATGCTGTAAAATGATCTCCAAAAATAGATGAACGGTATGGATATAATAAATACATCAATGTGGATCCACGTTACTTTGATCTCCTCTGGACCGTTCATACACCCCGGAGCTCGAGGAGTGTCAGCTGTGTCTTGGCGGGCGCGGATCAGGTACTACCCGGCCTGTTCGGAGCTCGGGACAGGCCGAGTCTCCTAGGCCACTCCGGGCCACCATGATGTGTGTGTTTTATCCACACCGTCCATCCATTTTTACATATCATTTTAGATTACTTGATATAAAATAAGGCAGATCCAAGGGTAAAGTTGACCACACCATAGAAAGAAGTGGTGCTAAGAATGCCCACCATTGAAACCTTCTCAGGGTCTACCGTGTCATTTATTTCCAGTAAAACCTGTTGATATGGTCATATACACCTACATGAAGTGAAAAAAAAGTACCATATTCACCCAAAACTTATGTAGTCCTTAAAAAATTTTCAATGGTAAGAATTTAATCCCCACGGTGTGGTCTATTTAAGCATTGGCACTCTCTATTTTTGTGATAATAACCTTAAATGAAAAAAAATTAAAAATGGATGGACTGTGTAGATAAATTCATACATTATGTTCCCGAACTCCCAACAGGCGAGGGTAGTACCTAATCCGCACCCTGTCTTGGCACGACACGTACCCACACCAGCCAGGTCGGTGGTGTATGGTGCACCAGCCAATTCACTTCCAGTTGCAACATGATGGATTGGGCTTGACCGAGTTCGAGTTCACTGGGACGTGTCGTACAGGACTCACCCTGAGATTCAAAACCATTTCATAGGTTGCTCATATCTGACGTGTCTCGTGTCAGCACATGTGGCAACTCTTCAGTCTCACCTCAGACACTCCTCAAATGTTTCAGGCTTATAGAATTTAACTAGCTCATAAAATGTATTGCATATGACAATCTTATTAACCGTCCAAGTGACTATGGCCCACGCCAGCTTAATTTATTTAATCAATTTAAAAATACTTTATTAAAAGAATAATATTAAAAGAAAACAATGAATCTGATTGTATTGGTTCATTTCTATGACGAGAGGAAAATCAAGAGGCTTACAGATAACTTTTGATCCTCTCCATATGATCAAAATTAAGAGTTTGGACCACCGATCAATACCGTTTATCATCAAGCTCAAGTGCTTTCAAGTTGCCCTGCATCATTGGATCATCAAGGCCCAAGGTCTGTACGATCCTAAATTTGGAGCAATAACCATTGATTGTGTTCCAATTAATAAACGTTGACAAACATGTATTAAAATCAATAATCTATTAATCAATGCAATTAAATAGGTTTATTATGCTCACAATACAAACATAATGCAAGTAGCCAGATTCAATCTTAGGCCTTGGGTGCAAGGCCGGCCTTGAGCTTTTGAATGGTCGCAATGTCCGTCTTGAAAGCTGTGGCCAGGATCCCATCATCGATACTGGTGGCGAAGATGGTGCTAGGGATTGACACTGTCCCGGCATTTGCACTTCCAAAGGCAGAGATGGCAGTGGCTGGGTTTTGGGCATCGGCATTGTACTGGTAGTGTACAAGTCCCTTAGGGAAAACGAACATGTCCCCCGTTTGGAGTGTTTGGGTGTAGAGCTTGTTTGTCGTGTCGATGAGTCCCACCTCAAGCGTGCCATCAATGACGAGTAGTAGTTCAGCTGCACGGGGATGCGTGTGAGGGGGATTGATGCCTCCGGATGGATATTGCAGGAGGGCATACGAGACGCTCTGGCCGTTGAGGGCTGGAAACTGGGCTAGGCTTGCTTTAGTGACGTTGAAGATAGTGGGCAATTCCACTTGGAGTGGGGTTCGCATGCCAGTGAAGGTGAAGAAGTTTCCGTCGACGGCATTCATGTTGGACGGGATGATGAAGTCGGATGTGATGTCTGGGTCACTTGCATGGGAGATGTGATATGTGGCCATGGTGATTACTACCAAGAACAAGGAATGGCTGAGAATGTTTGAGGCCATGATTTGATGATCTGGTGTGATGTTTAAGTGTGTGATTGAAGGTGAGAGGGAGGGGTGCTTGTGTTGGATTTGTTGCATGGCCATGCATTTTATATTGTTAGTGTGGACGAGCTTTCTGTTTGATGTGGGCCCAATGTAGACAAGGTGGACGGCTGGGGTTGAAAATCACTAGGCTGGTTTGTTGTTCTTTCTTGTTTGGCTCCTTGTGTCCGAACAAGGGCACTTTTTTTCTTCTTCATTTTATTATTATTATTATTATTATTATTTTATTTATTTATTTTTTGCAAAATCCCTTCTGTATTGAACAAGGGCACTTTGTGCAGTTTACTTAGGGCTGAATTGCCCGTGTTCTTTTAGGTGTCTTAGGGCCCTAAGCCTTTTATTTCCAGCCCATTTATGACGTGTAAATAATCAGTATGATATCTTGAACCGTTCATGAAGTGGGCCCAGCCATCATTATTCTATGCCTGTAAAATAAGCCGTTCAATCGTTAGATTGGCCACAAATGTATGACCTCTCCTGTCCATTGGTATTCTTTCTTAATAAGAGTCTTATCCAACATTTCCTTCAAGCTGTATGTAATGGCATGAAAGAAAGTCGATCAGGCACTAACGCAAATTTCCTGTAACTCCCAAGCCCATGCAATTAAAAGCTTTGTGACCATGATGTCTTTGTAATATCCATTCAGTCTGTGTATCCATTGCTCCTGCTCATATCAGCACATGAGCTGAAAAATTAAGAGGATCCAATACTCAGATGTACTGTACCATAAGAAACTGTGGGGACTGAATGTCCACAATTGAAACCTTCCTGGGTCTACGAAAGTTTCTGATCGGGCTGTTTCAAGTCATCCCAATGGGAATGGCCTTATGCAAGGGTTTAACGGCATATAAACATCATAGTAGCCTCATGAAGATTTCAATGTGGGCGTTTTCATCTCAGTGTTTCATGTGGTGTGACCCACTTTGAGTTCTGGATCTGCTTAATTTTTAGGCCCACGCCCTAACATTAGCTGGGAACTAAAGGATGGAGCAGAGGTGTCACAAACATTGTGGTGGACCCCACATATAAACTAAAAATTAAGAACCATTTGTCTTCAAAATTATGCAACCGTCTCTTATATGAGGTGGGATAAGGACAATATAAGCTTACCATTGTTCATGTTCAAGCACCCCGCATGTAAGGTTTAAAATATTGGTGCTTTAAGTATCGTATCATTCATCAATGTTGCCTCTTGTATGATAGATTTCGGATAAAATCAATAGAACTCACCACAGTAACAAAGTAATTAAAATTAGTTCATTATGTTAAAATGCCAACAGTCGGTGATTGGGCTACTTTCCTGTTATGTTTGATCTATTATAGGGAATTTAATAAAGATGGAATTTTTTTTAAACGGAATTTGACATTTTTGTGGTGAACTATATTTGATTTAACATGATTATCAAATTTTGTTTTTTCTGCTGAACAGAGTTCTTGCCTTGTTGCCTGTTGGTATTAAGAATTTGATGTGTTTGCCTATACTTCTCTATGCTTTTGGGGAACAAAGTCTGAAACATACTTATATAAATTTGTAAATTACCATGGAAAGATCCACACAGAGATTTTATCTGCCGACCAAACATGAGCACATGCTCTAAGGCATGACTATGTAAACACCCAATAAAAAGTTGTGGCTTTTGCCAAATACCTAGGAATCTTTGTTATACCTAGCTTTACCTGTGTCTCAGTGTCGGCTCGTGTCTCATCTCTATCTATTTGAACGCCCACAACTAATTTTTTTCTTCCTTGTGTCCATCCTTTTGGAACAAGGATCCTTCATCGAATTTGACATCACCCGTGTGACCCAGTCATATAGCTCATATCCCTTTACACTATTATCATAGTTGACAAAGATATAAGCATTGCAACCAAATACTTGTAGTTCCGAGTAGTTTACCTACTGACTACTCTACATTTCTTTTAAAATTTTACAATCAATATCAATAGAAGGGGATTGGTTCAACAAGTAACAAGTCGTTTTAACGGCCTCAATCCACGTTTCCGTGCCCAACTCATCATTACTTATAAGAGAGATATCTCAATATGACATTTTTCCTTTCCAACTTCAAAATTTCCCATGTGCTACCAGAAGGTAATACGGTGGCAAATGCGCTTGTGACAATGAGTAGAGGAGGATATTCCGATATGACCTTTTTCAATTGTTCAGACATCCCGGGTAACATTAGCGGGGTTGTTAAGTTTGGATAAAGTTGGTCTTGGTAAGCCCTAGCCGCTGTGTGCCGTAGGGAGGGGTTGAGTGGGTTTTTTGTTTTTGGGATGAAAGGCTGAGAGGCTGTTTTAGCTCTCTTTTGTATAGCTTTTGGGTGGTACATGATAGGCAAGGCCGGCTTTTTGTAGTGCCATCCCATACAAGCTGATGGCAGTACTAGCCAAAACTTCACTTGACTTTATAAAGCTTAAGATTTAAACTCACTGGACATATGAGAAGAGAAGAGGAACTTCACTATTTTACTGTGGCTTACAAGTTGACTGAGTTGAGTTTCAAACGACTATAAGAGCTCCCTTATATAGACTTTTCTTACCAATGTGAAAAGACACAAATGGCCATTTAAAATACACTACAGGGGCATAGTATTTACTACAGTAACAAAAAACAAAATAAAATATTAAATAGCTTGCATCAGGAACCGAACAGGCACATGGAGAAACTGAACTGTCGCAAGGAGGAAAACGCCCTGGTTGCTGGAAGCTTATTCCAACTTCTACTATCTTTGAGATTGCACTGTTTTGGTTTAGTCTTCCAACACTCCCCTTCAAACCAAAACCAGCTTCATTCCGAGCATCGTTCTTAGTCGTTTGAATGCATATGTCGGTAATGCCTTTGTGAAAATATCCGCTACTTGTTCTGTAGTATGACAATACTCTAATTTTATCATTTTCTGCTTCACGTGATTTCTCAGAAAATGATATCGGGTATCAATGTGTTTGCTTCTTCCATGCTGCACTGAATTTTTGGCTAGTTTGATTTCCGACTTGTTATCCACATATATGACTGTGGATCCTTCCTGCGGATGCTTCAGCTCCTTTAGTAAGTTTCTCAGCCAAATTCCTTCATAAATACTGGACGATGCTGCTACGTACTCTGCTTCACATGTGGACAGGGCGATCACACTCTGCTTCTTCGAATTCCATGTGAAAGCAGTCGTTCCGAGATAGAATACAAGCCAGTGGTGCTTTTTCTTTCATCTTGGTCACCTCCTCAATCACCGTCTGAGTATCCATATAGCATTGCTTCATCATCGTATGGATAGAAAAGACCGAATTCCATTCTTCCTTTGACATATTTGAGGATTCTTTTTGCGGCTAGCCAGTGTGATTCTTTTGGTGCTTCCATGTACCTACTTAGAAGCCCAACACTGTAGACGATATCCGGCCTTATAATTGTGAGGTACCTTAGGCTTCCAATCAGACTCTTGAACATAGTCAAGTCAACGCTTCTTCCTTCTCCGTCCTTTGTTAATTTTAAGCCTGTTGCTACAGGCATGCTTACAGCATTGCAATTGGCCATCTTGAACTTTTAAAGCAATTCCTTGGCATACTTCTTCTGAGATATATAGATAACTCCATGTTGTTGCTTCACTTCAATGCCCAGAAAAAAGGACATCAGACCTTCATCGGTCATCTCAAACTCCTTAAACATAGCCTTCTTAAATTCATCGAACATCGGTCGACTGTTTCCTGTAAAAAGCAAATCATCAACATATAGGCATGCTATAAGCATATCGCCATGAACATGCTTCTTGATATAAATTGCATGCTCATATGGACATTGGGCGAAGCCGTTTTCTTGAAGATAGTTGTCGATGCGTGCATTCCAAGCACGTGGAGCTTGCTTTAACCCATAGAGGGCTTTCTTCAGTCGATATACCTTGTGTTCCTCCCCTTTCATAACAAAGCCTTCAGGTTGGTCAACATATACCTCTTCTTCCAAAATTTCATTCAGGAATGTAGATTTCACATCCAGTTGGTAGATCATCCAACTGTGATGGGCTGTAAGAGAGATAATCATCCTCACAGTGTCAAGGCGAGCAACAGGAGCGAAGACTTCTTTATAGTCCACCCCGTACTTCTGTTTGTAGCCCTTTGCTACGAGCCTTACCTTATAGCGATCGATCTCACCATTAACATTTCTCTTGATATTATACACCCATATGACGCCAATAGTTTTCTGGCCATTAGGAAGTGTAGTCAGCTCCCATGTATCATATCTCTCAATGACATGAATTTCTTCTTTTATAGCGATTCTCCAACATTCTTCTTTTATGACATCCTGAAACGTCAGAGGCTCATGATCTGCATAAAGGCAGAAAAGATTGACCTCTTCAGTTTGCTTATAGATGTCGCTTAAGCTTTTCATTTTTATAGGTGTCATGGGTGAGGATGAGCTAGCCAAATTTTGTCTTGATGGAGTACTTCTAGGAGTGATGGAATGTACTCCTGGACTTCTGTGTACTGATGATGTGGCCGAAGAAGGTGTTGCGGGTGTTTGTTCTTGACGGTCATGCCTTTCTTCAGGTTATTCTGTTTCGACTAGAATATCTTTGGTTGATTCTTCATTTCTAAGTTTCTTCTTCACTAAAAACCACATCTCTACTCACTACTACTTTATTGGTTAGTGGATTGTAAAGCTTGTAGGCTTTAGATGCTTCACTATAGCCAATGAAGATATATTTTTCACCACGATCATCAAGCTTCCTTCTTCTTGCTTCTGGAACTTGAACGTAAGCGACACACCCAAAGATCCTTAGGTGCGCCATGCTCAGTTTGTAGCCACTCCATGCCTCCTGTGGTGTCATGTTTCTGACACTCTTGGTTGGACACCGATTGAGCAGGTAGGCAGTACATGCAACTGCCTCTGCCCAGAAGTTCTTTGGCAGACCTTTCTCTTTCAGCATGGTCCTCGTCATGTCGAGGATGGTGTGGTTCTTCCGTTCCGCAATTCCATTCTGTTGTGGCATGTAGGCTGCAATATATTGCTGCTTGATGCCTTGTTCCCTGTAAAAATCTCGAAATACATTTGAGGTGTACTCTCCACCTCTATCAGATCTGAGTACTTTAATTTTGTGACCACTTTCAACTTCGACACGAGCTTTGAAAATTTTAAAGATAGTGAAAGCGGAAGATTTTTCTTTGATGCAATACACCCAAAGTTTTCTGCTGAAATCATCAATGAAGGTAATAAAGTATTTATTACCTCTAAGAGAGGGTGTTTTGAGTGGTCTGCAAATATCGGTGTGAACCAACTGAAGTGGTTTCTTTGCTCTTTTAGACACTCTACTCGGAAAGGAATTCCTTTGTTGCTTTCCGAGTGTGCACACCTCACACAGATGTTTTGGAGCTTCAATAGCCAGCAAGCCATGCACCATGCTTAATGAGGATAAGAGTTTCAGGCCACTTAAATGGAGATGCCCAAAGCAAAGGTGCCATCTCCATGAATCATTCCTCACGAGTCCATAGAAACACTTATCAGCCTTTATGTTAATATGGAGCGAAAACATGTGATTCTTTGCCATTTGGACTTGAGCCACAAGTTTCCTGTGAGTATCTCTTATAGAGAGAGAACAGTTCTCCATGTGTATGACATACCCCTTCTCAAGGAGTTGGCCGATACTGAGGATGTTATTTTTCATGTTTGGTACGTTTACATTAGAGATATAATTTGGCTCACCATTCTTCTGATAGATTTTAATTGTTCCTTTACCTTTCATAGGTACCTTTGATGAGTCGCCAAAACTCACGTCGCCACAAACTCCTTCTGTGAGTTCCACGAACAGTTTTTTGTTACCACTTATGTGGTTGCTTACACCCGTGTCGAGATACCACACATCTGGCCGTTCGCATGCTTTTTCTTGTGCGAGGAGGAGTGTGGAGTCTTCTTGTTCATGATGTGATGCTTCAGCATAGTTGGATCGTTCATCTTGATCCACTTTACTCTAACACTCAGAGGCATAATGGCTGAATTTCTTACAATTGTGGCATTAAACATTCTTTGTATTTCCACGACCACGTGTGAATCGGCCTCTACCATTTCCTCTTCCACGGAAACTGATAAACTTTTGCTGATTTTGTTGATGGCTTGGATGATATCCACGCCCTCTGCCTCTTGCATGATTGCTAGTGCCACAGTCGCCTCGTTGTGTATGGCCATTCTTTTGTTCTTTTAGAGTCAACTTACACTCTAAGGCATTTTCAAGCGTTGAACCAGGATTCTTTAAAATTCGTTGCTCATACACTTGCAACGATCCCATTAGTTCTTCAATGAACAGTTTTTCAAGGTCCTTTGATTCTTCGATCGCCACAACCACATGCTCAAACTTGGATGTGAGAGATCGCAGTGCCTTTTCAATGACATGTATATCTTCAACTTTTTCACTATTTCTTTTTAAATTGTTAATAATAACAATTAAACGTGAGAAGTAGTTAGAGATACTTTCACCTTCTTTCATGTGCGCCGCTTCGAACTCGGCTCTTAGTGTTTAAAGGCGAACCCGCTTCACTCGATCAACACCTTTGAAGATGGTACCAAGGGTATCCCAAGCTTGCTTGCTTGATGTTGCTTCGGCAATCTTTTCAAAGGTTGATTCATCCAACCCTTGATAGAGGAGGAATAAAGCCTTGTTATCTTTCTTCCTTTGATTTTTGAGGGCGATCTTTTCTTCGTTTGTGAAGGCGGCTTCTTCCTCCATAGTGGGTTTTATATACCCATCAGTGATGATCTCCCATAGTTCTTGCGACCCGAACAACGCTTTCATTTGGATGCATCATATTTCATAGTTGTCCTTTAACAACTTAGGAACTTGCGGCTGGATTGTGCTGGCCATCTTTTTTTTTTTTTTTTAAAAAGGAATGACTGATTTTTGTTTTTTTTTTTTTTTTTTTTTTTTTTAAATAGAAACTTTTGAAATTTGTTTTTTTTTTTTTTTTTTAATATTAAAACAGATTTTTAGTTGAAAATTTTCTAAAATCTGATTTTTTTTTTTTTTAAACAGATTTGTTTGGCTGAAAAGACAAAATTGCTGAAATCTGAAAAAACTACTGCAATCTGATTTTTTTTTTTTTTTTTTTTTTTGAACTGCTGACAACTCCAGCCAGGAACTCTGCAATCTGATGTTTTCAAAAACAGATTTTTTTGGTGAAAAACACACTGCTGAAATCTGATTTTTTTAACCAGATATATATTTTCCGTTGGCTTGGATACAAACTGAAGCAGGTTCTAGAGACAAATAGACCGGACAATGCTTGTTCCTTGAAAAGAAATGGAAGATCCTGTATGTGTGAATGGGACAAGTGGTCTGTCACGAGCAGCAGAAAGGCAAGCCTTGATACTATGTGGCTCGAAACATTGATGGCCCTGATCGGAGAGCAGTTTGCTGAGAGTGATGAGATATGTGGCGTCGTTGCACGTGTGCGTCAAAGGCAGGACAAGCTTGCGTTGTGGACTAAGACAGCGGCGACTAAACCTGGCTCTGATACCAGTTTGATGGCAGTACTAGCCAGAATTTCACTTGGCTTTACGAAGCTTAAGATTTAAACTCACTGGGCACGTTAGAAGCGAAGAGGAACTTTACGATTTTACTGTGGCTTACAAGCTGATTGAGTTGAGTTTCAAACGACTATAAGAGCTTCCTTAGATAGGCTTTTCTTATCAATGTGAAAAGGCACAAATGCCCATTTAAAATACACTACAAGGGCATAGTATTTACTATAGTAAAAAAAACAAAATAAAATATTATATAGCTTGCATCAGGAACCGAACAGCCACATGGAGAGACTGAACCGTCGCATGGAGGAAAGCGCCCTGGTTGCTGGAAGCTTCTTCCAACTTCTACGGTCTTTGAGATTGCACCGTTTTGGTTTCGTCTTCCAACACAAGCCTGTATGTTTTGCTCTTTTAATAAATTGGTAGGCGGTGAGTTCCCACATGTCATTAAAAAAAAAAAAAAAAGAGTACAGGAACTTTATAGGGACATCTTGCATATTTGGATCATCGTGGCCCAAGGTATGTACTTGATATCCATGATAGTCCGTGGTTTTCAACTTGATAAATTATCTTTACGATTCTAAATTTGGAACCATGACCTTTGATTGTTTTCCAGTAAGAGTTAACGAACATTTATTAAAATCAATAATCAATTAATCAATGCCATTAAATGGGTTTATTATGCTCATAATACAAAAATAATGTAAATAGCCAGATTCAATCTTAGGCCTTGGGTGCTAGGCCAGCCTTGAGCTTTTGAATGGTCGTGATGTCCGTCTTGAAAGCTGTGGCCAGGATCCCATCATCGATGCCGGTGGCAAAGATGGTGCCAGGGACTGACACCGTCCCAGCATTTGCACTTCCAAACGCAGAGATGGCAGTGGCCGGGTTTTGGGCATCGGCATTGTACTGGTAGTGCACAAGTCCCTTAGGGAAAACAAACATGTCCCCCGTTTGCAGTGTTTGGGTGTAGAGCTTGTTTGTCGTGTCGATGAATCCCACCGCAAGCGTGCCATCGATAACGAGTAGTAGTTCAGCTGCGCGGGGATGTGTGTGGATTGATGGCTCCAGATGGATACTGATGGAGGGCATATGAAACGCTCTGGCCATTGAGGGCCGGAAACTGGGCCATGCTTGCTTTCGTGACGTTGAAGATAGTGGGCAATTCCATTTGGAGTGGGGTTCACATACCAGTGAAGGTGAAGAAGTTTCCGTTGACGGCATTCATGTTCGGTGGGATGATGAAGTCGGATGTGATGTCTGGGTCACTTGCATAGGAGATGTGATATGTGGCCATGGTGATTACTAGCAAGAACAAGGAGTGGCTGAGAATGTTTGAGGCCATGGTTTGATTATCTGATGTGGTGTTGTAGTGTGTGATTGAAGGAGGGAGAGAGGGGTGCTTGTGTTGGATTTGTGGCATGGCCATGCATTTTATATTATTGGTGTGGAGGAGCTTTGTGTTTGACGTGGGGCCCATTGTAGACGAGGCGGGCGGTGAAATTTACTAGGTTGGTTTGTTGTTCTTTCTTGTTTGGCTCATTGTGTGCGAACAAGGACACTTTGTGCAGTTAGCGGATTAGCTACTGACAGGTAGAATAGCCAGACTAGCTACTGAAGTGACGTAAGCAAGTTCCGTGGGTCCCACCATGATGTATGTTTTGTATCCACACGTTCCATCCATTTAGAGAGATCATTACATGGCAATATCCAAAGAATGGATTAAATCCAAAGCTCCAGTGGACCCAGCACAGAAAACGGGACCCAGCACAGAAAATGCTGGGATAGTGAGACGCACTATTAAAAACTTTGACAGGCATCAAAAGTTCTGCTATTAAAAAGTTTTTCCTTATTTCATATATTTTTTAACTTTTGAACAGGTTAGATTTCAAATAAACATTTCGATGGGTCTTAAGATAGTTTCAACGGTGGGAATCATTCTCCCCACTGTTTGCTTTGATGGGTCCCCCACCAATTTTTATTTGCCTCATTCTTTGGTTCATACCTTAAAATAATATCAAAAAATGGATAAATGGTGTGCCGATATAACACATACATCATAATAAAGCTCACAAAACTTGATGATATAATTTCAGTAGCTGACTCGCTACCAACTTGTCAGTATCTAATCCTCGTCAGTTACTAAAAGCACGGGTTAGCTACTTACAGGTTGAGTAGCCAGACTCCTTGCTAAAGTGGCGTCACAAAGTTCTATGGGCCCTACCATGATGTATATTTTGTATTTACACTTTACACCCATTTGGAGAGATCATTTTTAGGAAATATCCAAAGGATGAGTTAAATCCAAAGCTCTAGTGGACCTAACATAGAAACTAGTGGGGACAGTGACACCCACCAATAAAAACTTCTAAAGGCTACAAAAGTTTTAGATTAAGCTGATATTTGTATTTTCTCTTATTTAATGTCTTTTTTAAATTTTGAACAGGTTGGATTTCAAATAAACATTATATTGGGCCTTAAGATAGTTTTAATGGTGGGAATTACTCTCCCCACTGCTTTCTATGGTGGGGCCCACTACAGATTTTTATCTGCCTCATTCTTTAGATCATGCCTTAAAATGATATCTCAAAATGCATGTACGGTGTGGATATAACACATACATCATAGTGAGGCCCACAGAACTTGGTGACGCCACTTCAGTAGCCGACCTGCTACTGAACCTGTCAGTATCTAATCCGCGTCCGTTATCTTTTGGGTCTGAAAGGGCCGTACGCCTTTTCTTTCCATCCCGTTTAAAACTGGAAATGGTTAGTATAATCTTCTGAACCGTTCATGAGGTGGGCCCCACCATCATTACTCTATGCCTGTAAAATAAGCCGTTCATTCATCCAATTGGCCACAAATGCATGACCCATCCTGTTCATCGCCACAATGTATGAAAGAGCCTGATTCACCAATTCCTTCAAGCTGTATGAAACGGAATGAAAGAAAAGTAGCCTATAGGAGCTGGCCTGTACGAATGGGATGCTAATGCGAATTTCCTGTGACCCCCGTTACAGGGAGCCCGCACAACCGAAAGCTCTATGACTATGATGCCTGACATCGGCCTTGCCCATCCATTGCTCCTGAGCATGTTAGGACATGAGCTCAAAAGTTAAGAAGATCCAACAATCAAGTGTACCGTGAGGATTGAACGTCCAAAATTGAAACCTTCTTGGGTTCCACACAAATTTATTTATTTATTATTATTATTATTTTTGCATAAAAGCCTACTAGTCCTTTGTTTTAAGGATATCATTAGCCATACTCAGTTACATCAAGTATGAATGAGCTGAATATGACATGTATTTCTGTTAATATCTCCGCTCTGGATTTCTCATCACTGCCTTCCATGCACTCCAGAACTTTATGACTTAATCTAGAGGTTGGATGTCAAATAAATATCATGGTGGGCCCTAAAAAATATTTAACGGTAAGAATCATTATCACCGCTACTTCCTGTGGTGTGGTCTACTTGAGATTTGGATCTGCCTCAGTTTTGGGATAATGCCCTAAAATGATAAGGAAAAATGGATGGACGGGTAGATTCCTTAAAAATTATTATGGTGGACCCCACCTAGGTTTCCAGTGCGCAAAAGGCTTTCGCAGGAAATTCGCGTTCGAAAAAATCGCCAAAAAATCGCGTTGCGGATTTCCTGCAAAAGGCTTTGGCAGGAAGTTCCTACGTTGGAAACCTAAGTGGGACCCACTGTGATGTTTTTGTGAAATCCAATCCGTTCATCCGTTTTATGAGATCATTTTAGGACATGCGGATAAAAATGAGCTAAATCTGATAATCAAGTGGGCCAAAAATGTGAAGATTGAACTTACATAGTTGAAATGCTCGTAGGTCACAAAAGTTTTGAATCAGGATATTATTTGTGTTCTCAGATAATCCCAGTAGGAATGACGTTATGAATGGTATAGATGGCATGTAAACATCACTGTCAACCCCAAGGAGGTTTTAATGGTATGAATTTTCCTACCTCCTTTTCCTTCACTACGCCTTAATTGAGTGCTTTATCCTGCTCACTTTTGGTCTCAAGTCCTAAAATGAGCTCAAAAAATGGATGGATGGGATAGATTTCTCACAAACATCATGGTGGGCCCCGCCTAGATTTCTAGAGAATTTACCAAAATCCTATACGTCTTGGAGGCGGATTGCATACGTCATTAGGGAGGTAGCGAATGATTGGTTGATCGGTAGCGAGACTTGGCTATTGAAGTGACGTCACCAAGTTCCATGGGCCCCACCATGATGTATGTTTTGTATCCACGCCTTTCATCTATTCGGAGAGATCATTTTAAGGCAATATCCAAAGAATGAATTAAATCCAAAGCTCCAATGGACCCTAGCACAGAAAACAGTGGGGACTGACGTCCACCATTAAAAACTTCTAAATGCTACAAAAGTTTTAGATCAAGCTGATATGTGTGTTTTCCCTTATTTCATTAATTTTTTAACTTTTGAACAGGTTAGATTTCAAATAAACATTATGGTGAGCCTTAGGATAGTTTGAGTGGTGTGAATCACTCTCCCCACTGTTTTCTGTGATGGTTCTACTACAGATTTTTATCTTCCTCGTTCTTTGGCTCATGCCCTAGCTCATGCCCTAAAAGGATAATTCAAAATGGATGGACGGTGTGGATACAACACATACATCATTAATGGGGCCCATAGAACTTAGTGATGTCACTTCTATAGCATACTTGAATAGTCAACTTGTCAATATCTAATTGCGTCCTACCTGCCCATTTCTAAAACGGGTGGGAGCTTTGAGTGCTCCACATGTATGGGAGCGGATCAGGTGTTACTAGGGTAACATGGTAGTGGGTGTTTCTCTAACCGTGGGGCACACCTTGATGTATGCTTTTGTATCCATGTCATCCATAAGTTTTTCCAGCTCATTTTCCGTGTATTATAGTCTTGGTTGCCTTTGAGTGGTAAAGCTGGGAGTGAATCCTTTTTTCTCTTTGTTTATTATTATTATTTTTTATTTTTATGTTACTTAGAAGGTGCTTGATAAAACACCTGTAAAACCATTGCCTCTGTTTGTAAAATAGTGGGATTTTGAAGTTGCAGTTCAAGTGTTCGTGGAAATGTCTCAATGGCAAACTCAGCCCGAGCTGACCCGAGTTGCTAACTGAACTGAGCCGAGATGGCCAGTCAGGCTCGAGGACCGAGCCGAGCCAAGTTTGAGCTGAGGTCAACCAGTGTTCGAGCCGAGTCAAGCTAAGGCCAGCTCGACTCAGTTCGACTCGATGTACACCCCTACTATCATATAAGGCTCCTAGACAATAGGGATCCACCCAACTGGGCAGAAACCCACACTCCCCACTGAAAAGAAACCAAACACCGAAAGAACTTAGCCTTAAGTTGACACTGGGAAAACTCGAATAGAACCTGGGCCAACCTTATCTAGGAAGATCGAATCCCTAACCTGACTTGGGAGTAATTTCTGCTTTCATAGTCCATTTTCATCACATTGTGCCGTGGTTTTTTTTTTTTCCGCGAAATGAGTTTTCCATGTGAAATTTAACTCGTTCTTGTTTGAACTTGGTTGTGGGACTGCATGTACTTTACTTGATTAGTCTGCCGGGTGTTTATGCGGTTTCTAAGAATTTCCAACTTAATGGAAAGCTCAGATCTCGTACTCGTGACCCACATCGGCATTTGTGCCTACAGGTGGATGTGGATTTGCAGGGCTACCCACACGTCTAGCTTGGTGTGCAAATGCCAACATGTCAAACGTGAGTAGCCCATTTCCATAGGTAGAAGGCAGTTTCAACATGATGGGTTGGGCTTGACCGAGCTCAAGTCCACTCTGAGGAGCCACGAAGGACCCATCCTGACTCTCGAAACCATTTCATTGGTTGCCCATATCTCACGTGTATCCTATTTCAGGCACTTCTTAAATGTTTCATAGCTCGTAGAACGTACTGAACCAGCTCACCAAATGCGTTACATGTGACAACATTATTAGAACCGTTCACATGACTATGGCCCACACATGCACACTCACATTTATTTTCTCTGTTCTTTAAGAAAATTTAGACTAAGTTTTTCAAGTCCAATCAATTTAAAAAATAATATATAAGTCCAATCAATGTGATTAAGTAATAAAATAGTAAAAAATTAGCGTTAAAATAAAAAAATCATATATAATACCATTAGTTATTATGATGGGACAAGAAAAGCAACGTCCGTCAATATAGAAGACCTTCCACCCCGATAGGTGGGCCCAAATCGAGGGGCCTACCCGAATCATACGTTGTAAAGATTAGGGCCTTTTCTAGTCCTTTGAAACAGAGCGGCCTGCCCGATTCATACGTTGTAAAGAGTAGGGCCTTTTCTAGTCCTTCGAAACAAAAAAAGAAAAAACCTTCTACCCTTTGCATATGAAAAAAAAAAAAAAACCTTTACCCTTTGCATATGCTAAAAAATGTGCAAGGCTCCGCAACCTTAGCACCCGCATTAAAAATAATAATAATAATAATAATGAGAAGATGAGTCATAAGTTTGGACCACCGATCAAGACCGTTTATCATTAAGCTCAAGCACTTTTAAGGGATGCCCTGCATCATTGGATTATCCTTTGTGATTTTCAATTTGATAAAGCATTTTATGATCCTAAATTAGGAACAATGACCGTTGATTGTGTTTAATCCATTAATCAAGAGATTAAATAGGTTTATTATACTCATAATACAAACATAATATAAGTAGCCAACTTCAATCTTAGGCCTTGGGTGGTGCAAGTCCAGCCTTGAGCTTTTGAACGGTTTGAATGTCAGTCTTGAAAGCTGTGGCGAGGATCCCGTCGTCAATGCCAGTGGCGAAGATGGTGCTAGGGATAGACACCGTCCCAGCATTGGCGCTTCCAAAGGCAGAGATGGCAGTGGCTGGACTATCAGAGTGGGCATTGTACTGGTAGTGCACAAGTCCCTTGGGGAAGATGAACATGTCCCCCGTTTGGAGTGTTTGAGTGTAGAGCTTGTTTGTTGTGTCGACGAATCCTACCTCGAGGCAGCCTGCGATGACAAGTAGTAGTTCGGCTGCGCGGGGATGCGTGTGGGGAGGATTGACGCCTTTAGATGGATACTGGAGGAGAGCGTACGAGACGCTCTGGCCATCTAGGGCGGGAAACTGGGTCAGGCTTGCTTTCGTGACGTTGAAGGCTTTGGGCAAGCCCACTCGGAGTGGAGCGCGCATGCCGGTGAAGGTGAAGAAGGTTCCGTTGACAGAGTTCCTGTTCGCTGGGATGATGAAATCGGATGTGATGTCTGGGTCACTTGCATAGGCCATGTGATATGTGGCCATGGTGGTTACTAGCAAGAACAAGGTGTGGCTGAGAATGTTTGAGGCCATGGTTCGATGATATGATGTGTTCTGGTGTGTGATTGAAGATCGGAAAAGGAGGGGTGCTTGTGTTGGATTTGTTGCATTGTCATGCATTTTATATCGTTGGTGTGGACGATCATAGTGCTTTATGTGGGGTCCATTTAGACTAGGTGGACAGCTGGGGTTGAAATTCACCAGGCTGTTTTTGTGTTTCTCTCCGTTGGTTTCATGCATATATCCGAGGACCATTCGTACGTATTTTCTTCTTCTTTTTGCTGTCTGCGTTGCGGCCAAATCCCTTCACAAGGCCCATAAATGCGATGCGTGGGGTCCACATAATATTTGTGTGACATCTAATCCGTCCATCATGTGGACTCCCTCATGTTTTTCTTGATGCTGAGCGATCCAAAACTTAGGTTTCTAATATCACAGTAAAATCATGCCCAGAACCTATAAAATCATTTGGTGCGCCCCCTAGGGTTTCTCAATGGCCTGAGTTTTTGGTTTGCATTTTGGACGGATTGATTGGCATATATAAAATATGGCGGGACCACATGATCTAAAAAGTTTTTAATGTTAGGGATCTCGGCCACAACTGCTTCGTGTGGTGAGGGGAAGCGGATTGGCATAGAGCCTCAAACTCTTCTTCTTGGTATGATCATTTCGTAGCTTGTCAAGGCAGAAATATCCTCATATCAGAATCTCCTCCCCGACAAGATTCCTCTAATAAAAACAACTAGTTTAATATCAGAGAACCTCCCGGATCTCAAATCGATCATGGCCACTCATCTAGTGACCCACCCCCCTACTCTTCAAGGTGTTGGAGGGTTCCGATCATTTGTGATACCGGTGGGATTTGACACCTGATACTGATCTGTTATCGAACCAGATCAAATTTAGTTCTCCTATTCTTTTTATTCTGATTGAACTGCGGGTTGAGACCAGATCATCTGATTGATATGTGTGACTCTCATGATTCGAGACCAATTTGTAGCCAAATTCGCTTGGACATCAGCCCGATCCTCCATTATTCAAAACATTCACAAATACTGCAGAGTCTTCGAATATCTCTAAGAAGATTTCCCATTATAGAATGGATTGTGGGAAATGGCATCATTGAGGGTATCATTGCCAGGTATATGATAAGATCGCGGAGGGTAAAACTAAACCCAGCTTATTTCAGCCCCTCGTTTCCAAAATCGAAGGTTGGATCTGCGGGTGGAAGGCGAGGTGCCTGTCCTAGGCGAGGCGTTTGGTTTTGATAAATCATGTTCTAAATAGCATACCGATCCATATGATAGCTGCTACCCATCTCCCAGCCCAACTTCTGCTGTCTTTGGAAGAGCACTTTGCTAATTTCTTATGGGGTTGGTCTGATGGCAAAAAGAAGCTCCATTGGTGAAGTTGGAAAGCTATATCCCATCCTAAGTAAGAAGGTGGCCTGGGTATCCGAAAGTTGTCAGAAACCATGGCGGCTTTCCGTATCAAAATGGCCTAGGAAATTTGTTACATAAGAAGCTCCAGTCTCTGGGGCACATTTATGACATGTAAATACAAAGATGACTTGGCTGACCCTCCTAGGACACAAACATATAGATCCTCATCACTGTTGTGGAAAAGAATTCATCATGTGCTCCAGTTTTTGAATTCAGCAGTGCAATGGAACATTGGAACAAGCGAATGCAATCTCTGGAAGCGTAACTGGACGGGTCTGGGAGCTCTCCAGGGGCTGTCTTCGGCTCCCATCCCTGACTCGCTCATCTCCCTTCAGATTAATCAGTTCCTGGGCACAGATGGTCCTCTCCCGCCATCTGCAGTATTCCACTTCTTACCCCAACACATAATCGATCACATTTTCCAGAAAGGATTTTGTCTGGACGAAGGGCCAGTGGCCCCGGTTTGGCCATTCACGCCATCTGGGAATTTCTCAGTCGGTTCGGCATGGCTGGCTAGCAGAGTTTCATCTAATAAAAAAGATTGGGCTGATTGGGTGTGGCATGCCTGGATCCCTCCGAGAATTTCGGTCTTCCTTTGGAGAGTCCTCAACAATGCCCTTCCGATGGATGTGGCGATTCAGCGCTGAGGTATCAGTTTAGCTTCCAGATGTGAATGTTGCCATCGTAGTTTACCGGGGGGATCGTCAGTGGAGTCCCTTCCCCATTTGTTCCTGCATAGCGACATGGCCACGCAGGCCTGGCAGCAGCTGGGCGTGAATTTCGAGATCACCATCTGTCCTGCCACCTCAGTTCCGGCCAGGCTGCAACAATGGTGGAGCGCTCTGTCTACCAACAGGTTCCCGTCTCTTGACCACAATCTGGCTCTAGCTTTTCTCCTTTGGGAACTCTAGAAAGCGAGAAATTCAGTGAGGTTTGAAGGGAAACCAACCTCCTTGACTGCGCTGATGGGGTGTGTTCACTGGTGGACGTCATTTTCTCGGCAATCCTCGACCAGTCCTTAGAAGTTTTCGATTCCCGTCAGGGGAGTGATGCAGAACAGAGCGACGATAGCTAGAAGGGTGAGTCCCACTCTGTCCAGGACTTCCTCATTCTTTCCTGCTGACGTGATCAAATGGATCAGATCGTGCTGGAGTTGGGTTAAAGTAAATGTTGACGAATCTGCTAAATTCAATCCGGGCGCTGCGGGGGGAGGGGAAATATGCCGAGGTGACAGAGGCCATTTCCTATTTGCCATTTCCTCAGGCTATGGCATAGCTTCAAACATGTATGTAGAGTTACGGGCCGTTTATGAAGGTCTTCAAATCTGTCTATCTAGGGGCTACAAGCGAATCATCGTCGAATCTGACTCGCTTCAGATTGTAAATTTACTGAATGGTTAAAGCCAAGCGGGCTGGAAGTGAATTTACTGGATTAGAAGGATCTCCTCCTTGAGGAGAGGATGCCGAGTAGAATTTTCCCACATCTTTCGGGAAGGGAACGCCCCGGCTGATGTGCTGGCCCGCCTGGGCAGCGACCCGCAAGCCTCTGTTTTCTTCGATCATCTCATAGACCTCCCTGCTCAGATACGGGGTATGCTTTTCCTCGATAAGACAGGTTTAGGTACGATTAGACAGAATTAGTAAGTCCCTTGTTTCGCCCGTCGGTCTTTTCCTTTTTGAAGGTTCGTTTAGGTCATCGCTTTCCTCGATATATAGAGATATGATACGTTTCCACAGGTCTTTTTTCTTTTGGGGTCTCTCGAATTCAGGGCCTTGTAATTCTCCTTCGGTTATCAATGAATCTTCTCACAGTTTATTAAAAAAAAAAAAAGAAGTAGGCACCACATGGTACGAAAATAATTTCTCAAAAAAAAAATGATAAGATCCGTTCTTTAAGCAGGTCTCTTATAGTCATGCTAGACACGCTGCCACATTAATTGGCATGATAAACATGGCCACATGTCATCTTTCTATTCATTCTTCTAATGACGAGCATAAGGGTATGTGCCTTCGCATTAATAATAACATGCGTAATGCCGAAGGAAGATCAAATGAAGATATTCTTGTGTGAGAGTAGGATTTCTGTCGGTACAAACCTCTTAGTATCAACATGTGGCAGCATTTGTTGGTCTACATCAGGGAGACAAAAACAGGTGTAATTAGGTGGTATGCAATGAGGGAGTAGATTAGGTGAGACCCTGGCCTAACCAAAGATGGTGCGGCTCTTATCGTGGGGGCCACCTTAATGTATGTTCCAATGGTATGTACCATGTATCCATGCTGGCCATCTGTTTTTTTCAGATAATTTTATGGCATTATCCCAAAAATGCAACATAGTCTGGTGGACTGTACCATAAGAAGCAGTGGTGATTGAATGCCCTACAAATGAAAACTACTTAGGGTGCACCTTAATGTTTACACAGTGTTTATTTTCCATCCTTTCGGTTGATAAGGTCATCTAAGCCTAGGTGAAGGGAAAGGACAAATCTCAACTTGATCCACAATCTGTTGATAAGGTCAAGTAAGCCTAGACGAAGAGAAAGAACAAATCTCGGCTTGATCCAAAACTTTGGTGGCCCATTAATAGTCAATCACCTCTGTTTCCTACAGTATGGTACATTTGATAATTGGATCCGCTTCTTTTTTAGGATAATGCCCTGAAAGATTTTGTAGCAAGGAAGCAAAAGAGATAGAGAACTCCCTTTCTAGCTTCATCTTCTAGCTTCTAGGGTTTATTGATCCGTTTCTCCTCTCCCTTTCTAGCCAGAATCCCCGCTGGGGATGCTCCTTTTTAGGGGCCGGCCTCCTCCAATTGGCAGAGCGAGAAAGAGATTGGGCCAAGGAGGGGGTTTCACTAGGTGGACGTTTAGTCTCTTCGTCTGCAACATCCTGTTCGACTGCTTGGCCGAAGACCTTCAGATCATCTTCGAAAGATACGGAAAGGTGCAAGATGTGCATATTCCCACTCTCCCAGATTCCAACCATCCGAGGGGATATGCATTCGTTTGCTTCTTGTATGAGCAAGATGCTAAAGCAGCTATGGACATCCTCAATGGGAGGAAGATCAATAGTTGTGTAATCTCAATCAGCCCTGTCAAACCCAGACTCTCGGCCCCTGTCAGGACCGGAGAGAGGAAGAAGGAGCCGTACCCTCTATCTAAATCACCCTTCTCGTACGCGGGAGTGACAGCTGATAGAAGGAGTGGTCGAACAGAGCACAATACCATAGGTGATGATATTTTGACTATAGTGGATGAAGCAGCGATCGCTAAAAAGATCGAAGAACTCAAGTTGAGTTTCATTGCATTGTTGGAGGATCCCAATTAGGTCGATCCTGCATCCTATTAGGGTCATCTGCTCCTCCAAATTTCAGGCCTCGGCCATCGATATTGTCAAGTTATCATCCTCGCAGATCCTCATTAAACTCAAAGCCCTAGAAGATTTCGCCCTCTTTAAGGAAGATTCGGATCTTCATGATAGGATGTGCATTCATTCCATTCTCCTTGGGCATCCCCTGCTTCCCAATCGGGGGTAGGAGTATGGATCAGGATCTTTGGAATCCCTCCCCATGCGTGGCTGGAATCGGCGATCATTGACCTGGCGAACTTCTATGGCAGAGTGATAGAGATGGCCCGAATTGCAGGTTCGATTTATTTCAAGGCTTTGCCAGGGTGAAGGTCTCGCTTCGTCCAGGAATTGACCTCCTGCGGGTCCTAAAGCTCCAAGTGGGTAAGGAAACCTCCCCAATTCATTCCATGCTAGAATCTAGGTGGGTGGAAGATGCGTCTCATGTTCAGCCAGTTTGTCCTAAGCAGAAAAGTACCAAACAATGGGTAGAAGACTCATTCTATCCCAAGCAGCGGGAGGAGAGTTGCCTCAGAAAGGAAGAAGCGTTGCAATGTATTGTGGATCCCAGACTAAGCATCCCAGGTGTATGGCAATTTGCCTCAGTGGCCGCCCTCACAGTTTCTCCTGATACTCTTCCAGCAAGGGTGGATTACTCAGCGAGAGTGGTAGACGCTATTACTACTCCTCTGCTCACGGGAGTTCCAAGTTCTGGAATCCAGCCGATTCGCTGTCTCACACCCTTACCAGCGAAAGTGGCGGATTACCACAATAAAATAGTGGAACACACAGATGAGGGCCCAGACAATCAGGAGGAAGTTGTCCAGACTCCGTTGAAAGCAAGCCGAGGCAAGAGCGTTGTCCCAGCTTTAACCAAGCGCCGGCCCTCGCAGGCGAGCAGTCTCATATCACCTGCAATCTAGCCAAGGTGAAACACCCAGAACAGGCTCAACAAGGTACTCTGAGTCTAGGTAATTCTCTACTCTTTAATTGTAATGCAAATCCTTCCTTCAATTACCATTGTTCTGCATGCCACTCTGAGGGGAGGTTGCTGTCAGGGGGTTTAGAGAGTAGTGGGCTGTTGTAACATCCTTGATTTTCACTGTTTTGGATTTTCTAAAAAAATCCATCAATTTTTATTTTTATTTTTTATTTTATTTAATTAACCTAAATATTACTTAATGACCATTAGCACTAAATGTCAGTTTACACAGGGTGTACCAGTGAAGAACCGCGTAAGTCCGGTTAATCATGTAACGTCCCGTCCAACCAGAACAGTGTACTGAGGCGTCCTCGTAGGATTTGCCGCAGGACCGTTTGTTTAAACTACTCATGGTCTGGTGCCATAATTAAATTAAGTTAGGATTAACCCATTAGAGTAGACCAGTCGGGTTATGATTGGGCCAAGTGCGGGCCGTCAAGCCAAATGGCCATTTACACTTGGCAGCAGCCCGTGCGGGCTATACCGCGACATGGGAAGGTCAGAAAATTATAAAAATTGAGGGGAGCATAGATCTCACTGGGCTCGGGGACCGTCGTGGACCACGGACCCAGTGGACACCCAGAAGTGTAATCTGGCACTTGCCAGATGCGCCCCACCAATGCCAAAATTGGAATCTGGCACGTGTAAATAAAACTGAAATGTAAGACATTTCAGCCATCAGACTTCTTCATAATTTATGATGAGTATCTAATGTATTTTTCTACACCCGCCTACAAAAATCTGGGTCCCGATCGTGGCACGGTGACCGTTGATCGCGAATCAAACCCGTGCGACCAAACTCCATATCTGATCATTCTCAAATTTTGCATGGCCCTTCATCGGGCCAAGGAACACCTATCCTATAAATTTCATGGCTAGAGGGCCACCAGAACTGCCTTAGTTATCTAAACAAGCTCTAGACCGCTCGTTGGTGGACCACTAGTTCCAAAACTATAGAATAATGTCCGTCTCATTGAGCTTGACGTCCATCGTGGGAATCGGACCAGGGTACGGTCCAGAACCGGTCAACTTGAGCCGAAGGACGAGTGCATGAGAAGTGCAAATACCCTAAAAGAAGGAGTTGAAACTTAAGTGAATTGAGTCGTCCACTCTTATGCAAAGTTGAGGATTTCGGACCGTCAGTTTGTGACCAAACTTTACCCATGGAGTAAGGATATTTTCCTGCTCATATCCGTATAGCCGCGGCCCTGATCGACTATTGGTGACCGTTAAACAGACTTCTTATCATATTTGTCGATCGGTGCATCCAAATGGCGGGCCAATCATATCCATACGTAGATCATCATTAGAGCAAGCTATCCTACGGTGTATATTGACTTGTACACCTCATAGTGGGCCCTAGAGCTTAGAAAAATCCTCTCATAGGTCTAATATAGTAAAAACCCAACACTTGGGGCCATTTCCACCAAAACTGGCATTATAAAAGGGGCTCATTTGGGGCACCCTTCTCCCCATACGAAATTGCCCTAGAGAAGGAAGGAGAGAAGAGAGAAAAGGGAGAAGAGAAAGAGGAGAAAGGAGGAGAAAGAGAGAGGAAGAAGAAAGGAAAAGAGTATGTGGTAGGAGGTGCAGCCCAAGGAAGCTCAAACTTGCAAACTCTCTACCTATTCTCCAAGGAAACCTCCACCAAACCCACCATGCCAAGAAGAGGAGCTGAGAATGGTATATTTCCATTTAATAGAGCAACTTAGTGTAGATTTATAGCCATTAATGTTGTCTTCTTGATTTTGATTTAGGAAATGGTGGTTTTACCCAAATCCCCAAACCCTAAGATCTCAAAGAATGGAAATCTCCTCTTAAGGTGCAGACTATTACTCTTAGGTGACCTAGCACCAATTTTAATACGAGATTAATGATTTTGATTGCTTGGATGTTATTTTTGAAAGCCTAGGAAATCCTAGGAATTGTAGGTTGGTTGAAATGGTATGGATTTATATGTTTAACTCTCTCTCTCATGATGTCGTTTATGTTTCTCACATGATTTGATGTATAGATGATCATATGCTCATGCCGTGTTGATTTTTATACGTTGTTGCTTCATATTTCGTATGCTTTCATTACTCTTATGTATATGATTTCTCAACATGGAGGAAGTGTTAACTTCCTCATTAACCCACACCACACACATACACTTTATTTATAATATTAATAATTTGCTTGTAGGGAAATTTGAATTGTATGTTGAACAACATGAGAACATAGTGTTGAATATGTTTGATGTTACATTGGTAGTTGGCATGCTATGAGTCACTATTCCTACCCTTGGGTTGGTCAGGAACATGAGGAAAGCGAAGGTGGTTCCGTTGGTAGGACCACCTTAAGGCTAAACTTATGGGTTTGGACGAGTATGTGTGGGCGGCAGTAGTCAGGCTGCATGAGTCGCTTGTACCCGATGTCGTTCCGCCACATACTTGCTTGGGCTTTGCGGTTTAGTCCACTGGCTGACCCACCTGGTTTGTTAACCATGTTTGCTCACATATGTATGGAAACTGAAACACCCTACCATCGTTGTAGCCCAATCAATACCGGATGGAATATTGATCCATAGTCTCGTGAGCCGGGCATGGTGGAATGGGACACTATGTCCGAGCTGTTGGCCTACGCTGGGGTGACGCGCCTCCCCGTAGTGACCACGAGCGACCCCTCATTCAGCACCCCTCATGTGCTTGAAGTCGGGGATGGGGGAAACCCGACGGGGTCAAGGATCGCGGGGTCTCGGCCTCACACATTGGGGGGTCTTGGTCTCGCAATTAGTTTAGGGCATTTGATACGTGGGGTGTATCAGATTTCCAAATCTGCTGGATGAATGGACTTAACTAAGAACCTAGTTAACATCATCATTGCATGACATTAGCTAGGTTGGCGACTCGGCAGTCGAGGTTGCACTGAGGGAGTGTTGCATTGGCGATCGTTAGATGTTGTCGCACGAGGGAGTGTTGTGGTGAGGGCATATATCATATCATCCTGCATCCATGCACATTAATAAGACTAGATAGATGTTTATGATTGATTGTTTTTCATTAAATTCTTATTATAATTGATGCTTGTTGCGACTTAAGACTAATAGCACCCACTGAGTTGATCACTCACTCCCACTCTGGGACGGTGTTTTAAAACACCAACCAGACCCGTTCATAGATGCAGGTGATGCAGATTTCATGGAGCCTGGCGATGCGAACCTCAAGGAGGAGGACGAGTTCCCTTACTTCCAGTTGATGAGCAGGACCCCGTCGGATCAGTAGATGGGTCATTGGATCGCTGCGCAGAGGGCTCAGCTTTATTCCTTTTTGGCATATTATTCTTTGTGATTTTGTTGGGTGACACCATGTGTGACCCTTTATATTTTTCTTGGTCATGTATATGTACATATATATATATATATATATATATATATATATATATGTACGCTAGTTCTCTTTCATTTCAGTCGGCAGGTGCATTTGTGCTTCATGTTCCAGGAACTCTAGGTTGCGCATTTAAACATAGATTAATCGTATATTAATGAAAACTGATTACAAGTGACCCCGGGACCTCGGGAGTCGAGCGTATACACGACCCTCGATTTTCAGGGTGTTAAAAGATGGTATCAGAGCAATAGTTTGGAATCCCTTAGGCCATGGGTCATGAACTCACTAACGCGTCCGTTGACTTGAGATGATACGTATTAGGAAACGCAACGGGGACTTAGACTGCTAGGTACCACCCCAGCCCCTGAGCTGACGCTCTTAGACGAAAGGTAAGACTCACAAAGTGTTAGGGTTGGGTAGCGAGAATAAGTAGTGACGCTACGAAATAGGTCAGAGAACCTTATGAAGGGCTTAGGCTGAGGAGAGAGAGCATAACAATATTAGAATTCAACTTAGGAGCCGTACAACACACTTCAGCCCATCCCCAGGCAAAAAGTCAGGAACTTAACGGCGAGACCCGATCCGGCTAAGTAGGAAGTTTAGGTAGTTTAGGCCACCTAATCCTTAAGGGCCCATTTGGCCAACTGCGTTAGGTGGGATTAAGGTGAATGGAATGGTAAGAGTAGCAATACATACATGTGTAAAGTATTGTCTCTAGATTGTCTGTATCCCATGTTTTCTAATACCTAGTTTGGGATGCATGCAATTAAAGGTAAATCGCTGGATTTCCTTTCAAATTACACTTGAAAATCACATATCACACCTTCCAACACAAGACTCATTCTACAAAGCCTATGAAATAAGCTTTAAATTTCGTCCTACACCCATTCCCCACATGCCATTCCCAAATCTTGAGTTGGGAGTAGCATTGCAACCCCATTTAGTACAATTAAATGCCCTTAGCCGGATAGGTATAAGTTGAAATCTCTCTTTTCAACATATCTCTTTAAATATTCACCCGGCATCACCCTATTCTTGATTTTCCCGGGTACATTGGTAGGAATGAGTCGAAAATCGAAGGATTTGATGGTCGGAAACATCGTTCTAGACCAAATAAGTAGATACCGGGCTAAATTTGATGATTCCGACCTGCTCTAGGATGAAGACTTAAGGGTGAATGAAAATTTACCAAAAATGGAGGAAACTGTAAAAAAATAATATTTTTACTGCTAACCAGGGAGAATCTCATGAAACCACTAGGCTCATTGCGTAGATCGGTTTCTCCTACCCCAAATTCATATATGGCACGTCGAATAACTCATTCCAGTTTGTGAGATATGCCCGTCGCAAGGCGACCCCGCCCGAAACGCAATGAGCCGGCGGGACCCCGCCCGTACGACCACCCCACCCAGCCCGTGGACCCCGCCCGGAGTCCAGCAGCTGCACGGGACCCTGCCCGCTTGGCGTTGCACCCCGCCCGACCGGCGCAGCACCCCGCCCGACCGGCATGGCCCCGCCTAGATTTGGACAGATTTTGCCCCAACTTTGAAAAATCATATCTCCTTCGTTACAACTCCGATTTAGGTGATTCAAAGGCAAGATTGAAGCTTTATGAGTCTAGTTTTATATAAAAATAATAATAAAAATAAAATAAAAATTATAATATAGTTAAAATTAAGGTGTTTCACCAACTGTCCAAAAAATTATTAATTTCAGACAGCTGTTGTTCATAGATTTTTAATAATTTATCTATACTTCCAAATGATATAAAATTTTATAAGATGACTTAAAACTTGATGATAAACCATCATAAAAATTTTTAAAATAATTGAGTTAACTAAAGTACAATAAACATTACAAGATGGGTCCCTTTCTCCCTTTCAATGTACGCACGAGTGGGACCCATTTCTATTGCATTTTAAGGACCCAAACCCCTCATTCCTCCCCTCTCACTTCCCTCCATTGCTTCTAAACCCCTAGAAAGACCTCTCCCTCTCCTATTCTCAAAACCAAATCCCAAAACCACATTCTTCTTCTTTATATTTTCCTTCCCTCCAACCACACATTTCAAATCTTACATTTGTCAATGCATGTGGATGATTTTAAATAAAAGAAGTGTTCGTTGATGTGGAGATGCACAGTGGAGATCACGTTTAAGAGACTTCTCTTGAAAGGAAAAAAAATCAGTCGTTTTGAGTCTTCCTCAACTGATGTTGATTCTGTTGTTTACAAGCCCATTCGGGCTGAAGGTGATTCTGCATGTGGATGATTTTAAATAAAAGAAGTGTTCGTTGATGTGGAGATGCACAGTGGAGATCACGTTTAAGAGACTTCTCTTGAAAGGAAAAAAAATCAGTCGTTTTGAGTCTTCCTCAACTGATGTTGATTCTGTTGTTTACAAGCCCATTCGGGCTGAAGGTGATGGAAGACTAATGCTTACTACAGATGACGAGGTTATGGAAATTGAAGATTCGCTTGAGGATGATAGGATAGAACCTCCTCTAGTTAAAGACCCTGTGCACAGTGAAGGATACCTTTCAAATGATGGGTTTTCCTCCAAGAAGGCTGATTTAGAGAGCTTAGAAAGTTTTCTTTCACAATGTTTCTCTGTGTTGTTTCCTTATGGTTAGTTATGATTTTGCACATATTCTGATTATGAATTATATGTGTGCACTTCAGTGGAATGGGTAGTCAAGGTCCTATTGTGTTTCGTTCCTAGGCATTTCAACCATTTCCTCCAATCACTGCTTTCTAGAATCTTCTACTCTATGATGCATTGTCCCTTAAGAAATTCAAGTATCTAGATGCCTTAGAACACAAAAAGAAAAAAAAAAGAGGGGTTGGTACTTATCATACATGCATGCTTGTTTTAAAAGACCCTGTAGACTTTCCTATATTACCTAATAAATAGTTTTCTTAGGTCTGATTTAGGTCCTGTCTAGGTTGAGTTCATTATAATATTTGATAAGATGGAACCACATGTGGTAACTTGTGATTTATTGATTGATGGATGGTGTGAGCTGGGTAAGACAGAAGTTGCATTAGACATTTTGCTGTTGATGGGTGAGAAGGGTATTTTGCCGAATGAGGTTAAATGTACTTCGTCAATTAAAGTCTATTGTAAAGAAAGTGATATTTAAATTATATATGTATATACATGATATAGCTCGTTTGACTCTATCACCTAGTTTTCTTGCTCGGCTTCGCCATTTGAGGTGTGCAGGTAATAATTGTGTTGGGTTTAGTACTGAATGAGACCATGTCAAGATGCGAGTGTAGTCAATGTGAGTCTCCACCATGGCCGGTTCTTGGGTCCTAGTGTCATATCTGGAGTATTTTCCTAATTGCAAACCACAAGCTCTCGCACACAGCCTCGTTGCGAATGAGTAGCCTACCACCATAGTGTAATCACGCTATTTTGGAGTGGAGAGTATTATAAGAGAGCCTTCAAGGTAAGCGAATTTGTTACATTAGCACTCAAGAATGTGGTCTATGTGGTTAGTTATAAATGAGGACCCGTCTTCCTTATGTAGACCTAAGATCATTTTAGCTACCTTACATAAATAGCTAAGATAAGACTTACGATGTCATCCTGCGACTAAGAAAACTTTAGAAACCATCTAAATAATCTTACGTAGTCTCTACAATACATTCTTCTACTACTCTAGAATTTTCTATACATGTAGGAACCTCTTAACCTACAAAATGTGTCAAAATGCCCAGTTTCATGGAATAGCCTCCTTGAAATTTCTGGTATATCCATAACATCAGATAACAGATGAAGATTGATGCCCCGTGGGTTGCCAATGAACCAAGTGTAATTTTTCCATATTTGAGTTTTAGTATTTTGTTTCTTTTTAAAAATTACTTCTAACTATGATAGAAATCGTCTTGTATGGTTATAATTAGAATATTTTTAGTATATTTTTCTACTTCAAATAGTTTCTAGTACTGTTGAACTTTGACTCTTGAATAGGGTTGAGTTTGATTGTTTAATTCTTTCTAAGTTCATATTCGATGCAGACTTCACTAAAATATTGTAAGTTTTCTTATTTTCTTATGTAATCAAGATTCATACCACATTGAGGAGATGATGTTCTTCCTTTTTTCATTCCCGCGGCCTTTCTAGGGTCACCATCCCTTCTAAACCCTAGAGAGAACTCTCCTATCATAGATCTACTTCAAACCCATCTTCAAAAACCCATCTCAAACGCCCTTCACAAATCCAACACTAAACCTATTTCATTTTTCTAAAATATTTTCATCAATAATCCATTTCCTTGCCAAGGGAAGTGGCATTCCTAGCAACTGTTGCCTCCTTCTCTATTCTTTGATTCTTTCCCTCATGGGGAAAAAGCACCCCCACCCTCGTCCGACCCAGAAGAATAGAAGCTTAACACGGATAATTAGTAGTTTGTTTTGAGTCAGTTAGGACTATTTTCATGTGTTGAAGGATAATTAGAATTTTTGCTTGACTAGGTTATATTTTCCTTACGTTTGGAATATCTATGCTGAAATCCATACTGTAAGATGTAACTGGCCATACTAATGGCACTTTGAATCCAATATGTATGTATGGATTATCTTGAAATTTTCTTGTTGCCTTGTGAATGTTTGTATGTATGATTGCCTTACTGCGTCCTTATTAACATTATTAACACTTCAAACCACCAGAATACTTTAAAAATTTCGACTATTCTTTCATTCTTGAAATTTATGAAACTAAAGTACAATCTACTCTTAACCCACTAGACATGAGATCGAAATGGTGATATACATATAAGATTTTATACTACTAGAAACCTTTTTAAGATAATCATTTGACCATAAGCACCGTGGGAGATTTAAATCACTAAGTTAGACAAGAATTAAAATGAGAACTCTCTCGGATCAAGACCCAAAGGACAACCTTATAAAATAAGAGATTTAAACATTCTAATAATGGCCGTTTCCTAAATATTTAGATTGATCGGACTACGGAATTACGAAAGTATATACCTGCGAAGCATTCGCGGCTTGACTCAATTCTAAATCCTGGGCGACTACCAATGGACTCACTGCTTTGACCGAGCAGAAGACCAGGATCCACAAGGACGAAGAAGGGATACGATGAGCCTTCTACCTTGGTCAGGTAGATGATCGACGAATCGGGTTCAAGCATACTACAACCGTCTCTCCGTATTGATCTACTATTGAAAACAAATATATATATTTTTTTACTCTAGATAGAAGAAAATCGTCGCAAGGAATCTAAATCTTTATAAATAAATTTTAGTAAACTATCAGGGTGAAAAAGTTTTAAGGGGGGTAGACTGAAATGAGTCAGCCTAGCATAGATAGTATACACCCTACCATGCATATAAACTTGAAATCAACAAGCCTAGGCAAATGAAATACTGAAGTCCTTACTTACTACCCTTAGCAATTTCTACCATGAAAGCAAAGAGATGCAGAATGTAACATCCTTGATTTTCACTGTTTTGGATTTTCAAAAAAAAATCCATCAATTTTTATTTTTATTTTTTATTTTATTTAATTAACCTAAATATTACTTAATGACCATTAGCACTAAATGTCAATTTACACAGGGTGTACCAGTGAAGAACCGCATAAGTCCGGTTAATCATGTAACGTCCCGTCCAACCAGAACAGTGTACTGAGGCGTCCTCGTAGGATTTGCCGCAGGACCGTTTGTTTAAACTACTCATGGTCTGGTGCCATAATTAAATTAAGTTAGGATTAACCCATTAGAGTAGACCAGTCGGGTTGTGATTGGGCCAAGTACGGGCCATCAAGCCAAATGACCATTTACACTTGGCAGCAGCTCGTGCGGCTATACCGCGACATGGGAAGGTCAGAAAGTTATAAAAATTGAGGGGAGCATAGATCTCACTGGGCTCGGGGACCATCGCGGACCACGGACCCAGTGGACACCCAGAAGTGTAATCTGGCACTTGTCAGATGTGCCCCACCAATGCCAAAATTGGAATCTAGCACGTGTAAATAAAACTGAAATGTAAGACATTTCAGCCATCAGACTTCTTCATAATTTATGATGAGTGTCTAATGTATTTTTCTACACTCGCCCACAAAAATCTGGGTCCCGATCGTGGCACGGTGACTGTTGATCGCGAATCAAACCTGTGCGACCAACTCCATATCTGATCATTCTCAAATTTTGCATGGTCCTTCATCGGGCCAAGAAACACCTATCCTATAAATTTCATGGCTAGAGGGCCACCAGAACTGCCTTAGTTATCTAAACAAGCTCTAGACCGCTCGTTGGTGGACCACTAGTTCCAAAACTATAGAATAATGTCCGTCTCATTGGGCTTGACGTCCATCGCGGGAATCGGACCTGGGTACGGTCCAGAACTGGTCAACTTGAGCCGAAGGACGAGTACATGAGAAGTGCAAATACCCTAAAGGAAGGAGTTGAAACTTAAGTGAATTGAGTCGTCCACTCTTATGCAAAGTTGAGGATTTCGGACCGTCAGTTTGTGACCAAACTTTACCCATGGAATAAGGATATTTTCCTGCCGCGGCCCTGATCGACTATCGGTGACCGTTGAACAGACTTCTTATCATATCTGTCGATCGGCGCATCCAAATGGCGGGCCAATCATATCCATACGTAGATCATCATTAGAGCAAGCTATCCTACGGTGTATATTGACTTGTACACCTCATAGTGGGCCCTAGAGCTTAGAAAAATCCTCTCATAGGTCTAGTATAGTAAAAACCCAACACTTGGGGCCATTTCCACCAAAACTGGCATTATAAAAGGGGCTCATTTGGGGCACCCTTCTCCCCATACGAAATTTCCCTAGAGAAGGAAGGAGAGAAGAGAGAAAAGGGAGAAGAGAAAGAGGAGAAAGGAGGAGAAAGAGAGAGGAAGAAGAAAGGAAAAGAGTATGTGGTAGGAGGTGCGGCCCAAGGAAGCTCAAACTTGCAAACTCTCTACCTATTCTCCAAGGAAACCTCCACCAAACCCACCATGCCAAGAAGAGGAGGTAAGAATGGTATATTTCCCTTCAATAGAGCAACTTAGTGTAGATTTATAGGCATTAATGTTGTCTTCTTGATTTTGATTTAGGAAATGGTGGTTTTACCCAAATCCCCAAACCCTAAGATCTCAAAGAATGGAAATCTCCTCTTAAGGTGCGGACTATTACTCTTAGGTGACCTAGCACCAATTTTAATACGAGATTAATGATTTTGATTGCTTGGATGTTATTTTTGAAAGCCTAGGAAATCCTAGGAATTGTAGGTTGGTTGAAATGGTATGGATTTATATATTTAACCACTACGCCAAAACAGCCGATTTGCGACATATTTTTGCGACGGATTTCGTCCGTCGCAAAAATTGCTTGGTTTAACGACGGATTTCATCCGTCGCTAATGGAAAAGGTCCGTCGCTATGCCCGTCTTTCTCAAAAATCCGTGGTTCAAACGTCGCAGAATTTCGCGACGGATTGAAATCCGTCGCTAAAATCTGATTTACGACGTATTTTCGACGGATTTTGGTTCGTCGTAAGTTGGCGACGGACTAAATCCGTCGCAAATTTTGATTTTGCGATGGAATTCGTTCAGTCGCAAATTCCCGCCTAAAATACCAAACGGCGACGCTTTTCAGTTGCTTTTGCGACGGATCATGGTCCGTCGTAAAAGGACTTCTGCCTTGACATTTTTTTTAATAGAATGTGGTGGAAAATCATGTTTTTTTCTAGTCTAAGAATTGTTTTTTAATACAAATTCAGTGGTTTAATTGTACATATTTGTATCTAATATTATTTTTTAACAATTGATTGAATGCAAAAAAAAAAAAAAAAAATTAAATAAATAAACATTGTTTTTATATCAAGTGAGTGGAAATTATTAATTTTTTAAAATTTAAAACTAATATTTAAATGATTTGTAATATGACAAGAAAAAAATTATTGAAAGTTAAAAAAATTTAACAATGTTTAAGAAAAAATGAGATTTTGAAAAAATAAAAATCGTGATTTAAAAAAATCTATTTTGTGGGGAAAAAAAAGAATATTGATTAAAGTTGATTATTTGGAAAAAAAAAAAAGAATTTGATTTCGACAAAAAAATAATATCCTGAAAAAGAAAATTAAAAAGATTTCAAAAAATGTGAAAATTTTGACAATGTTGAAAAATGAAAATATTTTGAAAAAGAAAATGAGAGTTTGTATTTTGAAAAATAAAATAAAATTGAGAAATTCGAAAATAAATGCTTTAAAAAAAAATGGAGTTAGAAAGAATTGAAAATTTTAAAATTAAACAACAATAAAGAATCGATACTTCAACAAAAAACAAACATTTTGAAACAAAAAATAAAGAAGCTGAAAAAGTTTGTGATTTTAAAAAATAATTGAAATGTTAAAATTTTGAAATTAAATTGAAAAGTTATTTATAAAAACATTGAGATTTTGAAAGAAAAAAAATATATCATTTTAAAAAGGAAAATTAAAAAGTTGAAACAAAATGATATGCTTTTAAAGGAAAAAAATTGGCATTATGGAATTTTTGAGAAAAATAAATTTTGAGAAATTTTTTGAGATGTTGAAAATAAAAATTCAGAATTTGTATTTTATTTTTTTAATATTTTATAATAAAATTGATATTTTGTTAAAAGTTTTCAAAGAAAAATTAAGCGTAAAAAATATACATTTTGAAAAAAATGTTATTTTTAAATGGAAATTAAAATTTATCTGTGAAAAAAAATATGTAGCCTGATCAGGGCGAGTAAGTAGTCAAATTGAGGGTATTGATCAGTAAAATAGATTAAATGGACCAAACATATAAAATGGGCTAAATATTCTAGTCAAAATTGTGACCCAACTTATTGACCTGGCGATAACCTAAGAATTAATGTTAGTAAGTTTTGTGGGGCCCATCATGATGTGTGTCGAACATCAACACCGTGCATTTGATGTGTCCCTTTTAGGTTATAAGATATCTCAAAAACCATCCGTATACGAAACTCAGGTGGGCCATACCATCTAAAACTATGTGAAGACATCCTAAAAAATATAAAAGCACTTGGTGGGGCCCACATGAGTTTTGGATGCGGCTGAAACTTGGTCTGACCCCTCATCCAAGTGGAATACACATAATTAGTGGGTTGGATATGTGAATCACATTTAGGTGAGCCCAATATATGATTATAAATGTTTTAAGGAAACCCCTCTCTATTTCATTTAGGTGAGTTACTAATTACCCTTAGCATACTGAGTAAACTCTGTGGGGTCTACCATTATTTATTTATTTTATCCACTCCATTTATCCATGCTAACAGATAATTTGAGGTCTAAAGGACCAAAAGGAAGCATATCTAAAGCTCAAGTGGACCACACCACAGGAAATAGTGTGATTGAACCTCTACCATTGAAAAATTCTTGGAGGCCATAAAAGTACTTTTAGATCAAGCTAATGTTTGTATTTTCTCTTCATTCATATCGTTTTGATATTATGAACAGGTTGGATGGCAAATAAACATTACTATAGGCCTAAGGTAGGTATAACGATGGAAATCATTATTCCACACTGTTTTGTGTGGCATGGTCCACTTGAGTTTTGAATTTATCGAAAATTTGGGATCAACCCACACCGTTCATCAATTTTTCAAGATCATTTTAGAGAATTATCCAAAAAATGAATCATATTCAAAGATTAAATGGACCACACCATAAATAAGGAGAACGGATTGGCTACTCCCCCTAACACCAACTAATGGCTGGCGGTTGGTGCTTTGTGGGTCCCACCATGTTGTATGTGTTTTATCCATGCCGTCCATCTATTTTAAAAGATCATCTTACAACATGAGACAAAAAAAATGAGGTATATCCCAATATGAAATGGACCACATTACAGGAAATAGTGTTGAATGAGCATCAACCATTAAAAACATTTTGGGGGCCATAAAAGTTTTGGATCGAGATGATTTTTGTTTTCCCCCTTCATCTAGGCCTATATGACCTAATAAACAGATTGGACGTCAAATAAGCAGTACAGTGGGCCTTAGGAGGATTTTAATGATGGATATCCAATCACTATTGTTTTCATGTGGTGTGGTCCACCTGAGATTCATATACCTCTCATTTCTGGAATGAATCCCTAAAATGATCTTTAAAAATGGAAGAACATAATGGATAAAATACATACATCATGGTGGGGCCCACAGAGCACCGACCACCAGCCACGGGGCTGGTGTAGGGAGAGTAGCAAGACTAGCTACAGAAGTGACGTCAACAAGTTCCATGGGCCCCACCATGGTGTATGTTTTGTATCCACACCTTCCATCCATTTGGAGAGATTATTTTAGGGCAATATCTAAAGAATGAGTTAAATCCAAAGCTCTAGTGAACCCCAACACAGAAAAACTGTGGGACAGTGACGCCTACCATTAAAAACTTCTAAAGGCCACAAAAGTTTTAGATGAAGCTAATATTTGTGTTTTCCCTTATTTCATGTCTTTTTTTTTTCTTTTTTTTTCTTTTTCTTTTTTTTTTTTTTTGAACATTTGAACAGGTTGGATTTTAAATAAACATTATGATGGGCCTTAGGATAGTTTCAATGGTGGGAATCACTCTCCCGCTGTTTTCTGTGGTGGGGTCCACTACAGATTTTTATCTGCCTAATTCTTTGGCTTATGACTTAAAATGATATCTCAAAATGGATGGACGGTGTGGATATAACACAGATTTATATGGAGCTCATTTTTTGGTGGACGTAGCCAAAGGTATGGCTTTTAATGGTGAATGTTCAATCTCGACTGTTTTCCCGTGGTGCGGTCCCCTTGAGATTTATATCGATCTCATTTTTTGGGATTAACCATAAAATGATATGGAGAAGTAGATGGACGGTATGGATTAAAACATATAAATCATGGTGGGCCCGTAGAGCACTATCAGATGGAAAGCGCAAGTGACGTTACATATTTACTGAGACAAGATGTGAGTTTTGTGTTTGATGTAAAACAGTGGTGACTCATTCATATTAATAGTGGTACTACTATAGAATTATCCAGACCATCTAAATAATGGGTCTACTTGTTAATGGTTAATATTTATACCTTTTCATATATAAAAATATCTTAATCATTCAGTAAACGGTCCCTTAAATGTATGGGTATTAATGTAATTGATGTCTTAAATTATGGAAAACTCACAGTTTTCGGATTTGAAACTAATATCTCATTTCAGAAGAGGGATTTCCAAATCCCTCTTTCGAACGACGCCCGAGCTCTGCTTGGTTTCTCATTTTCTTCTTCCGCCGGTGGGTGAGCTCCGAATCTTTGAAGGATTTCAGGCATACCGTGGGTGAGCTTCTCTCAAAATCCCTGTTTTTATTCCAAAATCCATTCCATCTGTCATTGCTTTCTCTTTTCTTCTCATTGGGCCATGGTTCCGGTTGGCATTGATTGTAACAATGTCGAGATTCGGCAATGTGGAATGGATGCAACTTGGGGAGGATGAAATGAATTTGTCTTTCGTAGGTATAGATGTGATGTAGCTGTGATTAAGACCAACTGGCATTTGGAAGAACTAGCTTTCTTTCCTAGATAGTGGATCTCATGGATTCGCATTCATTCACTAAATTTGATTAGAATATTTTTCTATTATCTTTTGGATGTGCATTTCATTAACTGTTTCTACTTTTTGCAGCTTGATTTTGCAGTAACAATGGCAGCACTGCTCGGTATTCCTTTTCCTTTTAGAAGGTGCATCATAAGGATCTTGTTAATGTTAACTAGTAGTGATAATATTATACTTCTACATTTGGCATTGTTGTAAGCCTGTTGGAGTAGACAGGGTCCAGTTGTATTTCAAACAGTTCCTCTCCTTTGTTTAGATAATGTTTCATACATTCTCCTCACACCACAGAGGCTGAGGGTATGAGGAATCAATACACTGGCACCTTCACATCACATGTTTAATTTGTGATCGATATTTATTAAATCTCTGGCTCTTCCATGTTTTGTTTGATGGTATTTGCTCGTTGGCTTACAAAGTCTCATATAGAGTTCACAGTTTGTTTACTCTTGGGCAGAAGCAACAGGTTGCAATCCCCTCTCTGTATTTGGGGAAGATCCTCCTTTTTAATCAGTCTTCTTGTTCCTTTAATCTGGCCTATATTTTCAATCTTTGGACCTTTTTTTTTCAATAAAATTTACTATTACTGATCCAAAAAAGGAAAAGAAAGAGAGAGTTGGCAATTAGCTCATCTTTTTTCCTTTTTACTGATCCAAACAGGTTGCAATCAGTCATTTCTTTCAGTTAGTGCTCATTGTCAAATGAATGGTTAAAGTTAAAATGGTGAAGGTCTAAATTCTATGACTGAAGTTTATTTGATTGGTGTTAATGCAATCTCTTTTCAAAATGGAGTCAACAATTATAAGCTCTAAATTTCTGCACATGTACATCACTTGAGCGGTGGACGAGCTCTTCCCCTTCCCATTAGTACTCTACATATTATTACATATAATTGATTTTTTTAAATGTTGGTATTAAGCTAATCAACAACATTAGTCCATGTAATTACGAAGATATACTCACATGTGCAACACATGCATTTTACTAGTTTATTTATATAAAGTAATAGCTCCATAAACTACCAAACAGAATCTGCACCAAATATCCAGCTGCAACCAGCCAACCACATCTTCCAAAATTGTTTATCCATTTCAAAATAAGCAGTTTGGAGCATTTTATGATTGGTGGAACTGGATTTTCTTTCATGAATGTATATATACACATCATTTTCCTACTTTATGTAATTGGTTTGAGTTGTTGTCTATGCTGTGAAGTCTGTGAAATCTATTGCATTTATAATTTTATTTTGGTCTTTTTTAATGGTTTTTTTTTTCCTCTTAATGCCTTGTGGTTGCAGGGCTTGTAATCTAGAGCCACTGAAAGGATTCCCTTTCTTTTTTCTTGTATTTTCCAGTTAAAAGTAACTTGTTCAAATTGGGTGTTCTCCAATTCCCATCTCTTTATTGGAAATTCTTCTTCTGAATCTTTTATGCATGAATAACAGATTTCAAGTTTTGGGGTGTCTGATTGTATTTAAAGTTTAGACTTTTCATTCTCCATTGAAAGGAGGAGAGATTTTAGAGATGATCTTCAGGAAGGTATATCCTCTATTGTTTGTTAGATTCTAATTTCAGAGGGCTTTTGTTTTTCTTAGATTCTAATTCCTGAGAATCCAATTTTCTGGAACATTTCTTGGTTGGTAGAAGAAGAATCTCATCTGCTTCTTTTATTTTCATTTTGAAACAGTGGGTTTTTTTTAATTATTTATTTTTTTATACATGATGCTTGCAGTCTTTTCTTCCAAGAATATTTTCATCCAACGAGAAGACCATAAGCCAAACCGATGAAGATTCATTCGATTCTTCCGGTAAGTAATAAGCATCTCTTTACCTTTTAAATCCAACAAAATCTCTTAAATCCTTCTACCAAATTTTTTTTTTTAAATTTACTGCATGCCTTATTTCGTATTTCACAGAAATTACCAAACTCTCTTGCAGATTGCATAACTGCCTGTTCTCTTCAATTCAAGAACGTGCTAAATTTTCCAAATGCCCCTCTGCTAGATCCGTAATTCATTTTGGTTTTCTAAGGAAATCAGTACCCAACATTCGAAATTTTTTCGGGCAAGTTTACCTAATGATTAATTAATTCGAGAATTTAAAAATTGCATTGATTTTTAGTGGTGGATAAGGTATTTCAATGAAAGATGGAGACATCTGAATTTCTCTGTCAAAACTGATGGCACAAGAACTACTCAACTCATACGGACTATCTTTATGAGAAATCTATATCAATGCTGCCAAGATGGTCCCAATATCAATTTATTGCGGCCCATTTCTTTTAGCTGAGACTTCATATTCAAGGAAACGAACTGAGAAAAAGACAACACAGTAGAAAAATAACTACCCATTGTAAATGAAAACAACAAAGGAGAATATTGTAGATAGCTTTTTGAACTAAGGTAATTTGATATCCTTTTAAGCTATAACTTGGGATGTAAGAATGGCATTTTATGTGAGGAATTATGGAATGTTGAGCCTCAGGAAATGTGGATTTTACTGAGGATTTCAATTCCTTGTGTGTGGGCCTGTTGTCTGGTGATCTAGGCCATTGAGATGTTGAGCCTGCAGTGGATGGACCATGCTCCCAAAAATCTTCCACCTTTTAAGATTGTAAAAATCAGTTGATTGCCTAGAGTTGAACGGTTAAGAAAAAAATATAGGACCAATGGAAAAGAGAGCCAAAGATTTGGTGGATAGGGTCTTCCAATCTTGAAGACTTTTTGGGAGATGGGGGATGAAAGAGCAGCCCATCATATCAACAGTTTAGATCGCCCAACTGTGGGTCCCACACACATGGTATCTAAAGCCTGAGCAACTTCTGGATTTGATAACCCCACCCAAGAAACTTGGGGTGATTTTGGATGAAGTTTCTGTGTCTTTATCCTCTTCCGAGCTTTCCCTCTTATATCTAGTATTTCTTTCTTGCAAGAAATAATAGTGGAATTTGAGAGAACCTTAACTTTTTCAGCTACCCCACCATCCTTCAGAAAAAGCTTCTGGTATGCATTGATTTCATTGATTTTTCTTCCTATTTGTCTTTATCCCATCCAAAATTTTCCTCTTATTCTTTTATCATCTATTGATTTTAGTTGCAGAATCAGAGTCTACTTCAAGGCTAGGGAGTCTAAATTTTAGTAACTTCCAGTCTCAGACAGACGAGACTTCAGGTTTTCTAATTTTGATTTTCTCTGTTGTGCTCTGTTCCTAATTCTTGTTTGGGAATTGATTTGTACACCCACCATGATGATTTGCTAGAATTGTATTTGTGTTGGCCTTGGCATGCTTTCAGGAAGTCACCCACAGATATTGCCAAGAAAAGAAATCTGTATGTCTTGATTCGCCCAACATATTTCCATATACATTGTTTTATAAAGCAGAATTGTATTAGAAATTGCAGTCTTAATTGAGTATGGAGTCCTGATGTCACTTATAATCATTATTTGGTTCAGACCAGAAATTAAATAGGAATTCGAGTTGTTAATGGAAATGTGCATCTAGATAGTGCTTGCCTATAACATTGGACTTGCTCTTGTACAGACATTGTGCCGATTTTTTATCATCAATGCTGGCCCTGGTTTTAGGCTGCTGTGGAGGACAGTGTAGTCTTTTATCGATAGAAAAACCACTTCAAAGATTCATGTACTCTCAATGAGGCTGTTCTTCTATTTGTATTTAATTAATTAATGTTCCGTCTTCTAGAAATACTGTGACAGTGTCTAGCAGTTGTTTTTGACATGCTTCTCTAATTTGGAAGGGCAGGGTTCTCAGAGTTTGGTGAATATGTTCCCATGGAAGACAGCTATGGATTCAAGCTGGAAGAAAGAAGCATCCCATCAAAAGCTCCCGTCTCCTAGAAGTATGCAAGTATATATTAGATTTCATTAGGGAGTCGCAGGCTTTTGCAAGTCAATGGTTATATGTTGTTATATGAGGTATCATATTTAGTGGATTCCATTTATGTGCATGTATTTTTCACATGAGGTATCATATAATGCTTTGGGAGTTTTTATTTTCAGTATGATTGAACCTTTTAGTTTGATGAATAGGATTTATTTTGTGAATAGAATTCTTATTAAACAATCATATGAATTATTTTTTGAATGACTATCGGGTGTAAGATTCCAAAAAAAAAAATCTGACGATATTTTTATTTAATTGATTTTTAATAATTTACAGATATTTTAGCGACGGACCAAATCCGTCACTAATTTCTGAACAAGTTGAAAATCAACGACGGATTTGGGTCCGTCGCTCTCCTCATATTAGAGACGGACCAAATCCGTCACTAATTTCTAAACAAGTTGAAAATCAACGACGGATTTGGGTCCGTCGCTCTTCTCATATTAGCGACGGACCTTATTCGTCGTTAATATTTATAATGACGACGCCTTATTTTCGATTTTTGCGATGGATTTTTATTTTTTGCGACGGATCATATCCGTCGCTACTATGCGACGGACCTTATCCGTCGCAGATTAAACGACGGATTTTATCCGTTGAAAAAGAAAAACGACCCAGTAAACAGCGACGGACCAAGCGACGGACGAAATCCGTCGTATATTTGGTTTTACGACGGATTTGGTCCGTCGTAAATTCACGATTTTGGCGTAGTGAACTCTCTCTCTCATGATGTCGTTTATGTTTCTCACATGATTTGATGTATGGATGATCATATGCTCATGCCGTGTTGATTTTTATACGTTGTTGCTTCATATTTCGTATGCTTTCATTACTCTTATGTATATGATTTCTCAACATGGAGGAAGTGTTAACTTCCTTATTAACCCACACCACACACATACACTTTATTTATAATATTAATGATTTGCTTGTAGGAAAATTTGAATTGTATGTTGAACAACATGAGAACATAGTGTTGAATATGTTTGATGTTACATTGGTAGTTGACATGCTATGAGTCACTATTCCTACCCTTAGGTTGGTCAGGAACATGAGGAAAGCGAAGGTGGTTCCGTTGGTAGGACCACCTTAAGGCTAAACTCATGGGTTTGGACGAGTATGTGTGGGCGGCAGTAGTCAGGCTACATGTTTCGCTTGTACTAGATGTCATTCCGCCACATACTTGCTTGGGCTTGTGCGGTTTAGTCCACTGGCTGACCCACCTGGTTTATTAACCATGTTTGCTCACATATGTATGGAAACTGAAATACCCTACCACCGTTGTAGCCCAATCAATACCAGATGGAATATTGATCCACAGTCTCGTGAGCCGGGCATGGTGGAATGAGACACTATGTCCGAGCTGTCGGCCTACGCTGGGGTAACGCGCCTCCCCGTAGTGACCACGAGCGACCCCTAATTCAGCACCCCTCATGTGCTTGAAGTCGGGGATGGGAGAAACCCGACGGGGTCAAGGATCGCGGGGTCTCGGCCTCACACATTGGGGGGTCTTGGCCTCGCAACTAGTTCAGGGCATTTGATACGTGGGGTGTATCAGATTCCCAAATCTGCTGGATGAATGGACTTAACTAAGTACCTGGTTAACATCATCATTGCATGACATTAGCTAGGTTGGCCACTCGGCAGTCGAGGTCGCACTGAGGGAGTGTTGCATTGGCGATCGTTAGATGTTGTCGCACGAGGGAGTGTTGTGGTGAGGGCATATATCATATCATCCTGCATCCATGCACATTAATAAGACTAGATAGATGTTTATGATTGATTGTTTTTCATTAAATTCTTATTATAATTGATGCTTGTTGCGACTTAAGACTAATAGCACCCACTGAGTTGATCACTCACTCCCACTCTGGGACGGTGTTTTAAAACACCAACCAGACCCGTTCATAGATGTAGGTGATGCAGATTTCATGGAGCCTGGCGATGCGAACCTCAAGGAGGAGGACGAGTTCCCTTACTTCCAGTTGATGAGCAGGACCCCGTCGGATCAGTAGATGGGTCATTGGATCGCTGCGCAGAGGGCTCAGCTTTATTCCTTTTTGGCATATTATTCTTTGTGATTTTGTTGGGTGACACCATGTGTGACCCTTTATATTTTTCTTGGTCATGTATATGTACGTATATATATATGTACGCTAGTTCTCTTTCATTTCAGTCGGCAGGTGCATTTGTGCTTCATGTTCCAGGAACTCCAGGCTGCGCATTTAAACATAGATTAATCACATATTAATGAAAACTGATTACAAGTGACCCCGGGAACTCGGGAGTCGAGCGTATGCACGACCCCCGATTTTCAGGGTGTTAAAGCTGTCCAAGTCCAAATCGGTTGAGTGTCTCCCCTTATTCAATGCTTCCTCGGATGGATATGGGGGAGACTCCTCGCCCAATTTTTTGGCTGACTCATCTTCAGTTAACTCGCCCACCGCTCAGTCTATACCCTCGGAAGCCCCCTTCCACAAGAGCCCGACCCTTGAAGTGGACTTGTTGCCATTTTTCAGCAATTTAGGGGTTGATAGCTAGTGTAGTCCCTACCCCCCAGCCACATTCAGAGAATGCAGACTACAACAGACAAATTGTAGTGTTTGATTCCAGCTAGCCAGAAAGGAATGATGCAGAAGACCTACATGACAGGCAGAATACTAGGAATAAGAAGGAAACTAAACTCAGCCAGGAAGTGGCTAGTCAACTCGCAAATCCATGTCCGAAGATCATTGGCAGAAAATGATCCAAATTAAATCCGAACAGTGTCTCCATCAGGGGAGATAGGATTTCCAAGTTAAGGAACTTGCAGAGAAGGGCCGAGATGTCATGAGTTATCCATGACAGATAAAATTTTACTGTGGAATGTCCGAGGGATTGGCAATGCGCCAACTGTAAGGTCGCTGAAGAGGCTTATTGGATGTCATAAGCCTAGTGTAGTAGCTATTTTTGAGCCCATGATTAGGGATTTCAGAAGAGTTGTTGTTGCCTTAAGCTGGGTTTCCACTCCTTATGGTCCAACGTCGAGGAGGGAGGAAAGATCTGGGTGTTCGCCAATAACTAGCCTGGTATCTCAACTATCTTTAAATCCATTCAGATGATCTCCTTATCAGTTAACCTTCCCCCGGTCCATAATCAGGTAGTAATATCTTTCGTTTATGTTAGCTGCTCCAGGATTCAGTGTCGGGTGCTATGGGAAGAGATGGTAGCTATTTCCAAGAATGTTCAAGGCTCGTGGGTCGTGGGAGGAGATTTTAATGCCATTATTGACTCCACGGAGAGGAGCCAAAAGAGGTTCAACAAAGTCAGCTCCAAGGATTTTGCTGATGCAATTAATAGGGCGGGGTTAATCGATGTAGGATTTAAGGGGAACTGCTTCACGTGGTGTAACAATTAGTTGGGAGCCGCAAGGGTGTGGGCCAGGTCCGGAATATTTCTTCCAGAAGCTCTAAATGGTTGAGTTTGCCTTTGGCTTCAATGAGAATTGCATGGGCTCCACTACCGTCTTCAATTGTGGCCTGGAGCTGCAGAAGGTGCTCCTCAGCCTCTAAGACAGTTTGCTCCACTGACTTGATTTGAGCAAAGATATCGCTGAAAGTTTCTCTATTCCAGCTCTTCAGACTGATCTTGACCGATTGCATCTTGCTGATGAGATTGCACATAGGATCTGGATCGCTAACTGATTCCCAGGCTGTTTTTACTACCTGCGCAAATGAGTCGTGCTGGACCCACATTCTTTGGAAATGGAATGGTTTGGGTGAGGTTCCAGGCCAACTGGGAAAGGCTAGGAGTGAGGAGTGGTCCGAGTTGGTTCTAGACAGGTGTTCCACCTGAAAGGTAGGGAATGTGGTGTTCCAGCTATTGCTGATAAGCGTTTTTTTTCTGTGCAGTTCCTTACTATAGGTGGGCCAGCATTGTGTTCGACCTTTCCGAATGTGCAGGTTTTTCAGCCGGGGTCTCAGGATCCTTTTGTTAGCCTAAGCTCCCCTCTGTATTTCCTTCTTCCTATCATTGAAATACGCTTTTTCCGTTTTTTTTTTTTTTTGCAACAGATATCACAGATATATAGTGACGGGAGAGAGGGAAATGAGTCCGAAAAAAAACTTCACAGCCCACCTTAATGTATGTGTAACAACTTTATTTTTTATTTTTTTCAAAATGTGTCTGAGTTCATTTCCAAAAAATCGAGCTATGCAATCTGGAACTCCCTTACATAAAACAGGAGACCCAATCGAGAAAAACAGCTAAATAAATACAGACAAAACAGCACCTGGGATCACCGCATATTAATCGATCCCAAACCTACTTACATGAAACAGGAGACCCAATCGAGAAAAACAGCAAATAAATACAGACAAAATGTGTAACATCTACTCCATCTGTTGGTTGGGTTAGATATGTTAGGATTCAAAACTCAAGTGGGCTGAAACTGTTTTTGAGCCTCCCAAACTTTTGGAGCAACCTGTTATGCTGTTCCCTTCGTCCTATTGGGACTTAACCTTAATTATGATAGACAGGATGGTATATGTACCTTATGATGGTAACACGTGCTGACATGGTACATTATGAGATATGGTCAACCCGTGAAATGGTTTTGAAACTCAGTATGAGTCCTATGTGACTCCTCCAGGTGGACTCGAACTAGTAAGAAGGTGAGTCAACAGTTTTGATAGCCGATTGAGACCGTTTATTATTAAGCATAAGCACTTTTAAGGATCCCCTTTGCATCATTGGATCATCGAAGCCCAACGTATCTACTCGATCCCATGATCTTTTTTGAAGTATGTATACAAGCGTTTTATGGCCGTCCTAAACTTGGAACAATAACAGTTGAATTTTTTTTTTTTTTTTCCAATAAGATTCATTATTCAATGTAATTAAATAGGTTTATTGTGCTCATAATACAAACATAATATAAGTAGCCAACTTCAATCTTAGGCCTTGGGTGGTGCAAGTCCAGCCTTGAGCTTTTGAATGGTTGGAATGTCAGTCTTGAAAGCCGTGGCGAGGATCCCTTCGTCGATGCCAGTGGCGAAGATGGTGCTAGGGACAGACACTGTCCCAGCATTGGCGCTTCCAAAGGCAGAGAGGGCAGTAGCCGGGTCATTGGGGTTGGCATTGTACTGGTAGTGCACAAGTCCTTTGGGGAAGACGAACATGTCCAGCGTGTTGAGTGTTTGGGTGTAGAGCTTGTTGGTTGTGTCAATGAATCCCACTTCAAGGCTGCCTTCGATGACGAGTAGTAGTTCGGCTGCGCGGGGATGCATGTGGGGGGGATTTATGGAAAGGGATGGATACTGGAGGAAGGCGTACGAGACGCTCTGGCCATTGAGGGCTGGAAACTGGGCCATGCTTGCTTTTGTGACGTTAAAGGCTTCGGGCCAGTCCACTTGGAATGGAGCACGCATGCCGGAGAAGGTGAAGAAGGTTCCGTCAACGGTACTCCTGTTCGCTGGGATGATGAAATCGGATGTGATGTCTGGGTCACTTGCATGGGAGATGTGATATGTGGCCATGGTGATTACGAGCAAGAACAAGGTGTGGCTGAGAATGTTTGAAGCCATGGTTTGATGATCTGATGTGGTGTTGTAGTGTGTGATTGAAGGTGGGAGAGAAGGGTGCTTGTGTTGGATTTGTTGCATGGCTACGCATTGAGTGGGGATCCTCTGTTATCAGGTCAACAGAGAATTCCTGTTACCGTAATGGTTTGGCGTCCGAAGCTGTTTTTTATTTTTTTTACTTTTTGAGTGAGTGGTGACGTAGACCAATGGGAATTAGGGTATCAGGAATTCTCTGTTGACCTGATAACAGAGGATTCCGACTCCCATGGATTTTATATTGTTGGTGTGGACGAGCTTCGTGTTTGATGCGGGGCCCATTATAGACTAGGCGGACAGCTGGGGTTGAAATTCACAAGGCCGTTTTTGTGTTTTGTTCTTCTTTGGTTTCATGCCGGCCAAATCCACTCACAAGGCTTACAATTTCTATGCGTGGGTCCACCACGATGTTTGTGTGACATCTAATCCGTCCATCATGTGCACTCCCTCCTATTCTTCTTGATGCCCAAAAATAAGACGATCCTAAACTTGGGTTTCGATACCACAATAAAATCATGCCCAGAACCTCTAAAATCATGTGGTGTGGCCCATTGGGTTTTCCAATGGCCTGAGTTTTAGGTTTCCACTCTGGGTCGATTGATCGGCATATACATGGGGCCCACTTATCTAAAAGTTATTTATTTTTATTTATTTTTAATGGTGGGGATCTCCTCCCCAACTGCTATGTGTGATGAGGCCCAACTGACTTTTCCACGTGACTCCGTTAAACGCCACGTGGCATCGAGTTTCCCGAGAGGGGGTTGATGTGGACCGCACGCGCTTAAAGATTTTATTTTATTTTATTATTATTATTTTTTTTTTAAAGAAAAAAAGAAAGGTGGACACTTGCCTCTCGCATTGTATACGTGCAATCCGGCGAGGCCACGATGCACAAAAATAGATATCGACCCCAACTTTATCATATACCCAATGCAGAAAAATAATGCAGCAAAGAAAGCAGCCGTAACGGGGATTGGAGATGGCGGCGAGCCAGGAAATGGGGGGCAGCCGGAGCAACCCACAGGAGAGGTGACTGGCGGGGAGGGTGGAGGGAGAGCAGAATGATCGGGAAGGGGGTGAGGTTACCTCACCCCTTTGCTTGTCTTACCCCTTTTCTTGTCTTACTATGTCTGACCTGACCCATCCGTGCTTATAGATCTATACTTGATGTAGTCAACAGTGCTTCCGCCAAGATATTTTACAGTTTATTTTGGATTTAAGCTTGTGAAGTATGGCATGGTATTTAGGGGTGTACATCGAGTCGAACTGAGTCGAGCCAGCCTCAGCTCAACTCGGCTCGGCTCCTAGTTGACCCCAGCTCGAACTCGGCTCAGCTCGGTCCTTGAGCCTGACTGGCCAGCTCAGCTCGGTTCGATCAGCAGTTTGGGCCAATTCGAGCCAAGTTCGCCTGTGCAGCATTTTTACAAACACATGGACTGCACCTTCAAAATCTCACTGTATGTAAAACAACAGCAGTGGTTTTTTTTTTTTTTGTTAATCAAAACATTAATATCATCTCATAGATGGTAAAAGCTGTCACTAAAACAATATATAGTTCAAACAAAACCTAATATCCATCACATCAAAATAGAACTAGATTACCATGATACCTTAAATGACAAGTTCTCCCAACAAAAAGAAATATATCTAGAAACAAAACCATTGATGCCTCATTTCCATTTAGAAACAAACCCCATGCTCGACTCTAAAAATGTTCACACCCTTAATCTCCCTTCCTCTTAAAAGAGCATCCCTCCGTCGGCCTCACACGCCCTCCAGTTGGCTAACATAACATCGTTTGGCAGTTCCCACAGACCACAACAGTCTGCGAGTGGCTAAAAATAGTCGTAATATTAAAGCATCCCTGGCACTTCACATCCATGAAGAAAGAGTGGGGAGACTGAATGAGGCACTTTTTTTTTTTGAAATCCAGTGAGCTTTTTTTTTCAAGGAAAATCTGGAATGTATATCATCTCAACTGCTTTACAGGAGGATTCAGGGAGCCTTGAGGGGGGGTGTATCGTAAAAGAAAGGACATAAAGAGAAAGAAAGAAGAAAGCGAGGATGGGCTAGTTAGGTGGTGCGCAAGTTACCCAACCATGTTTTATCCAGAATGAGGCACTTGAGCTTGTGTCTCTTCTTCTCGAGCTCCGCCGGAGGATTCAGCAGACCGATATCGTTTGGCAGCACCATCTTCGAGAGGAATTCAAACGGCAGTAGCTTTGAAACCTAGCAGCAGTGGTTTTACATGTATTTTATCAAACACCTTCTAAGCAACATAAAAATCAAGAAAAAAAGGGTATTTGTTTCATATACATACCTTCCTTGCTACCAGCCACAATTCGTTGAGTCATGTCATCAAACACTTGGTGAGCAACATCAACATCAAAGTAACCGAGTCACCAAACTAGTGTGATTCGAGTTTGATTCGAGTTGGGTTCAATCTGAGTCGTGTCGAGCTCGGGCAAGCTCGAACTCGGCTCGAACTCATTTTCGATCTCAAAAAATTAGCTCGACTCTGTTCGAACTAGCTCAACATCGAACCGAGTTGAATCGAGCTTTTTCGAGTCAAGTCGAGCTAGCTAACCGAGCTAGCTTGGTTCATGTACACCCCTAATGGTATTAGGGATGTCAATGGGCCAGGGTTTTGAATATGCCTTTCCTAGTTGGACCACCTCAAGATGAGCTTGTGCTAGTGTGTGAAGGTCAAGGGTTGGGCTCGGGCTTGAAATTCATACCCATTTCTCAATCAAGCCAAGTTTAGACCTTGTAGGACAACCATCATCCCACATCAGTCCATTAGAGCTCGCAAGAGTAATTTTGTAGCATAACATGTCTTGTTACAGTGCCAACCCATGCCCCCATCTCTCTTTCTATGCTCCAATTAAACCAACCCACGAGCTCAGGCTAGCATAAGCATTTTGGGCCAGGCTCAGTTGGACTATTTTGGATAGTTAAAGGGCCAGGCCAGGCTTGGGCCTATGTTCAACAATGCAAGCTAACCCAGCCCATTGACACCCCTACATAACTGTCCTAGAAAAAAAAAAAAAAGTACCCAAAGAAGGATCTAGATGGAAGAAGGACATGGAAAGGCTAGCTTTTCAACTACGGTAACCATTTCAGTAATGAAAGTATGATCTGGAAGAACAAGCTGTAAAAGATCTCTATAAATACCAGAGGAATGCAATAGAGAAAAACCTAAACAAAAACCAATCAAACAACAACCAAACAAATCTATCCATTTATCTTTTATCTTAACTTATTCTAGGAGTTGCAGTAATTCTTAGCTATAATATTTAGTTTTAATCCAAATCTACACTCATACGTTGGATTTGTTCTCTATCTAATATCACGCAATTATTTTAAGAGAAGCATTCTTGCCATTGTTCCTACTGATCACCGGTTATGAACTTTTCCTTTTGTTTGATTGCAATAGTATTCTGAAAGTACTTTCTTGTGGAAGGCATAAAGTAATTCATCTTCAGAGGAAGAACCCCACCCTCTGATGTCTGATCGTTATAAACCACACAAGTCTACTGAAAAGGAAGAGATCTAGTATATATATTTATATATATATATATATATATATATATATATATATATATATATATATTCATATTGGACATATTTTCTTATTTCGATGCTTGGGGTAAAAGTTGATAGATTTGAATCAAGCCGTTGTATCAATTCTTGCACATGGATTCAATATCTAATTGGGTCAGGTTGACTTAGAGACCCAATTTAACTCAACTCCGTATTTTATAATTAAACCAGAAGAAATGTTAATTTCACTAATAAAATATAATTAAAAAAATGATGAGTAGGAAAATAGGCAAACTCACTAATGATAGCTTGATATACTTGCAGAAAATTTTTGCCAGCCTAATAAACCGGACGAGTGACTTAGTTCAAGTCATGCGGAGTTGTGTCAAATCGACCAAGTCAACAAGCCAACTTGAGGAGTCATGTCGAGTCAGAACCGAGTCAAGCACCCGGTGACTCAATTTCTAGACGAGGGTTTCGAGTGCTCCTTTTAAGTGGTTGTTTGGGTGTTCCACAAAATGAGTGGAGTTCAATGCACCTCAACCCTTGCGTAAATACAGATTATGTGATGACACATGCAAGAGGTTTGCTCTAATACACACTACAAGAAGAAGGACCTTTATCGGCGCTTTTAAGCGCTGGTAAAAGCCCTAATAGCGCCGGTATTTTCTTTTACCGGCGCTAGGCAAGCACTGATAATTGGGGTGTCGGTAAAAGATTTATCGGCGCTCGTACATTTTTAGCCGCGCTTGTCTGAGCACCGGTAATTATTTACCCTTTCCGGCACTCATTCTGCCTTTACCGACGCTTTTGTAAGCACTGGTATTTCTGACAGAAGCGCCGACATAACTGTAAAAAGCGCTAGCAAAAGTCTATCCAAGCGCCGCTAAAAGTATTGTTTTTGAACACTATTTCACAGAAAAGCACCACCGGTAAAAGTCTTTGTATAGATTTTAAATGCCCTAATAGGCCAATAATATTTTTTTATTACATATAATTCAATTGAAAACCCTGCATTTTTTTTTGAAACATAAAAAATAATGCAATACAATTAAAATTGAATATTAAATAAAATTTATATTACTTCATAATAAAAAAATCTAACATTTATTACAATAAATTAAAAATGGTCTTGAATAAATAAATAAAAACAAATCCTCTATATGGTCCATTCGTAGCATGAGTGGCGTTAAAAGGCTGAAGTGCTTGTAGGCCTAAATTCAGGCACAATTGATTAAAATCCTACACACGAGGAAAAAAAATAGAAGTCAAAAAGTAGCATTCAACAAATTGATGCATGAAAATAATCAATCATTTGATCCTATCCTTAAAAAGTCAAAAACTATCAAGGCAACAAATGTTGCAACTTGAATTCCATTACATCCATTGACCCTACATTGATGCATGTGTTTTATCCACTCCTGTCCATCCATATGCACCCTTCACACGTGACATTCAAGTGTACACGTGACCAATATCAGTGGTGAATCTAGTTCATTAATTACAATTCTATGATCTGCTTTAGGTGACATGGATGAAACCGGATTGTATCTAAGATGTGTTGAGAATCTAAGCAAGAATCTTTTACATAATGATCATAATAATAGTAGTAAAGGAACAGATATAGAAAGTTGAGAATCTATTAGCATCTACAACAACTCTCAATTTAATTACACTCTAATATTAACAAAAAAAGAAAAAAAGAAAAAATCAAAGAAAACCATTCCAAAATATCAAAGCATTACCTTTTTAAATCTGCAGGAATTTCAGTTTACTACAACTGAATATCAGAAAAATGAAATGAAGAATCTAGAGAAAGTTTCTTCTTCTTCTTCTTTTCTTTTGCATTGAAGGAATTTCAATTTAAGCCATGCTTGAATCCAAGGTTACTTCAAACATGAGGAATTTGAATTCACAAAAATATTGTTTAATTTTCTACATACCTTTTTAAACTCTAGAAATTCAGTTAATTTTACTTATTTTTAGCTGGTGAATTGTTGAGGGTCAAATATTATATATTAGACCCCAGTTATTACTTGGATCTACAAGCAGAATATTGCGTAATGGTTGATTTAATCGTGTTTGTGATGCAGAGTGTACTTACGAGCTTAGACTGAAAAAGGATGATAAAGTATAGATTTAACGCTCTGATGACACCAAAGGCAAGGGACAGACTCTAGGAGACCAAGATCAACGGAATTACACGCCAGAGATCCGCGAAAATTGAGAAACTGAAGCTCAAGCGGCCTGAAAGTCAGCCAAAATGCAAGATCACTGGGTTTCCATCATCTGTTCAGCTCGAAACTTCATACATGGCTCGAGAACCAAAAACTAACCATACACGTCAAATTTCAGCCATTGGTTCCCTCTGAAAGTGGCCCAACGGACAGATCAGCCCATAAATCAGTGATTTGAGGCCCGCCTGGTATCTAAAAATGCTTCAATTTTGTTCTAAACTCCTTAAATGGAGTGACACATCAAATGGATGGAGCGGATGTCTCACGAACATCACAGTGGACCCTATATATACAGTGCATGTACATAGTGTACACGCACCGGCCGTGCATCAGACGGTCAGCCTGGTCAAAGACGGGCTGACCCGTCTTCTTCTTACGTAGGGACAGCGGATGGACGCTGTCTGTCCGTTTTTGGCTAGTGGGCTCTACTCATCATCTGGTTCGATGATCTGAACCATCCATTGCATCACGAGGGTAGCTACAACCCTCACCAAGCTCGCCTTTTGGTCCCATGCACGTGTACGCACGTGAATTGTCAAAGAATGCAGGATGAACGGCGGAAGAAAAACAGCAGTGGACTGCATCAAAACTCGACAAAAAAACCAGTCCATTCTGACTAAAATTTTGAGAGGAATCTGATTAACGGGGTAGATTTCATCAAAAGCATCACTGCGGGGCCCATCGAACATGTCAGCACGATGACGTGCGAATAGCGTGCGTCCGTGAAAACTGAAATTTCCAGGGAGTTGCAAGGCCCAAATCACAATATTTTCGACGATCTGAACCGTCCATCATGTAGAGGACCCAAGAAAGTCCTAAGGGACAGTGTTTCTTTGAAATTTGAGCGAAGAAAGTGGCAATTTTTGAAGCCCCGAACTTGGCTGCGAAAACACTTTTGCTGCGCATGCGATAGCTTTCCAAATCCGATTTCCAGCACTCTAGCCACTCCAGTAGTTATAAAAAGAGTTCCAAAACGTGGAGGAGGGATTGAATCTGGAGGGCAGCCAAGCTTTTTGGACGTGGAAGAGAGAGAGAGTAGAAGATTTGTTTCCTTTTCCTTTTCTTTTTCTTTTCTTTCTTCTTTTTGTTTAATAGAGATTTAGCCTAATCATGTTTAGATCAGGCTAAACCTCTTAGCTAGGGCTAAGAGGTGAAGCTTGTAGTCTGATGGGGGAATCTTTCGCTTGTGCTTTTTGTTTATATTGAACTGATGCGGATTTTAGTCTATTAATGGGAATGTTTTTAGTTTTTAATGGTCTGTTGTGACTAAAATTATAATGGGTCTGCGATAGCTTTGAGCATATTCCTATCCTTTTTTATGTTTATGATGTCAGGAAGCCCTGTTGTTCACCATCGTCTCCTGGGCATGGTCGGATGACGGTACCCTTTCTAACCTTCATAGCATGTTGATTGGTTAGTAATTAGTTTAATTCTGTTGTTTACTCTGTCTCATGGGCATGGTCTGGTGATGGAATCCATTCTAATTCATATACCTTTCATCTCTTTAAAATTATATCAGAGGAAGTTCAGTTTAATTTCCATGATTCTTGAAGCAGGCATAAGATCTCCCTGATCTCTACAAGTGGATCCTCTGAATCCCTAGTTTCTTATTTCTGATTTCTCTTAAGTTTTACATAATTATTTCACAATTATTCCCTAAATTCCATTCGATTTAGATTTCATCTTAGGCTAGTTCTATTTCTACCTAGTTTCAGGTAACGTACAAGTATCAGTCCCTTGGGATTCGACCTCGGTCTCACCAAGTTTATTACTACATCACAACCCTGCACTTGGGGAGTGAATATGAATCTCTGATTTCAATTTTTCCAAAAACCCATCTTAGGATTATTTTCCATATGCTTGGCTGATCAACTGGATTCCATGTTTTAATCCAATCAAAATTGCATGGCACACAATTGGAGTTGAAGAATGTAATATCAAAAGATTCTTTTCTCAAGAATGTAATATAAAACATGACAGAAAAAAGATCCTAGAATGTATATTTGTTGGAATTTCACTACAAAAAATGGTAGGTTCTGGTAATATTCTCCCATTGAATTAGGTGTGAAATATTCCTTTTCACTCTCTGTTTGAAGGTTACCAATCAGATAAAGCAAGGAGTGATTTTAGAAATCTACAAAATCTGCATTTAAAAAAGGAGGAGCCAAGCTAACATTGCAAGGCCCATCACATTTTCACATTTTTTTTTTTACTGAAATTTCTATCCAAGCTGTCCCTAAATCATGTGGTTGGAAAAACTTTTAGGAAACAAGTCATCCATGGGCCTTATAATAGGAACATTTCATAAAGAACTCACATTCAACAAAAAAAAAAAAAGAAGCAAAAAAAGAAAAGCCTATAAAATAGTGGCATGGCTCTGGATCATTTGGGTTTTATGATTTCGGACATATGGAGTATCCACAGTTAGGTATAATAGATGAACGGTTTGGATCTCATACATATGTGTCTTCCGTACTTGACATAACTAAGATATTAGCATCTAGCACTGGATACTTGATGATTCATACAACAATGAAGCACTTTGGCATCTGCAAAAAACAAAATGACAAGTGGAATTCTGCATATTACTGGTTTGCATTGGAACAAATAACCAACCAAATGGACTATACAATGAAAATTAAAGAATAAAACACATTGAAAGAATAAATTTTCATTAGTCAAAGGTTAAAACTTACAATTTCCCAAACAATCTTAATTTGAGGCCCTGCCCCATCTAAAGATGGGCCCCCATGGTTTGAGTTTGGATCAATACATGTATGCCCATGATTTGAGCCTGACTTGTCTTAGGCTGAAGTGTCCTGTTACCTGTTACAAGTGTGGCCAGTAGTTGTGAGATATAAACTTTAATTTGATAAGCTCTGTCAAAGAATATAGAATATAAATATCAATTGTTTAGGAAAAAGATGGACAGTGATTAGATGGTAAGGTACACCCAATTAGATTTGGTTGGGTTATGGCAAAAAGAGAACTTATAAATTCCTAGATGGCCAAAGAGAACTTAGATGGTAAGCTCAATCAGTTTCTCATAAAGAATTTGTTTCTAGAAAATAAATTCTTTAGCAACTTATAAATTCCTAGTTTCCAAACAACCCAAAATACAGATTCGTTACATCACATATGGATAAGGAATAGAAGATTATAACCAACTTATTTGGAAGTGTAAACAAACAGATGCATATGAGTTCTACTGTGTGGTTGTAAGTAATCAGATTACATGCAAAATCATTCATGTTGATAGCTTCCAACATTCTCAATCTGCAAAATCATTCATGTTGATAACTTCCAACATTCTCAATATGATCTAACATGAACCTTGCATGTATTTGGGGTTCTTTCGGAATGGGTCTACTTCCATGTGTGGAATATGTCCATCCAACTGTACGTTAGAGCCATAAATCTAGTAGTAGTGATTTCATACTTGTGTTTTTGTTGCAGCATTTGTATCTAAATCAAATGAATAATACCCCTCATTACTGTTTAAGAAAGAACAGATTTTCACCACTTACAGATGAAAAGTAAGAGGACTCAATAGGAAAGTTTCAGCCCTCAGAAAAGGAGTTCTTAAGACAGAAAAGTATATGCATATATAGTTAAAGCTTTGGAAAAATCTGATCTATAAAATACTATTTTTCAAAATGTATAAGGAATTGAATAAAATGATCCCTCTATGCAGGAGACATGTTTGTGTTCCCCCAAGGGACTAGTGCACTACCAATTCAACTCCAATACTAATGATTCCTCTCAAACGCTTGCAATCTCTGCCTTTGGAAGCGCGAATGCCGGGACGGTGTCGCTTCCGGCAACCATCTTTGCGACGGGCATCGATGATACAATCCTTGCTACATCATTCAAGATGGATGTCACGACTATTCAAAAGCTCAAGGCTGGACTTGCACCCAAACCCTAAAATGATTATGGATATTGGCGTGTTGTTTTTAAGTAAGGGAAGAGAATAAAATTCAATTTGATTTGGTTATGGTAGGCTTAGTTCCTATCTATTTATTGTTATCTTGTGATTTTTATTTTTATTTATTTATTTATTTTTAATTCAAAATCAAGTTTATGCATGTGTTTGGTTGCACCAATCGTGATATTTTGACGTTATGAAACAATTGTTTGTATGAGCATGCATGTTTGGTTCAATATAAACAATTCTATTTCTATTTGCAAATCGAATGGTGTTCTGTGGAATTATAAACTCTTATTTAGAAGAAAATTACTGGGATTATTAGAAAGATTCACCATTTATGGCCTCCCTTTTATGATTGAGTAGATAGAACCACCCATAAAAATTGGGGCTAGATTTTCCGATATGAAATATGTATATGTTTTCCAGTAAAATGATCCAGTGATGATTGTACCTGGTGGAATTATTACGTGTACACACACACACACACACACGCACACTATCCCATCCAAAAATAAAAATATGCTCTGAAATTCAAGTTAAATGCTAGGTCCTGGTGGGGGTAGTACCCAATCTGCAGCCTGTTTCAACACACTCCTTTTTTCTTGTTTTTTTTTTTTTTCACACACACTCACACCCACACACACCACAGTGGGTATTCTAGCCCGTTAGTCTACCATTGAGCCATGAGTAGGGACCCAGCACACCTATCCTTGTCTACTAAGCTGTTGTTTGTCGCCATCTCAATTTATACCGATTGTGGTAACTGTCAGCTCATGTTGCAACCCTGTTACAACACCTTGCTAGTCATTGTTACTAGCTGTCGTTCTTCAAGACTTCACAAATTAAAGAAAATATCATCTTTGTTTATGAGATTTTGAATAAATACACACAGACCTTTCAAGCTCAAGTTATTCTCTCACACCTAGTCGTTGTTCAAGACATTGCGCAAGAAAGTATCTTTATCATTTGTCCTTGGGATTTAACTTTTTTTTTTTTTTTTTAATTATTATTATTTTAATGTGAGATATATTCAACGAAAAAGATGCCGCAAGCGGCTTACAGCTCATGATTCGGGGTGGGCCGATAGCAAAAAGAAAAGAGCCCCCCTATCATATGACTATACAGCTCGAAAACAAAGGAAACAAAGGCTAGGACATCTGCAGATTTCCTAAGCCCATTTTGTCGAGAAAGAGGATGCCCCGGATCGTGGGCGGAAGGGCCTCCCAAGAACGGAAGTCGCGGTCTTTCTAACATTCACTACCTAGCCTGGCCAAGCTATCTGCCACTGAATTAGCCTCTCTGGGCGTATGAGCAATTTGGATCTCCAAGGATTTTTTATTTTTTATTTAAAAAAAAAAAAAAAAAAAAAAAAAAAAAACAGAAGCTTCATTCAGATGAGGAAAATTACAGGGACTGTACTTCGGGTGATCCCGAGTCCACCAAAACAAGGACTGTGACCACCCGCTGGACTCAATTCTCATCATCCAATACCAGATGGACCAGCAGGATCTCTTACTGTTGGATAGGGCCCGAAGATATGACATGATGCCCCCCCTATCAAAGGGTTAGGATTGTCCTATGAGAGACAATTTTAGCCTTTGTCCATATATAGTATAGAACTACAACGGTACAAATTACTTATCTCTGACAAGTTGGAGATGTTATTGTCTTGTGATATTGGAGCAGATTATATGAGACCCGGCCTCACTCAAGATGGTGCAGCCCTTACTGTGGGGCCCATCTTAATGTATCTGTTCTATATACACACCGTCCATTCTTTTTTCTTTTTCTTTTTTCAGATCATTTTAGGGCATGATACAAAAATGAAGCAGATCCAATTATCAGGTGGACCATACCGTAGGAAACAATGATGATTAACCACTAATAAGCCACAAAAGTTTTGGATAAAGCTGATATTTTCTTTCTCCCTCCTCGGAGCTTATGTGACCTTATCAATGGATTGGATGGCAAATAAACACTACCTAAAAATTAAGGTGCACCCTAAGAAGTTTTAAATTGTAGGGCATTCAATAACCACTGTTTCCTAGAGTATGGTCCACATGAAATTTTGATCTTCTTCATTTTAGGATCGTACCATAAAATGATATGGAAAAATGGATGGACGGCATGGATATAGAATAGATGCATCAATGTGGAGTGATATAGAAGAGATGCATCAATGCGGGCCCCAATGTAAGGGTCGCACGTCGAGTCTTGGGTGAGGCCGGGGTCTCACCTAAGCCACTCCCATTTCACATATGAGGTGTTAAGTCCAGCGTATGGAATACAAGTTAAGGTCCACCCAGCTGATAATTTATGATTTATCATCTATATATGTGCAACATCTTTTTATTAGGTTGGTCTCACCATGAAACTTGCCTAGTACAAAAATCAGCCCCATCTACTTATCAAATGAGCCACATTATTGAAAATAATGTATAGCCATTAATGAACAGCACAATACAAGTGTGGTCCACTTGATAAGCGGATGTGTCCGAATTTTGCATGAGCTGATTCTCATTATGAGGCAAACTTATTAGACGGGCTAATTGTCTCACACGCCTGAAGCATATATTGGTAGTTATTTGATGGTAGATCATGACTTGTGGTCCAACCGATTATACTTTAGACCCTTTCTTTATATGTTTATCCTATTTAATAATTTTAAATATTTATAAACATTTCAAATATTTTTCATTTATGCATGACTAGTTTATATCGCAGGTGCAAATGATATCATGGATAGTGACGGTAGAAAGGGAAATGAGTCGAAAATAAACTCCTCAATGTATGTGTAACGTCTACTCCATCTGTTGGTTGGGTTTGATATGTTAGGATTCAAAACTAACTTCACAGGAAACTGTTTTTGAGCCTCCCAAACTTTTGGAGCAACCTCTTATGTTTGTTCCCTTCGTCCTATTGTGACATACCTTATGATAGACAGGATGGTGTATATACCTTGGTAACACATGTGCTGACATGGTACATGTGAGATATGGTCAACCCATGAAATGGTTTTGAAACTCAGGATCGAGACCGTTTATCATTAAGCTTAAGCACTTTTAAGGGATCCCTTTGCATCTTTGTATCATCGAAGCCCAATGTATCTACTCGATCCCATGATCTTTTTTGAAGTATGTATGCAAGCGTTTTGTGGTCCTAAACTTGGAACAATGACCGTTGATCATGTTCCAATAAGATTCATTATTCAATGTAAATAAATAGGTTTATTGTGCTCATAATACAAACATAATGTAAGTAGCCAACTTCAATCTTAGGCCTTGGGTGGTGCAAGTCCAGCCTTGAGCTTTTGAACGGTTGGAATGTCAGTCTTGAAAGCCGTGGCGAGGATCCCATCGTCGATGCCAGTGGCGAAGATGGTGCTAGGGACAGACACTGTCCCAGCATTGGCACTTCCAAAGGCAGAGAGAGCAGTGGCTGGGTCATTGGGGTTGGCATTGTACTGGTAGTGCACTAGTCCTTTGGGGAAGACAAACATGTCCAGCGTGTTGAGTGTTTGGGTGTAGAGCATGTTGGTTGTGTCGATGAATCCCACCTCAAGGCTGCCTTCGATGACGAGAAGTAGTTCGGCTGCGCGGGGATGCGTGTGGGGGGGATTTATGGATAGGGATGGATACTGGAGGAAGGCGTACGAGACGCTCTGGCCATTGAGGGCTGGAAACTGGGCCATGCTTGCTTTTGTGACGTTGAAGGCTTCGGGCCAGTCCACTTGGAATGGAGCACGCATGCCGGAGAAGGTGAAGAAGGTTCCGTCAACGGTACTCTTGTTCTCTGGGATGATGAAATCGGATGTGATGTCTGGGTCACTTGCATGGGAGATGTGATATGTCGCCATGGTGATTACTAGCAAGAACAAGGTGTGATTAAGAATGTTTGAAGCCATGGTTTGATGATCTGATGTGGTATTGTAGTGTGTGATTGAAGGTGGGAGAGAAGGGTGCTTGTGTTGGATTTGTTGCATGGCTATGCATTTTATATTGTTGGTGTGGACGAGCTTTGTGTTTGATGTGGGGCCCATTTTAAACAAGGTAGAGGGCTGGGGTTGAAATTCACTAGGCTGTTTTTGTGTTTTGTTCTTCCTTGGTTTCATGCCGGCCAAATCCACTCACGAGGTTTACAATTGCTATGCGTGGGGTCCACCATGATGTTTGTGTGACATCTAATCCGTCCATCATGTGGACTCCCTCATGTCTTCTTGATGCCCAAAAATCAGGGCGATCCTAAACTTGGGTTTCCATACCACAATAAAATCATGCCCAGCACCTCTGAAGTCATGTGGTGTGGCCCATTGGGTTTTCCAATGGCCGGAGTTTTTGGTTTCCCTTCTGGGTCGATTGATCGGCATATACAAAGATGGTGGGGCCCACTTATCTAAAAGTTGTTTTTTTATGGTGGGAATCTCCTCCACAACTGCTCCGTGTGATGAGGCCCACTTGACTTTTCCACGTGACTCCATTGCATGCCGGCTGGTGGCATCGAGTTTCCCGAGAGGAGGTTGATGTGGACCGTACGTGCTTGCAGATCTATTCTTGACGTAGCGCATAGTGCTACGGCCAAGAGATTTTACAGTACATTTTGGATTTAAGCTCGTGAAGTATTGCCTGGTTTTGGTTAATAATTGTATACGAGTCGAGCTGTTAGCTCCGTCAGCTTGAATAGCCTCAGTTTGAAATTGGATTCAAACTGAATTGAGCTGATTTTTGGAGGTTGAAAAAATTTCGAGCTGTGTTCGAGCTTGAACGTGCTCGACTCAACTCAGACCGAGCAACGACTCAAATTGACTCGAATTGAATCAGCTTAGTTATTTTGATATTGATGCTGCTCACCGGGTGTTTGATAAAATGACTCAAGAACTATTGTTTCAGGGTGGGTACATTCTCCACGAGATCAGTTGGTGGCGAGGAAGGAATGAATACAAAACAAACCACAGGGTGTGTACTTTTCCATGGGATTAGTTAGTGGCAAGGAAGGAATGAATACAAAACAAACTACAAAAAAAATAAAAATAAAAATAAAAATTGCATCATAAAACTACCCGCATATCTTGATTTTGATTTTGAATTTGCTCATGCGTGTTTGATGAAATACCTATAAAGAGTTGTTACTATTTTACATTATGTGAGAAATTGTCCGACAGCGACTCGGTGGTGGAGCGTCTCACTTGCTGGTGGGAACCTCATCCTACTCAAGGGCCTTCTGCCCCTTTCCATTCCCTGATTCCTTGTTTTATTCTTTGGGAGCTCTGAAAGGCGAGGAATGCTTCCAGGTTTGACAACTCCAAATTAAGCACGGGGACCGTTATATCTCGCATCGTTGGTTGGGTGAGTTGGATTATTAATAGATGGGACGTCCCTTCTCACGCAGGAAGTAACATGGCTTTGTTCTCTATGGGAATTTGTGGCCAACCCCGCCTTGATGAGCCAACTCAGGTGGTGTATTCGAGAAAACTGCCAATTGGTTGGTGAAACTCAACGTTGATGGTTTGTCTCGAGGCAATCCAGGGGTGGCCGATGGAGGTGGAGTGTGCAGAGGAGACAAGGGTGAACTCCATTTTTCTTTTTACGCTAGGTATGGTATAGCCTTAAACACTAGGGTTGAGCTGCAAGTCGTCCATGATGGCCTGGTCCTCTGTCTTTAGCATGGGTTGAAGAACATTTTGGTTGAATCCGACTCCCTTCTGGTGGTGCATCTCCTGTTGGGCTCATCTCAATCGGGGTGGAAGTGGAGTTATTGGATGAACAGAATCCGGAATCTTTCTAGGCATTGCCAGGTAATGTTTAGTCATGTTTGTAGAGAAAGCAACGGGCCGGCTGATGGAATGGCCAATTTGGGCAGCAATAAACAAGGTTCGTACCTATTTTCCCCCCTTCCTGACCTTCCTCAGGTGGTTAAGGGCCTCCTGTTCCTTGATAGAGTGGGGCTGGGGGTGGTCAGGAAACGATCGTTAAGGTAGCTCGTCCCCCGGCACCTCTGTCTGTTGGCGTCTACTTTCAGTTTTGGGTCTGTCCCTTTCCTTTGACCCTTGTTTTGGCGCTCTCCTCTCCCTATCTGTTTTAGTTGTTGCATATGATAGGTGTGGCTCGCCCTTTTTTTGTTGGGCCCCACCCGAAGGGTTGTAAATTTTTGTGTTTAATGCAATCCAGGCATATGACATTAAAAAGAAAAGAAAAGAAGATGCATTCAAAGTGTTTAAGAAAAAGTTGCACAGGCTCGAACTGGCCCTAGCTGCTGACCGAGCCGAGCCAGCCAAACAGGCTTGAGGACCGAGCCGTACCGAGTTCAAGCTAGTGTTAGCTAATGGCTGAGCCGAGCCGAGCCACGCTAAGCTCAACTCGGATTGACTTGTGTACAGCTCTAGTATTAGGGATGTCAATGGGTCATGCTTTTGTATCAGCCTTTCTGCGTTGGCCCACCTCAAGCTGAGCTTGTGCTGGTGTATGAAGCTTGAGGGCTAGACTCGGGATTAAAATCCATACCCATTTCTCAATCAAGCCAAGTTTAGACCATGTAGTACAGCCATCATCCCACTTCAGTCCATTAGAGCTTGTAGGAGTAATTTTGTAGCATAACATCTTGTTACAGCTCCAACCTATGCCCCCATCTCTCTTTCTATGCTCCAACCAGACCAACCCATGAGCTTAGGTGTAACGCCCCGACTTTTCAGGACCCGAGTACACGACCCGTTTCCTAAAAACCCGAGTGTTAACCTTAAAGGATGGTCAAATTCGAGTATATATATTTTTTTCCTTTATCAGAGTAAGCAAATGAGCGTAGTGTGGACAAATCGACATAAAGAAAAATTTCATTATCATTCAAATATGCCCATAATGACTTATACAAACCAATGTCTCCAAAATTTACAAATACAAGAATTACATGACCTAATATATGAGAAAATAATAGAAAGCATATAAATATAAGCCGCAAGATCACACAGCTCCTCCAAGCATACAGTCAAGCATTCCTGGTGATCGTACCCTGCTCCTTATCAAGTTTGAACATGCATATCACTTAAGCCACCTGTACTACCTGTACGGTTTTATATTTGATGGATGAGTGACCAACTCAGTATGAATTTCCCTCAAGATTACACATCGCCGCATTAGGTAAGAAATAGTATAAAACATACTGACAACCAAAACAGAGTAAATGCAGTCTTGTTAGATGCATGGATGTATGAATGTAATGATCGACCCGGGTAAAACATCCAGATAGGCAATGTCCCGGGAAAAACATCTGGACGGACATTGGGGTCGTCACCCAGGGATAAGACTGGTCATAAGCGCAACATTCAGCGTAATCGCAGGGCAGAGTGATCCAAGTCAATATCGTCATCGAATGACTGGTCATAAGCGCAACATTCAGCGTAATCGCAGGGCAGAGTGATCCAAGTCATTGAAATATGCCATATATGCATGATTAGCCAAGTCATTATTAATCCATTTACAACCAGCCAATTTAGGTAAGCTCAAAGCTCACTACGGGGAGCACATGGCCCAGCGTAGGCCGACGGCTCGGGCATAGTGTCCCATTGCCACCATCCCCGGCCCATGAGACTACCACCTTAGGATGTTTAATGGAACCCCATCGACTAGTGACCAATCACATTACAATATATGGGGCTTACCATCGCATGGTTGCACAGAATAAAACATTGAACCCATATAGGGAAATACTAGAACAAAGCCACATATGGCGATATCAAAGTAGGCCACATAGGGCCGATATCAAAACCATACGATAAAGACTATCCTTAAAAACCATTGGGCACAACAACCCTGGATGGTAGGCCCACATCAATTGTCCATCTAGACCACCGCTCAATAACCACCAAGTCAAAGGTCCATTACGATCACAACTTGTCAAGTTACATCTCAAGTATGGGTATACATTCATATGTGGGAATTTCCCCCTAATGTACCAGTTTAAGTTCCATAAGCAAACCACAAGCATGAACAGTTATACAGGATAATCATAAAGCATATAATACAACAATTCAATTTCCACTAGTTAACACATGTGATTATAAAGAGAGATATTAATTATGAATTTAAATAACAACTATAACTTAAGCTAATGAAAAGATGGAAAGCTCAAAGGGAAGAATCATCACCTTATACTTTGAACTGCCTACCAGTGTCGTTAAGTGCTTGCGCCCTTAAAATTAAATCCTACCATAGATCATGAGCTTACATCATTAGATCCAAGTTCTACGCACTTCCTAGGTTTAAGATCATATCCTAGGGTTTGAGTCATCTATCTTAGGGTTTTTAATGTGGAATTAGGGTCTTCATCCTAGAGTTTGGGTTTAGGATAGATTTTTAAGGTTAAACCCTAGTAGTGTGTAATTATTTATAATGTTAATTTAATAGTTATAAAATATTTACTAACATTAGTGTTATAGTTAATATTGGTTAATAATTATTATGATGATAATTAATATTATAATATTTTATCTATGATAAGACAACTTATTAATTTTAATTTCTTGTATATAATAACTATCATTAGAATAGATAATTTACTAATGGTCATGCATCTTAATATTTAACAATCCTATTAATAATGGAAATAATAACCATGTTAATTTAATAATTAGAAAATAATTGTTAACATTAGTATTATAATTAATATTAGTTAATGTAGCAAAATAATCATTGTAGTGACACCAACGACTATCCAAAATGAATATTTAAGAATAATAAACAGGATACTAATATTTAATAATTGAAATTTGTTTGTAATAACCAGTTTAGCATAATGGTCTACTAATGGCTAACCATATCTAATATTAATAATCCTAATAACAACAATGGTAACAAATGATAATAGTGCATCGGAACAAGGCTAGAATGGAGAGGAAAGGTTGACTCACCTTGATGACTCGGTTCGAACCGAGTTGACTCGGCCCAACACAACCACTCTTCCCTACATTCTCTCTCCTTCTTCATTTCTGCTTCTGGGAAGTCCAGAGGTAGCTGGACTCGACTCAAGGATGGGCCAACTCAACTCAGGTGAGTCGAGTCGACTCGCTAGCTACACAACTCACTCTCTCACCTTGTCTTCTTCTCTCCCTAACTCTCTCCTCTTCTTTCTCTGTTTTCAATAAGCTGGAAATCAGAAATGTCTGGACTGGGCCAGACGCAAGACTCAGCTCGAGTCGAGCTAGTGCAGCAGCTTGGTGATGGTGCAGCCGCACCTATTCTTTCCCCATTTTTTTTCTTCTTCTTTCTCTGCTCCTTCTTCTCTCTCACTGACTTCTCCTTTTCCTTCCTCCTCCTGGACGTGCAAAGGACCAGTGGTGCCTGGACTGAATCAGTCCCACGTGTGACTCGATCTGGAGTCGGTCCAGATTCGGCCCGGTTTGAGTTGGTTGTGTTGGAGCGGTGCAACAGCCGCACCACTCTCCTTATTCTTTCTTCTTCATTTCTTCCTCTTTTCTTCCTTTCTTTTCTCCAATCTCCTTTCCCAGCACCATCAACAGATGGTGAGAGCCTGAAAACAGCATCCCGAACTGAGTCTGACTCAGTTGGAACGGTGGAGAAGATGGTCGCCATTAATGGCGGATCTCTAATGAATGCTTCTTTCTTCAATCCGACCGCATGGGAGAATTTCTGGGGGTGTAATGGAGCTTGGGGGATAGTCGGAGTGGAGCTCTAACAACGTTTTCTTGGTGGGTTCGAAGGAAGAAGATGGTGGCCGTTTTTGAGTGCGACTACAAGGAATGCATTTGGATCTCATTAGTGCTCAACCCTCCCACTTTTATTTGCTCGCCCTAGCTCCTGGGACCGTCGGATTGACGAAAAACAGTCCGGATTCATTCCGTGGCAGAGAAGAAACAGTTGGCGCATAAAACCGGTCGCGGTTTGGTTTTTGGGCGCTGGTTTTCCACCGAAAACCCAAATCCGTGTGAATAGAAACGAATGGTTAAGATTGTTTACACTGGACAGTCGGGATTGGAGGAGGAAATCTCACGCGGATTGCCAGCGTGGAGACATTCCGTTTTTGGAAGGGAAAGAAACACAATCAGTCCTTTTTCGCCGGCATTTGTGCTCCCACGTGTGTGAGGAATCACATGAAACTAGGTAGGGTTGCACAAGTTTGGGTCCTCTACAACATGGACGGTTTGGATTGAGTGTGGGGTCTAAGATGGTGGGCCACAAAGGTTGCAAACGGACGGTCCTGCGTTCGTTCAAACACGCGCCTGGCGCGGGAGAAGGGAGGGAGAAATCTCTCCTATTTTCGTATATCGGTCAGACCCGATTTGACTGGGTCTCTTAGACCAGTGCACGGCGAGTGCACACATGGGCCGAGCATGCACATCGAAATTGGGGCCCACAGAGTTGGTCCAACAGCAATCCATCCCGTTCATTTGCCTTGATAGGTTAAATTAGGGCCCGACCCAAAGAATGAGGCCAATCCAAGACTTAGGTGGGCCATACTAATAGAATTTAGGTCCTTTATTGTCGATTGCGTCAATCAGCGGCCGGATTAGTTCCATCTCGACCATCAACGGTCAAAATGCCCAAAGGGATCATTTGTGTGCCTAAGGACTCCATCACATCTTACTATTTGAATAGTATATTAAATTTAATTTTTGTTATAATTACCTATAAGTATATATATGTGTTTGTGTGTGTGTGTGTGTGTGTGTGTATTTTTCTTTTACATATACATGTATAAACATTAATTATTCTAAGTGATGTATATTTTATATATATATATATATATGATATAATACAATAATACGTAGTTTAAATTTAAAAATGTAAATATTAGTCAATATACGTAAATTTTATGACAATGTGTGGACATACAATTTATTTTATATATAGTTTAAATAATGTGAAATAAATAGTATACCTAATTTGAATAATTTAAGTAACATATATATTATTACAAATGATTTAAGTAACATATATATTATTACAAATAATTGTAAAATTATTTTGTATTATAATATATACATACAATTATATCCCATTTAAAATGAATTATTTGGTCTTCCTGGTAACACCCAAGTACTGAAAAGTACGGGGTGTTACAATAGGCTAGGATAAGCATTTTGGGCCAAGCTAGACTGTTTTGGCTACTTACAGGGTCATGTCGAGCTTGGGCCTATGTTCAACAATGCAAGCTAACCCATCCCATTAACACCCCAACATGGTATAATGATCCACAACATTATGGAACTGTCGTGAAGAGAAACGTACTAAAAGAAGGATCTAGATGGAAGAAGCATTTCAAAAGGTTTTTGACTACTATGACCGTTTTAGTAATGAAAGAAGGATCTGGAAGAACAAGTTGTAAGAAACTCTATAAATAGCAAAAGAATGTAATAGAGATAAACCTGAATAAGACACCAATCCAACAATTACCAAACAAATCTATCAATTTATTTTTTATCTCACCTTATCATAGGAGTAACCATAATTCTTAGTTATAATATTTAGTTGTAATCCAAATTGTAACGCTGGAAGATCGGCGCCCATGCTTTTAGGCAATCTTGGTTTTTGTGTTTTTTTGTGTTCTTTAAAGTGTGGGGGGTGTGACCTTGATTGTCAGTTTGGAGTCGCCACTAGCCACTTAATCTCAAAATCCTGCAGTCAGCTAGAACCCACGGAATATGTAAGGTTGGAGAAATCTGAAGATTCTCCTACCTTAGATTGACTCCTGGTCTATGATTCAGGATTTCGAGTAAGGGACCTCAGTTACAAAGAAGGAAAGTGTTAGGCACCCTCTATTCCCGTATGAATGTACAGTCTTTACTTAGTGTAGTAAGAAATCTCAAGGGATGAATGATGTGGTCGGAGTAGGACTAGGCACACATGGATTTCTGATGCGGCATGATCTGAGATTTCGACAAGCCATAGAGCATACGTCCAGGGATGTGTCTAGAAGGCGGATGTGATGATGGTTATGCAAAAGTAAAGAAAAGTGGACTAGATCACTAGGAATTTCTGATGTTAGAGGATTCGATGTACAATAAGTCATAAAGCATACGTTCACAAGCGAACTAAAGAAGCAGGGGGGTTAAGAAGGAAAGAGATGTCATGGTGAATGCTTTGTAGATAAAATAAGAAATGATCTTCGGCTTGATCTTGAGTTGGCTAGAACATGGACTACACCATGACCGATCTGAGCTAGACTATGAGGTTGAGATGGTTGAGAGGAAGCTAAGGGGTAGCTGAAAAATTAGATCTTGGAAGCTTAGAGCTCCTTCTCACCCTCACTCTCTTCCTCTCTCTCCCTCTCTCACTTGAAAAAATGAGAAGTCTTCTTCTCCTCTTGGTGTTGTGTGAAATGTGAAGAGGAGAGGGCTATTTATAGCCTTTTGGGATGGCATTGTGGTAATTTCTAGGTTTAGGAGGGGTAAAAGCTGACGTGGTAGCTTGAGATTGGTTGATGAGAGAGGGATGCCATATAGCATGCTCTTATAGGCACTTGGGGGTAGGTAAAATGGTAAATAGGGTGAACTAGAGGAGTAAATCCATATAAAAGTTGACTTTAGGACGGGAGACAACTGTGTGCCCAAAAGGGACACCTGTTTGCTAAGAGGGGTAGTCAGACTACCACAGGCGGTAGTCCGATTACCGCCCGGACTGGGTTTAGTCCGGGCTCTGGCTTATTTAGAAGTCTTCTTTCAGGCTTTTGGACTCAAATGGTCAGGTGTGTTTTTAGGGTTTATACTGATTTGCATTTATGTTCTGGCTTAGACAATGGTTTAGGGTTCAGATTAGGGTTTAAGCTAGGGTTAGGCTAGGTTTAGGCTAAGGTTTAGGCTAGGGTTAGGGTGGTTTAGGGTTTTAGGCTGAGGTTATGGTTTGGACTGGGATTTGGGTTTGGTTCGGATTAGGTTTTTAAGATGTGATTAGCGTTTGGTTTGGATAAGGGTTTTACGCTGGGATTAAGGTTTGGTTTTAGGATATGATCAGGGTTTCTGGATTGTTCTAGTTCTCTCAAGATGCTAGCATGGGTTAGGTGTCTACAGATGCCCCTCTTTAGCCGAGGTTGTGAGTAACCGAGTGCCAAATTGAGTGGACACCTCACCCCTCTGGTCAGAAAAGGTAGTGGTTCGAATCTGTTGTCCGCCAGTATATCATTGTCAGTTGACTGTTTGGAAAAGAGATGACTCGCACATATCATGAGGGTTGAGGAAAACGTTGTGATTGTCCCTTCACGTTCTGTGGCATTACGGGCCACGAATCCCAATCCTTTTACATCAGATTGTTAATAGCATTGGAGGGTGAGTCTGAAAAGTAAGGCCTCTGCACGTCAATGCAGCTTTATGAGGATTCCTGTACTGTTTGGATCTGTTGTTTCATTTTCTACGTAATCACCCTATGATTATTCGTTTCATTTGATCGTTAAAGTGGTTAGTTGCCCTGCGCATTAATGCGGCCTTATGGGGAACTCATTATGCCAACTTAGACTCAATCAAACTTTTCGAACATCCTAAACTAGGTATGTGCAGGTAATCTTTTGTCATGCAGTCTGCTGATTCTAATACTTTGGTTATAATGAATTATCTTCACTTTGAGTTTGATTATTTTATCCAGAGATAGATCAAATCACTTTCACTTGCATTCGACTCGTACGACTGTCTAGATATGGAGATCGGGCCAGTCGTACTTATATCATATAGGGATTTGATCATCCTCTGGGGAGACAGGAAGGGATCAAATCTTATTTTACTATTTGTACTGACCATAACTGGAGAATATGGAAAATTCCTTAGTGTACTGTGCACCACATGCATTTATGAAAATTTTGTTTGAAAACTATTCTCCTCAGAACTTGATTCCTCAAGGATTTTATTGTAAGTATTTTTTGGATTTTTTCAAAAAATATTCGTTCGATCTCCCGGGTGGGTGTCGTTGTTCATTTTTTATTATGCAAGTTAATTAAACAGTCATGTTGCCACCACTGATAAGCTAGTGGGGCTAATGGTTTTTTATTGAAGATATTTTTAAAATTTTCTGAAACATCTGTCCGATCTCGTGAGAGGGTGTCATCATTCTGCTTTTATCGTGTGATTCGATCGAACAGCTGTGTGGCCTCCACTAATGAATTAATGGAGCTTTAACCATGCTTTTTTGCATTTTTATATTTTCTCTCTCTCATTTTTTGTATTTTCGAGCAATTTATCATCTCATTTACCAAGATTCCCAATTTCTCTGAGATTTTACAATTTCTTGCGAGATATTAGGGTCTTCTCATGAGAAGGATCCCCATTTCTCCTTTTTTGGCTTTTGTTCGCCGGTTCTAGTGGTGGTCCGGCCGTCCCATCCTTTCAAAGGGGACAAGCGTGCTGTCCCACGCGAACCTGAGTGCGGGCGGTAGTTGAACGGCCCGGCACCCATTTGTCTGCTGGTCTAGCCCTAGTGTTGGTCTGAGCATGGTGTCCCCTCCCTTATTTTAACTTTTCTTCCAATCCGTCGAGGGACACCATTGTTGCTCCTTGGAAGCTCTTTTGTAGTGGATTTTTGCTCCTTTGTAGCCTTCCCTTACTCCACTTCCTTCATCCTTCTTCTGGGTGGCTGATTGCTCACTGGACTTGATTTTCTTTTGTGTATTTTGCTGGATTATGCTGAATCATGTTGTAGAGTATTTGGAGGGCCCATTCATAGCTTTAGATATTCTTTTTGGACATAGGAGAGTTATGATCGGGACCATTGATCGTGTTGACCGAATTTTCAGCCATCAGATCTTGCTGGGAACTTTTTATTTTTGATAAGGCTGCTGTATTTTTTTGATTTTGTGTATAAGAGTGGGGTATGATAGAAAAGGGGCCCCACTCTTATGATCATTTTTTGTCTTTTGGGTAATTTGTTTTTTATTATTTTTATTTTTTTTATTGTTGGAGACAATCTGGACCATAGGATAGTGGGCCATCATGGTTGATTCGGGGTCCACTTGAGTGTTTCGATGGCATAGATCTTGATGGTGGGCCATCACTTGTGGAGTGGATCGCACTCTTTGTCATGATTTTTGGCCATATGTAGGTTGGATTTCTTAAGTGGGCCCTCGATCATGGATTTGGAAACATGGGCCTGATTTTTGGACATATGGGCTTAAGACAACGGGCCTTAAAGTTGGACTTGTGAAATGGGCCTTGAACAATGGGCTTGGACTTTTGGATTTTGAGATGGGCCATGAGATGTGGACCTTGACATTTGGATATTGAGGTGGGCCTTGAGATGGGCCTTTGATTGAGCTTTGAACAATGGGCCTCGAACGGGCTTTGGACTTGTGGGCCTTGTGGGCTTTTGATAGGGCTTGGAACAATGGGCCTTGAATGGGCTTGGAACAATGGCCTCGAATGGGCTTTTGATTTGTGGGCCTTGTGGGCTTTAATAGGCTTGGAACAGTGGAACTTGTAGGCTTTTGATAGGGCTCTTGATTTGTGGGCCTTATGGGCTTTTGAACAATGGGCCTTGTGGGCTTTTTGATTTGTGGGCCTTATGGGCTTTTGAATAGGCTTTTGAACAATGGGCCTTGTGAGCTTTTTGATATGTGGGCCTCGTGGTGAGAAGGGTACTTAATTGCAAATGTTCTGCTCGTGTAGCATGCCTTGCCATGGTCAAAATGAGGCTGGTCCCTTTCACCATTTTGCTAATCCGTGCTATGTTCCTTGGGTGGGTCGACATTTATCTGACGTGGCCCTTGAGGGAGGCGCTCTTGCAATCTTAAGAGGGCGTGGGGTCCGTACTTGTTGCTTGTAGCCACACAGTATGTGCTTCGAGAGATTGCGTACCTGGATCGAGAGTTTGACGAATTCTGAGTTTTCGAGTTGGGCTCCTTGGGCTTCCGAGAGGTCCTCCATTTTCATCGAGTTCACCTGGATTGGCGACTGTTGAGCGTGGTGTCTTATGATTGGGCTCTAGCGTTGAACCTGTTCTCATTCAATGATTTGGAGTTGGGCCCATCTCTGGAGGAGTTCGCTCGCTTGTCCGGACTTCCTTTTTCTCAAGAGTCGTACGTCCTTTCATCCCATCTGGTTTGTCCTTCCGATCTAGGGCCATGGTTTAGTTTTTCAGCTGCCTTCCCCACTATGGAGAGCAAAGCTGATGAGTTTAACTGCTCGAGGGGGCTCGAGATTTGACTGTCAGCTTTAGGGCTTGAATGCTTTGATCTTCTGTGTCCTGGTGGTGCTGCTTTTTTCTGGGTGGCGACGGTCTTCCTTAGTAGTTTTGTTCGATGTTTTTCACCGCGTCTTGGCGTGTCGGAGCATCATCTCGATTGTGGTAGCAGAGCTATTTTTTGGGTTTGTCCGGGTGTTCACTCGGACAAACTCGCATTCTCAGGGGCTGGTGCACATTCCTTTAGGTATTTTCTGTTGTCTCCCTTTCTTTTCTGCTCTTTTGCCCGTATGTGCCTCATATTTAGGTCATGCTTCTCCTTAGGTATGGCTGTGGGAGCACTTGCACATGACTCCTCTTCTCTCGTGACGAGACTCCCGTCGTGGTGACGTGCTGTCTTTGTTGCCTGACAGCCTTCCTCTCGGTGCTGAGGCTATAGAGTCACTCTATTGCCGCCTGCTCTCTTAGCTCCGAGGATGGAGAATTAGCTGGGAAGCTCCATGGCTCTATTGTACGCCTTTGATTTGTAGCGCAACTCATACTCCTTTGTTGTTGTTGGGCTTCCGAGGGTACCGCTCTTATACATTCCGTGCGATTTCTTTGGTAGTTCGGCTTTTAGCAGGACATTCCGAACTTTGCCTTCTTGGGCTTTGGGCACGCTCCTCTACCTTCAAGCTTGATGGCTCTATATCGTTAAGTTTAGACTTCTTGGTAGGGCTACTTAGATGCAGCAGCTTTGGAGTTCGAGTCTTGGGCTCCTCTAGCGACTGTGCCATACCAGCAGTAAGTGGCGGAGCAATCGCTTTACCGTCAGGTCCCTGGTTAGCATTTGGCGGATGAGGCGGATGATCAACACGTAGTTGGCGATGTTGCTTTGTCCTTGTTGGGAGTAGATGATTCCTTCGAGGCATTCGAGGAGAGACCCTTTATCAACCTGTCGTTGTTGCTTGCTACTCATGACCATCTTATCTCTGAGCTCGTCGTCCTTCGTCATGCATGTGAGGATATGGCACGTCATCTGGCGGTGGGGCGGCGATATGATAAAAGCATGATTGCATCGCGCCGTCTGGAGAGGGACAAGGTCTTCTATCTAAGCATGGAGGTAGAGAGACTCAGGCAGAGACTGTCAGTATGTGAGGGATAAGATAGAGGCTTACCTAGTGATCCCTGATTTCATTGGCTGCTTGTCCTGTATACGCACATATATATATATTGTTTTTTGCTTTTAAAATAAAAGGAAATTGTATGCAAAAGGCTTTTGAAAGGAATGAAAATTTTTTGTTTGTGCCATAGCTTGTCAGTGTTTGCTTGTGTTTGGATTTGTGCGTTGGATGATTAGGATCAGAATATTGAGCTCAGTCCACATTGTGTTCAGTAGTTTGAGTTGTGTACTAGAGATCTTGGTTCTCTGAGAGTGCACATTCGGGGTTGTGCCGTTTGGACTTGTGTAGAGTCTGACACAATTCTGATCTAAGATTGGTCCTTTCTTTGCATCTCTTCATTTCGCTCGTTGCCTTGGCTTCTCCTATACCTGCACTTTTGTATTATATATATATATATATGTTTTATTTCTTGCCGTTTTTGCCTGTAGCGCCCTTTCAAGTTTTCACTACGACTGACTTTCCCGTCATTTTTGCCCGTGTCGTCCCTTCGGATTTTTACTACATCCCGGGTTTTTGTTCCTGCCTGCCCCTTAGCATCTTATGCTTTTTTTATACCATTAGCGCCCTTTTGGGTTTTCACCGAGTCCACTATATGCCCGCTGTTTTTACTCGAGCCGCCTTTTCGGGTTTTCAACTCACCCTTTTTGCTTAGGCATATTTTTTTTTGAAGTGCCGGGAGAAACAGAGAGACTTCCTTCATAGCCGGCTGACTAGTTACCCTCCTATCCTTGTCTTTGATTACAATCGTTTGTTATTTTATTTTGGTCGGATTATTTGGGGATGTGGGTGACTTTATTTTCTTCTCCCTTTTTGTCTTCTTTTTGAGTTTTCTGTCTTTTTCTTCCTTTTTCTTTTTCTTCTTTCTTCTTTCTTCTTTTCTTTTCTTTCTTTTTTCTTCTCTTTGTGGGAGGACTGATTTTCTCCTTTTTTTTGTTAATCTCAGTTTAGCTATTGTAACTATTAACAAAGTTAAGTATGGTTACCGGTGATAGATTTTCACGTTATCGGTGTTGATGGGCTTGGGAAGATCCTCTCCTCTCAAATTGGTGAGTCGAAGGGCGCCTTAAGGGATTATTGTAGGCCCGTGCGATCCTTCTTTGGTAGTATTACGAATGACTCAGCGCACACATGCACTTTTCATCTGCTAGATGCAATTGATCATATCTTGCTTGTTGTCACTCGCCTTCCTCGACTTCGCTTTCCAGCAATATTCAGAGTGATGGGATTTTGATCTCGATTGGTAATACCGCTTTCATTCCGTACCCGAGTTCATAAGGAGTTGTGCCTGTGGCTGACCACATAGACATCTGATAAGCCCGGAGTGCGTATGGGAGCATTTTCGACCAGTCGCGATATGTCTTGACCATTTTCTCCATTATGCGAATGATAGTCTTGTTTACGGCTTCGACCCCACCATTCATTTGAGGACGTTAGGGGCTTGACCAATGACGCTGGATCTTTAACTTGTCGAGGAAATCACCCATCCTTTTATTGACTAACGTAGTCCTATTGTCTGTAATGATGGCCTGAGGAATCTTGTATCGGCTGATGATATTATTCTTCATGAACTTTATCACGTGAGATGCTGTGATGGTCGTATAGGATGCTGCCTCTATTCGTTTAGTGAAGTAATCTACCACCGCTAGCAAGTGTTCAGGCCCGTTTGAAGCTCTGGGGTTGACTTTGCCGATGATGTCAAGTCCCCATATAGAGAAGGGCCATGGTGTTGTCAGGTTGTATAATTCAAAAGCAAGTGTATGGATTTGGTTCACATGCTCTTGACATTTGAAGCACTTCCTGACGTATTTGCAGCAATCCGTCTCCATCGTTAACCAATAATAGCTGAGCCATAGGATCTTCTTTGCCATCATATGTCCGTTCATGTATGGGCCATAAAGTCTTTCATAGATTTCTGACATGATTCGAGTTGCTTCTATTTTATCCACGCAACGAAGAAGGACTTGATTGAAGGATTGCTTGTAGAGGATGCCACAGGTGATCATAACTGGGCTGCTAGCCATTGGATAGTGCGACGATCGATTGATGCCTCTCCTTCTGGGTACTTTTGATGCTCAAGATATTCCTTAATGTCTGTGTACCATGGCTGATCGTTCGAACAGGTTTTCGCTTTGTCAATCTGCAGATAGAACGCAGGTTCCTCCTAGAGTTCGAAGGTGACTTCCCATTCAACAGTTCCTCTCGCGATCTCCGGCATTGAGGCAAGGGTAGTCAGGGTGTCCGTAAATTGATTCTTGGCTTGGGGCATATAAGAGAATGTGATCACTTCAAATTTCTCGGTTAGATTCTCCAGATAGACATGGTAAGGGATTAACTTTTTATCTTTGGTTTTCCAGTCGCCATTTGTCTGATTAATGATGAGTTGTGAGTCCCCGAAGACCTGCAATCTTTTCATGTTGAGGATGATGGCTTCTCGTAGACCGGCAATACATGCTTCATATTCAGCCACGTTGTTGGTGCAATATAATGCTAACCGCCTGGAGATGGGGATTGAGACGTCGTCGAGAGAGTAGAATATTGCTCCTACTCCACTCTCCTTTGAGTTCGCAGCTCCGTTGAAGAAGAGTGTCCACTCTCCTGCCTTTCTTTCTTCTTTTTCCTCGATTAGGAGGATGTCCTCGTCAGGGAAGAAGGTCTTCAGTAGTTGATAATTAGGCAGAGAATATACCACTAAATGACGACTAGTACTTGTCCCTTGATTACTTTTTGAGTGACATAAGTGATGTCGAACTCGGAAAGCAGCAGTTGCCATTTTGCGATCCTGCCCGTTAGTGCTGGTTTCTCGAATAAGTACTTTAATAGGTCCATGCAAGCAAGTAGAAGGATTAGATGAGCGATCATGTATTATTGTAGCCGTTATGTCATCCAAACCAGGGCGAGACACGTGTTCTCTAAGCTAGAATATTTGGCCTCGTAGCTTGTGAACCGTTAGCTTAGATAGTAGATCGCTCACTCCTTTCTTCATGTATCGTCGTGTTGGCTGAGGATGCATCTGATTGCTTATACTGCGATAGAAACGTATAATAGTAGTGGCCTACATGGTGTAGGTGGCCTGAGCACTAGAGGGTTTAACAAGTACTTCTTGATCTTGTCATAGGTCGCTTGATAGTCGTCATTCCATTCCTTTGACGAGTTCTTCCTTAGAAGCTTAAATATGGGCTCACAAATATGTGTGAGCTGTGTGATGAATTGGTTGATGTAATGGATCCTTCCAAGTAAACCCCGAATCTCTTTTTCGATTTTGGGAGGCTGCATCTCGATGATTGCTTTAGTCTTAGTCTCGTCCACTCGAATGCCATCTTTGCGACGATGAAGCCTAGAGCTTGCCTCCGGTTGCGCCGAAGACGTTTTTTTACGGGTTAAGGCGGAGCTTGAACTTTTGTAGCTTGTCAAAGAGATTTTTGAGGTTTTCAAAATGCCCTTCGATTATGCGAGATTTGACGATCATGTCATCCACATAGACTTCCATTTCCTTGTCTATCATGTCATGTAACAAGGTAGTCATGGCTCGTTGATATGTAGCTCCCGCGTTCTTCAGGCTGAAGGGCATAACCCAATAACATAAAGTTTCCCACAGTGTGATGAAAGATGTCTTCTCACAGTCTTCGACGGCCATCTTGATTTGATTATAGCCAGAGAAGCCGTCCATGAATGAGAAGATCTTATGTCCATCTGTATTATCTACCAGTGTACCAATGTAAGGCAGAGGAAAATCATCTTTAGGATTTGCTTTGTTGAGGTCCTTAAAGTCGATGCACATACTAACTTTGCGGTCCTTCTTTGAAACTAGTACAATATTTGCGACCCATTCCGGGTAGTTGGAGACTACCAGAAACCTACATTGTATTGCTTGATGACTTCATCACAAACCTTTAGGGCCCATTCTGGCTTCATTCTCTGGAGCTTCTGCTTGAGAGGCTTCATGTTTGGTTTTGTTGGCAAGTGGTGTATCACCAATTCTTTATCGAGTCCTGACATGTCTTCGTAAGAGAAAGCAAAGTTGGATAACCTTGGCTTCAAGAATTTCATCATCTTCTACTTATATTCCGGAGGCAGTGATCTAATGACGCGCACTTCTCTAGGGAGTTCCAACGATCCCAAGTTTACAATTTTGAAATCGTCTGCCACGACATTGGCATTTGTTTCGAACCTTTTGAGGGAATCCTCAAGTTCGAGAGCCAGATCATCATTTCCCTCATCATAGGCTTCATCCAAAGCCATAAATTCAAAATCTAACTCTAGATTGAAATCATATGAGTCGACCTCGAACTCTGGTGCTGTGTGTGGTATGTTTGGTACATCGCAATTTTCTATTTTTTTTATTTTGGAAGATTTTCTGATGTTTTGTGATTTTGAGAAATATTTGATGTTTTTGTATTTTTGGAATATTTACTGTTTTTGTGTTTTGAGGTTTTTTATATTTTTTTTGTGTCGCCAAGGGATCCTAAACAGGATAGTGTTACAAACCATGATTGATCCTGTCCTGACTCGGGATGCTAACCGCTATTTACATTGACATTTTTTAAAGACCCGTATCCGTGGATGGCTTACCGGCCAATTCGATCATTAGGGGGATAGCTAACAAGTTCGCTTCTTTCCCCCTTTCGATCTTATTGCCCTGATCTGTTTATGTCTGTGGGTCATCCGTCTCGATGACCATGATGTCTGCTGGATCGGGTTCAGAGTCTGTGTCTGACCCGATCTCCTCATGTAAGAGTTAGAGCTCTTCTGGCTCCTCTGATCCACACTTTGGTGAGATTCTGATGTCCGTCTAGTCAAGGGAAGTCCATTTCCCTTTCTCGATCTAATGGAGGGGTTGTTTTTGCCCTTTGTGATGCTGAGCTATTAGCGGGAGTATCTCCCCTTGGCTGTTGGTGGGGATGGGTGCCTCTCTGCTCCTGTCTATCAGTTTGTCTTGTAGTGGGCACCTCTGGCCCTGGGTCCTCCGTGGGTGGTCCTGCATCCATGCCCCTAGCTTCATTCGATGGGTCCAGGGGTTTTGCCCCTGGCATTGGATGTGCTTCTGAAGCTCTGAGGATCTTGTCCTATTGTATTGACAGCGAAATGGACTCCTGCCTGGAGTGTTCTATTAGCATAAGCCTTTGGAGGTGGTCCTCGAGAGAGGTCATCGTGTCACTGCAAACCGTCCCATACTTACAAACTTGATGGGTGTGCATTTGAACGGTTGTCTCTTTTTAGGCCTTACAGGTCGATCCTCCGGCGTCGGTTGATACCCTAGTCCCTGTCTTTGCTCATTGGCACGAGCTTGCTTCACTATCATACCTTTTTCATGGAACTTAGTATGGTAGTTCAGGATTAGGCGTTTAGCTAGGGGAATGACATATTCGACAGCAAGCGGGTAAGGGTTGGTGATGGAGTTCATAATTTCGAACTCGAAACTGTGATATGGTATGTCACCCTCAGTGTGCTGGACGTCAATCACTAGAATGTCAGGTTCTGGGATTGTAACATCCTAGATTTTCACTGTTTTGGATTTTCAAAAAAATTCTTAAATTTTTTTATAATTAACTTATACTATCACTTACTGACCATTAGCACTTAATGTTAGTATATACACGGGTGGAACTAGTAAAGAACTGCACAAGTCCGATTAATCAACCGTAGGAAGCCAACGAATTCACCGATCACTTGAACATCAAGTTTAGCCTCATGATCTACTCACGTAGGGCCCAAAATCTAACCGACCTATCGCTAACTAATCAAGACAATCATAACTAAATTAAAAATCTAACCGACCGAGTCAGATAAGACCCGGATCTTGACTAATAGGTCAAATCAACCACGTTACTCTTTAAGCCTAAAACTGATGGTTTAGAGTAATTATGACCAAATCTCTACTTTCACTAATTATAAATAGGCCACACTATGAACATAGTTAATCCAAACCCTAATCATTGCTTATGAGAAATCTCAATACCTAATTCATTCCAGAAATGCCCCGATTTTTCGAACAAGCTCTAAACCACTCATTGGTGGGTCACTAGTTTCAAAACTATAAAATAATGTTCGTCTTACTGGCTCGACATCCATCGCGGGAGTCGGACCTGGGTATTGTCCAGAACCACTCAACTTGAGCCAAAGGATGAGTGCATAAGAAGTGCAAATACCCTAAAGGAAGAAGCTAAAACTTAAGTGAATTGGGTTGTCCACTCTTATGTAAAGTTGAGGATTTTGGGACCGTCAGTTTACGACCAAACTTCACACGTGGAGTAAGGATATTTTCCTTCTCATATCTGTATAGTCGCGGCCTCGATCGACCTTCGGTGACCATTGAACAGACTTCTAATCATATCTGTCGATCGACGCATCCAAATGGCGGGTCGATCATGTCCATACGTAGATCATCATTAGGGCTAACTATCCTATGATGTATATCGTCATGTACGCCCCATAGTGGGCCCTAAAGGTTAAAAAGATCCTCTCATAGGACTAGTATAGTAAAAACCTAGTCCTTGGGGCCATTTACACCAAATCTAACCCTATATAAGGGCTTTATTTGGGCACCCCTCTCCCCATACGAATTTACCCTAGAAGAAAGACAGAGAGAGAGAGAGAGTGAAAGAGAAGAAAAAAAGATAAGAAGGAGAGAAGGGAGAGAAAGGAGAGAAAGAAGAAGGGGGAGATGGTGAGCCGTAGTTGAAGGTGGGGCCCAAGGGAGGTAGAGTCTTGCAACTTCTTCCCTCTTCCTTAAGAAATCCCTCACCTACAACCACAAGAACAACTCTCCACCGATTGGAAAGGTAATCACTCTTCTTCTTTAGAAACCTATTATGTTAAGCTAGGCCTTGCATGTATTCTAACATGCAAGTATGTTTGACTTAAGATCTCTACAAATCGACCTGCAAGTTCGGCAACCCTAGGTCGATTCCTCAAGCTCTCAATGATCTGTAGGTGCAGACTATCATTCTTAGCTGGCCTAGAACTAATTTTAGTATGGATTTAATGATTATGAATGTTTGGGTAATGTGCTTGAAAAATCTAGAGAGAACCTAGCCAAGACCCTACACGATAAGTCCTCCCAAATTTCATGAAATGATTGAACATTGTTTCTTTGTTCTTCAACATGATTGGGCTTGATTTTAGTGTGGCATGTTCATCTCATATATGATTCTAGCATAACCTTCCTTGTGGCATGCATGATAGTATAAATCCTTATTGTATGTTTGTGCTAGCATTCATCATTGTTGTACGTTTGTGCCATGTATCATGTATAACTCTTGATCAATCTCTTCGTTAACCCCACACAACACACATACACATTTATTTCATATTATTATTAGTAGTTACAATTGTAGAAAAATATGAATTTATATGTTTGATGTATGAATGCATGACATCACTTGTGTTAGATGATGAATTCTAATTCGTTGAAGTGTTGTTGAATACCATCAAATCCTTAGGTTGGTCAGAAAACTGAGGTGGGAGAAGATGGTCTCGTTTGTAGGACCATCCTGCAGTTAAACCAGCAGATTTGGGCGGATACGAAAGGGCGACAATAGTTGGACTACATGGGTCGCTTGTACTCGATGTGGTCCGTCACGTACTCGCCTGAACTCGCACGGTCTAGTTTGCTTACTGACCAACCATGTTTGTTAGCCATGTCACTACAAGAAAAACAGGCAAAGGCTATAGTAAAAAACTGTAGTTAAAGACCTTTTGCTACGGATCTAGTCCATAGTACGTCCGTCATTATTGGTGGGGTTGCTAAAGGTCAAAAACCGATGGCCACGGATTATATCCGTAGCAATAGATATCAGTTGCTACGGACAAAAGCCGTAGCTATAATTTCTGTAGCGAAATGTAGTTATGCCTACAGATTGAATCCGTAGCAATGGATATCAATAGCTACAGATACAGGTCGTAGCTTCTGTAGCGAAATGTACCTACGGTTACAAATAATAGCTACAGTTTTTAGAACAATAGCTACGGCTAAAATCCATAGCTATTTTTTGAAAAATTTAAAAAATATATATAATAATGGTGCCTATTTCCATTGTAAGAACTTGTTGTGATTGATAACTCATCTAAGCTAATATAATTAATGCTGATAGGAATACTACCTAAAATGCAATCAGGAAAAAAAATGATGCATTTATTACAAATAGTAATCAAATCATAAAATGCATCCCATAGCAATTAAATCATAAAATTCACATTTCTAAATAAACAATACTTCACTTTGCTCAACCTATCATAAGAATTACAAAAAAGGAACTTTTTCGAACTTTAGCTTCGAGTCCATCTGCAAATACTTCATATGAAGTTCTTCCATATCCCATTGCATTTGAGTAACTCTTTCTCTTTCAATTAAGATGGCTTGTTGCAGGTTTTGTTTACTTTTCTTCTTAGTACTTCCAAGTTCCACATCCAAATCTTTCACCTGGGTAGGCATGTTACCATGTAAAAGGGTTTGAATGACATGGCAAGGAGTCTTGGAATCTAATGGATAATATATGTAAAGTTTTAATTAATTAGAAGGCCTAGATTCTGGAGTTATATATGTCAAAGAAGCTTGATTTACAAGAAACTTTGAAGCTATATCTTTATATTGTCAAAAAAAAATATATCATAAAATATTTAAATCCTTAAGAGTATCAGATAATAAATCCAAGTAAAAAATCCAAACCACCTGTAGCATGTGATCCTTGTTGGCTTGTGCCTCCCCTTTTAGTTTTTCCATATCTTCCTTTGCTTTCTGCATGTCCTCAATAAGCTATTACATATATAACTAACAAAATTGGAACATACTTGTAGAAACATTACATAGTAAAAGAGAAAGACATATGAGTAAGATAGGTTTAGGTTTAGGTTTAGGTTAAGTTTATAGGTTATAGGTTTAGGTTTAGGTTTAGGTTTAGATTATAGGTTTAGGTTTAGGTGTAGGTTATAAGTAGGTTATAGGTTATAGGTTTAGGGCCTGTTTGGCCAGGTGGATTGGAAGGGATTGAATGGTATTAGGGTGGATGGCATGGATTTCAAGGTAATGATGGTGTTGTCAGTGGATTGTCTTAAGATCCATGGGATTGCTATATCCCGAGATTACTATATCGAGTCTGTTTGGCATGCTTGGCCAATCTCAGGATTAAACCTTCACATCCCTTCCAATCCCTCGAACTAAACACGTCCCAGGCAAATTTGAACAGATTAGGGTGGATTGGATGAGATTTAAAGGTAATGATGGTGTTGTCAATGGATTTTCTTAAGATCCATGGGATTGCTATATCCCGGGATCAGGTCACCTAGTCTGTTTGGCACGCCCGATCAATCCTAGGATTTAACTTCCAATCCCTTCCAATACCATCCAATCCCTTCCAATCTGCCCAGCCAAACGGGCCCTTAGGTTTAGGTTTAGGTTATAAGTTATAGGTTTAGGAATTCGGGTTTGGGTTTGGGTTCGGGTTTAGGTTTAGGTTTGAGAATAGATTTAGGTTTAGGTTTAGGTTTGAGAATAGATTTAGGTTTAGGGATTTGAGAACAGATTTAGGTTTAGGCTTGATAAAACACATACATAATGGTGGGGCCAATAGAACTACAACAACATAGATTATCGACATCAGTGTTGTCTGCTACACTAAAGCAATCCTAGTCAACAAATATGCTGGGACATGAAAAACCATCTCCATCTAGCCTTTATATGGGCTAGAATATCAGTTGAGAGCCTTCATGGAACCGATTAGGCAAAATAACGTAAATTTTTAGTTTAATAGATTTACCCAAACGGACTCTTTTTTCATCTAATTTTGAGATAGCTTCAATTGTATTGCTTTCCTCGCGTGGCGGATGATCCTTCCATGCACCACTGCCACAGAAGAAGTGGAACATAAATTTTGAACATGCACCTTACCTATCTATTATAGTCAGATCCTGATTAACCAAACTATCGTCGAACATCAAACACTTTGTAGTTGTCCACTCCCTATCTATTATATCCAGGTTAACCAAATAAGAAGAAGTGGGAATAGAAATTTTCAGTTTTTGACAACTACCATGAACCAGAGGGGAAATCCTCAACAGTATACAGAAACAAAAAAAAAGAAAAAAAAGAAAAGGAAAGAACAAAGTGACAACAGTATCCTCAGGCATATAAGAAAGGATGAGAAACAATAAACTAGAGGATTGAAACACTCTCAATGGGGTAAGTTTTAACTTACACAACAATAATTACAGGATTTACACTTCTACAACAAACGAGAAGAGGTAACTATTGTAGTAAAGAGGTGATGGGAAATCAAATTGTCAATTAACATTAAATTCTAGTTAAGTAGTGCATTCTAATTTAGTTTAGCATGGTACACCATGTCATGAATTGTTACCAGCATGGTATACCATCTAAAAAGTTCAGTCGAATACTTACCTTGAGCCTCATGACAGCATCTACAACTAGTTTAGCAAAATGCTCCTTGTCCTGGGAAAGTATTTTTGAACTTAAAGTGGTCATAGCTATCTTCATCAAGTCTGATTTAAACTTCTCTGCATTACAACAATGGCGGTATGCATTAGAGACATACTAGTCTGCACCATTTTTCAAGAGTGACCCACCCAAGGAGCTGCCCAGATAATAGACTGCAGTGCCACCTCCAATTTGACTGCAATGTAATACTATAGCAAATGGAAGCAAAAAAAAGAAAAAAAAGAAAGAAAGATTGGCCATCATCATCATGGTCTCATCCCAGCTATGCTAGAGTGGTACTGATATGTGGCACCCACTTGATGTATGAAGGCCATCAACCCTATCTATCAGATGTATCACCACACATTACCTAAATCCACCTGATCCAACAGTCAAGTGGGCCACAACACAAGCGAACAATGTGAGAGGGGATGCTTACCCTTGATTTAAATAGGGCCACACCAGAAATATGAAACGGCTTGTTTTAAATGAAGTTGCAGCAACACCTACCAATAAAAAAAAAAAAGAAAATTCCAAGTTACACATCAAACAAAGTTGGAGGGAGATACCAGCAATAAAAAAGAAAGTCCTAGTTTGTAGGAAGAGCATATCAAATAAAGTTCAAGGAGATCCCAATAATTACTGTGAAGAATTTCATTGCAGCATGAGTTACTTGATTGTGAGGCCCGACATTCTTGTGGTGCTCACCTGAATGTGTGTGGATTGTACATCCCCTGTTCATATTGTCAAATATAGGGGCGAGACCCCTCCTTTTGAAAAAAAAACAAAAAAAAAAGGTCTATTAAGAAGAGGACTAGATAGTTTTCACAAGCGGCTCAATGAGGAAATTCAACATGGAATTGACAAGGTAGGTAATAGATGAAATACCCCAACATGATTGTATTTCCAAAGCTTATGAACTCCATAATCAATTACCTGTAGCCAAAAACCAGCTCATGTCAACCAACAACTCTACACATCATTTTTTGAATAAGCATCCATGTAAAAATCAAAAAGAGATTGTTTAGGCCATGCTTAGATATTGCTAGTTACTAAAAACAAAATTGCAAGAAACCTACAGCTAAATGTTGCAAATAACTGTACACAAGCACAAGGCCTTAGAGGTTTGCAATCCACTCCTAGTCATCTCTACACGAATAGACATGCCAACCTGGCACATGCACAGGAGATCCAATCCAGTTTATCAGGTGAAACCATCATTAGATCATTGGACCAAAACAATTACGCTGCCCAAGGGTATGCCAATGTCAATCTTTAAAATAAAGTTGAAAAAAAAAACCACTTGCAATCAAGAGTCCATTTTTTTGTACAGATTGACCACCTGATAGTTAACTGCTTTAAAGGCAAATCATCTGAACTAGGTTGGTTTAAGCCTAGATTTTTAACTAGCTGGAGGCTGTGACGAGCCCACTGACAATCCTGGGCTAACTGGGTTTTCTCTATCCTTGATGTAGAATTTCACCAGCCATATCTTATCCTCAATGTAGCAGTTAGGAAGCAGAGTCAATTCCTGAAGGGAGGAATGTTAGTGAATATGAAAACAACATGTGCTTGGTCAAGCATAAATTGTCTATTTGAAAGAAAAAAAAAAGGAAGAGAAAATGTACCCATTTAAATAGATATCCATGGTTTAGATTCCATGTATATGTGAGATTCACGCCAAAGATCCCGACAACCAATGAATAAATAGAGAGGCAAATAGTTCCTGAGCTAAGAAAGATCTTTAACTGCAATGGAATAGAAGAAAAGGTAAATATATCCCCAAACAGTGCACCGCAATTTAAATGGGTGATTGAGGGGCTGTTTGGAAGGGCTGTGATTGTGGGGCCCACCTTCAAATGGGTGAACGGTCCACCTGCATGACCTGATCATCTTCATCCATTTTTCACTTTCTTTATTTGATCAAGCTCTTCATTGATGCGAGAAAACAACGGCCGTTAAGCCAGGGCATCATGGGCGACATGAACCTGAGAATCAAATGTCTTTGGATCAATCAATCAAGGAATCCTACCACACATGGAAGATAGTTATCAGGACCCATAGGACCATTAAGCTAGGGCATCATGATAAGCTACACAGATCATCTCTGTTTTGAGCAAACTGTTGCTTTTGCAGGCCACTGATTGGTTGGCTTCTTGTGGACTATTTGATTATTATCAACACTTCCCATGGAGTTTTTAATTCAAAGTTCTCAGATTTTGAAATGATTAAGTCGCACAAATCATTGCACTCCACACGATCAAATCCCTCTTAAGAATTTCATCAAACACCCCACATGCACACCCAATCTCTTCATATTTCGCATAGAAATTCAACAGCCTGGTCTGCACAAGCGGTCTCAGTCGAGTCTGTGGAGGAAAACATGTGAATGGATTTGCAGGACTTCTTCAAGTTTTTGAAAGACCCATGTTATGTGCTTGATTTAGTTTCTTAGTAAATAAAAAAAAAAGGAGAAGCCTAAATACTCCTTAGAAACCACCACCAAAAATGTGAAATATCCTTAAAAATCTCCTCTAAAAGTAGCAAATGTGAAACCTAAGCAAAAAATATACACAGCAGCACATCCCAATCTGATTTGAAAAGAACTTCCTATAAAAACCCTCAGAAATCCCAAGCAAGAAGCAAAGTCATCAGAAAATAAACAAAATCCATGTTAGATTGCAAAAAAAAAAAAAAAAACAAAACGAAATCCTCTCCTCAAATCATTGTAAATAGAGATCGACGAAATTAGGGCACGAAAATTACCTTTCGAGATCTGCTATAGAGATAGAGAGAGATGCTTCACTTCTCAGTGTTGACGCCATGCTAGATCCAACATTCAATGCCCCACGCGCGCATGAGAGAGAGAGAGAGAGAGAGAGAGAGCAGTGGAAAATAGGGTAGGGAAGGAAGAGGGTGAGAGAGATGAAAAGTTTTGGACGCACTCTCGGCGCGACTGTGTTTTTGAGAGCGCGCCCAATTTTTGGGCGTGATCGACCATAGACAGTCCGGGCAAGGGCTCCATGGGGCCCACCATGATGTACTTGGTTCATCCATTCCGACTATTAATTTTAACAAATTATTTTAATTCTTGATACCAAAATTAAAGTATATTGAAGGTCCAAGTGAACCACACCATAGGAAGAAATTTTGAATTACTCTTCATGTTTCCTATCGTGTGGTCCACTTGAGCCTTCGATCTAACTGATGTTTGATTTCATGTCATAAAATAATAATTCAAAATAGATGAACGGCTTAGATAAAACACATATTTTTTTAGGCCCAATAGATCCCCTTACACCATCTTTAATTATTAATGGTGTGATAACTTTTTAGCTACGAATTAAAACCGTAGTAACTATACCTACAGTTTATATCCATAGCAAAAAGCTAACGCGGTCTGTATCCTTCGGTCATTTTTTTTGGTAGTGTGCCTGCTCAAGCTTGTATGGAACTTAGAACACCCTTCAACCACAGAAGCCTATTGCTAACCATTTGAAACCAATCTACTGACTCGAGAGCCGGGCATGGTGGAATGGGACACTATGTCCGAGCCGTCGGCCTACGCTGGGGTGACGAGCCTCCTCTTAGTGACTGCGAGTGATCCCTCTTCTCAGCACTCCTCATATGCTTAAAATCGGGGATGGGGAACCCGATGGGATCAAGGATCGCAAGGTCATGGCCTCGCACGTTGAGGGGCCTTAGCTTTGCAACCAGTTGAGGGAAATAATATGTGGGGTGTACTAATTTCCCCAATCTACTAGATGAATGAAATTAATTAAAAACTCGGCTAACACGATCACGATCGTATCGCACTAGTTAGGCTAGCAACTCGGCAGTTGAGGTCGCAATGAGGGAGTGTTGGTCATGCGAGATTGTTAGACGAAGTCGCTCGAGGGAGTGTTGTTGCGAGGTCATGTATCATATCATAATACATGCATATGCATTAACAAGACTATTTAGGGATCTGTGAATGTATGCCTTTCATTAAATTTATCATATAATTGATGCTTGTTGTAACTTAAGGCTAATAGTAACCACTAAGTTAGCTACTCACTCACACTCTTGGACGGTGTTTTAAAACACCAACCTAACCCTTTACTAGATGCAGGTGAAGTCAAGCTCGACAAACCGAGCGAGGTGAGCATGGATAGGGAAGAGGAGCTTTCCTACGTCCAGCTTATGGGTGGATCACCATAGACTATGCAGGTTGTTTAGGAGTTGTTGAGTAGGGATTTAATACACCATTTCTTTTGGGCATTTCTTATATAAATTTTATCGAGCGATGCCTAGTGCGACCTGTTTGATATTCTTATAGACTTGTATTTCTTAGTCGCATTTATTTCAGTAGATTAGTTGTGGTTGTGGTTTATGTTCCAGCTGATTCCTTTATTGCTTATTTAAACTGATTTATGTACAAATCACCATAATTAGGATATAAGTGACACCCGGGAATTTGGAGGCCGAGTTCCTACACGGGCCCTGAAAACCCGGGGTGTTACGGGGATGTTGACTGCTGCCGGTAGAATGATCTCCGGTTTGGCCAGTACAAAGATAATTTGATTTCCCAAAGGAAATTTAACACTTTGATGGAGAGTGGATGGGATGGCTCTAACAGCATGAAGTCAAGGTCGTTTCAACAGAAGGTTAAATGAGGCAGAGATGTTAAGGATCTGGAATGTGATAAGGGTCACATCTGGTCTAATTTTATCTCAATGTCTATCTTTGCCTCTACCAGCCTTCGAGAATTATCAAATTCTTTGATGCTCATAGTACTAGGCCTAAAGGAAGATGGTTCAATCCCAAACGCTCGGCAATCCTCAGGGGGCAAACGTTTAGGCTCAATCCGTTATCAATGAGCATGAGTGGGACCTTGAGATCCCTGTAACAGACAACTATATTGAGTAAGCGCTCATGCTTGCGGTCCTCAGGTGGTAATTTGTCATAAAAAAATGTGATGGCTTGCGGTGCGAGGAGTTGTCCAATCATGTTTGCTACCATTTCGGGTGGTACGTTAGGAGAGATATGTGTATCATTCAAAGTTTTTGCAAAGATTTCTCGATGTGATCTTGATGTAAATAAGAGTTTCCAGATGGAAATTTGTGCGGGAATGGATTTAAGCTGAGCTGTTACATCGTAGGAAGCATCAGCTTTGTGGGTTGTTCTCGAAAACGTTTCTCAGGTTTCTTTCTGATTTTGATTTTCCCTCTTGAAGTACCGGCCATTGTTGCCTATTTCGGCACAATCTAGGTAGTGCCATGGGACTACCTTTGTGTTGTAAGGAGGGATTGTCCTCCCTTCCAAATATACCAGTTCTTGAGACTGCGGTCTTAGCATGGTTTGTGGTAAGCTCGAGGACCTCCCTTAGAGTACGACTAAATCCTCGTAGGGTTTCGACCGTTCTACGTTGGGACTCTCCTCCCTTCTTTAGTAGGCATTTTATGAGGGAGGGATCCTTTGGGTATGTGCCAATTGGCAGGGTAAGAGGAGGAAGCTCAGAGATTGGATTGGAGGTGCCCCTTGCATGGTTAGCAGGGCTAGATCGGGGAGGCCTACTGGTAGAACGAGAGATTCCGAGTTTGACCTGTTTGGATATGCAGGAGATTATGCTGGAGGTGCCCCTTGGAGAATGAGAGGCTGAGAGTTTGATATGTTGGATGCTGGTGGCGCTCCTTGCAGAACCAGAGGCTGAGAGTTTGACCTATTGGATGTCGGAGATGCTCCTTGGAGGAAGAGAGGTTGTACTGTCAGTGCTACTTCGAGGAATACCTGTTGTTCAGGTGGAGGCGGCTATCGGTATCCCCATGTCTGATTTATCGTATCGAGCATAATTACTTGTATGGAATGATGTGAGAAGGAGTACATGGGACGTCCTTCCTCAATGTTGTTGATGGTAGAGGTGCCGGATGTGTTGGGCCCTACTTGGTGCGAATGCAGGGGATTCTGGAGGATGTTGGCCTGAGCCGTAGTGTTAGCCTATGGGGTGATCGCAATCTTCTGGCTTTCGATCAAATCCTAGACCGCGTGTTTCAAGGCGAAATAATGGTCGGTTGGATGGCATCGAGATTGATGATATGTATAATACTCGTTCTCGTTATAGCTTGCAGACAAGGGATTTGGCGGAGGTCGAGGTTGGAGTGGTGTTAGAAGTAGCTTTTGCACCAACATTGTCATGATCTAATAGTATGTTTGTGTCATTAGGGTGAACTTCCTACCCAACATTACTTGCTTGTATGGGTATTATGCATTTTCTCCAGATTGTTTTTGTTGTTGCTAAGGCGGCTATACCTGATATCCTTGTTGGGTTTGTTGTGGTTGGTACTGCCTATTTTGATGTTGCTACAGTTGCGGAGCGTACTGATTGCCTTGAGCATTTATGATGATGTTGTTGACTTTTGTAGCACGTTGTGCAGGAGTAGTGTCGTTTCCATTCCCATATCCAATGGGCTTCCCATTGACTTTGCTTCTTTTGATTGAGGGGGCCTAATGTGGCCATGGGGAGATGGTTCCGGCTCTTATCCCGGCTTATACCTATTCTCCGGCTTGGATGAGCTTGGGGAAGTTCACATATGGGTATGAAATCAGACATCCGGTGATGTTCGGATTTGTTGAATGGACGATCATAGATACTTGCTCCTCATCGTCGATAGGGTTTCTCATCTGGGCGGCCATGACTTGTCATCGTCCCACATATACAAACAATGACTCGTCATTTTCTGCCTCGAGGCAACCAGATATGCTCTTCTCAGAGCTATGTTCAGATTATAGGAGAATCTGTCAATTAATGCCTGGGAAAATCTTTTTCAGGTCCTGATTTGATGGTTGTCAAGTGATGTGTACCAGTCCAAAGCATCGCTCTTGAGGGATTTTTAAAAAAGTCATATCAAGGCCCCATCATTCCCTGCTATCGGGTTGAGTTCCCCACAAAAGGCTTTCAGATGTGCTGTGGGGCACCCACTACCATCGTATCTTTTGAACTTGGGCACCTAAAAGTTTTGAGGTACCCTAGCATCTGGAAAGGGACATAAGTCCCTGAATTTAATGGATGGGTGATCCACTCCTTGCTGCCTTTGTAGCTGATTTTGCACCATTTACAGCTGTTTATGTTGCTCCTTGATTTTTGATTTGTTAGGTTGCAGGTATCCTGCCCCTTGTTGTAAAGCTTGGGCTGCTTCTTCCTCATAAGGGTCAATTTCTTTGATCATCTGTTTTCCAAGAATGGGGGTTGTTGGAAAGAAGATGGACTCCCAGTGGTGAGAGGTAACTGAAATTAAACTCCGCTCTCTTTTGGGGGAGGGTGTGATTTAAGGAAATGGCTCCTGCCTGGGGTATCTGACAAATCCGGAATGTGACTCCTGTTAGGGGGAGTAAGTTGCACTTAAAACTGGCCCCTTTTGTGGGCATCTGCCAGTTCTTGTATGTGACTCCTGTTAGGGGGAGTCTGAGCTATGATTTGATTGTTGTTCCTGTTTTCGAGGATATGTGTGGGAGGGTTGCTCTCGTTTGTATGTTTGTGTTGATCTTGTGCTGATTCTGGAGGGAAAGGAAGAACAGGATTTGCTGGAGGAATAAGAAAGAAAGCAAAGGGAGTTTGCGTGATTGAGCTGTTTTGAACACTAGGCTGTGTTGCCTGCGTGCTTGGTATATATGGCTTCTGGTACCATGCGAAACAATAACTCTTGCAATGTCTTGAAATTTTGAGCCATCTCATTCATGACTGCAGTAGCTGGTGAGTGGGAGTTACAAGAGGTGTCGGCGCCGGTACCGGTGCCGATGTTGATGCTTCAGGATCTAGCGAAGTTGCCGGCTCTTCTTCATGGGTAGTCATGGCTTCATGGGATCGAGTAGTCATAGCTCGAATTGATGTCCAAACAAGTATAAGCCAAAGATTGATTTTTATTTTTATTTTTTATTTTTGTTTGTTTTATGAATGCAATGTATGAAAAATGTCCCCTGAGATTGGTATACCACACACTTTCGAGTCGGGTCTCAGCTAGTACGCTCTAGCAAGTCCCCACTGGAGTCGCCATTCTATGAACGCTGGAAGATTAGCGCCCACGCTTTTATGTGATCTTGGTTTTTGTGTTTTTTTGTGTTCTTTAAAGTGTGGGGAGTGTGACCTTGATTGTCAGTTTGGAGTCGCCACTAGCCACTTAATCTCAAAATCCCGCAGTCGACTAGAACCCACAAAATATGTTAAGGTTAGAAAAATTCAAAAATTCTCCTACCTTAGATTGACTCCTAGTCTGCAATCCGAGATTCCGAGTAAGAGACCTCGGTTACAAAGAGGGAAGGTGTTAGGCACCCTCTTTACCTGTACAAATGTACGGTCTCTACTTGCTGTGGTAAGAAATCTCAAGAGATGAATAATGGGGTCGAGAAGGACTAGGCACACGCGGATTTTTGATGCAGTAGGATCCGAGATTTTGGTAAGCCACATAGCATACGTCCAGGGATGTGTCTAGAAGGCAGATGTGATGATGCTTATGCAAAAGTAAAGAAAAGTGGACTAGATCATTAAGAATTTTTGATGTGACAAGATCCAATGTACGGCAAGTCACAATGCATACGTTCACAAGCGCACTAGAGAAGCTAGGGGGTTGAGAAGGGAAGAGATGTCATGATAAATGCTTATAGATAAAAAAATGAAATGATCTTTGACTTGATCTTAAGTTGGATAGAACATGGACTACACTATGACCAATCCGAGCTAGATTATGGGGTTGAGATGGTTGGGAGGAGGCTAAGGGGTAGTTGAAAAATCGGATCTTGAAGGCTTGAAGCTCTTTCTCACCCTCACTCTCTTCATTTCTCTCCCTCTCTCACTTGAAAAAATGAGAAGTCTTCTTCTCCTCTTGGTGTTGTGTGAAATGTGAAAAGAACAGGGTTATTTATAGCCTTTTGGGATGGCATTGTAGTAATTTCTGAATTTAGGAGGGGCAAAAGCTGACATATCAGCTTGGGATTAGTTGAAGAGAAAGGAATGCCATGTGGCATGCTCTTATAGGCTCTTGGGGGTAGGTAAAATGGTACATAGGGTGAACTAGAGGGGTAAATCTATATGAAAGTTGACTTTGGGACAGGAGACAGCCGTGTGCCCAGAGGGGACACCTGTCCGTTAAGGGGCGGCAGTCGGATTACCGCCGGAGGTAGTCCGACTACCGCCCAGGCTGGGTTTGGTCCGGGCTCTGGTCAGTGGGCTTTCTTCATTGCTCTGGCTCGTTCGAAGGTCTTCTTTTGGGCTTTTGGGCTCAAATGGTCAGGTTGTTTTTAGGGTTTGTACTGATTCGCATGTATGCTCTAGCTTGGGTGATGGTTTAGGGTTCGGATTAGGGTTTAAGCTAGTGTTAGGTTGAGTTTAGGGTTTATGCTGAGGTTTGGGCTAGGGTTAGGGTGGGTTTAGGGTTTTAGGCTGAGGTTATGGTTTTGATTGTGATTAGGGTTTGGTTCGGATTAGGGTTTTAGGCTGGGATTAGGGTTTGGTTTGGATTAGGGTTTGAGGTTGGGATTAGGGTTTGGCTTTAGGATATGATCAGAGTTTCCGGATTGTTCTAGTTCTCTCAAGATGCTAGCCTGGGTGGAGTGTCTACACAAATCTATGCTCATATGTTGGATTCGTTCTCTATCCAATATCACACATCCTTTTAAGAAAAACATTCTTGCAGTTGCTCCTAGTAACTGATTATGAGTTTTTCCTTTTGTTTGAATATAATGGTATTCTAAAAGTCAATTCTTATGAAATACACAAAGTAACCCATCTTTAGAGAAAGAACACAACAATTTTTTATTATCACCTAATCATTATAAACTTTTGCAAGTGATTGAGTAAACGACCGATTGTTTCGAGTCATTGTATTAATTTTACCAGCTCACATAATAGAAAACAATCCAAGCGACCCTCAGGTAGGACTAGTCATGGATGATTTAAGTACCAAAAACACCCTCGGGTTTGAATATCCAAGCCATAAAATATTTGGCATTTTATTGATTGAATAGTTTAGCTCACCGTACACAACTCTAGATCCAATGGCTATCCCTCGGAGGTATCCAATGCTAGTATGCCGAGATATATCATAGTAAAACTCCCATGTCAACCAATCGGATCACTGAAACAGCCTAAGAACTCAAAAAAATAAAAATAAATAATAATAATAATAATAATAATAATAATAATAAATCGATTGGATTCAATATCCAATTGGGTTAGGTTGACTCAGAGACCCAATTTGACTCGGCTCTGTATTTCATAATTAAATTAGAAGAAATGTCTCACTAATAAAATATAATTAGAAAATCATGAATATGAAAATAGGCAAACTAATTAATAATAATAGCTTGCATAGTACTTGCACAAAAATTTGCCAGCCCTATAAACCAGGCGAGTGACTCAGTTCAAGTCATGCCGAGTTGCATCTAATCAACCAAGTCAAAAAACCGACTTGCGCATGTCGAGTCTGAACCGAGTCAAGCACCCCAGTGACTTAATTTCTAGTCAAGTTTCGTGTCGAGCCACTCCTTTTAAGTGGTTGTTTGGGTGTTCTACAAAATGAGAGTGGAGTTGAATGCACTTCAACCTATGCGTAAATGCTCCAATACATCTGGACAAATTACATACAATTGGTTGCATGGTACACTTCTTTTATTCTTTTTGACTTGGATTTTTTTTTTTTTTTTTGGGTCAATTTCCCCCCTTCAATACAACTGTTAGAATGATAAAATCAAGGAGAGGTGTGTCATTTTCCAATCATTTTCCTTCCATCGGTATCATCCAAACTGCCTAAGGAACACCGTGCCATGAGAGACATGATAAGTGCATTTATCCCTGCCCTTTCCTTTGTATAGTCTGTTCTCAGCAATGGAAAGTTCTCTTTTTAAAAATAAAAAATTAAAAAAAATTAAAAAAAAACAAGAGAAAGAAAAAGAAAAAGTGCATTTATCCTTAGTTCCCATCGTTAGAACTTTGGAGCCGGCCCAGCTGAGTGCCCCTGAGAGAGTGAACTTTTGAGGTGCTCGGCATTCGCACAAGTGGGAATATGACCCACATGTGCAAGATCAAAGCCGATCATCATGTGGGCCCACCAAATAAGCATTACGAGCCCTAAGAATAAAGTTTGGTTGGTGCTTGTATCATGGGCCATGCCCGAACAGAAGAAACAGAAAGGCAAAAGAATTTGACTAGATCTACATCTAACTTGTATGGCCTACCAGCTGAATTTTTTTAATTTTTTATTTTACATGGCATCTACATGGTGGGACCTACGCGATGATCAGCTTGGATTTTATACGTGTGTTCCGTTTCCCCTCAGAAGTGGTAAACAAAAAATGTACACTCACATTTCATGCAAACTCTTCAATACTCAAGCAGCTATTTCTTACAATCTCTCTATAAATATATGTGGGCTAAGCTTGCTAACCATCTAAGCAAACCAGCCCATTACATACACCTATCAAGCTATCTAGCATGGCCCACGAGACACTCAGGCATGGCCTCTGGCTACTATTAGTGGCCTTAGCAATTGCTCATATGGCTAATGCCGGCGATGCCGACATCACCTCCGATTTCATTATTCCCCCAGACCTAAAAGTCGTTGATGGCCGCTTCTTCACCTCCACCAGCTTTCGGGCACTAGCCAACTCAACAAAACCAACAACGTTTAAAGTCACAAAAGCGAGCATGGTCGAATTTCCAGCACTCAATGGACAGAGCGTGTCGTATGCTGCCCTACAATATCCACCGGGGACTGCCAATCCACCTCACACCCACCCTCGATCAGCAGAGCTCTTGCTGGTCATGTCTGGGTCGCTCGAAGTCGGATTTGTCGACACGACGAACAAGCTCTACACCCGGACCCTCTATGCAGGAGACATGTTTGTGTTCCCTAAGGGACTAGTGCACTACCAATTCAACCCCAATAATACTAGCTATTCCTCTCAAACGCTTGCGATCTCCGCCTTTGGAAGCGCAAATGCCGGGACGGTGTCGCTTCCGGCAACCATCTTTGCAACAGGCATCGATGATACAATCCTTGCTACATCATTCAAGACAGATGTCGCGACTGTTCAAATGCTCAAGGCTGGACTTGCACCCAAACCCTAAAACGATTATTGATATTGGCGTGTTGTTTTTAAATAAGGAAAGAGAATAAAATTCAATTTGATTTGGTTATGGTAGGCTTAGTGCCTATCTATTTATTGTTGTCTTGTGATCTTCTTTTTTAAATTCAAATTAAATCAAGCTTATGTATGTGTTTGGTTGCACCAATCGTGATATTTTGACGTTAGGAAACAATTGTTTGTATGAGTATGCATGTTTGGTTCAATATAAAAAAATTCTATTTCTATTTGCATATCCAAAGAGTTCTATGGAATTATAAACTCTTATTTAGAAGAAAATTACTGGGATTATTAGAAAGATTCACCATTTATGGCTCCCTTTTATGGTTGAGTAGATTGAACCACCCATCTAAATTGGCGCTAGATTTTCCGATATGAAATATGTATATGTTTTCCAGTAAAATGATCCAGTTATGATTGTACTTGGTGGAATTATTATGTATCTGAGATAGGTGGGGTCTCTCTCTTTTTCTGGTGTATGTCGGAATGATTATATATCTTGTCACACATCAATGAAATTATAGACAGTATGCTCCCACCTTTCTGATATATATATATATATATATATATATATATATATATATATATATATATAGGAGACTATCCCATACAAAGCCAATAAATCCGTTCGCATATTTACAGTAGTATGATACTTTTTTAAAGGGTACGTCATTTAATAAAACACATTTTCCGAACTTGCCACTAACATTTGATATTTTCGATGATTTTCACTGATTTAGCTTGTTTGACAAACCCAACTTATTAAATGCATAAATTAATTTTCAGTGAAAATAAGGTTTGTTTTTCTAGCTCCCCTCCCTTCATGAAGATGCAGTTTGATATATAAATTAAAAATATGCCCTGAAACTCAAGTTAAGTGCTAGGTCCTGGTGAGGGTAGTACCCAATCTGCACCCTGTTTCAGCAAACTTCTTTTTTTTTTTTTTTTTACACACACTCACACTCACACACTCCACAGTGGGTATTCCAGCCCGCTAGTCTACCATTGAGCCATGAGTAGGGACCCCGTACACCCATCCTTGTCGGCTAAGCTGTTGTTTGTCACCATCTCAATTTATGCTGATTGTGGTATCTGTCAGCGCATTTTGAAACCCTGTTACAACACTTTGCTAGTCATTGTTACTGGCTGTCGTTGTTCAAGACTTCACAAAGAAAATATCATGTTTGTTTTTGAGATTTTGAATAAATACATACAGACCTTTCAAACTCAAGTTATTCTCTCACACGATGTTGTTATTCACACTACAACAAAAACAGGTATACACAACATTTGAGCTTCTCTTTCATCAGCGCTATGTAAGACCTACCCGACGGATATCTTAGCATATATATATATATATAACCCTACCGCCCCAGCGCGACTCTCTCCTATTCTCTCTCTCTCTCTCTCTCTCTCTCTCTCTCTCTCTCTCTCTGCAACTCCATGACTCTCTCCTTCTCTCTCTCCTCTTTCTCTCTCACGGCTGCTTTGGGATCTCTCTCACCACTTGAATGGTGGCTTCAAAACGAGGGTAGTAGAGATCTACTTACATGATCTGCTTGGGATCTGCTTTTGGATCTATTTTCTGCACTTTGCAAGGTTTTTTGACTGGTTATGGTGGGGATTTACTAGATCTAGAACTAGGATTTGGATTTCAGAAAATTCAAGTGAGAAGATGCTTTTTCTTTTTCCATTTTTCATCTGTGGATTTCTTGTGTATTTTTCAGGACTTTCTCCTCTCGTGAGCTGAGAGAGTAAAAAGACAGATCCGGATCTCATTCCACGCCCTTCCATCTCCAATTTAAGATACTGCCCTTTTCCAACTCACGCACTCATTTCAAAACCCTAGATTTCAAAACTCAAATCCAAACTAATGCAGGAGCATTTTCACACTGGGCTCGAGTGGGGTCACTTGTGGGATGCGGGGACACACTCGAGGTGGGCGGCCCATGTGATTTGGGGCCCACGAAAGGGGTTCGGCCGAGGTCCTAACCCATGAGATGTGGAGCCTGGGCTATAAGATAAAAGGATTAATTCGCCATACTCTAACAGTTCGAGCTTTTAGAGCAAGTGGTTAATTGTCCTGCATCAAATTGGTATCAGAGCGGGAGGTCTCGGGTTCGAGACTCCTCACCGGGGGTGATTAATGCAGGAGCATTTTCACACTGGGCTCGAGTGGGGTCGCTTGTGGGATGCAGGGGCACACTCGAGGTGGGTGCGGCCCACGGAGGAGTTCTCGTGTTCGAGACTCCTCACCAGGAGTGATTAATGCGCATTTCACACTGGGCTCGAGTGGGGTAGCCCGTGAGATGCGGGGACACACTCGGGGTGGGCGGCCCATGTGATTTAGGGCCCATGAAAGGGGTTCGGCCGAGGTCCTAACCCATGAGATGTGGGGCCTGGGCTATAAGATAAAAGGATTAATTCGCCATACTCTAACAGTTCGAGCTTTTAGAGCAAGTGGTTAATTGTCCTGCATCACAAACGCTCTCAGATTCTCCCAATACATATAGATCTATACCTAATGAACGAGGAAAGAGAATCTGAGAGTGTTTGGGATTTGGAATTTTGATGCAATTCTCGCTGCTTCAGTTTTCGTTGTCGCGGTTTTTTTTTTTTATTCCCATTTCTGTTAAAGCAGACGCTTCCTCCTCTCTTTGAAGTTCTTAGCTCACTGTCCTTCTCCTCCCTTTGATTCCACAAGTAATTCTCGTTTCCCTTCTTTTGTCTTCTCATTTTTTTATAAAAAATCTTTATTTTAAATTATTCATTTGATTAAGATTTTCCTAAAATTCTATTAATTGAATTCATGTGATTGTTTCTTACATTTGTTGGGACCAAATGATCAGTCTCTCCTATTGATTTTCCTTCCTATGTTGCTAATGGCAATTGACTGACTTTGATTTGAATTTTGCGTGTTCCACCCATTCATGCTAACAGAGTCGAGGGTTTATTAATAGATTCTTTAGGTGGCTTTTTATGATGACATGATTTTGCAATTTTTCCTGTTTGTAGGAAATTGCAAACGTGGACACTTGTTGCTTTTGTCATGTGTTTATCGTGTGTTACTGTCAGTTTTGCTTCATAGCTCCATGCCAGTGTATTTCCAAGAGTAGGGGTTTCATACTTTCCTTATGCTTGCCCTATTCTTTTGTTGGAGACCCTGGTTTTTTCATTGTGTCCTTATATTACATTGTATAGAGCATGTTCTATTATAGGTTCATGTGCTCCCTAGCTTAAGTGTTTATTTCAACTTTATAGATACAATGACAGGTGGTGTGTGCTCCCACTTTCTTTGAAAAAGAAAAAACATGAAGGAATTGTTAATGTGAAGCTTTCATCAGGTATCTGGGTTTAAGCCTAACTAATCCTTCTGGAGTGCCATCTGTTCGAGGAGCTATACCTATGGAAGGGAATGCTGCCATCCCAAATGTAATTTCTTAGTTTCCTTCTCCTGTAGAAATTTTCTTAACCATGAGGTCTTCTCCTTTGTCTTGGATTTGATTGAGATCCATGCACTGCTGATGGTTCCACTCAATTCCTGGTGGAACTTTGTTCACTGGATTGATTTTTGGGCAAGCAGAACTTTTTATACTTTTTGTACCTTTCTAATACCAAAAGTAGAAAAAAGGTGCCTGCATTAAAAACACAGGCTGTAAATCCTTTATATTTAAGAAAGTCTTTCTAATAATTAAGGAAGGTAAGTAGCAATTTGTGTAGGAAGGCTTTTTCTTTTTCTCATTTGTGGGACACTTCTGCAATTCGAATTTATTTATATGAAGCATAATTGTGAATATTTCAAAGTCTTGGTTGAGTTTGTGACCTGTAAGTTTAGTTCTAATTAATAAGATATAAATTGGCTATCACTCTCAGTTGTTTAGGCAGTTTTGGTTGGATTTGTGACTTTACTATGGTTCTGGTTGATAAGATATAAATTGGTTATCCCTCTCAGCAGTTCAGGCCTTGATTGTTCCCAGTTTTATGACCTTGTAAGAATTACAACCCAAGTGCAGTATGGCGATGTAATGATAGATGTTGTTTCTTTATTACAGGCCCCTGTTTACATGTAATCACATTCACGTACATGTTTGGATTTTTATTTTATTTTATTTTTTTATTTGAAATTAAGAATGCTGGATTTATTTAAATTTTACACTTTAACTACTTTTAGGCTCTTGTAACCCAAAGCACTTTAGGGCCCACCATGATGTTCGTATAACATCCACTCTGTCTATCAGTGTTGTCAGTTCACTTCTGTTTTCTTGTTGTGTATGTTGAGATTCCTGAAAATATATTGTTCTAAACATTTGAACTCTTTTAACATGTCGATAGTTTGATTCTGCTTGCATATCAGACTAGATTGCTTAGGGTATTCTAACAATGAATTTACTGTTGGATTCTGTAGTTTTCCATTTGCTGACGATTCCTTAGGGTCTTCCATGTACAGTTTTTAAGATTCTATCCAAAGATGCTAGTTGAGGATCCAAGCTACTATTATTGGATATATTATGTTATGAATTATGATGCCCCATTGAACACAACTTTTTTTTTTTTGCTTGGCTAAGAAACTATATGGGTGGTGCCCTTATGGTGATCTAGAAAGTTCATTTGTTGGGCCCATCATTGACAGATGATGCTTTGGAAGTCTAATTAGTGACATGGAAATGGTGGTTTAGCCAATGGTTCACATTCAATGACCAAAAAAAAAAAAAAAAAACAAGAAACTATCTAGCATATGGATAGTTTTTTTTTTTGCTTCCAATGATGGATGAGATATTTGGGATATGCTCATTTAAGATGAGTCACATTTGATGAACCTCTTGGATTGTAGAAAGATCAATTTGCCTGTATGGTTGCTTGTCAAAACAAATGTTGTTTAGTCTAGTCAAACATTGTATAGTTCACGTTCTTCTCTTTACCTCCCTACGAGATGCCTTGTACTAGGCTTGGTTTATATAGCTGATATAGTCTCTCTTAAAGAAAATATAGCTGTACTCTCATCCTCAAGAGAAGCTGAAATGTCATCCCTTAAAGAAACTATGGTTGAAATCTCATCCGCAAGAGATGCTGAAATTTCTTCCTTAAAAGAAACTCTGATGAAATTGATAGCCACTATAAATAATGCAAACAATAACCCACCCACAGTATTCGGTGCTACAGTTAGTTCTAACATGAACCAACCGTCCTTATCATCAAGCTATTGGGTGACCTCTCGGGTAATTATATTATATACATGTATTTATTTACATATGTACTATGTCCTAGATTATATATAGTTTAGTTGGTATATAATGATTGATATTGATTTATCATTTGCAGAAACACTTGACGAATGAGGGGAAGACCATGAGTTGCACTAGTGCTGGGGTAATTCTTTATACCAAGTGAATAGTTCTTTCATTATATTTTGATGTTATTGTGTTCTTAATTATATGTGGTATACAGATGAGTATTTATTCAATACAATATAGTTTGTCAAGTAGTGAATTTTATTTTGTAGGATATGACTAGAGTTCTTCTTACAAGTATCGTCAAACCCGGGGTTACTATTGCTAAGGGAATTGTTTTGAGCAAGGATCCGCTCATAAAAGTAAGGGGGCATGAACTTGGAATTGGTTTTTGGGAAGTATTAATTCATGTGGCAATAGTACGGGAGAAGGTTTTGATAAGACCTTATGAACAATATAAAACAATTGGGGATGCTATTGGAACAAGTATTGTTTGGCCCTCTATTATGTGTAAGGTCAAATTTTTTTTCCCATATACAATAGAATTTCTTGTACAAGAATGCGAGTACTAACCAATTCTTTTTATTGTTTTGTTTTGTAGGTTTAAGGAGAGATGGATTTAGCTAAATGAAAGGATCTCTCTCTCTCTCTCTCTCTCTCTCTCTCTCCTGTAAATGTTTTATGTTTTATGCATGGGTTTAGGACTGATGTGTGATTGGTTTTGGATAGAAAGTGTTTAACTCTAATTTTGCAATTTGGATTGACTTAAGATCCAATGCATATGATAGGTTGGGTAACTAAATCAACAAGTTAGCCAACATGATTTACTCTTGTTCTTATCAATTTTCTTTTTAACTCAATGCAACTCTTGTTCTTTCCATATTTCTTTACAACATTAATAGGAGGGCGTTTACCTTTTTTAGCGTGTTTTTTGAGGCAGTGTTAGATGATGGAAGCCAAGCGAAGGAAAACAACTACATTTATGTAAGTATTATAAGTCTTAAGCTCCATTTAGTCATCACATCAATCTTTATGAATATAATTTTTTATCAAACCAAATGGATCTTAAGCCTCTTTTTTAACTCCGCCAATGCAACTACTTGCATTTAAAGGAGGAGGGAGAAAGGCTTGAGCGACGCAAAGTCAATAGCAGAGGAAGCTTAGTTGATTTTGTTGATCATCACGCCCCTCAAGCTGTCTAGAGCGAAGATGGGGAGTCGTATGTCTAAAAAAAGGAAAATTGCTTTATTCCTTTTACTTAGGACCATCTGCAAATATTCAATATTGAGATGAAGGCCAAAGTGAAATCTTATCAGATGCCTGAGCAGGTAATTATATATACCTAGTCTTATTGCAGTCTAATTTAACTTAGGATTTATTTTCTTTCAGTTTATAGTTCAGAACTGAAGGTGGTGTAGTGATCTATGCAGGTTGTGTTTTGGAAGTGGATCACTCCAAAATTGTTGGGATTAGTTACATAAACCTCGGTATATCATTGGTCCATAGAAGGTAAGTTGGAAGATGTTATCTGCTGTTTATATTATTCCTGATGGCGTATGCCCTTTTTTACCTATTGACGCTCCAGTTTTGTTATCTCTTTGAAAACATGTCCTTTAGAATTTTCTGTGTAAAGAGGTTACAATCCATGCCACTGTAACTTGCAGGTGACATTGAGCCTGTGAAAATGTTTGAGCGAACGACAAATATGTTGAACAATCAAATCATCAATTACTGTTATGATCCTTCCGAGAAATGGCTTGTTTTGATTGGCATTGCTCCTGGTGCACCTGAGGTATGTCTGTGAAGAATGTGTTATTTATGTAATCCTGTTGAGAATGCTATAGTAGGAAAAGATTTCTCTCTCAGTTCATGATGTGTGGTCTGAAATTTGGTTTTTATCCCCTCCAAAGTAGGCATGTGATATAGAGAACTTTGATATTAATATGTATGGGCCATCAAAGGTGGGTCCACATGATGGACTGTCCACATCAATGCTTAGATCTCTAGTTTCTAGCATACTCAATGTGTACTGCCTATTTTCTTAACTACTAACCTAATGGCTAGGTTTGTCTACTCAAAGTGAAATGGATGGGTGCCATGTGATGGTTTGTACACATCAATGCTATACTTTATGTGGATCTTTGACCGACCATTTCCTAAGCCATGAATCTTATGCGTCGGATCATCTATTTTTTATGTTGAGCATGTAATGAATGGAATCATCTCCGACCATTTCCTAAGACACATCAATGCTATACTCTATGGTCTTTTATGTTGCTCTTTGTGATCTGTAAGCTATGCTGTTGAAGCGGCACTTATGATTATTCTGTGGAATATTTGTATGTCCAGAGGCCACAACTTATTAAGTGGAACATGCAATTATTTTCCGTAGACCAACAACGTAGTCAAGCTTTAGAAGCACATGCTGTAGCCTTTACAATGTTTAAAGTGAGTTTCACAAATATCCCTTTACATTTAAAAATATACATCTGAACAACCTCTTTCACTTGGTTCACGATTATACATGTTGCACATGTTGCTATATACTTTTAATATTATCCCTTTACATTTCATAAATATACATGCTGCACATGCTGTTATATACTTTTAATATTATCACTTGTCCCCATGTAGGTTGCTGGAAATGAGAATCCTTATACTCTTATTTGCTTTGCATTAAAGACCATGAATGCCGGTCAAATTATTTAGAAGTTGTGGCACAAGTGACAGTTCTATGGAAGAATCAATCAGTGCAGTGCTAGGAGTACTTGAGAAGCCGCCTCTAGATGAGAGCTTAACTGCTTCAAGAATTATGGAAACTGTTAAACATCTCGTTGGCATAGGAGCTTGAAAGTCCAGGAGAGGGCAAGAACTTTGTTTGATAGATGGATTTGTTTTTATTTATTAATTTATATTCAAAACCATTTTCAATTTATTGTAATAAATATTTTATATATATATATATATATATATATATATATATATATATATATATATTTTACTGTCTAGTAATATAAATTTTATTTAATATTCAGTTTTATTTGTATGGCATCATTTTTATGTTTCAAATATTTAAAAAATACAGGTTTTGATTGAATTATATATAATAAAAAAAATCACTGGCATGCTAGGGCCTCTCAAGTCTATTACCAAAGCTTTTATCGGTGCTTGTGTAGAAAATTTGACAGCACTTTTTCATGAGAAAAAGTGTTCAGAAACCACGTTTACCCGCGCTCGGAGCAACTTTTACTGGCGCTTATTTGCGTCGGGAAAACCAATAACTACCGGCACTCAAACAAGCGCCGGTAAAACTCACCTAGCGCCACCAATACTTTTCCTGACATACCCATTTAGCGGCGTTTGGTTAGTGCTGCTATTACAAGTGCCGGCGCTTTTAGGGGCTTTTAGCGGCGCTTATGAGTGCTGGTAAAAGTCCCATTTCTTGTAGTGTCAAGACATCCCGTGAGAAAGTATATTTATCATTTGTCTTTGGGATTTAATTTGAACATGTATATTTAGACCTTTCAAGCTCAAGTTATTCTCTCACATCACCTTGAATTTAAAGTGTCATTAAGGGATAGCTAAGTTCATACGTGCGGCAATAATGCTCTTGTATGCAACACTTATGCACGAGCATGCCACGATAGGTCTAATATCCAATCCATTCATCATAATGGCATGACTATATTAATTCTCTAAGCTTGAGAATTGGGTTGACACACTGATCAAGTGGATCAGTTAGCAAAATATATATACTATTGGACACTAAAATCCCTTAATAGGTGCAGAAGCAACCTTAGACAAACTCTAGCACATAATAAATAACAACAAAGAACAAGAAATCACAAAGAACACAATTATTTATGTGGAAAACACTTGCGGGAAAAAATCATGACACAAATCAACAATGAATCCACTGTATCAGAAGAATTACAATAGATGGAACAATTTACAAATGAAAAACCCTAAATCCCTTCAAAATCCTTAGTTTTTAAGCTCTTTCATCTTGCTTAACCCTTTCACGTAATTAAAAAGGTATTTATACACCCCATACACAATTAGAAATAAAACCTACACTTATGTAAACTTGCGAGCACAATCAATCTGACTGTTGATTGAATTGACAATACTCGACAAACCATTGATTGAATCAATGCCTCTGTCGTTCGAATCAACGATGTCCAAAAACATCTAGCGAGTAAATATGATTTTTTAAGAATATTTCTATCGAATTGACAGTCTATCGATCAAATCGAAAACTCTGTTATCGTACTGGATTGAAAGCACTTGATCAAGAATCCTCATTATGGCTTCTACCCTCCATCTCCACTACTTTAAGTTCTATCACCATCTCTAATTTTCAATAATAATACCATCATCCTCATTTCTGGTGCACACTTCATCTTCATTTCTTCTTTGCCAAGTCCAGAAGTCGAGTAAAATTTAAACTTTATCTGCAAGAACAACCTTCGTAAGCTTGTCCACTGGATTCTCATTAGTGTGAATCTTCTCAAAAGTAACACCACCTTATTCTAGCATCTGTCAGATAAAATGATGACGAACTTCAATGTGTTTAGTTTAGGAATGATATACTGAGTTCTTCCCCAAATTGATAGGTTCCTGTTAAAATCTCAACTCATTCATCATCCCTTTCAACCAAACAACTTCTTTAATGTTTTTGTTACTGCCATATATTCAGATTTGATTATCAAAAGAGCAACCACAGACTAAAGCTTTGACCCAACTAATAGGTCCACCCACTAACATAAGCGAGTAACCAGAAGTCGATCTTTTATTGTCCACATTCCTTACATAATCTGCATCCACATAGCTTGCAAGTTTCTCTTTAGAATTTCTAAATGTTAAGGCATAGTTTGTAGTACATTATATGTACTAAAATAACCATTTCACTACTTTCTAGTGTTGTTTGTCGGGGTTTGGCATATATCTACTCTTAACACCCACCACACGTGAAATATTTAGTCTATTATAGACTATGGCGTACATAAAACTATCAATTGCGCTTGAGTAGGGCGCATGAGACATATACCATTTTTCTTCATTTGACGAATGATATTACTTCGAAGAAAGCTGAAAGTGAGTAGCGTAGGGTGTGTTACCCGATTTAGCATTTTTTAGTCTAAACAGGACCAAAACCTTTTCAAGATACTCATCCTGAGATAACTATAGCATTATTTTCATGTCTTTATATATATTGATATCAAGAATCTTCTTTGCAGCCCCCAAATCTTTCATTTCAAATGTCTTGGATAATCGAACCTTCAATATGTTTATTTCAGATATGTTATCGCTGACAATAAGCACATTGTCAACATACAATACTAGAATAAGTGATCTAAAATAGACACAATGATTGAATTCACTTTTTATAAATTATAGACTTAACATGAAATAATCAAACTTCTTATACTACTACCTAAGCAAATTTTTCATATCGTATAACAATATCTTTATACTACAAACCATATTTTCATTTTCCTACACCTTGAACTCTTTAGGTTGCTTCATGCAAATCTGCTATTCTAGTTCCCACGTAGATACGCAGTCTTCGGTTCTAATTGTTCTAATTTCAGATTGCATTGGGCAACTAACAGCAATACAAATCTTATAGATACCTCCTTTAATTACCACAGGAATGAATATCTCACTGAAGTCAACACTCTCCTTCTAAGCGTAACCCTCCACAAGTAATTTAGCCTTGTACCCATTTAGTTTCTTTCAGTAAATTCACTTATAACTGATCACTTTCCATGCAATGGATAGCTCCAACAACTCCAATATTTTATTCTTATATAGAGAGTCTATCTCATCATGAATCACTGCCATGCACTTCCAATTATTTCTATCTTCAAATGCTTCCTAAAAATTATACGGATCTCCCTCATCTACAATGAGAGAAAACACAAGATTTAAGTCATTCATGTATCTCAACAGTGCCCTACGATCCCTCGGTTGATTTCTCCTGACAGGTGGTGGCACCACCTCTTCCTATACCTCTATCTATGACTCAAGTTCTTCAAGTGTTTCACCTTTATCTATTTTAACATCAATCACTAATTTTCATTTCCTTGTACCCATTGTTTCGAAACAGGGAACCTTTATCAAACTTTACATCCCGATTAAATATGACTTTTCATGAAATCCAGTCATACAATATGTATCATTTCACCCCATCACCGTAACTGACAAAAGTACACTTCTTATCTATTTAGTCTATCTTGTCTCTCTCAACTAATTAAGCAATGCGATCCTTTCGGCATGTGCCCTACCTAACTCCATGCTCGGCAATGTACACATGCACCCTATTTGGAGAGAGAGAGAGAGAGAGAGAGAGAGAGAGAGAGAGAGATTTTTCTAGGGTAAGAGGTGAAGATCTTCTAGGGAATGAGAGGATGTCTGAGAGGACGCTCGAGGGATCACTCTCTCTCTCTCTCTCTCTCTCTCTCTCTCTCTCTCGGGTAGGGGGGGTGCAAGGGAGCTACAGAAATCGAAGGAAGGAGTTTGAAAAGGGAAAGAGCCTCTTTGTCAGCAACCTCCCCTTCGACTGTTACATAGAGGATTTTTTTAAAATCTTCCAAAATTATGGTCAGATTACGGAGGTCTTTGTTTCACGATTCTCAGGAACAAGTAAATTTAGGGGATATGCATTCCTCCGGTACATGTATGAAGACAATGCACATGCAGCTAAGGGAGTACTTAATAGGAAGAGGACAGACGGCATGATAGTGGCAGTCAGGGATGCTCGGCCCAAAACAACTCTTTGTCTTAGGACTTCTGAAGACCTTAGTGCGGATCCAAGGATTTATTCTGATGTCAGAACCCTAGTGGCTCCTAACCTTGGGGAAGATGTACAACATGACAGAGAGTGGGAAAGAACGGCAACACACCTAAATAAAATGCATCCAGTGTGGGGTTTGAAGACTGTAGACCCTGCAACAGTTTCCTGGAAATAGATCTTGGTGGGCGTTATTGGAGATAAGATGGTCTCCATTTTACGGCTGATAGATGGGTTTAGGGCCTCTAGGTTTAGGGCTTCTACCATTGATGTTGCAAGGATGCCGAAATTCCATTTTCTCATTATCTTCAAATCTAGAGCGGAACTTGTGGATTTTATAACAGATACCCCCTTCTGGAAAAATCTTGGGATGGTAGAGGTGTCCCCTTGGTTTCCAGAGGTATACCCTATTTGTGAGGAAGCTTGGATCCGCCTGTACGAGATCCCTACCCATGCTTGGATGGAATCTATCATTAGAGATTTGGTAAGGTGACCCAGATTGATACTTGTACCTGGTTTAGGATATTTCAAATGTTTACGAGGGTGAAGGTGAGGATGGTTTTGGGGTCGTTTTCTAGCTCGTCCCAAATCTTGGGAGTGGCTGATAAAATTTTCAGAATCTGGGCTCGTTTAGAAGAAAGGCAAGAAGCTTGCAATAACTCGCTGGCCAGAGTGACTGAGAAGGGAGTTTCTGCAGCTCCAAACAATACCAAAGCTTGTCTTATTAGCAAATTTAAGGATAGTAGTCTCTCCATAGAGGACCGCCCAGTAGCTGTTTGTGGAAATGATGACCCTAATGGGAAGAAAGATTCATGCGAGCAAACTATATGTACAAAGGCTAATGACAAGTTCTGCTCCCCTAAATCCCATCCTACCCGTATATGTGCTAGTAAGGAACATACCTCACCCTGTGTTCGGTCTGAAGAGGAAGACTTCCAAAATGTTACCATCCAATGTGTGCCAGTTGAGGGTGTTCTCTCATATGTAGGGCAACTCCACATCAGGAACTCTCTCCATCCTCTAGAAGTTCAAAGACCAATTAACCATCAACAAAGATTTGCCTGCATCTAATCTTCAAGTGGAGGCCCCACTCTTTGAAAAGATCCCAGAATCAGTTCAAAGACATCCAACGACATTGGATCAAGGATGCTCCAATGCTACGAGGAGTCAGGATCCTGGAGCCAAGTAAAGTAATGATTCTTTACCTGGACTACACCTCACAGAGCAGTTGCACCTCGAAGAGTAGCTACAACCTGGAGTGCACCTCGAAGAGCAACCACATCATGGAGTGTACCTCGAGAAGTAGTTGCACTCAGCTTCTGCATATTTAGAAGATCTCCCATCCACTTTGGGTACTCTAGCTCCTCAACAGGTGCGCAATATTACAGATTATTCCACTGCTACTGAATTAGTTCCATTTTGTCTCCCCAGAGATACCAAAATGTGTGGCTCTCCTCCTCGGGCTAGACCTATTAAGAATGAGAGATACATTCCGGCTAGCTCTAGATCAGTTGGGGACTCTCCTATTAGTCCTTTGGGAGATAGAGATGTTGAGAGAGTGAATAGTAATGCATATCCCCTTCTCATACCCCCTGGCTCCATGTTGTGGCTGAGGGCATTTCCCCGTCTCACAGCGGTCTTACAGACGGATGCATCGCAAAGCAGCTTGATCTCTCTATTGATCTAGTTCCTTATAATCTATCCCAAAGTGATGTAGGGCATCACTTCAATAGAGGTCAGAAGGACCAAGGGGTGGCTAATTCTAGATCAGGCAAGGCTTCAGATCAGGATGATAGTGCCCCCAATGCAGATGGGAACTCTCATTTTTTAGGAAATAAGGACCCTCCTCATGAAGTCTCTGCGCTCCCCAGTTCGTCCAGCCATTGCCCTATTGACCTATTCGATCATGCCCTCCAAAAGGGGAGATGTTGATGAAAGATAAGCAAGGAAGGAATTTGGGGGTTCACTTAAATAATGGTGATTAGAAGAGAAGACTTAAAAGACTAAAGCAGAGGGCTATTATCTCAGGGAATGTGTCTGATGGATAACGTCCTTATCTGGAATGCCTGGGGTATGGCTAATACGGCCACGATTCGGACTACCAGAAGGATTATTCGGGGACATAATCTATTAATTTTAGCCATCCTAGAACCAATGGCTAGAGATAGAGGGTGAGCATAAGCTTAAAGCTTGGTTTTCATTCTTCCATTTCCAATGAAGTTAAAGGGGGTAAAATCTGGATATACTACAGAAATGCACTTTCTATTTCTGTTATTAGCATGTCTAACCAAATTGTCTGTCTTCATAATCAACCTGCCGCTTGTAGGCTTTCCTTCGTGTATGCGAAGTGTTCCAGTTCAACAGAAGATTCCTCTAGGAAGTCAGGGAATCCCTCACCTCAACCATGGTTGGTCCTTGGGCAGTCAGTGGTGACTTCAATGTGGAGGATATGGTTAGTGTTGTTGAATTCAGAGAAGCGATCGATAAGGTCAGGCTGCTGGATGCTGGGTTTGAAGGTAACAAATTCACATGGTGTAATAATCATGCTGGGAATTCTAGAGTTTGGGCTAGGCTGGATAGGGTGCTTTGAAATGGGGACTGGGTTAACATTTTCCCAGGTTTCCTAGTTAAGCATTTGCCTAGGATGAGCTCAGACCATGCCCCTCTACTTTTACGCTTTCCCAGCCCCATCTCTCAAGTTGTTAGGCCCTTCTGCTTTTAAAGGATGTGGTTGCCTGATAGCTCTCTCTCAGCTGATCGAGGCAGCTTGAAGCTAAGACTTGTAGATCAACCCATGATTAATCTCCTGCTGAAAACCAAGAAAGTTAAGCAGCGACTAAAAATTTAGAACAGAGATGTGTTTGGGAACATATTTCAGAATGTTAAAACCACAGAGTAGGGGTTGATTCAACTGGAAGATAGAGCTCAATCCCTCGATTCGGTGGTCAGTCCTGAAGAGATTAGCGAAGCAAAATTTCAGCTTGGTCAGATGGAGCTTGTGAAAGAATTTTTTTAGAAACAAAAGGCCCGCAATAACTGGCTTGAAGAAGGAGATAGGAATATTAAATTCTTTCACCTATCTGCCTCTGATAAAATTAGAAGATCTGAGATCCATGGATCCAATTAGACTCAGGAGAATCTACGTTAGACCAAGCTATTGTTTAAAAGGAAGCTGTCTCCTTTCTTTATTCCTTGCTCTCCTCTGAAGCTTCCCTAGTCACTTCCTCGGTGGGAGTGGACTTTTTGGGCTGCATCCATCCCCTCATCTCGGATGAGGACAATACTCTTCTCATGAGAATCCCCTCCTTAAAGGAGGTCAGGTTATCAGTGTTCACCCTTCCCAAGGATGGCGCCCCGAGCTCAGAAAGTTTCTCTAGTGCTTTTTTTGTTGGTTGCTGGAACATAATTGAGAATGATATCCACAAAGCAGTTGTGGATTTCTTCCCAGGAGGCACTCTTCCTAGAGCCTTCACATCCACCCTCGTATGCTTAGTCCCTTAAGCGGCGGGCCCCAAATCTTTTACAGATTTTTGCCCTATTAATCTGTGCAACTGTTTATATAAAATATTTGCCAAGATTATCATCAACAGACTTGGCCAAGAAATATTCAGAGATATAAATAGAAAGGTTCAGTGTGGGGGGGGGGGGGGAGAGAGAGAGAGAGAGAGAGAGAGAGAGAGACTTAGTATTGAAGCTTGACATAGAGAAAACTTATGATAAAGTTGATTAGAGTTTCCTGAAGCAGGTTCTCATTAAATTTGGGTTTAATTCCAGCCGGGTCAAGATGGTGGAGTCTTGTTGGAACAACAACTGGTTCTCGGTCCTAATTAATGGTGAGAGTTGTAGTTTCTTCCAATTCTCCAGGGGCTTAAGGCAAGGTGACCCTCCTTATCCCAGTCTCTTCATTCTCATGGCCAAAGTTTTTAGCAGGGGGTTCTCTAAGCTAGTAGCTAACGGGTTGTGTAAACCATTTAAACTTAAATAGGGATGTATTCAGGTTTCTCATTTGCTTTACCTAGATGACACAATTCTTTTCCTTAATAGCTCCCATAAATCACTAGAGGTGATGTGTGATTTCATCACTGATTATCAGCCCATATCGAGGCAGAAAGTGAACATTAGGAAGAGCTCATTCCATTATTTTGACAAGCTGCCTATTGATAGGATCAGGGACATCGAAAGAACTCTAGGTGTCGTAAAATCTACTGGTGGCTTCTTGTATCTGGGAGTCCCTATTGTGAAGGGGAGAGTTAAGAGAAGTGTATTTAGCCCTCTGATTGATAAAATGGCAACCAAGGTCCAAGGTTGGAATGCTAGAATCCTGTCCTAGGCTGGGAGGTTGGCCCTGATATTGTCGGTCCTCAGCGGCATACTGATCCACACCATAGCTGCTACGATGATCCCAGCAAAAGTGATTAAAACGATGGAAACTCATTTGCAAACTTCTTTTGGGGTTGGCATGATGGCAAGAAGAAGCTGCATTGGAAAAAAAATGGAGCGTTATTTTCATGCCTAAGGATGAGGGGGGGTTAGGAATCAGGAAATTGAAGGAGGTGATGAAAGTTCTTCACTTGAAGATGGCGTAGGGGGCAAGATTTGGAAAAGAAGGCAGCTTGTGGGCAAATTTCATGCACTCAAAGTACCCAAATTCCACTGCTTTTGCTGGTAGCAGAATTATCCCTACCTCTGCCTCCCCAATCTGAAAATTTCTGATGGGCCTATTTGCATCTCTGGATAGGTTTGTCCAGTGGGAAGTGGGCATTAGCTCCTACAATATGTGGCAATGCAACTGGACCAGTCTAGGCCCCTTAAATGTGATCCCCTCTGTTCACATCGCATCAGATCTCAGGGAGCTGCAGGGTTTCAGATTTCCTTAGTGAAGATTGCCTGAAGTCGACCACTCCTATGGTTCTTCCAGTTTGGATCCAAGCCCATATTCAGCAGGTTGGGTTCTGCACATCAGAAGATGAAGACCTTCGCTTCCTGCCTTTCGACCATGCAGGTAAATTCTTAGTCAAATCTGCTTGGGCCGTTTGTAGAGATAGCGAGCTGAAGAAGTCCTGGGCCGAGTGGGTGTGGCACCCCAAGATCTCGCCTAAGATCTCCACATTCATGTGGAGGTTACTTCAGGGGTCCATCCCAATTGATGTAAACATCCAAAAGAAAGGTATTCAACTAGCCTCAAGATGTGAGTGTTATGGGGACAATCTAGCTATCGGACCTCAAATAGAATCACTTTCGCATCTCTTAAAGGACGGGGCTCTTGCAGATAGGATCTGGGCTCAGCTTGCTAATCTTTTAGGAATTTCCCTATCTCACCATCCTATGGTCCAGGAACGGCTTAATTGGTGGTGACTAAGGCATCTTACTCACAAGAGTGACTCTATTCTCATTTGTCTAGCCCTTACTTTTATTCTATGGGAAATCTGGAGGGCCAGGAACATGGCTAGATTTGAAGGTCGGGCCATCTCAGTCCCAGGAGTTTTTATCAGAGCTAAATGGTGGTTGGTTTCCTTATTCGTTCGTAATCAGGTCAGTCCAGTTCAGTTGCTATTTGTCCCCTTAGTTCTTGCGGCTTTTCATCACACCGGTCTGCCTCACGCGGCTCCAAATTTTGATGTGGTCAAATGGATCAGGCCCAAAGTGGGCTGTTTTAAAGTGATTGTAGATGGGTTGGCGATTACAAACCCAAGGCCAGCCGGTGGTGGAGGTTTATGTAGGGACAACTATGGGCATTTGATCTTCACTTTTGTTAGCGGTTATGGCACCACCTTTGACAGTAGGGTGCGGTTGCGGGCAATGTTCGATGGCATGAATTTTTACATCTCTCTTGGCCTAAACAGAGTGTTAATTGAATCTAGTTCTAAATGGGTGGTAGAGTGCATTAGTGGGAAATCCTCTAGTGCTTGGAGATGGAAATACTGGCTTACCAGAATTCGGAGACTAAGTACAAGGGGTACTTTTCGGATCTCCCTAATCCCTAAAGAAGCTAATGGCCCAGCTGATGGTTTGGTAAAATAAGGTAGCTCGTCACAATCCAACCAATTCTTCCGAGAAGTGTCCAATCTCCCAAGGATAGTCAAGGGTCGTGTTCTTTTGAGATATTATGGGGATGGGCTCTATTAAAAAGATTAAACGAAATTCCCCTGTATAGAATATGATAGGCGGACCAGAGTTTGTTTCTGGTAGCCGCTCGAAAAATGTAGCTCTATACATTGGTAGTATTAATGAAATGCTTGTTTTTGAAAAAAAATCCCTCAACTAATGGTACATGAGAGTAAGCGTTATAACAAAATATCAACAGCCCCAAGTAATCAATTACTTGATAACTCCATAATTCTTTCAGAATTTTACAATCAATAGGTGTAGATGGATATTGATTCACTAAATAAAAATCATAGAGATGGCCTCAGCCTATCACTCATTGCCCAATGCAATATTATTCAACATACTTCGAGCTCTTTCAAAAAGAATCTGATTCATACATTCAGCCACACCATTATGTTCTGGTGTATGCCTCACTATCTCCTCATTCTTATAATATTAATTAAATTTTCTATAAGTAAATTCTTCGTCATTATATCCTCATAATTTTCACTTTTCGCCCCATATATTTTTCAACTATCACTTTTTAGGTCTTGAAAGTGGCAAACACACTGGATTTATGTTTCATAAAATAGACCCAAATCTTTTTAGAGAAATTATTAATGAATGTAACAAAAAAATAAAGACTCTCCTTCAAAAACAATGGTCGATGACGCCCACACATTTGAATGCACATAATCCAACTAACATGTTTTTCAATTTTAAAATTTAACCTTGAATTTTTTTTTCATATATGCAATGCTCATATATATCTAAATCAAAACTTTTAAAATGAGGAATTAACAAACGATCAAGTACTTTCATACTGTGATTACTCATGTAGCATAGTCATGGATGCCATAAATATGCCGATGTGGATTCCACTGCCATCATTACAGCTCTACCTGATATAATATTCCCAATCAACCTATAAAGGTTTTTGGTCCTTTGTGCCTTCATAATTATGAGTGTCCATTTTATAACCTTTAAGACGCCTTCATAAAATCAGATTCTCCTTTAAATATGAAACATGCCTTTATAACCATGAGTGTCCCTTTTGAAACGTTTAGGACACCTTTATATTTACGAACTTGCGCCCGAGTCATCTAAAGCTCCCAAAGAATTCAGATTCTCCTCTAAATATGAAACATGCCTCATATTAGTCAGAGTTCACCTCATCAAACATCCTAATGCAAATGAACTAATCATGATCACTTTACAGGCATGATCATTACCTATAAGAACCAGGCCACCATCATAGTTGTTATATGTGGTGAACTAACTCCAATAAGGACACATATAGTCTGATGCCCCCATATCCAAAATCCACTCATTATATAAGTGATCAACCTTAGACATTGACAACACGTCATGACTACTTGTTCCTTCATCAAATTCTGTTGAACTGGCTTTTGTTGGTGAATCATCTAATTTCTTCTCTTTTTGAGTTTTTAGTATTTTAACACTTCTTCTTCATATATCTCATCTTCTCACAATTTCAACACTTTAACTTGCATTTGCCCTTCGACTTGAATTTATATCGTGACTTCCCCTTCTCTTGGTTAGGCTGTCTTCCCGAAATAAACAATGCATTCGTAAAAGTACATTTACATCCTCTCTTCCTGCTCAAGTGCTTAGACTTAAGGGCTAAGATAACGGTCTTAACGTCCAAGGTATCCCTACCATATCATAGAGTATCCACCAAATACTCGTACAACTCCAAGAGAGACGTTAACAAGATTAGGGTTTTGTATTCTTCATCGATCTTCACTTACACGCATGTCAGTTTGCAAACTAGTTTATTGAATATGTTAATATGCTCAGGTAGATCTGACCCTTTCTCCATCTTCAAGTATAGAACAATCTCGTATTTTATCCCAAGCCGGGAGAGTGGTCCTCATGAAGAACGTACTATCAGGTATTCCGATTCACTGATGGCGGTGGTCCATACTCCTTCTCAAGTGCTAAAATTAATTGAGAAGCACATGGCAAATTTTTTCTGGGGTTGGTCTAAAGGAAAGTAGAAGTGTCATGGGAAGAATTGGCACACACTGACAATACCAAAAGATGAGCGGGGCATCAGTTTTAGAAAACTAGTGAACATTATGAAAGCTTTCAGATGTAAAATGGCATGGTCCTTAAAGTTTGGGTGGCAGGACAACGTTTGAAAATCCTTCATGGTAGCCAAGTACCATCATGAGTTGTCTACTAAGGTAGATAATCGGCCTAGGCAGTTAGCTTCCCCCCTGTGGAAGAGAATTAGGGAGCTCATTCTGATGGTGGAATCCTGAGTTCAATGGAAAATAGGTGCCGGTTATTGCAATTTTTAGAGGGTGAACTGGACCAACCTGGGCCCTCTAAAGCAGTTGGCTAAAGCAGAGGTGCAAATGAGCTTATAGGATCTACAAGTGCGTCAAGTACTCGGTCCGAGTGGTCCTCTCCCTCCCTCAACAGCCTTACTCCTCCTTCCTCAATGAGTTATTGATCATGTGTTCTAGGCAGGATATCGCATATCAGAAGACGCTAACGCCCTATTTTAGTCATTCATGAGTTTAGGTGAATTCTCAGTTAAATCAGCTTGGTCGTTGAGTAGGAATCTGAGCCCAGGTCGGAGCTAGTCAAAATGGGTGTGGCATGCAAAGTTGCCTCCCAAGATCTTGCTTCTTATCTGGAGGGTGGTACAAAACGTAGTCCCGATTGACAGTGCAGTTTAATCCTGAGGCATCCACATTGCTTCTAGCTGTGTGTGTTGTACCATGCATGCTGCTCAGCCCCATCATATTGAGACTCTGCTTCACCTTTTCGTCAACAGCAGTGTAGCTCGATATGTTTGGCACACGGTGGGAAGATGGTTAGGAATTAATGTAATGGAAGCTTTATCAGTTGAAGCTCGGCTAATGCAGTGGTGGGCAGCGGTCTCTTCCATGCAGAATAACTTGGTGAGTCAAATGCTCCTTCCCTATATTGTTATATGGGAGATCTGGAAAGCACGTAATGGTGCAGTTTTTGATGGAGTGCCGATTTCATCAGATCGAGTTCTTGTTAAGATCAGGTGGTGAGACGATTTGCTTAATAGTTCTAAGGCTGATAGGTGCGCGTCTGGCTCTGGGTGGACCAAGAACATTAGGGGATGGGCTGTCACCTCTCTTGATTCTACACCAGCCGGCAGAACAGTTTTGATTAGATGGGAGCGGCCATCGCCTGGATGGGTTAAAATTAATGTCGATGGGTCCTCCAGAGGTAATCCGGGCAGTTCGGGCGGTGGTGGAATAGGCAGAGGGGAGATAGGTAATTTTCTTTTCGCTTTTTCTGTAGGTTATGGGGTCAGTTCAAACTCGACTGCAGAATTACGGGCAGTGTATGATGGCTTAGCAATCAAAATTCAAAGAGGTTACAGCCAAATCATTTTAGAATCAGATTCTAGACAGGTTGTTGATATGCTCAATGGAGTGGCAAAGCTGGGTTGGAAATGGAAGGCATAGGTACATAGGATTCATCGGCTTCAAAGTAGAGGTCGAATTAGCTTTGTACATGTTCTGAGGGAAGGGAACTTGCTGGTGGATTTTTTGGCCTGGTTAGGGAGTGCTTCTCAAACTAATGCTGAGTTCGACCATTTTTCGGAACTTTCTTTGCAGGTTAGAGGCTCTGTCTTCCTTGATAAGGTTGGTTTAGGATCTATTAAGATGGTATGTTGAGCTTTCTGAGTTTTTTTTTTTTAGGAAAATTTTTTATTTATATAAAGCTGGCTGCAAATACAGATTTCATGGATCCCTGGGAGAAAAAGGACCTGGGGAAGCCTATCATATCAAAACACCAAAAGGAGAAGACGATGAAAAGGACAACCGACTAATACGCATGGGGATGCTCTCTAATCGTCCCCAGCCCTAATTTGTCAAGGAAAAGGAGACCGCGATCCCTGGGAGAGAGATCCGCTAGGTGCTCAAAGATGGAGGAACTCTAAAAATCACTGCCCTGCCTAGCCAAACTATCCATAGGAGCATTTCCTTCCCTGTAAATATGAGAGAATTTGATCCAACCTCTGTTCTTCAAAGAGTTAATTCTGTTAATCTAATAGATCCAACGCCATCCCGGCTTAGCTAAACCATTTAGCACCTTCACAACCAACAGTGAATAGGATTCAAGAATGATCTGATTAAGGCGTCTGGCAAGACAAAGATTCAACTCATCAAACACCGCCTGAAGCTCGGAATAGGTGTTGGAGCCGACACCGTACCCGAAGGACAAGGCGAACAGGAATTGGCCGCTGTCACCTCTACAAATGCCACCACCTCCTGCTACACCCGAATTGGATTTGGAGGATCCGTCAATGTTAACTTTGACCCAGTTGTAGCAGGGTCTTACCCATTTCATCACCTCGACTGAGCTGGCGGGCGACGATCTAGTAAATGAGAAAGACGAACTGCCCCCACCTCTGATTTGGTGTCTCCTCTACTGATCAGAAAACGGCACCTGAGGCAGCCCCTGCAGAGTGTTTTGAAGCTGGGGAGCGCTGTTGCACAGCCACTATTGAACTCGGCGGATAACCAAGCCCACGGAGGGGGGCTTGCCTTCAAACTAGGCAGAATTCTGAGCCTTCCAAAGCACCCACAATAAGAAAGCCGGAGCGAGAATACAGCTGATCCTGGAACTTCTCCTCCCTTGCCCTGCTCCCCACCACTGCAGCTGCCTCACCTCAACCGACTGAGCTGGGAAAATGCTAATGTCGAACTGAGCAGCAAGCCATGCCCATGATTGGTTTGCAAGGGCACTTTCTAATAGAAGGTGGGGAAAAGATTCAACCGCAGAAACATCAGCTTGCCTAGATCTCCAACACTCACATTTTGAAGCGAGATGGACACCACGTTTCTGGACCACCTCATCCACAGGAATTGCCGAATTTAGAGCCTTCCAAAGGAAAACTGAAATCCTGGGAGGCAAATTGATATGCCAGATCCACTGAGCCCACCGAGGATTATCTCAAGAAGCCCTGCTCATCACCCAAGCAGAGGACACCGAAAAGGAACCTGACGGGATGAAAGGCTAAATCAGAACATTTAGACCATTAGAGGTACAAAAACCTTGCTAGAAGAGGAGATCGATGACAGATTGCGGAAGAAGCTAGAATACCGCAAAGGGGGGCATCGGACCAGCCCTCTCCAGGAAAGCATTTACCTTCAACGCAGCAAGCGAGGCTGGGATCGGGGTGGAAATCAGACTCTAGAGGGGGTCGAGACCCATCCAGTTTGCGGTCCAAAGGTTGCAGTTGCCTTGACCGAGACTCCACTAAACATTAGCTTGGAGGAAAGGAAACATTTTATAGATTTCCTTCCAAAAATACAAAGCCACGGAGGCTGACCTCTGGGCAGGGAAATCATCCAGATCCGAAGTGTGTTTTGCGGCCATAAACAAGCCCCTGAGGGATTTTCTATCATTGAAACGAAAGATCTAAGACAATTTAATGCGGAATGCCTTTAAAGTTTTTGATAATTTCTGAATTCCCAAACCTCCCTCATGTTTGGAGAGGACCACTGCATTCCAACTGCACTAGTGAAGCTTCTTTTTACCATTAGTCCAGCCCCAAAAGAAATCAGCAAAGCGTTTCTTAAGATTGGAGATCACCTGCACCGGGATGTGCAACGCTGCGAGAGTGTGGACCAGGATACTCTCCAACACATGTTTCAGGAGAACCAATCTGCTAGCTTGAGATAAGCATCTGGCTTGCCAACCACTTATACGGCCTTTTTTTTACACGTACGCCACACATCTTTTTTTTTAACTGATGCCATGATTTCATTACTCACAAAATATTACAGACCTTCGGGAGTGCCAAAAAAAGGGTGGGCCCCACCTATCATGAGACCTGGACAGGACTTTTGACATATCTTCTCTTTTTTTAGAGAAACCCACGTATACCACTAATGCACATCTAAACATAAAACCAAGGGGGCAACCAGGACAAAGACGTTAAATACAAAAGAAAACCAAAACAATCAACCAACCGTCAATAATGAACCTAAGCCAACCTTATCGAGGAACACTAAGCCTCTAACCTGAGGAGGAAGATCTGAAAGATGGTCGAACTTAGAAATAGTTTGAGAAGCGCTCCCTAACCAAGCTAAAAAATCTGCCGTCGACTTCCCTTCCCTCCGAACATGTACAAAGCTGATACGACCTCTCCTTTACATCCGTAGGATCCTATTAACTAACGCCTTCCATTTCCAACCAGGATTCGCTTCTCCATTGAGCATATCCACAACCTGCCTAGAATCAGACTCCAAAATGATTTGTTCATAACCCCTTTGTATAGCCAGAAGCAGTCCTTCATACACCGCCCGTAATTCTGCAGTCAAGTTTGTGTTGACCCTGTAACTAGCAGAAAAGGCAAAAAGAAAATTACCCATCTCCCATCTACCGATACCACCACCTCCCGAATTATCTGGGTTGCCTCTGGAGGAGCCATCAATGTTTATTTTAACCCATCCATGTGTTGGCCGCTCCCATCGAATCAGAGCAACGTGGAATGTAGGAGAAGAACCAGAAATCGAGGTCACCCCACCCCCATGATTGACGATTTGTCCAGACACAGTCCCACAGCTGGCAACGTTGAACAAATTAAGCAGGTCGATTTACCATCTGATCCTGCCAAGAACGTGAGCTGCGAAAACAATCTGCCCATTAAACACTGCCCTGTTCCGCACTTTTCATATCTCCCATAAGACAATGCAGGGGAGGATCATACTAACCACCGAGTAGCTCCGCGTGGCTGAGACCGCCGCCCACCACTGCATTAGCCGAGATTCAACTCCCACCGTGTGCCAAATAGATTGAGCGACGTTGCTATAGACGAATAAGTGAAGCTGAGACTCAATATTATGGGGCTGAGCTGCATTCATAGCACAACAAACACACCTGGAAGCGATGTGAATGCCTTTGAACTGAACTGTACAATCTACCGGGATTGCGTGATGCAACACCTTCCAGATGATGGCAGCTTTGCATGCCACACCCATCTAGACCAGCTCCGCCTAGGGCTCGAAGTCCTGCACAAAGACCATGCTGATTTAACTGAGAATGCACCTGAACTCGTGAACGGCCAAAAGGGGACTTCCACACCTTCCGAACAGCAATAGCCTACTTGAAAGATATGATCTATAACTCATTGAGGAAGAAGGAGGAAGGCAGTTGAGGGGGGGGAGGGGGCCACATGGTCCGATCACATGACGCACTTGCAGGTCCTTCAAGCATTTAGGTACCTCTACTTCCGCCAATTGGTCTAGAGGGCCTAGCGAAGTCCAGTTGTGAAAAGGCCTAGCTATATGTCCTAGAGGGGGGGTGAATAGGACAATGCCAAATAAAACTTATAACAGCGGAATTAAAGAATATGATAGCCAAAATAAATCACAATGCAAGAAAGTAAAATAACCTCAAAATTCAGATCTTGAGAGGTTAATACAAATGTTGTTCTAAGGACAACCTTACACCAAAAACCAGAGTTTATGGTAGGACAACCTTATTTCTAGAAAGATCTTTATATCAAATCTCAAACCGAAAAGGAATACAGAAATAAATAAAAATTGAATTAAAATAAATTGTAATCATAAATGTATTGTTTTAGGGACAGCCATACACCATAAAAATGGCAGGGCAACCTTGCTGGAACAACTTTTAAAGGAAATTGAATATCAAGCTGATAAAGGAATAGTAGAAAATAAATTCTAAACTATTACAAAATTCTCACAATGCTTGAATTAAATGATTACAACATTCACCACCATACATACATCCCACAAAAGAATAATTAAAGATCAGAAGTATAAATCATTCAACCACAACACAAGGGATTATAGTGGTTCGCCTGTGTGTTCACCAACTGTTAAACAACAGCCACACAGAATGCTACTCCACTCCTAATATCCTCACACAGGGGATATTAGCGTTCACTAACAAAATAGGTTTTCCCAGGTTCACCCAAAACCTTTACAATTGTGTCTTTGTCTATGGGCTTACACAATTAAAAACTCCACTTCGAGTTTTCTGGCTCTCCTCGGATAACCAATACAATAAGATTTTTCGCAAATCTTAAAAGAAACCAAAACAGAAAGGAATTTATAATTAAATTTAAAATACCGATTATCTCCTTCGTTGTAGCGGCCCGGTAGACCAAATCAGAGTAGATGATTAAATGTCCAAGTTCAATGTCCAATACTCAATTACAATGGTTCTAATTCTAATAGATTTTAAATTAAACCAAATAGGGCTTGCCTTAATTGATTTTGATTCCAAAGAAAGGGAATAACAATTCCTCTTATCAAATTAGATTGGAATAGCAGAAACAAAATCAATTAAATAAAGCCAAGGAAAGAGAATATTAAATAAGCACACTTAGCTTAGATGGAGCACAGAATTATCTCTTAGAAGTTCGATGAAGATTGGCTTGGATGGATTAATTAATTCGATGATTTCTTCTGAGATTCGTGCATTATTTATAGGTGAGCAGATCGCGTCTTCGACTGGTCTAGGGAGCTCTTCGACTAGTCAAAGTAATAACAGATATTTGAAAAATCAGGCGCGATAAGCTTTGACCATTCTACAACTGGTCGAAGGTCCCTGGTCGTAGGTCACCTTCGACGTCGAAGAACCTGAAAGTCGAAGAACCTGAAAAATATCGCTGGATTTTGAGTCGAAGATTTTCGATTGGTCGATGCGTCGACACTGCCTTCGATATCATCGAACTGATTCCTGGACTAGTCGAAGCCTAACAGATTTTATCCGAAATTTATAACAAACTCATGACTGATCGAGAAATTTCTTAGACTGGTCGAAGCAACTCTAGGACTAGTTAAAGAAGGCCTAGGACTAGTCGAAGAACAGACCAAACTTATGTAAAATAAACATTCGATTTATGTAACCAAAGTGACCTACTTCTAAGGTCAACCTAAGGTTAGTCAAACCTCAACCATGAAGTAAGGACATTGAAACATTAGGAACTAGTGACCTTGAAGTATGAGCCTTGAAGTCTTGATGTAGTTCAATCTTGAAAGTGTCTTGAGTTCTTTACAAATTGCCTTGTACTCTTCTTGAAGTCTTGCAGCTTGAGTCTTGTCTTGTGAGCAGTTCTTGCATTCAAGATTGATCCTTGTACTTGTGAGCTTTGCTTGTTGTGAGCTTAGCTTGTTTATGAATGTTGATCCTTGAGAGAGCTTCACTTATGCAAGTTATATAGAACAATGATTTTGGCACCACAAATTTGACAACAGACAGGGATATAAACTATAGCACTTACAAGTTGGCCCTCCAGAAATTGCACTCTCCCTCACTTATTTGCCACTGAACTCAGGCCTCCACCATCTAAAAAAGCTCTCGGATTTTCTTCCATAGGGGGGAAGCTAAACGTCTTAACCGATTTGCAACCGTAGAATTTCGCTCAAGATGGTACTTAGCAGTCATGTAGGATTTCCAAACATTATCCTCCCGCCCAAACTTTATGGACAATGCCATCTTACATCTAAACGCTTCCATAATGTCCACCATCTTTCTAACCCCAATGCCAACGTGTTCCAATTCCTCCAGTAACACTTCTGCTTACCTTCTGACCAGCCCCAGAAAAAATTTACCATATGCCTCTCTATTGATTTCAACACCCAAGAAGGAATATGAACCGCCGCCATCAATTGCACCGGAATACCTGACAAGACACTCTTCACGAGGACCATCCTCCCGACCTGGGATAAAATACGGGCTTTCCACCCATTGATTTTACCCACAACTCTATCTACTAAAGGGTTAAAGGCACTCGCTTTGAGCCTCTTAATTGCCATTGAAACTCCCAGATATGTTAGAGAAGAAGCAGGTGCAAAGCCAAGGAAGGCCTCAAGTTGCCTGATTCTCGCACTTGACAGCTTATTTGAGCAGATAAAGCAACTCTTCATCGAATTAATGCTTTGCCCTGAGGATGCTTAGAAGGAGAGAAGGAAATGCTTAATTTGAGCCAACGTGAATTTGCAGCCATTCGAAAAAATTAACGTGTCATCAGCATAAAGCAGGAGCGAGATCGATGGGCACCCTCTGCCCACTATGAAGGGACGACAAATTTGACGGCTAAACAGTCTTTTTAGACCTCTGCTAAGAACCTCAGCTGAAAGAATGAACAAGCAAGGAGAAATCGAGTCTCCTTGCCTCAGCCCCCTTGACGATTTGAAGAAACCCGCCAGCTCACCATTTACGAGAACTGAAAACTAACTATTTGCCCAACATTTTTCCAACAATTCAATCCAAGCCTTGCTGAAACCGAACCGAATCAAAACTTGCTTCAAGAAGTCCCAGCTTACCCTATCATAAGCCTTATCCATATCTAACTTCTAGATTATGTTGCCCCCACGAACCGGTTGATTTAAATCCCTGAAAAGCTCTTGAGATAAGGTAATATTTTCCACCATAGAACGGCCTTGAACAAACGCCCCCTGCTCTGGCGATATCAACAAAGGCATAACCTGACTCAACCTAGCAGCTACTATCTTGGAGAAGATTTTATACAGGCAGTTACATAAACTAATCAGACAAAAATCAGAAAAACGCTTAGGAGAGGCTGATTTAGGAATTAAGCAAATAATCAAAGCAGTGACAGACCTAGGAATTTTACCTCCTTGGAAAATAAAGACTATCGCGCGATGAATGTCCTGCCCCACCACGTCCCAGCAAGTCTGGAAAAAACTAGCAAAAAAGCCATTTGGGCCAGCCGCACTGTCCAAAGGGATAGACTGCACCACCGCACAGACCTCCAACAACGAGGGAATCGCCAAAAGCTGGTCATTGTGAGCCTAATCAAGTAACTGAGGGATACATTGCAGCAGGTCCTGGTCAAGTTGGCAAGGAGCTGCGGTGAACAATTGCTAGAAATGATCAACTGCAACTGCCGCTAACGCTGATTGACCCCGCACGACTTGGCCAGAACCCAACTCCACCCGAGAAATCAGAGCTCTCCTTTGCCTTTCCATAACCGAAGCATAAAAAAATGTGTATTCATGTCCCCTTCTGTTAACCAGGCCACCATCAACTTCTGTTTTCAAAAAATTTCCTCCTTCAATTCCAATGACGCTAACCTGGATGCAGTTGAATTGAGCTGTTGCTGTAAGCTAGAAACCTCCTCGATTGCCCCAGAGAAAGATTGAATACGGTCCTCCAGCTCGACCACAAGATTCTCTGCTTGCCTAATCTGCTCAAAGATATTACTAAAAACCTCTTTGTTCTAAACTTTGAGGTCTTGCTTCACCTGCTTAAGCTTCGAGAGCACATTGTAGACCGGATGAGTGGAATCCACCTTGTTCCATGCCATCCTAACAACACTCATAAAGCCATCATGAAGAGTCCACATTCGTTGAAAACGAAACGGTTTAGGCCCAAAAGTCATCGGCCGAGGAAAAGAGAGAAGCAACGGCGCATGGTTCGAATGAGTACGCGGTAAATGGGTAACTTGGAAATGGGGGAAATAGGTGGACCAGAGAGCATTTAGTGTTCACTCCCCAAGTATAGGATTGTGATGTAGTAATAAACTTGGTGAGACCGAGGTCGAATCCCAAGGGACTGAAACCTATATGTAATCTGAAACTAAATAGCACTAGAACTAGAATAAGATGAAATCTAAATCGAATAGAATTTAAGGAATAATGGTGAAATATTAATTTAAAACTTAAAGAATTCAGGGAAAAGACACTAGGGATTCAGAGGATCCACTTGTAGAAATCAGGGAGATCTTATGCCTGTTTCAAGAATTCAACTGGACTTAGAGTCCTATCTTCATCCAGTTGAAAGGTGTAACCATCAAACTGAACTTCCTTTGATATAGTTTTCAAGAGATGAAAGGTATATGAATTAAAATGGATTTCATTACCAAACCATGCCCAGGAGACAAAATAAACAACAGAATTAAACTAATTAGCAACCAATCAGATGATTATGAAGGTTAGGAAGGGTACCGACATCCTACCATGCCCAGGAGACGATAGTGAAAAACAGGGCTTCCTGACGTCATAAACATAAAAAAGGAAAGGAACATGCTCAAAGTTATCGCAGACCCATTGTAATTTTAGTCACAACAGACCATTAAAAACTAAAAACATTCCCATGATCAAACTAATATCAAGTTCAATTCAGTATGAATAAACAGCATAAGCAAAGAGTTCTCCCATCATGCTACAAGCTTCACCTCTTAGCCCTAGCTAAGAGGTTTAGCCTAGCATGGTCATGCTAAAACCAAGGAAAAACATGAAAGGAAAGAAATAAACAAGAAGAAAAAGAAAAAAAGAAGAAAAGAACTCCTGAAAATCGGCTTCAAAATTCGCTTCCACGGCTGCCCCCTTCAAAAGATGCCCCCACGTCCTCTCTTTCCCTTCCTCTTATAGTGTGCGTGGGTCGGTCAGGCCTAGATGGATGTTTACGTACCTCAGAAAATCGTTTGATCAAAGCCAGAGGCGGTGGTGAATTTTTGTAGCCAAAGCTGCTTGTGCAGGAAACATGCTACATTTGGATGCAGATTTTGGACGATTGATCGTCCAGACTTGGGATCTGACTTCTTGGTGGGGTTCAAGATCCCCTACTCCATCATTTGAACGATCTGGATCATTGATCTGATCGTGATTAAGATCACATAAGGGTCCATGGAAGGCGGAGCGTTCGGGCTTTGCATGGACGCTCTACCTGCGTAAGACCTGCACTGACCTGCTGGTGGGGCCCATGATCAACGTCAGTGCTGAAATCTACTCCATCCATTGGAATCATGTCAAAAAACCATCCAGGAAGGACAATTCGGGTTTGATTTTAGTGTGGCCCATAAGACTTTTCATTCCACCATCCATCTTGCATTTGATCACGATCCTTATGTGTATACATGTATGGGGTCAAAATTTCACCTAGATAAGGGTTTTGGTTACCTTTCGGGACGAATGAACGGCGTGGATTGTCGAAATGTGAGCAGAATGGGTCCCACTACACAACGCACAGACAGCGTCCGTCCGCTGTCTCCATAAAGGAGACGGATCTGGTCAGCGCCCGCTGACCGGTCTATTTCTTCTGGTGCACAGCGAGTGCGCGTGCGCTGCATGCGCACGCCACTCAAGGTGGGGTCTACTTTGATGTATACGAGAGATCCGTTCCGTCCATATCTTTTCTCATATCATTTTAACAGTGGGGACGGAAGTTGAGGCCTATTCAGATAGTAAGTGGGCTCCAAATCATGGTTTTACGGGCTGATGTGTCTGTTGAGCCACTTCCACAAAGATCCAAGGGTTCAAATTTGACGTGTATAGTTCATTTATGGTCCTCAGACTACGTATGATGTTCTGAGCTAAGTGGATGGTGAAAACTTTGTGATCTGGCATTCTGGACATCTTTTAGGTCACTTGAGCTCCAGTTTCTCGGATTTCTCGGATCTCAGATGTGTAAATCCATCGATCGTGGTCCCCTGGGGTCCGTCCCTTGCCTTGGTGCATTCTGAACGTTAAATCCATACTTTTAGCATCATGATCCAGTCCAAGCTCGCAATTACACCCTGTAACACAAACATGATTAAAATGGGCTATTAAACGGTACCATGTTCATAAATCCAGGTAATAACTGGGTCTAATATGCAATATTTGACCCTCAATATTTAGCAATACCTGATCTAGCCTTGCCTAGACTCGAGCATTCCCAAACCGATTATTACTCTAGGTGAACCTATTTCCAGAATAACCCGCATCTAGAAGAGCTACAGCATTTATGGCATTGGCGAACTCAACCGAAGAGGCAGGATCTATAGCCCGACAACTTCTTCTTTCGGAGGCAACGAGAATAGCATTAAAATCCCCGCAAACCACCCACTGGCCCTAAATTGCAGATGAAAGGTGAGAGAGGTCTGACCAAAGAACTCTCCGCAACATTCGAGCACACCTGGCATAAACAAACGTAATGTTTAGAGGAGAGTCACAATTCTGCACATTTGCCACAATCAACAGACATTAATTCGACTTAAAGACTATCGAGCACGAAATCTAGGACTTATAGAACAGCCATATCTTGCCACCCTCGTCACAATTGGAGAAAGAGGAGTGAAAACCCAAAGCAAGGCCCGTTTTCACATGCTTGGCATCATGAAGCATAGGTTCGAGTAATGCCACTACCTAGGGATCATGGGACTTGATGATCCTTTTAGCAGTCTGTAAGGAGTTTTTATTGCCAATTCCCTGCACATTCCAAACTAAGATCTTATCCATCAATAACACATCCAGTATTCACGACCCTTCTCTTCAATCTACGCAATCTTGATTCTCAGTCACCTTTAGCATAAAGAATTCGCTGCCGTATTACCTTCGTTGGGGGTTTACCTATAGCAACCTCCTTCTGTCCCTCCTTTCTGCTTTGTTCCACTATTCGTTGGTCCCAGGTATCCTCCTGTAAAGCTCCCCATATAGCTCCCTACTGGCCCTGATCTAGTTCCTCCAACTGATCATCCGCATGCCTTTGAAATTCGCCGTCCAGATTTCTGGTTGAGCTGTAACTGGCATTGTTAACTAGTGAAAAATATGAGGATAGATCGACCTCCAGACCCCCTCTGTCCATCATCATTGTCCTTCTCTCAAGATCTGTTGGAATAATTGAACTTGAACACCTTCGAGGCTCGATGTTACCCACCACTGCTGCACCGTTATCGCCACTATTTTCATTCCTCACATTCATCACAGTCCTGTTTCTCACCAAACTAAGTGTAAGATTTAGAGATTGGTTCTCCTTGCCCCCCGTAGATGTCCTCTTAAGAAACTGCTCCTGGTTTAGTAGATGACGGCCCTTTATACCGACAACAAAAACTACCCTACCACTCTCATTGGAAACAATGGTTTTGCCAGCTGAAATGGTTCTGTTTTCATCTAGCTGAAACTTCTCACCCGAGTGATCATGTGGGCTTAACCTGCCTAGCTGACTGACCCAAGGCTCGGTCTCCTGTGGAGTTTGAGAATAAGGCTGCATACCATTCAGCATTTGTTCTTCCCCATAGCAAACTACTACAAGGCATGGAGGTGGTTCTGTTTGGTTAGGCTCGGAACAGCCTTGAGATCCACTAACCTGATTTTCCACCAACTGAGATGGAGGATCCCCTGAACTTCCATCTGGTCTGGCACATATGCGCATAGTGATTGAACTGGGGGGCTATGATTCAGGCAAAATGGCTTCCCAAACACCGAACTCTGGCTGACTAAGGGGCATACTCCTTCCCTCCACAGCTACACAAGTTTAATCTTATGGAGGAGGGGTTAAAACGATAAAATTTTGACTTTCCCATCCGCCATTGGAACCCCCAGGTACACTAGCTGCGCTGTTGTCCTAGAAATGCCAAGCAAATCTTCCACCATTCTCATCTTGGTTAAGGAGAAATTTTGGGGGTGAAAAAGGAGCTTTTCCTGAAATTTATGGCCTGGCCCGAGTCAGACTGATAGGCTTCCAGGAAGACCTTCAACTTGGGCAGCGACACTTTTCCGCCATTTAGAAACAGTAGGGTGTCATCAACATAAAGAAGATGGGAGATCTGGGGACAGCCACGTGGAACCTTGTACAGAAGACAAAGGCCTTGATCCGCTAAGTTAGAGAGACCCCTACTGAGAACTCCGTAGCGATGATGAATAAACTGGGCGAGAGTGGATCGCCTTGCCGAAGGCCCCGATAAGACTTGAAGAACCCGGCAAGAGAGCTGTTAATTAGAACCGAGAACCACACGTTACCCCAACAGGCTTCAAGAATCTTGATCCATTTAGAACTGAATCCGAAGCAGATTAGGACTTGCTTGAGAAAGTCCCATTCCACACGGTCATACGCTTTCTTCATATCTAGCTTTAGGACTATGTTTCCGCCCCGAGCTTTCCTGTTAATGTCCCTGAAGAGCTCCTAAGCCAGCGCAATGTTTTCTAAAATTGATCTACCATGGATAAAAGCTCCCTGATGGGGCGAGATAATAGTAGGGAGCACCTTACTAAGTCTTGCTGCGACCATGCTTGCCATGATCTTGTAGAAGCAGTTGCACAAGCTTATCAGCCGGAAGTCAGAGAATCTAACTGGGGAGTCTGATTTTGGGATGAGGCAAATCAGAGTATCAACAACCGCCCTCGGGAGCTTCCCGCCTTGAAAGAGATATGTTGTTGCATTGAGCAGGTCGAATCCCACGATATCCCAACAGGAGGCAAAAAACGTGCTCAAGAAGCCGTCTAGCCTAGGGGCGCCATCGATAGGGATGGCTTTGACTATTGACTGGACTTCCAACAAGGAGGGAGGAGATAAAAGGGTGTTGTTTGTCTCTTGCAAGATCAGGTGGGGGATATTGTTCAAAAGAGAGGATCTACTATCACAAGCCCTAGCCGAAAAGAGATTTGAGAAATGGTGGATAGCCGCGTCGCTAATCTGAGCCTGCTCCGTTAGTTCTTGGCCAGAATCCACCATGATTTTATGGATACCAGCTCTTCTATGCCTAGTTGCAACCATTGCGTGGAAGAAAGAAGTGTTCTTGTCACCCTCACTTTGCCAGTTGACACGAGATTTCTGTTTCCAGAAAATCTCTAGGCGGTCCTCCACGATGCATAAATGGTCCGCGGCTGCAGCATGATTGGATGGCAGATTTGCAGTACGAACATCGTCGTTTGACGTCAACTATTAAAGCTCAAGATCCGCAACAACTAGAACTTCTTCTGCCTACTTGACCTGAAGAAAAATATTTCCAAAGCTATTTTTGTTCCACACAATCAACACTTATTTAGCAGCTTTAAGTTTAACTAAGACATTGAGAATGGGGTGGTAAGAGTCAACCTGGGCCCACGCTGTCTTAATCAGAGGCATGAAGGAATCATCATGAGTCCACATTCACTGGAATTTAAAAGGCTTGGGGCCGCTGTATTGATGAACCTGGTTTTGAAGGAGCAACGGAGCGTGGTCAGAGGAGATTCTGGGGAGGAGAAGAACCTGGAAGCATGGAAAGGAGGTGGACCAATGGGTATTTAGTAAACCTCTGTCCGAGTGGGCCCAAACTCTGGCCGCCCCAGCCTGGTTATTGCTCCATGTGAAGCGACTACCCATAAAGCCAGCATCGACAAGCCCTGCGGCATTGATCACTGCAGAGAACTCAGCAGCGCTAGTTCTGTCCATATCCCTACGACTGCGTCTTTTGGTGGCATTAACAACAGTGTTAAAGTCGCCACAGATAGCCCACGACCCTTGAATGGTCAACGAAGTCGCTGTCATCTAGTCCCACAGTTCCCTTCTGACGGATCTGGAATAACTAGCATAAACAAAGGACATGTGAATGTCCCCCTGATTGTTCTGGGCCTGAATCTTGACTGTTATCATCTGGGCCGAAGCACTTAACACTGAAACTGCCACTTGGTCACTATGAAATAACCAGATTTTCCCACCTGCATCACTATTGGAAACTGATTGATGGAAGCCGAGAGAGAGGCCTACCCCTGCCCTTCTTTCATCTCTGAGCATTGGCTCAAGAATAGCCATGATCCATGGCTTATGAGCTCTGATTAGTCTCCTACACGACCGCCTCGATCTGCTGTTGCCAATGCCTCGGACGTTCCATATTAGGGTCTTATCCATCAGTTACACACCCTAAATTTACAACCCTTCGCTTTAGCCTGCGCAATCTGGATTCCCAATCACCCTTTGAATAACGAATTCTCGATCTCCTTAAGCTTCTTGTCGCTGCTTTCTCTCGGGGATGGTTGGAGATAATCTGCTAGGGTTACCCTAACGCTACCTGATCTATCTGGCAATTTGGAATTGAGGGGTGTTGCTGAACCAGGATATTACTATCATGGGTTGGGCTAGATACAGAGGAGAAGAAAGGGGAGAGATCAACTTCCAATGTGGAATCCACCGTGATTTTATAGATACCAGCTCTTCTATGCCTAGCCGCAGCCATTGCTTGGAAGAAAGAAGTGTTCTTGTCACCCTCACTTAGCCAGTTGACACGAGATTTCTGTTTCCAGAAAATCTTCAGGCTTCCTCCACGATGCATAAATGGTCCGCGGCCGCAGCATGATTGGACTGCAGATTTGCAGCACGAACATCGTCGTCTGACGCCAACTGTTAAAGCTCAAGATCCGCAACAACTAGAACTTCTTCTGCCTTCTTGACCTGAAGAAAAATATTTCCAGAGCTATTTTTGTTCCACACAATCAACGCTTGTTTAGCAGCTTTAAGTTTAACTAAGACATTGAGCCTGGGGTGGTAAGAGTCAACCTGGGCCCACACTGTCTTAATCAGAGGCATGAAGGAATCATCATGAGTCCACATTCACTAGAATTTAAAAGGCTTGGGGCCGCTGTATTGCTGAACCAGGTTTTGCAGGAGCAATGGAGCGTGGTCAGAGGAGATTCTTGGGAGTTGAAGAACCTAGAAGCAGGGGAGGAGGTGGACCGATGGGCGTTTAGCAAAACTCTGTACAAACGGGCCCAAACTCTGCGCCTCGGCCTGGTTATTGCTCCACATGAAGCGACTATCCATAAAGCCAGCATCGACAAGCCCTATGGCATTGATCACTGCGGAGAACTCAGCAGCACTAGTTCTATCCATATCCCTGCAACTGCGTCTTTCGGTGGCATTAACAACAATGTTAAAGTCGTCATAGATAGCCCACGGCCCTTGAATGGTCAACGAAGTCACTGTCATCTCGTCCCACAGTTCCCTTCTGATAGATCTGGAACAACCAGCATAAACAAAGGACATGTGAATGTCCCCCTGATTGTTCTGGGCTTGAATCTTGACTGTTAGCATCTGGGCCGAAGCACTTAACACTGAAACTGCCACTTGGTCACTATGAAACAACCAGATTTTCCCACCTGCATCACTATTGGAAACTGATTGATAGAAGCCGAGAGAGAGGCCTACCTCTACGCTTCTTTCATCTCTGAGCATTGGCTCAAGAATAGCCACGATCCATGGCTTATGAGCTCTGATTAGTCTCCTACATGACCGCCTCGATCTGCCATTGCCAATGCCTCGGACGTTCCACATTAGGGTCTTATCCATCAGTTACATACCCTGAATTTACAGCCCTTCGCTTTAGCCTGCGCAATCTGGATTCCCAATTACCCTTTAAATAACGAATTCTTGGTCTCCTTAAGCTTCTTATCGCTGCTTTCTCTTAGGGATGGTTGGAGATAATCTGCTGGGGTTACCCTAATGCTACCTGATCTGTCTGGCAGTCTGGAACTGAGGGGTGTTGCTGAACCAGGATGTTACTATCATGGGTTGGGCTGGATACAGAGGAGAAGAAAGGGGAGAGATCAACTTCCAAACTGGATCTGATGGGGTTTGGGGGCTGATGGCACTGAGAAATAGGTTCTTGAAGGGGGGGGGGGGGGGGGGAGGATTTTTATTGCATTTACGGAGGGATTTTGAGTAGCTCACTATCTGGAATTCTGCAAGAGAAACGTGTTTCTGCAAACCTTGCTCTGGCTCTAAGGCACTCTTCTACATCATTACCCGATGCAATATCCTCATCAGTATGTGTTTGATTTGAGCATTGCAGAGTGTGACCATCTTCTTCGGCCGAAAACAATTGGATTTGAAGGATACCGCAATCCAAGGTCTAAGGTCACCTTGCTTGACGTAGGGAGGGACTCTGATTTGGTGGCCTAACTTGCGTGTTAGAGACCTCACCATAAGCTCGACATGTGGGCTGAACTGATTCTTGTTGAATATCTGGTGGCCTAGGTTGTATGTCCTCTATGTTTCCATCAGCAATTTTTGGGGAGGGGTCCTTCTGATTCACTTCGGCATTTCCTCGAACATCTTCCGGGCATGCATGGGTGTCGAATTCCTACTGCTGGCATGGCAAACTTTCACATACTTCGCTAGTCCGGGTCTCATATCTCCTTTCTACCCACTGTCTGGTACCTTCCTGGTGTGAATCTGACTTAAGGGAAGTAAGACCTTCATCATGGACGGTCCCAATTTCTATCTCTTCCAGAACAGCATGGATAGGGTATGTCTCATCCAGAACCTGAAGTTTCAGGATTTGTTGCAGATTTGAACCCGGTCGAAGTAGCACTTCAATGCGGGCAAACATCTAGAATAGACCGTAGCTACTTAGAGAGCCGATCTAAATCGTGGTTCCAAAATAGTTGGCCAAATCCAGGATCACCGATTCCATCCAGGCATGGGCAAGAATCCCATATAGTCTGATCCATCTCCCGTCACCTCCCATCACTTCCCCTGTAGACCATTTGGTCACTGAAGTTGGACCCATACGTCTGTGCAAGTCGGAATTAGCAAGGAAGTCTACCAGATCTTCCTTAGTTTTTAGGACAATTAGAAATTTCATCGGCGAGATTCTCGTTATGTCTAAGGAGGATTGTACAAAGTTGGATTCTCTAATTGCGTCAAGCAGTTTCAAGATGGAGATGTGCGGTCCTTTGCTCTCCTTACTAGCTCGAGTTGTAGCTCGAGGAGCCTACTAGTCACTGCGTTACGATCCACAATGGTCAAGTATTCGGGACGATCCTATGTTCTATCCAGATGTGTATAAGAGCCCTTTAAAAGCGCCACAACATAGGAAATGTTGGGGCGTGCTTTTGTTAGCGATCGATCTGGGATGTTTGGACGGTTGTTGGAGGGTTGATGAGATTTGGATTTCGTCCACCTCACTGAGACAACCCTCCCGTCGATGCGTCGGTCATTTAGAACATCCATTACCACTTTTGCGTGTTGCTCGTATCGAAATCTGACGAATGCATATCCTTAGGGTTTCTGCAAACCTGGCAGAGTGGGGATGTACACATCCAAGATCCACCCATATTTCTCAAAAATCCCCTAAATATTGGCAGCCAAGCAATCGAAAGGAATGTTCCCCATAAACAGGCTAAACCCTAGATTTCAAGGATACAGATTTGAAGACTGTTTGTTGGAGTGAGGATGGTGGGTTTGCAATTCATCCGCTTGAGGTGGGTGTTCCAAAAGAGGGGAAAATGACTAACCACTCATCATGGATTATGGCTGTTGAGATCTACGACGCTCCGTGTATCTGGATATGCCGCTCTGCGCCGGCCTAGATTTGCCTCTCTCCCGAGGCCTGGAGCTGCCCCGCATTGCCTTGCTGCGCTTTCTGAGTTAGTTTTGTAATTATTTTGTGTTTTTCATGGCTGGTCCCCTATTTTATGTAAAGGTGTGCCTTAAATGAAAAGGTGGGTTTCTCCTTTTAATATGGAAAAAAAAGGTATAGAATAGTCTCTTCAAATATAAATGATTAGTTAGTGACTTCATCGACTAAGCATAATTGGATTGTGTTAATCATCATCTGATCAAGTTCCTCCTAATCCGCTCCCTTCATAGTTTATGAATTGTTCGATTTCCCAAGGAGTGCATGTTGCAGTTGTTGTTGAATTAAGAGGGCCTTCATCTTTAACCTCCATAATTCAAACAAAAAAAAAAATTACATGCAAACTTCTATGTCTCGAACTTTCCATTCGATCCCTCGAACCTATGTTTGTAAATTCAATCTGTAACCCAACATATGCTCTGATACTACTTGTTGGGTGTTAAAACCCCTTAATGGGTGTAGAAGCAACCTTAGACAGAATCAAACACACAATAGAGAATGAAAAATAACAAGAAACCACAGAGAACACAAAGATTATTATATGAAAAACCATTGTGGAAAAAAAACCATGGCACAAAGTGATGATCAATCTACTATATCAGAAGAATTACAAGAGATATAGACAACTTACAGATGGAAAAACCTAGATCCCTTCAAAACCATTGGCTCTCAAGCTTTCTCATCTTGCTTAACCTTAGCCATGTAATTAACAAAGTATTTATACGCCCATGCACAATTACAAATAAAACCCACACTTGCACAAACTTGTGCACACTATTAATCTGATTGTCAATATGAATAGATAAGACTCGAGAAACCATTGATCGAATTGACACCTCTGTTGATTGAATCAATAGCATTCCAAAATGTTTAGCAATTAAACATGAATTTTCAAAAATATTTTGATTGAATTGACAGCCTATCAATCAAGTCAACACCTTTTACACTAGATTGAAGGCACTCAATCAACATGTACAACTCAAAAAAAAAAAAGGTTTCTTTTTTTTTCTTTTTTTTAAAGGCACAAACCAAAAAAAATTCAGGTGGCCTCCAGAAAATGAAAGGAGGATCTAGGCTGCCTATCATATCCATTTACAAGGTCGCCCTTTGTTATGGTGACTTGGACCGAATTGGAGGATAGAAGGTGAAGCCCGAACATATCACTAAAAAATTTCCAAACCTTGACCGCCAGCCACCCTTTGAAGAACAGATGGTCCAATGATTCCGAGTTGGGACTGATATCCTGCTCTTCCTTGCAGCAAACACATTTTGAAGCCAGATGGACCCCCTTATCTTTGATCCTATCTTCAACTAGAATTGCTCCCTGCATCAACTTCCATACAATGGTTGAAGGTTTCTAACCCATCAACCTGTTTTTAATGTTCAAGCCTACATGATAAGTAGATGATATTTATTTTTTGGAAAACATGTAAAAGGTCTAACCGATCGACCTTATGAATGGATTGGAACTCCCACCTACGTGCTATGCTAGCACATGTGTATAACAACTTTATATATTAGAATTCATAAGTACATGTGAAGATATGCTAGTCTTTTTTTTTTCTCACACACACTACATGGGCAGTTAAACCCATAACCTCAGTGTTGAAACTCAGAGAGTCTACCACTAAGCCATGAGTAAGGACCCTATATGTTTGTGTGTGTGTGTGCGTGCATGCGATCACACATAATTAGTTGGACAATTCAAATTGTTCCAATTAGTCATTCATTAAATAGTAAAATTTTCTCTTTCTATCGTTATGTAATGCACCACATGTAAGGATACATCACATCAAGTCTTACATAAGTATGATAGGACTTACATGTCAAAGATCTAGACCACTCATCAAATAGGGCCCACTAATTAAATTTTATCTCCTAAAAATTAATGAATGATTCTCGTCACTAGAACCACACATGCAAGTTTGAATTAGAATTGTTGGAATGAATTTCTAACACCCCACTTTTCTTGTAGAAGAATATCATACTATTCATAACCAACAAATAATATTTTTCCTTCACATTCTTACAAGGGATACTACACAATTAATGGGTCATATTTCTCACACATGTGGTGCATCGCCCGAATATACCACATGTGTACAACTTCTTTAATTATCCCATTTTATTTATAAACAATCATCGATCATCCTCCTCTCTTTTTATTTGATTCTCTCTCCTTGTTTAGTGCTCTCTATCCCTGGTATTATTAGAAACTAATGGAGTCCTCCTCAACCTAAAGAGGGCTCTACTGGGCCCACCGTGTTGTATGGGTTTTATCCATGTTGACCATCCATTTTACTAGATTGTTTTAGTTCATGAACCAAAAATTGAGGCAGATCCAAGGCTCAAGTGGATCACACTGTGGGGATTAAACACCCAACATTCAAGACTTCTTGGGAGCCATAGAAATTTTGGATCAAGCTGATATTTGTGTTTTCCCTTATGAGCAGGTTAGAGTGCAAAAGAACATCACCATGTCCCCTAAGAAAGTTTCAATAGTGGGTGTTAATGTGAGTGCTTGTTTTCGTTCACTTAGCATTGGATTTGCCTCTTTTTTTTTTCCAGGCAGATCCAATGATCAAGTGGATCACATAGGGGGATTGAACACCCACCATTAAAAACTTCTTGGGAGCCTTCAAAATTTTGGATCAAGCTGATATTTGTGTTTTCCCTTCATCAAGGGCTACATAACCTTATGAGGATGTTAGATGGAAAAAGAACACCACGATGTCCCCTAAGAAGGTTTCAACAGTAGGTGTTATTATGACCATTAATTTCTTTTATGGTTTGGTTCACTTGAGCCTTGTATATGCCTCATTTTTTTTTGTTGCATATCAGACCCCAGTAATTGCCTAAATTGACGTACATGATGAGGCTTAATGGAGTGTTTTACTCGTGTTTTTATTACAGGATGAAATCAGGAGTATGTATTGGAAATTGATGTTAAAGGCATGGATTTTATGATCCAAAGTCTCCAGAGCATGGGATGGACTCCAGAAAACCAATAGTGAAGATTTTACACGCCTGGGATCTGAGGAAAGCACGATAAAGAGGCCCGAAAAGGGTCCAGAATGCAAGATCACATGGTTCCCGCTATCCGATCAGTTTGAAACTTCATACATGGGATGAGGGCCGTAAATTAACCGTACATATTAAATTTCAGCCATTGAAGATCTCGGGAAGTGAGCCAACTGACAAATCAGCCCATTAATCTCCAATTTTAGGCCCACCTACAATCTGGATATACTTCAAATTTGACTTAAACGGTTTAAAGAAGATTAGAAATAGGATGGACGGATTGGATTTCTCGAAATCATCACAGTGGACCCATATGTATAATGTATGTACATAGTGCACATGTGCACTATCGGAGCACCGAACGCACCTAAGTTGGTCAGCAGCGCTGACCCGACTCCCTTTTCAAAAACAGAAATTTCCGTTTCAGCGTCCGCGGAACCGAACCGCGGTTGTCAGTTGTGGGGCCCACCTAGTGTCCAAATGGACAATCCAAACCGTCCATCCACTTCCTGGGGCAGCCATTACCATTGCCTAGGTGGCAAAAATTCAAATGAACGCATAGATCAGAGCCCAGCCGTTCAAACGCAGGTTGGACGGCAAGACAGAAAGCCGCGTGGGCTGCACCGAATCCACCCCAAAACCAGTCAATTCCTACTAATTTTTCGAGCTAAAACCAATGGACGGCGTGGATTCCTGTGAAAAGTCCAATAATGGACTCAACCATCATCGCAGCGTCGGTTTGGCGGGACGCTGCCAGTTTTTGCGGAGATTAGTGGGCCCCACTCGTCAACCTTCGGGAAGTCCGATCCGTCCATCGTGTAGAGGGCTTCGAGAGCTTCAAAACCATGTTGATATTCTCGCCCATGCATACACACGTGTGCGATACAGAGGCCAAAAGTAGACTGCCCGGACGTTCAAAATCGAGTTTTTTTGAGATTTCTTCTAGGCCGCGCTAATGGACCTTCAAAACCACCCATTCTTGACTGAAATTTCGTTCAATCCAATGGACGGGGTGGATTTTCCAAAAATACCTCTGTGGGGCCCACCGATCACGCTGTGAAAATTTGTACTCCGAGTCCTTCTACGACTCTGCCACCGACCCACCACTATACCTATAAAAGGGGAGTTTTGGACGTGGGAAAGGCATTCGGAACCAGGGGTCCAGATCTGGAGCAAGGGAGAGAAGAAAGAGAAGAAAGAGAAGAAAGAAGAGAGAGAGAGATTGTTTGGTTTGACGTTTTTTTTATGAATTTTATTTAATATTTTTTATGGATTTTATGGGTCACTAATCTCTCAGCTAGGGCTGAGATGAAGCCCCTAATTTGATTAGCTCTTGTATTGGTTGATTTACTTTGAATTTCAATTAATTTGTTTCTTTCTTTAAGTGGGCTTTATGGGTTTAAATTCTATACTTCTCCATCTATGAACTTGATTAAAGTATATATATGGATGTTGTTTGGATGCTTATTATAGGTGCTTGTGTCTGATGAAGAACAAGTTTCCTATAGAGGAAAAAACAGGGTGCCTTAATGAATGTACATTCCATGTGCCCGACCAAAGGACATGGGATATGTCATTCATGGCATTGCTTAAAGGAATTAGACAGTTTGTATGCCCGATTAAGGACACAGATTGTGCTTTCTCTATTTAAGTGGTATCAATCTAGATCAAGGTGAATCAACAGACAAAACAAGGGTTAGGATAATTAGGGGTGGATTCGAAAGTCCTAGTGCTTTCTCTCTGATTGAATTTTCTTCCCTGTTCTTAATTAATTGTTTTTTTTTCCATAAAATTGTGCTTAGTAATTCATTCCATTATTTGTTGGATTAGTTAAGGAGAATCGTAGATTTGAATTGTGACGACCAGTCCTCGTGGGAACGATCTCGTAATACGTACCGTATCTGCATCTGATTCGTATACTTGCGAGTTTAAATATCATTTAAATCGTGTTGGTTTAAATAAAACATCAAGTTTTTGGCGCCGTTGCCGGGGACTGTTTCGGTCCAATTGGATTTAAGATTCTCTCTTATCATAATTCATAGTCTTAGGTTTTTTACTAACTTTAGGTTAAATTTTTTTAGAAACTAACCTATTGCCTGTTTTGTAGGGACCTGACATAAACTACTAATTTGGTAATCTCTTTCCAATTTTCTATTTTTTTTTTCTAATTTCTATTTTTAGAATTAAGGTTTTATTTTTTTTAGAAAGTTTCTATTTCTAGGCTATTTTATTTTTAGAAATTTCCTATTTTCCAATTCTAGATTCTGATTCTTCTTTCAAGTAACTTTCTATTTTCTAGTTTTAGAAATTTTTTCCCTTTTTAGAAACTAACTTAGTTTTTATTTCTAAGATTACAAACTTTCTTTTTTTTTTTAGAAATTAACCGTTACTTAGGATTTTTTTCCAGCATTATTTTAGTAAATTTTTTCTGTTTGTTTACAGGAATTAAGGAAGGAAGCTGCTAAATAACATTGTCTTCAAAAGGAGGAGCTCTCAAATCTTCAGACATTCATCATCTCCTTTTCTCGGGTTCTTCTTTCCAATTCTCGTTTACATAGCTTTCTCTTGTTTTTAGGAATTCATAACTTTTTCCTTTAGTTTTATTCATCTTAGGTTGCATCTTAGTTTAGTTTTCTTTCTTATATTGATAGCATAGTTTATGCTAGGACGTAGATCTCTGAATATAGAACTAGCACCGTTTGATCCTGAGATTGAAAGAACAATTCGTGAACGATTGAGAAATAATCCTGTTGAAATGGCGAATGAGACTGAAGTTAAAGCTCTCAAAGATTATTCAGCTCCTGTCCAATTTAATGCGCCTTCATGCATAGTGTTGCCAACCACTACGGCAGCACACTTTGAACTTAAACCTGGAGTCATACAATTGTTGCCATCCTTTTATGGATTGGACAAGGAGGACCCATATCATCATGTGAAAGAATTCTTAAACATTTGCTCCACCTTTAAGTTCCAAAACTTCTCAGACGATTCGATCCGCCTACGCCTGTTTCCTTTCTCTTTGAAGGATAAGGCGAAAGCATGGTTGAATTCTCTAGAAGTTGGATCTATCACTACATGGGACCAACTGTCTAAGAAGTTCTTAAACAAGTTCTTCCCCGTTCACAAAACCAATGCCCTCCGTAGAGAAATTACTAACTTCACACAAAAAGAGGGCGAGCACTTTCATGAATGTTGGGAAAGATGAAGGACTTACTTCTTAAATGTCCTCACCATGGTTTTGAGAAGTGGCAACAAGTTCAATACTTCTATGACGGTCTGACACCACAGAACCGTCGCATGGTTGATGCCACCAGTGGAGGGTCATTCATGACCAAAAGTGATGTCGAAGCGTGGAACTTCTTTGAAACCTTGTGCGAAAATTCCCAGCAATGGGATTATTCAAATAGAGGTGACAGAAGTCCCCAACCACAAAAGAGAGGTGGTATATATGAGATAGGAGTCATGCCAGAGCTGAACGCCAAGCTTGATAACCTGACAAAGAAAGTTGATGCTCTGGTATTAAATAGTGGACCACCACAAACAGCTCAAGTCGAGGCATATGCCACATGTTCTAGTCCTGCCCATCCTATGCAGTCTTGTCCATCTGGTGCAGCATTCCCAGAACTTCTCTCTGAACAAGTTCATGCTATGAACATTTTTCAAAAATCTGGGAATGATCTTTACTCGAACACATACAACCCAGGGTGGGCTAGACATCCAAATTTCTCTTGGGCAAAAGGACCACAACAAGGAGGACCATCTGGAAATCCTCCTATGCAACCGCACCTCCAAGTTGGCAGTCAACAACCTCAACAGTTTCCACAATATCAACAACTGCCTACACAATCAAGGAAACCATCTCTTGAGGATACACTCCATCTTTTCATGCAGAATTCTCTCCAATTCCAAAAAGACACCCAACAAACCTTACTGGCCAACCAGCAAAGCTTACATGCAAATGCACAATCCATTGCCAAGCTGAAAGTACAAATGGGTCAACTAGCTGCCACATTGAGTGAGAGAGAGAAGGGCAAGTTCCCTAGCCAACCTGAGGCTAATCCAAAGGGACAGTATGAGATTGGCTCTAATTCCAACCAAGGGCAATATCATGAACAGGCCAAATCGATCACTACCCTTAGGTCAGGCAAGCAGATTGAAGAATAGAGATGCCTTGGGATGAATCAAATTCTAAAACAGAAGATGAAGATGAAGCAGAGAGCCATACCAATTCATCCAAAGTCCAAAAGCTCTCTGACTCTCCAAGAGCCACTAATGTGCCACCTTATGTGCCCAAAGCACCCTTTCCTCAACGTCTGACACCAATAAAGAAAAGAAATAACTTTGATGAAATCTTGGATGTGTTTCAAAAAGTGCAAGTCAACATCCCGTTGCTTGACGCTATCAAGCAAGTCCTTGCTTATGCTAAGTTTCTTAAAGATTTATGCACTCAAAAGCGTAAGCAAAATGTTCATAAGAAAGTCTTCCTTGCAGAGCAGCTCAACTCCATGATTCAACATAACACCCCTCCTAAATTTAGGGATCCAGGAGCTCCCACCATTTCTTGCGGCATAGGAGATCATAAGATCGGGAAGGCATTACTTGATTTAGGGGCGAGTGTCAATTTGTTACCATATTCGGTTTATGAGCAGCTAGGACTTGGTGAATTGAAACCGACTAAGGTAACATTACAACTAGCCGATAGATCTGTCAAGGTGCCCCGGGGTGTTATTGAAGATGTGTTAATCCAGGTTGATAAATTTTATTTTCCAGTGGATTTCATAGTTATAGATACTCAGCCTGTCCAGAATCTTCATAGTCAGATCCCAGTCATTTTGGGTCGTCCATTTTTGGCCACATCTAATGCTATTATCAATTGCAGGAATGGAGTTATGAAATTGTCCTTTGGTAACATGAATATTAAACTCAATGTTTTTAATGCAGGACAACAATCCTCAGATTTGGATGACATATTTGAAGTAGACATGATCGAGAGTCTTGTGTAGGACTCCTTCCGTACATCTTTTGAAGATCCTCTTGAGACCTGCTTAGCACAATCGGGCATGGATTTTGACATTGATAGTCCCATCCATGAAGTCAATGCGTTGCTCGACTCTACTCCTATATTAGAGACTGAAAAATGGAGAGCGAAAGTGGAACCTCTTCATCCCTCTGAGACTCTTCCTGACAGCACAGTTTGTAACTCTGAGAAGACAAAGGCGAGCAGGCTGTTTAATATTCTTAAAGCATATAAGGCAGTAATTGAACGGAAGATAGAAAAAATCCAGGGAGTATGCCCCACTGCATGGATGGATCATGTTGTGGTAATATCGCATAACATGCAAAGGAAGCGTGATCCTAACATAGAAGAAGTCGTTCGAGCAGAAGTCCTTAAATTATTTGACGACAGTGTCAGTTGCCTTATTTCAGATAGCACAGTTCATGGGAACTCACATCACTTGTCTGGGATCGGTTAATGAAAGTGTTGAGGTAATTTCTTTGGCGGACCCTGGTTATAAAGATTATTTCATTCATGGTCCGTTCTTGTCTGGCTGAAGACGTTAAACTTAGCGCTCATGGGAGGCAACCCAGCCTTTTGCTTTATTGTATTGCTTTTTATTTCATTCATTTTCATTTTTCTTAGTTAGTTACTTCAATGTTTGTGGGTAACATTACTGCAAACCCTCACGAGACTACAACTCGTCCACTAGGGGTAACCTAGGGGTTTAAAGGCTTGTTGCATGCGCTAAATGCAATCGAGAGCACCTGCGAAAGTGGTATAGGTAGGATCTTCTTTTGTTTTTCTTTTTGTTATTTTTGCTTATGTTGATTTCTCTCTTGTGCTAACTCGCTTTTACGTTGAAATTTTTCACAAATTTTGAGAAAGCTTCTTGATTCTCCATCCAGGTATTATCTTTTCATCACTCCTCTTTTATTCTCGTTGTCCCATGTGCATTGCTTGTTTATTGCTTTTACATTGAGGACAATGTCGATTTTAGGTTGGGGGTGGGAGATTAGGTTACCTAATCAGTATTTTCTTGGTCTTGAGCAAAATTTGTGAAAATTTTAAAATTTTTTTTCTGAATTTCTATTGAATTCAAAGTGATTTTGAAGGATAGTTGTGATTTTAACATTATAAGATACATGATGTTGGTAACTAATGACTCTTGGATTCGGCCATCTGCTTGATTTCACAGTCAATTTTGAATTGTTAATCCATGATTAGACGTTGTAAACATTGATTGAGTCATGATTTCACATATCACATCTCGTTTGCACATTAAGTTTTGGTTCGATAACTGAATGATTAACTTGGTAAAAAGAAGAATTAAAAGGCTAAGTCACATAATCTTCACCATAGGTTTGCTCCCTATAGGTGTAGATTTGATTCTCTCCATAGTTGACTTATAAAAAAAATGAGGCGACGAGTTTTCACCATAGGTTTGCTCCCTGTAGGTGAGGATTTGATTCCCTTCCTTGGCGTACTGTTCATAAAGAAAATCAAAAAATAATAATAATAATAATAATAATAAAAAAATAATAATAAAAAAATAATAAAAAAATAATAATAAAAAAATAAAAATTTGAAGGCTGAAAGGTTAATCTAAAATGCTAGTGTTGGTTGTCAGGAATTCTGTTGTTAATTATCAATTTTAATATGAAATTGATTATTGGAAGTCTTAATGATTGTAAGCTGAGATTATACTATACACCTGTGGAACTCAATGTTTAGGAATGTTCTAATTAATGGATTAATATGTTGAACTTGATTATGAAGTTTACTGTGAGCTTGATTTCAGGAGAAAATTCTACTTACCATTCATGAATCTTAGAATTTTCACATCTCAGCTATCTGTTCACAAGTCACTTGAGTTTACAGGAATCATCTTTTATTTCTAAAATTATTTTTCGCATGTTTTGCTCGGGACTAGCAAAATGCTGGTTGGGAGTTGTGATCAGGGTCAAATATTGCATATCAGACCCCAGTAATTGCCTAAATTGACGTACATGATGAGGCTTAATGGAGTGTTTTACTCGTGTTTTTATTACAGGATGAAATCAGGAGTATGTATTGGAAATTGATGTTAAAGGCATGGATTTTATGATCCAAAGTCTCCAGAGCATGGGATGGACTCCAGAAAACCAATAGTGAAGATTTTACACGCCTGGGATCTGAGGAAAGCACGATAAAGAGGCCCGAAAAGGGTCCAGAATGCAAGATCACATGGTTCCCGCTATCCGATCAGTTTGAAACTTCATACATGGGATGAGGGCCGTAAATTAACCGTACATATTAAATTTCAGCCATTGAAGATCTCGGAAGTGAGCCAACTGACAAATCAGCCCATTAATCTCCAATTTTAGGCCCACCTACAATCTGGATATACTTCAAATTTGACTTAAATGGTTTAAAGAAGATGAGCAATAGGATGGACGAATTGGATTTCTCGAAATCATCACAGTGGACCCATATGTATAATGTATGTACATAGTGCACATGTGCACTATTGGAGCACCGAATGCACCTAAGTCGGTCAGCAGCGCTGACCCGACTTTCCTTTTCAAAAACGTAAATTACCGTTTCAGCGTCCGTGGAACCGAACCGCGGTCGTCGGTTGTGGGGCCCACCTAGTGTCCAAATCGACAATCCAAACCGTCCATCCACTTCCTGGGGCAGCCATTACCATTGCCTAGGTGGCAAAAATTCAAATGAACGCATAGATCAGAGCCCAGCCGTTCAAACGCAGGTTGGACGGCAAGACAGAAAGTCGCGTGGGCTGCACCGAATCCACCCCAAAACCCATTCCTAGCCGTTTTTTCATCCTCCATGCAATGGACGGAGTAGATTATTGAAATAATTATCAAAATGGGTCCCACCATTGTCGCAGCAGCGGGTTTCGCGTCCGCGTAACGGACGGTCGCTGTCCGTTTTTGCGAAGGATTGTGGGCCCCGTACGTCACCCGTACGGCCTATCCGATCCGTCCATCGTGTAGAGGGCTTCGAGAGCTTCAAAACCATGTTGATATTCCTCGCCCATGTGTACACACGTGTGCGGTACAGAGGCCAAAAGTAGACTGCCCCGGGACGTTCAAAACTGAGTTTTTTGAGATTTCTTCTGTGGGCCGCACTAATGGACCTTCAAAACCACCCATTCTTGACTGAAATTTCGTTCTGAATCCAATGGAAGGGGTGAATTTTCTAGAAAATACCTCTGTGGGGCCCACCGATCACGGTTGTGAAAATTTGTACTCCGAGTCCTTCTACGACTCTGCCACCGACCCTAGCCATCCAGCAGCTATAAAAGGGGAGTTTTGGACGTGGGAAAGGCATTGAGAACCAGGGGATTCCAGATCTGGAGCAAGGGAGAGAAGAAAGAGAAGAAAGAGACGAAAGAAGAGAGAGAGAGATTGTTCGGTTTGACGTTTTTTTTATGAATTTTATTTAATATTTTTTATGGATTTTATGGGTCACTAATCTCTCAGCTAGGGCTGAGATGAAGCCCCTAATTTGATTAGCTCTTGTATTGGTTGATTTCCTTTGAATTTCAATTAATTTGTTTCTTTCTTTAAGTGGGCTTTATGGGTTTAAATTTTATACTTCTCCATCTATGAACTTGATTAAAGTATATATATGGATGTTGTTTGGATGCTTATTATAGGTACTTGTGTCTGATCAAGAACAAGTTTCCTATAGAGGAAGAAACAGGGTGCCTTAATGAATGTACATTCCATGTGCCCGACCAAAGGACATGGGATATGTCATTCATGGCATTGCTTAAAGGAATTAGACAGTTTGTATGCCCGATTAAGGACACAGATTGTGCTTTCTCTATTTAAGTGGTATCAATCTAGATCAAGGTGAATCAACAGACAAAACAAGGGTTAGGATAATTAGGGGTGGATTCGAAAGTCCTAGTGCTTTCTCTCTGATTGAATTTTCTTCCCTGTTCTTAATTAATTGTTTTTTTTTTCCATAAAATTGTGCTTAGTAATTCATTCCATTATTTGTTGGATTAGTTAAGGAGAATCGTAGATTTGAATTGTGACGACCAGTCCTCGTGGGAACGATCTCGTAATACGTACCGTATCTGCATCTGATTCGTATACTTGCGAGTTTAAATATCATTTAAATCGTGTTGGTTTAAATAAAACATCAATATAACTACGGCCGAGGGCCGATCGTCTAAAATAGTCTGATAAAATAGATGGACGGTGTGGATTAACTCCTTACATCACGGTGGGCCCACAAAGGGTGCGGCAGAGTGGATCTTACATAAATATCATAGTGGGCCCCTGAAAAATGAAGGTGGGCTTCCAGTCTTAACACCTATGTATTTTAGGATAGTTATATATTCCCAAAGAGTTCTTAAGTCTAGACAACAAGATAACTTCCAAAGTATTAAGTTCGTGTGAAATGCAGACCTTTCAATAGTTTAATCCCAACATAATCATCATTTTTTGGAAAAATATATATGTGCAAAAGCTATTGATTGGTGGACCTCCCTTATATTTCATTATTTACCCATGTTTAAACGATATTTTATATATGTGACTCACTTGCTCTTCCCTATTTTTGACAATTCATACAAGAGCCAATCAGGAAAGGTTACGTGTAACCATCAAGGAGTTGTTTAGTGTATTTAAAGATCTTTAGAGGTACGCGAAAAGAATTTTGTGGCAATACAACTAGTGTTTATTGAGCAGCACCATGTCATCCATTAAGAGAAAGTGGTCATGCTGAAGTAGTTATCGGGACAAATGATAGGTTTAGAAGCATGGAAAATAAAGTAGTGTTGAAATGGTTATAGCAACCATCAGAACGTGGGAAGCATCCAGATGGTCAGTTTACAGCTATAAATAACAAAGGAATTCAACAAAAGAAACCGTCTCATACCAAATCAAATGAAACCAAACCAAATCTATCTTTTAATTATCAGTCATTGTTGAGCAAAATGTTGCACACATATTTCACTAAGTATGTTAAAATGGTGTTTGGCCCAAATTCGATTATGTGTTGTGAGGGTGTGTTAGAGTCAAACGCGGCTCGATTCGAACAAAACAACTTCAATGTCAGGTGTCGAGATAGAAAGGGACAGAGGACGGTCAGCTATGACCCAGAACATATCAATTCAACCACTCATAATAGAGACCATGTGATTTATAAATGGGAGGCTTCATCTTTCTGATTAGTTCTTGTTGACTTTCAGCCAAGAGAACTTAAATATTCAAATGATTGCAACCATAGTTTAAGATCAAACAATAAAGAAAGAATAGACAACTAGCCGAAAGCTAAAAGTAGTTTTATTGATGATTTGAAATAATCATACTTATAATCATTCGAGATAAGTAATGAAAAATTGTTCATTGCTTGATAAAGACGAGTTTCATAGGTGAGATGATGGTGGAGGATGACAATTGTTTTGATGGACAGTGGCAATCATTTGGTCTAAGATGGTGATCTAGTGTAGTAGTGTGACGATTCAATGTAACAACACTAGCGTAATGGCATAGTCAAATAGATGTTGGCATAGTGATGTAGCATTGAAGCAATATCATTGTGTAGCAACACAGTGATGTAGCAATATAATAGCATAGTCGTGCAAGTAGAATTTGGCATGATGATGTAGCAACATAGCAACCTTGTGAATAAGCAATTTTGTGCTAGATTTCATTGATTTTAGCCTCCTCCCCTTTAAAACTTCGTACCTAACTTTATTTATAAATGATATTAAGTAGTTATGTAATCTTTTTTATCATGAGTGGTTATGTAACTGTTTCATCACCTTTTTAGTTATGGGTGATAATTATATATATAATTGCTCCACCACTTTCTTGGTTATGGATCATTACCAAAATGTTTGAATCACTCATATCTCACTGTGTGTACATAACGTTTATTGTTAATTGACTTTGACCATGTGACACATGTCCATGAACACAACTAAACGGTCAACTCAATGGTTATTAGCTATAATCAGCCATTATGGACCTTGTCAACTGAAAACTAATCATTAGTGGTTAGTTGGTCATTGATTGTTTTAACAGCTAATTTTATCGTTTTAACGACCATTAAAAAAAATTATCGAGATAATATTGTCATATGGTGTCTTTTGAGCCATCTAATCTAACCCAGTCTGAGTAGTAGTCAACAGCAAGTGGTCAGACGACGCCCAATTCCTTTTTGTTGGGGCCCGCTCGAAGGAGTGTACATCGTTTTTTTTTGGAATAAAATTTTGGTGGCTCTGTCCCACCTCTTTTGAAAAAAAAAAAAAAAACAGCAAGTAGTCAAACAGAGGATTTATCACATACAATTAGTTGTATCGTACATCTCTTTTTTCTTTTTCTTTTTAGTCTGTATTTTTATTTTTATTTTTATTTTTTACTCTGGCCAATTTTGTCCCTTCAGAACAACCGAATGATAAAATCAAGGAGAGCACCTTCCTATTGTTTTCCTTCCATCCGTATAAAAGTATATCCATATGATCACCAAGGCCGAGAGGGACAAGAGACATGCATTCATCCATAGTTCCCATCGTTAGGGGCCGGCCCACCTAAGTTCCGCTCCGAGAGTGAATTTTTCAGGTGCTTGTCATTTGCACACATGGAAATATGGACCACTTGTGCGAGATCGAAGTCTATCATCACATGGGACCCACCAAATGAACGCGTGGGGCCTAAGAGTAAAGTTTGGCCAGTTCACTTGTATCATAGACCACACCCAAAAAGAAGAAACGGAAAGGAACAAAAGGAAGCTGACTTGTGATCTACATCTGTCTTACTTGTGTGGCCCACCAGCTGAATATTTGCACAAGGCATCTACATGGTGGGACCTACGTGATGATCGGCTTGGATCTTATACCTGTATGATACATCTCCACGCAGAACTGCCAAGCAACGAAAAAAATGTACACTTACATTTCATGCAAACTCTCGAACACTCACGTAGCTCTTCCTTACAATCTCGCTATAAATTAATGCGGTCTGTGTATTACAAACCATCAAAGCAAACCAGCTCGAAAAAAAGAAGGCCCAAGTACATACACATATCAAGCTATCTAACATGGCCCATCAGACACTGAAGTATGGCCTTTGGCTTCTAGTAGTGACCTTAGCCATTGCTCAAATGGCTAATGCCGGCGATCCTAATATCCTCTCTGATTTCATCCTTCCCCCAAATGTGACAGACGTTGACGGCACCTTCTTCACCTTCACCGGCTTTCAGGCCCTAGCTAACTCAAAGAACACAACAACGTTTAAGGTCACAAAAGCCAGCATGGTCGAGTTCCCAGCGCTCAACGGTCAGAGCGTATCGTATGCAGCACTACAATATCCGGTGGGGTCCGCCAATCCGCCTCACACCCACCCTCGTTCAGCAGAGCTCCTGTTGGTCATGGTCGGGTCGCTCGAAGTGGGCTTCGTTGACACGACGAACAAGCTCTACACCCGGACCCTTTATGCAGGAGACATGTTTGTGTTCCCCAAGGGACTGGTGCACTACCAATACAACACCAATGCTCAGGATTCCATTCCAACACTTGCGTTCTCCGCCTTTGGAAGCGTGAATGCCGGGACTGTATCGCTTCCGGCGACCCTCTTTGCAACGGGCATCGACGATACAATCCTTGCCACATCATTCAAGACGGATGTCGAGACTGTTCAAAAGCTCAAGGCTGGACTTGCACCCAAACCCTAAAATGATTATTGAGATCAATCGGTGTGTTGCTCTAAAATAAGGGAGGAGAATAAATTTCAAATTGATTTGGTCATGGTAGGCTTAGTTCCTATCTATTTATGGTTGTCGTGTAGTTTTTGTTTTTCAAAATCATGCTTAAGTATGTGCTTGGTTACACCAATCGTGATATATTGACTTCATGAAACAATTGTTTGTGTGAGAATGCATATTTGGTTCAATAGAACATTTCTATTTCTATTTGCAAATGGATCGATGTTCTATGGAATTATAAACTCTTATTTATATAGTATTGAAAATTACTGAGATTTTTAGAAAAAGTCACCATTTATGGCTCCCTTTTATGGTTGAATGCATAGAACCATCCGTATAAATGATGTTAGAAGAAGATATGTATATATACATGTTTTCTAGTACAATGATTGGAATAAGATTGTACCTGTCGGAGATCTTGGCTATGCATTCAAGGTGGATGTTGCGATTGTTCAACGGCTCAAGGCTGGAATTGCACCCAACCGTGGGCCTGTTTGGACGTGGGATTAGGTGGTATAGAATTGCATTTGATCCCATTCAAATTCTATTTGACATTTAGAAATAAGGGGAAGGATTGTATTAATCCAAGCATCATATCATGGTACTTCCAAACATGCAATCATTTTATCGCATCTGAGGATTGGATGGTCAAAATACCATGGTACTTCCAAACATGCAATCATTGTGCAATAATAGTGTTAATTTCATGGAATACAATTTCAGATCATTTAATCCGGCATTCCAAACAGGCCTGGATGATTTGTTGTTTGGGTGTGTTTGGTTGCACAAACACCAAACAGGCCTGGATGATTTGTTGTTTGGGTGCGTTTGGTTGCATCAAACATCTTGAAAATTTTTGACATTTAGCATTTCATGATATTTGGTGCAACCAAAAGATCCATGAGGGAAGAGAATCTTATTTAAATTGATTTGTTATTATAGGCTTAGATCCAATTACACGTAAGTCATCTTATACATTGGGTTCAGTTGCACCTTGTCGAAATAGACAAGCTCTGTGTCGTAGCCAAGTATCTAAGGTTTGTTGGCCTAAAATAGCTTAACAAAATTCAATCATTTAAGTAGTCAAATTAAAATTTTAAATTAAGAATTTTTATTTTTAGTACGTTCATTTTTTTTCTATTTTTATGGCTTTAAGAATTCAATTGTGACCTCAAATAAAATATGTTGTAAGCTAATTCAATTTTATTTTTTATTTTTAGAGGTTTTTCTCTCTTTATGAATTAAAAGGCTATTTTTGAGAAAAAGAGGGTGATCTCCTCTTCTAGCCACACTCCCACCGCAATATTTGGTATCAAAGCCACCGCACTGTTTAACATTAGAGACTATGTTACAAAGAAAAGAAGAGAAGAGAGAACTATATATTTTTCTCCCCCTTAAATCCTTTATTTAAAATAAAGCTATAAGAGCGTGTGGTAACATTCACAAAGCAATTTTCTTTTTATCGGTGGCATTATCTCAGAGCTTTCCTACTATACACCTCCCCTTTAAGCCAGCAACCTTATCACGCCCGTCCAAACTTAAAGCCTGTTTGGATTTGTGATCGGGATTATATAGTACTGTATTAAAGGTCGATTTTAGCATTAGACATTGTTTGAATTAGAGTTCACATCCGTGGGTTACCATGCGTACAAATACATCATAAACTCAAAATTTTCAAAGGGCGGTAATCTGTTTTCAGACGGCACTGCATCGTGCAGTGCAGTCTATTAATTGCGTTGTATTCTCATGCGAGAGCGTAGCTATCGCTTCAAAGATTTTTCTATCTATGGAGTAAAAAAAAATTCCTACACCAGCATCGCTATAGATCATCTCCCTTCCATTGCATGTGGGCATTCAGCTGCTCTGTTTCTTCTCTGAAAGTGAGAGGTTCGTTATACAATTGATATTCTCCTCGAGCTCTTGGATCAGACGGAGTAGAGATTCTTTAAACTAGATTGGACGCCTGAAGGCCAATCGTCCAAGTACGTATTTCTTCCTTCCATATCATACTTAGTATGCAACTACGCTGAAACCATTACCTGATTTATGTTATCAGTGGATTCTAAGTTGGGAGTGCAAGTAGTCCCATGGCAATGAGGTGTATATGGTCGGTGTATACACCCCCATCTGTGAAATCCCTATTCTCTTTCCAAGTATCCCTATTCCACTGACTAAGGCCACCGTCAGGTAAATCTCAGGATGTCAAATCATAGGGTTTATACAATCTCCACCTATCAATGTGGAAGATTGGATATGATGGTTGCATGCGGCCGTTTAAAGGTAGGTTGTAGTGTGTGGGCGGTAGAGTTTCTTTTGAGATTTAAGGGCTTTGCATGTTTACTACCATGATGTTTTACTTCTTCTTCTAAACCATCTGCTCTTGGGAAGTTCTGTGTTTGCATAAGGGTATGCATCATCTGGGTTGCTCAGTGGTAGAGGTATTATTCATCTCTCCCCTGTTTCTTAATTTGTCAATCTATCTTTTTGTCGAAATTGATTCAGAAGGCCTTTTGTTAAGATGATCCTCCTTTTAGAATATGTTTTCCTTATTCACTATTGTGTAGATTTTTAGACCAAGGCATGCGTACTATGATGGACATACCATCAGAGCTCCGATTTTAACTATCACTTCCTTAATCATCAGTTTTAATCACTGAATCAATTCCTAACTCCTAAAACTCGTCACGTGCTGATGCAAACAATAGACGTCTTTGTGTTCTTTGTGAAAAATTTTCATCTCTCCACGATCTCCATTTTGATCAACAGGCGAGTAAAGTTCTGCCTGTGATATACCCATGCTTATCATAATGTATGATGTTCATTGACAACTTTTCAAAAAACATTTTAAGTATATGTATATCAGTAAGTTTAAAATATACATGTAGACATAGTTTCCTGCTTTAAATAATCGATGACGATTGGTGTGTGTTAACAGAGTGACATGTTTTTCATGCTTGAATAAATAACTGTAAACAGAGATTCATGCTTTAATAAATAACTGTAAACAGAGATTCATACTTAAATAAAGTGTAAACAGATATTCATGCTTGTAATATCTCGATGATGATAGATGTGTAAACCAGCAAGTTTAAAAGAAACTTGTTAACAGATGCATCACTTAAATTGACTTATTTTCTGGAATGAATGTTATGGTATCATTTCCTGTTGCTATAGATATAAATTATATCACTGATTGTATTTCTCATTCAGATAACTTTCTACTCTAATAATCTCATGGCTTCCGATAGTGCAAAACATAATGATGAAAGGTCCTCTACTAGTGAATGGACTGAGAATGAAATAGCTACTGCATTAACAGCCATTGCAGCATCTGCATGTGTAATGAGAGCCACTGAATATTATCGTCGTTATTGTATTAAGACAAAGCCCAAAGATTGTCACATTGAAAGAGATAGATTTATCAATGGAATAATAAAAAAGAGCGATGTTGATTGTCTTGCACGGTTGAGAATGGGCAGAGAGAATTTCTTCGAATTATGTTCATTGTTGAAAGATCGGAAACTCCTCTCCGATACTAGGAGATGCAGTATGGAAGAACAGGTTGTAATGTTTCTACATACTATCGAACATAATATACGTAATCGTGTGATTGGTCATCAATTTACAAGATCTTATGAGACTGTAAGCAGACACTTTACTAGGGTGTTGGATGCTATAATCAAATTATATCTAAAATATGTGAAGTTTCCTAGATTACACACACCCAAAGAAATATCCAACAACCCTTTGTGGAGTCCATACTTTCAGGTAATATTATACAAATATTGGATATCATTGGTAAAATTTTACAATGAAAAAGGAATGAACTGATCATGTGGCACACTTTTAATTATAAGACTATATCGGGGCCCTAGATGGTACCCATATCTCAACTTATTTGCCAAAAGAATTAAGTTCAACTTTCAGAAATAGGAAAGAATTTCTGTCACAGAATATTATGGCTGTATATATATACTTTTGATATGAAATTTGTATACGTGCTTGCTGGTTGGGTGGCTCCCCATCCGATGCTCGTGTCTTACAAAATTCACTAACCCATCGCCCTGACTTTTTTCTTATTCCTCATGGTAATCATATATAAGGGGTGATTGTTTATATTATAGGAGTTAACGTCTTAAATATAACTGAAACATATTTTGCAATGTGTAAGAAAATATTATGTTATTGATACTGGATATGCACATTCACCTGGGTTTATAGCACCCTATCGAGGTATGTGATATCACTTGAATAAGTTTCGTACTAGAAGGAAGCCTGTCAACAAAAAAGAACTTTTCAATTATTGTCATGCCCAATTGCGAAATGTCATAGAGCATTCTTTTGGTCTTTTAAAAGGCCGCTTTCCTATTCTACGTACTCCTCCTTAGTTTAAATTTATAACTCAACTGAAAATTGTTTAGCTTGCTGTGTCATTCATAATTTTATCCATGTTAGTGGTGAAGATGGACTTGTTGAGGCAGTTGAGGACAGTAGAGACAGTACAGAGAACGTTTCGTTATCCCCTGTAGAGGTCACTACCATGGAGGAAGGACAAGCATTATCTCAGGTGACAAACCACGCACAGGATGAGTGGGCAAGGAAGAGAGATGAGATTGCTGAGAGAATGTGGAATGACAGTCTTCCACGCACAAGACAACATATTTAGTTTTCTTAGTTTATGTACTGATCTGCTTTGTTTAAAGCAAGAATATTTTAACAAAATTTCACAATGCTAAGGAGACTACTATTATTATTAGTGTTTAATCTCATCATGTTCTATTATGAATCATTACTTTGGTGCATCATCTGGCTATAACTATCATGTTTCTATTAACATTTTATGTGGCGTAGGTGAAATGAATTTCTTAAGGAGCACATTGAAGGACTTAAGGAAAAAAATGAAGAATCGTCTCCTTCAAAGAGGGGTGGTCCTTCAATCCAAAGCTCAAGTTCACCCACAGAACATCTTGCAACTCCCAAAAAAAAATGTTACACCCTCGTGTGAAGGGCCATCACCAAAGAGTCTTTCTAACCCGTAAAGAAGGTTAGCCAACATTAGCAAAATTAGTTGAATACAGTGGTCTGACAATATGGATAATTCCTTAGTTGATGCCTTAAAAAAAAAGTGGGCTCATGCCACCAATTCATTAACCACAGAAATTTACAGATCTTCCTGTGGGTCCCAACAAAAAGAGACGGGCCTCACCTATCATGTACCCCCTGATAGTGCTAAATACATAAAGGAAACTCTAAATGGACAGAGAAGCAACCGAATGCTACCCAGAATGAGCCAAAAGGCCAGCGGGACAACACTAGGGAAAAAACACAAAAACAACAAAGATCAAGGATTTCTAAGAGTCCCCAAACCTATTTTGTCAAGAACAAGCAATCCCCTAACTAACTTCGGTAGGAGAGAGCGGGAATGAAAGATCGTTTCTAGGCACCCTTTGCTAGCTATCCTCGCCAATGCATCGGGCACTGAATTCCCTTCTCGATAGATGTGGCTAAAGGAAAGATTGAGCCTCCGCCTAATTTGGTGAATTGCACCTATGATGTGCCAAATATTTTAAGGAGTGGTGGTTGAAGGATCCGTAGCCGATGTTGCTATGACCTTGGAATCTGATTCCACTATAATATTAGTTAACCCAAGGTTGGAGCAAATGATCAATCCATCCAACATGGCCTGAGCTTCTGCAAAAGTATTTGAAGATTCCCCGTAACTTCTCGAGAATGCAAAGATGAACCGGCCGTGGCAATCCCTACAGACACTCCCACCACCGCTTTAGCCCAGATTACCTCTCGAATAACCGTCTATGTTGAGCTTCAGCCACCCTGATGGAGGCTTGGCCCAAGTGACCAGAATAGGCTTTCTTCCTTCAGACGAAGAGGGAATGTTAATATTGAGAAGCTGGAGGGTGATGGATTCAGACAGGGATCTCTTGTCAAGGGCATTAATGGAGGGGGAGATCTCTCTCAGCCAACCTGTAACTTTATGGATGATCGAGGTAGCCGCCATAACTTTAGGGGATGCCTTGGTTGATGCCTTAGTAGAATAAGTAAATCTTAGACTGAAGAGTGATATTGGATTTAAAGCATACACGGCAACAATCAAGGAGATCCATAACAGTTCTGACATATTGCTGGAAAATCGTTATATATTAAATTGTCTACGGACATTGAAAAGACTCTACTGGGTAATTAAGGACATGCTTAATGCCTCTGGTTTTAGTTGGGACACAAACGAGAAGATGGTTATTGCTGCTGACGATGCAAGTACAGCTTACTCTTCTCCAATTTCAAGGAAGCGGCGCAACCGTAATGAATTGAATTCAAATGATCGGTTCTAAGGAGGTGTAACACTCTGAATTTTGAGGGTCGAGCAAAGCTCTACTCCTGAGATCCAGTACATCACTTATGCAACATGGATAATAATGTTCATATTTCATCCATATTAATGAGTTAAACATGAGTGAAATTGTAACGTCTCGAAAAACTCCGTACAAAGGCCTGAGTACCACCTCAGGAGAAATCCCTAAGGACCATATTCTATAAAAATTAGATGAAAATTAATTAAGTACTAAACTGAATTAATTGGTTGATTAGCTTGAACCACTATCTATACAAATGGCAAGACCCAAACCCGTCAAAATCACTAACTCAACGCTACTTAAAAGCCTAGGAGAAATCTCAAAAGCTGGTTGCTCTCGGGAGCGAGTTGAAACTCTGTATCGGACTTACACTGCACATTGAAAGTCCGATGACTGCGAAACTATAAGGTTATGACCGTTTTATTGGGCTTGACAACCATCGTGAGAATCGAGCCTAGGTAGTATCCAAAAACATACAACTTAAGCCCTAAGCAAAGTGTGTGAGAAACACGAATACTTTTGGAAAATGTATTGAAACTTAAGTGAATTGGGTCATTGGATTGCTGGCAAAATTGAAGATTTCAGATCGTTAGCTTCTGACCGAGCTTCACCCATGGATTAGGAAAATTTTCCTGCACATATCTGTATTCTTGTGGCCCTGATCAAGTGATAACGACTGTTAATCTGACACGGGTCCTCCACGGTCGATGCGCTAATCCGATCATACAAAAATCATAACCTGGCTTAGATGCAAGGTTAGAGAACTTGCTCCATACCATAGGTAAGTAATGGAGCTCTAGATGAGTCCCGTTTGCCCGAAATCGGCACCCTTTGGCTGTAACCTAAGTATACCATGGCCATGGGGTAATTTACACCAGTTCTGGGCCTATATAATTCCCTTAAACCACCCCATTCCCTTTTCATACGAATTTCCCTAATACTAGGAGAGAGAAGAGAGAAGAAGAGAAAAGAGTGAGGAGAAGAGAGAGTGATAGGGAGATTATTGCTGGGATTCACTCCTACTACTCCACAAGCTGAATCACCTCTCCCGTTTTGCTACACCATCATTTTCAACTATGATTTGGGTAAGAAATCATAACCGTAATTTTGATTTAGGAATCCAAATAGAGTATTCGACGAAATAGCTAACATATTTTAATGTTTAGGTAACCGTTGTTCTGTATTTGGGAATGTAGGATTCGAACCGAGTTCGAAATGAGTATTCTGATGAAAGGTGCAAACTATAAACATTTAGGTTATGGTTTTTAAGGCTTTCGATGTCAGAAATGATTTATGTCTGACTTGATTGCTGTCGTGTGATCTTAGTTATGACATTTTCGATAAATCATACATGTGTGAACTATGTTGAATATGAGATGCATTCCACATGTTTGTTGAAATGTTTGAATGAATATGAAATTGTGATTCGTGCCCATCATGACTATAAATCAAGGAATCATGTTTGTAGTATTTACAATCTCTTTGTGTGATGGATTGTTATAGTTCATGTCGTAACTAACCTAGTCTTTGTATTTAGTAATGTGTAGTCTAAGTGTTTGATAATATGTCTGAATGTGAAATTGTTGATGAATTGTATGTAATAAGAGTATTGAGATGGGATTCTCAATTACCTCATCTATATGTACAGTTTCCTTCATGAAATCTTAATTTCAATTATGCAATTGATGGAAGAAATGCAAATGCTTGGTGATATGTTCAATGTGTTGATAAAATGCTCAAAGTATTTGGATTGTCCGTTAAATGCTTATATGATTATCACATGTATTCACGTGCTACATCTGAGTAAGACTGGGACTATAACATGGTCCAAGCAATCAGTAATGATTCCTGTTAAGTGGCCGAACTAGCTTCGCCACAGTAGATACGTTCGCAGAGTGTGAGGGGGGTAGGAAATGCTCAAACTACCCAATACCTAAAAAAGGCTAATCCAAAAACATAACATTAAGCTCCTTCTATTGCAAGAACTAATGTTCAGGGATTCAAAATGTATAGCAGTTGAGGTTGGGTTACAGATGATTAATCTCCTTTCGTAGAATGTGAGGGGGGTAGAAAATACTCAAACTGCCTGGTAACTGAAAAGGCTAATCCGAAAACATAACATTGAGCTCCTTCCTATTGAAAGAACCAATGCTCAGGGATTCGAAACATGCAGCAGTTGCTACTAAGGTAGGATTTGCCAACCAGATTGTTGAAGACGTGGTGGATAAAAAGATTTGGATCCTAGCGAAGAGCCACATTCGTATCCAAACCTTCAGAGCTGCTAAGAAATGTATCACCATCAGTATTTCGAAAGACAGTCTCCCATTTCCTATTTTCATTACGACAGTGTACGCTAGTTGCTTTAGTGAGCAGACAAAAGCGCTATGAGATGAACTGAGAGCTATATCCAACATCACGATAGGTCCGTGGATGGTCTGTGGGGACTTTAACACAACTGTTAGCCCATATGAAAGGCTTGGATGCCTAATGCAACTGACGACAGCCATGGCTGAATTCCAGGTGGCGATAAATGATGCAGGACTAATTGATGTGGGATACTGAAGTCCCCCTTTTACATGGTGTAACAACAGAGTGGGAAGAAGCCGTAGATGGGCGAGGCTAGAGAGAATATTGCTCAACTCAAAATGGCTAAGAAGCATCCCTCTATGCAAAGTAGACCATCTTACAAGATCCTTTTCCAACCACTCTCCATTGATTCTCTCCTTTCAAATCGATACGGCAACCTTCCCGCACCCCTTCAGATTCCAACAGTCAAGGCATCTTGGGCAAATGAGGTCGTCGCTTCCCTTATGTTCAAGTTCTTCATCAAATGAAAAACCTGAAATCAGTCCTGAAAAGGTGGAATAAAGAGGTCTTTGGAGATGTGAAAAGAAATGTCCACAAAGCTGAGAATGAGGTAACCAAGGCGGAGTTCAATCTTCTTAACTCGTAATCTGAAGCAAACACCCTCAAACTCAACCTGGCCCACGCCAATCTCAAACAAGCCTACCTTCACAAGAAAATTTTTTGGAAGCAAAAATCCAAGAACAGCTGGCTGACAGAAGGGGACAGGAACACAAGATTCTTCCACAACTCAGTGCTTGCTAATCGTAGGAGATTGGAAATTAAGAATCTGAAAAGGGCAATGGGCAAGAATGTTGAAAAAACCAAAGGCATTGCTGACAAAGCTGAAAAGTTCTATAAGGATCTATTTACCTCAGAAGCAACTAACTATAATGAAGACATTTTTGAATGCATTCCGCGTGCCGTGACTGACCATATGAATAGAGGGCTAATGAAAACACTGTCGAAAGAAGAAGTTAAAGACGCCACCTTTTTCTATCCCGATGGATAGTGCCTCGGGCCCAGATAGATTTGGAGGATCCTTTTACTCATCCTGCTGGGACATTATACGTTCAGATCTGTTTGAAGCATCCAAAGACTTTACCCAGGGAGGCCCGATCCCCCAAGCCTTCCAGTGCACTCAAATTTGTCTCATTCCAAAGAAAAAGATCCCAGAATTCATTACAGATTTTAAACCTATTAGCCTGTGTAAATACATCATGAAGATATTCTCTAAGATCATGGCGACTAGGTTGGTCCACATCCTCCCTGATCTGATATCCACAGAGCAAGCCACTTTTGTCAAGGGGAGATCTATTGTTGAAAACATTGCCATAGCCAGGGAGATGGCCCATGAGATTGATCGAATAGGTTTTGGAGGCAATTTAATCATCAAAGTAGATATGGAAAAGGCCTACGACCGCCTGAAATGGAGATTTATTGCCCAGGCCCTCCACAAATTTGAGTTTGATCAGCGCTGGATCAGCTGCATACAAAGATGCTGGATGGACATTTGGTTTTCAATCATCATAATTGGTAGAAGCTTCGGATTCTTCAAATCTACCAGAGGTCTAAGGTAGGGAGACCTCTTGTCACCGTCTATTTTCATCTTGGCAGCTGAAGTGTTCAGCAGGGGGCTCTCTAATCTGTTCGCTTCAGGGTCCTGCCAGCCATACAAGCTGCCCAGAGCTGTCCCATGATCACCCACCTATTTTTGCTGATGATGTTATTCTCTTTCTTAATGGCAGGTTATCTAATGTGCGGTCCCTCCTCAGATTTATAAGGCAATATGAATCTGCCTTAGGCCAGAAGGTCAACATCTTTAAAACTTCCTTCACTCTCCCAACGAGGTCGTCGAGAAGTAAATCCCAAAAATTGAGTAGCTTAACGGGATTTAGGCATATTCCCCTCCCTACGATCTACCTAGGTGTTCCCCTAACCAAAGGTAGAATCCGTAGTCCGCTTCTCCACCAGCTTGTCCAGAAAATTACTAGAAAGATTGAAAGATGGAAGGCCAAGCTCCTAAACCTAGCAACGAAGCTGGTGCTCATCAAACACGTCCTCTCAAGCATCCCCATTCACATGCTCTCAGCCATCTCCATCCCAAAATCAGTAACCAAAATGATTGAAAGAGTCATTTCTAATTTTTTTCTGGGGTAGTTCCAACCTTGGCAACAAGAGGCATTGGGTCAAATGGACCACGATATGTACTCCTCTAGATGAGGGACGCCTCGGCATTAGAAGTTTTGATGATGTAATGCACACTTTCAGAATTAATATGGGATGGCAAATGCTCCAGGGAAAGTCCCTTTGGGCCAATTTCTTCTTAGCGAAATACTTCCAGAAGCTACTAGATAACAGAGGATTGAATGGCTTGGCTTCTTCTTCGTCCTGGAAGGAAATTTTCAGAATTTTGGCTTTCACCCTGCAGCATTCTAGGTGGCTAATGGGAGAAGGGTCAATCAACTTCTAGACCTAGAACTGGACGGGAAGAGGGCTGCTAGTTGGCCAATTGAAAGACCAATTCCACCACATTTACAGAATGTCTCAGTTAGGGATGTCTTCTCCCAACCTAATGTCACTTATCTGCTTGAAGTCCAGAGTCTTATCTCTCCATCTGCAATGCAGGTTGTAGCTACAACCCCAATTGTCCTCTCTAACAAGAAATACAGAATGATATGGGATGCTTCAGCTTCAGGTAACTTATCCCTCTAGTCAGCTTGGAATGGAATTTGACAACATCAGTCCACTCTCCAATGGCCTAAGTGGATTTGGAACATTGTTCTTCCCCCGAAGATGGGCATATTTGGTTGGAAACTCTTCTGTGGTGCGATCCCGGTGGATATGGCTGTCATGAGGTCAGTATCCTTTTGGTATCAAAGTGTGAATGCTGTCGGATGACTTACCCTCCTCAAACAGCCACCATTTCTGTCATAGACGATCAGTCCCTCTCTCAGCTTAACAGAGGTCAGCGGCAGACCTCCTCAGACGGCCACCATCTCTGTCATAAATGATCAGTCCCTCTCTCAGCTTTACAGAGGTCTGCGGCAGAGCCCTCCTTAGACAGCCTCCATTTCTACCTTAGACGATCAGTCCCTCTCTCAGTTAAATAGAGGTCAGTGGCAGAGTGTTGTTTCGAGCCATGGCAGTGGGGTGATGGAAGATTTGAACCACCTGTTCAGCCTTGGCAGGATGGCGCGTGATGTTTGGGGTTTTTTTTTATCGTATCTTTGGCATTGTTACCACGCCCAATCAGTCCATTCCTCAGCGATTTCAAGCATGGACAGACAGAGCCAGCAGAAAATATAGAATCCCTCTTCTTATAGGTCTTGCCCCTTACATTATTATTTAGGAAATTTAGATCAGCAGAAATAAAGCCCACTTTGAAGGCTGCGCGATGTCAGCCTCTTCTATCATCTCCAATGTATCCTACTGGCCGAGAGAAATCGGTTCTTCTGTCCAAGTCCTGGACAGGCCCTCCTTGGCAGACTCTATCATCCTTTAGATCCTTCGGATCCCGACTGTTGACCTTCCTCCGACTGCTATGCCCGTCATTGTCAAATGGTCAAAACCCCCACTAAATTGGCTAAAGTTAAATGTTGATGGCTCATCTAAGGGGAATCCAGGAGAGAGTGAAGGTGGAGGAGTGTGTAGGGACCACTGTGGCAAGACCATTTTTGCCTTTCACAGAAGCTACGGGCTAACTACGAACACGGTTGCAGAGGCCCAAGCCATGTTAGGTGGCATCACTATTTGCTATAAGCTGGGCCTTCCCAACATTATTGTAGAAACTAATTCCAAGATCATTGCTACTGCGGTAGACGAGCACCAGGCTATCATGGCATGGAACATCTGGTACAAGGTAGGCACTATTCAGCAATTGAACAAGAAAATTAATCTCAAGTTTAATCTCATTTTTTGGTAAAGGAACTCTGTAGCTGACGCTTTGGCGAGATTAGCTAACAATGGTTGTCCAAACAGAATCTATGGTTCTCGGGTAGACCTCTCAAAAATCATGAGGGGAGCTCTTTCTTTGGACAATGCTGGCATTGGGGTCATTAGACACTCTTGAGAGGGGAGGCTCCCCTTCCTTTCCTGCATTGGTCATCTTGGTGTATAGAGTTTGCAGCGGCTTATGTCGGTCGTAGTCCCTTGCCTACTTCTCCCTTATGTTTTTTTTCTCTTCTTTTTGAGCTCTATGCATTCTCAAGGAGTGAGGTCCGGAACCTTTTTGTCGGGACCCGCTCGATAAGCTGTAAAGTTTTTAAGATTAATGATAGTTCTGTGCCATGAGTCCACTTTTTCCAAAAACAAAGTACATACGTTTGATGAATCCAGGTCGTACGATGATTATTGACAATGGTTAGGCCACGTGGAGTGCTTGTACGCTCCATGTCGATTAAGTCGGCGTGCGCCCGTACCAGCTGAACTTGTCAAATAACCCGATTGGCTTATTGTGTGTTTACTATATATGGACATCACTACTTAAATCTATAGTACCACTTACCAATGTAAAGACCCGTTTCAACCATGGTACTATGATCCGCTAAGACTCATGAGTCAGGCATGGTGATATGGGATACTGTGGTCGAGCTATTAGCCTACGCTAGGGTGACAAGCCTCCACATAGTGACCAGTGAGCAACCCAGACTCATGAGCCGAATATGGTGGTATGGGACACTGTATTTGAATTATCGGCCTACACTGAGGTGATGAGCCTCCCATAGTGACCTCGAGTATAAACTCTCGAATTTGCCTATCCACTGCTTTCATTAGGGGTGATGGCCTACAATTTGCCTATCGTATGTGATTAACTAGGATTGACGACCCTAGATGGATCCCCGTTTGGGTTAATGATGAAAAAGAAGGTACCTTAACTTCCCGAATCTATTGTATGAATAAAGCCTATTTAAGTACTTGGCTAACACAACCATACACCGCATTGCATGTGCTTTTGGTGTGAAAGGGCACATTTAGGGAGTTTACCATGCGCGAATGGTTGATGGAGTCGCTTGTCGCTTGTGAGGGAGCTTCGTGCGAGGGCATGCATCATTACAGCATATCATCCTTGCATTAACAAGATTATTTAGGATATGATTGTTGTACTGCTTTATCATTACCGCTTGACTGAATTGATAACATGTTAACCTTTGTCTTATAGTACCACTAAGTTAATCACTCACTCCCACTCTGGGACGGTGTTTTAAAGCACCAACCAGACTCTGTTGTAGATACAGGTGTCGACGGAATTTATGCCGCTAATTTGGATTTCATAGATGAGGAGGAGGAATTCTCCTACGTTCAGCCGTCAAGCGGGTCTATGTAGACCTCGTGCTGATTTGATGAGATCACAGGGTTATATGGATTAGTCGGACACTTATATTTTGACATTTTATATATTTTGGAATAAAACATGTATATATTCAGCTCGATAATATACTCATACTTTGGAGGCTGTGAAACACATATATAATTTATAGATCTTTCTCAGTCTTCCGCTTACTTAATTACATTAACTTCGGATTATGATATGCTAATTTAGTATAATCCCTCTCATGTTTAATGCACAAATATGGACAACATTTAAATATCATTATCTATATTGCATAAGTGATGCGTTGGATCTCGAGAGTTGAGCTTTGCTCCACCCTCGAAATTCAGGGTATTACAAGTTGGTATTAAAGCATGATTTGGATTAAACTAAACCTGGGTTATAGGTAACATGACACACTTTGACTTAGGTAGGGGCGATTAAATATAGAAATGATCATATGATCCCAAGGTTTTGCCGAAGGGCGAAATTGACCGTTGAAATGTAGCCCTTACGTGTCCGAGATCATGTGAAATGATCTCTGTCCCTCTTAAGCCATCAATCGACGGGTTTAAACTATAAGTCAGCGAATCCTAAACTTGAAACACCCTAAAAGGCACGAATATGCGCGTGTTGAACTGAGAAAATGCATCTCACAGGAATAGGAGCGCAAACCATAAATTACGGTGGGACCCAGGGGGTCCCCCGCACTTGTACGGCACCCCGGGAGGGGGTAGCCACCGTCGGTGACTCCAGAGGGGCGCGGCGGCACTGCTTGGATGGCGGCGCGCCGCCTGCCTCCCCAACAGACTGCGGTGGCCCCACTGTAATGGGGGTGTGGCGCCCACCGCCCAGCCATGTAGGCCCTGGTTCACCTATGGGACTACCCCACCACCCCTCTAAAGCCCCTTTTGGGTTGTTTAAACCCATTTCACACCCCTCCAACTCTATTTTCACTCCCAAACCCTCCAAAACTTCCTTTCCCTCTTAAATCCCTTCTTTCATACATTCAAAACCTTCAAATCTTCTATCTTATTCATCCTTACCTCACTATTCCTCATTTTCATCTCTCTATGTCCCCTATTTCCATCTATTTGAGCACAAAAGCCCTCTTTTGTGTCTTATAAACTTCTAAACCCATAAGCTCATCTCACCCTTCAAGTTTTTCAACCCAATGGCTCTTTTTGAGCTAGTCACCACTATCTTCTCCCTCTCCACACTCCTTTCCCTAATGGGAAAGAAGAGGGCGGCCTTGGATGAAGCCGGGCCTAGCCGCCAAACCCGTTCAAGGAAGAAGACGAGCGCCGAGGCTAGCACAAGTATCGAGTGTTCACTCCCCAAGTATAGGGTTGTGATGTAGTAATAAACTCGGTAAGACCGAGGTCGAATCCACAGGGACTGAAACTTGTACGTTGTCTGAAACCAAGTAGAACTAGAACTAGACTAAGATGTGATCTAAACCAAATAGAATTTAAGGAATAATTATCTAATAACTTAAGGAATTCAAAGGAAGGAAACTAGGGATTCAGAGGATCCACTTATAGGGATCAGGGAGATCTTATACCTGCATCAAGAATCATGGAAATTAAACTGAACTTATTTAATCTGGTTTTCAAGAGATGAAAGGTATATGAATTAGAATGGATTCCATCACCAAACCATGCCCAGGAGATAAAGTAAACAACAGAATTAAACTAATTACCAACCAACCAACAATGTATGAAGATCAGAAAGGGTACTGTCATCCTACCATGCCCATGGAATAATGATGAACAACAGGGCTTCTTGACTTCATAAACATAAAGGAAAAAAAAGGAAAAAGAAATATTCAAAGCCATTGCAAACCCATTGTAATTTCAGTCACAACAGACCATTAAAGACTAAAAAAATATTCCTTTAATAATCAACTTAAAACCAAGTTCAGTTCAGAAATTTTAACTTAAAGGCACAAAATAGTGTCTCCCATCTCGCTACAGGCTTCACCTCTTAGCCCTGGCTAAGAGGTTTAGCCACACATGAATAATTAAGCTAAACTCCGATTAAAAAAGAAGAAGAAGAAAGGAAAAGAAAAACCAGGTTGGCCTCTGCTCCAGTCCAACTAATCTCCCTCCTTCAGCATGCTCCACAGCTCCAGCCTCCTCTGTACTCTCTCATGCTCACGTTATAGCTGCACAGCCTCTCTTCCTCCCAGTCTTCTCTGTTTCTCTTTCTCCCTCCCTGATGTCCAGCAAAAAGCTCCCCTCTCAATGCTTTCCTCCCTCTTTCTTATAGCCCTAGGGCCCTAGAGAAATCCCTTTGATGTTGCTGTTGTTGGTAGGACTTCTTACGCGGTAGCGTGCGCAAGCCAGGCTTGCGGACCGAGCTTCGTTGTTGGTGGGGCCCATGATCAGTGTTGCATGAGGAATCAACACCGTCCATCGGCTTAATGGCGGGATTTCGGTCTGAGATTGACCATTTTGGCCGGCAGCTGAGGCGGTCCACCAAGTGGATTGTGCAGCGACTGTCTCAACGTCCAGCAAGATGGAACGCGATCCCTGTCGTGATACTGAGCAATCTCACCTACACCTTGGTTTAGATCATTGCCCAGATATATTGGACGGTTTAGATCATGCGTCCGACCACCACCATGGACGTATAATGGCCCGAGAAAGTCGAGCAGCCTCCGGTTTTCACGGACGCCAGTAACAGAGCACGCGCTGACGCGTGGTGGGGCCCACTTTACTAATGTTTTGAAAGATCCACTCCATCTATTCGTATTAGCTCGAAAAAACAGGCGGGACTCATTGTTTTTGGATAAAAATCGGTGCGGTCCAGGGATGATTTCATTCAGTCGTCCGTCACACGTTTGGGCAGCTAGAGATAAATATCCGCTGTATATTGAAATTCTGTCGCCTAGGACTTGGTGAGCAGACCGTTATGGATCTGATGAAAGGCATGGATTCTTTATTTGGACAATGGGTGGGGCCCACAGCGTCAACCGACGATGGCAGAAGCTTTCGCTGTTACGGCAGTTGCCATTTTGGAGAAGGAAGTCGGTCAAAACCGACTTTGACCGGATTTCTCAATCCGGTGTACCTCCAGTGCACGTGTGCGGAGCACACGCACTCCATGTAAGTGGCTCCCACGTGATGTTTTAGGAAATCTAATCTGTTCATCCGTTCTTTTAGCTAATTTAAGGGGTTGAGCCCAAGTTGGAAGCATATCCAGAGATCCAGTGGGCCCCAGGTTGATGATTCATAGACTGATATGAACGTTAGACCACGTCCACAACGATCCAACGGCCGCAATTTGACGTGAACGGTTAATTTATGGTCCTTAGACCATGTATGAATTTTTGAGCCAAATAGATGATGGAAACCCAGTGATCTTGCATTTTGGCTGACTTTCAGGCCGCTTGAGCTTCAGTTTCTTAATTTTCGCGGACCCCTGCTGTAAAATTTCGTTGATCTTGGTCCCCTGGAGTCCGTCCCTTGCCCTGGTGCATTCTGAACATTAATTCCATGCTTTTAGCATCCCGATCCAGTCCCAGCTCGCAATTCTACCTTGCAACAAAAACATGATTAACAAGGGTTATTAAATGGTACTATGTTCATAAATCTAGGCAACAACTGGGTCTGATATGCAATATTTGACCCTCAACATCGAGCAAGAGAGAAGATCAAAAAGGGATCTCGACCCTCGTATCCCCATCGAAAGATCCCTACCGCCGGGCGCCGAACTTGGTAAGTTCTGTGATTGCAAAGTTGTATTTGAGGCTCATGTTGATGAAAAGCTCTCCGAGTTGTATCCAGTATTTGACATGCTCTTGGAAAATGGATGGGGTCCCATGTTTGAGGGAAATACTCATGCTAGTGAAGGCATCATATGAGCCTTCTATGCCCATATACGGAACCCACTATTGGAGCCTCTTCAGTTTTTTATCCCTTTAAGGAGGCAGAAAGCCATAGTCAATGTGGATGTTATAGCTGGTATCATAAGAGTTGAACGTGGACTTGTACACGCCAGCGAAGAAAACCTTATTAGTGAACGAGAAAGAAATCACTGCACACGTTTTCTTTGCGGTCAACTTGAGTAGTAGAGGTGAGGAAATAGCCTTGCATTGACCAAAATGACAAATGATTTCCGTCTGCTCCACCACATATGTACGTATAACGTATATCCCAGGTGGAGTAACAACATGGAATGTACTCGATTCATGGTGGATTTCTTGTATAGAGCTAGTCAGGGAGACAAGTTGTGCCTGCCTACTCTCGTCTTGTCTCAGATTAGTATTGCACGATTAATGCAGGGAGATGCCTCACTTCCTTTCGGTTGACTTATTTGTAAGATCGCCTGAAGTTTCATCTTCTGACTTCATATGGATAACCATGCCCCGATCCATATCATTAGTGGCACGACACTCAACAACATGGGCAAAGGCCCCAGGCAATGATAAGCAAGGCTGGATGAGTTTGGGGAAGAAATAGAAGAAGAGAGTGAAGAGGAAGAAGGTAGTGAGGATGAGGTAGGTAATGATGAGGAAGGCAGTGGAGAGGAAAGTAGTGAGGAAGAAGAACAGGAAGAAGAGGAGTCCCAAGATTTAGATGAGGGACCGCTTGCTACGCATAAAGACTGTCATGATCGGGCCGCCTTAGAAGCCTGTATGGCTAAGATAGAAGAAAACCAAGCCAAATTGAAGCAAAAGCTTGAAGCGAATCAGGCTTATCTAAAATAGAAATTTAAGCAGATGTCTCACACCTTAAAGGCCCTCCTATGTTGTATGCAGGATAAGGGGGTGCCTCCACCTTCACCAAAGTTAGCGGATTAGGCATATGTGGCAGTCGTCTGTTGTATTGCTTTGTTTCTTGCTTTTCTATGTAATTGCCCTTGTCGGCTTAGTGGGATGCTAGAATAGTTGGTGTTAAAACTTTTACTAGATTAGCTCACATGCATCTTCTGTCATGATTCATGTAATACTGCACCTCATGTATTGTGACAATTTTTGGTTTAAATGAAATGCATGAAGCTTCTTTTGAATTGAGATGTGTAGAATGTTTGGAAAGATGAATGATATTATCTTAAACTCACACATGTTGAACCCTATGTTGTATATAGGGAATGCCTCCTAAAAATACTTGAAACATAACACGTCTCGCACTTGGTGGATTGACTGACGGGGCACCTCCCCTGAGCGATAGCATACGGACCCCAGTTTGGGCCCAGATATGGAGATTATGCCGGATTCACCGCCGGCCACTGGCCCCACCAATGGGTCAACACCTTGTGCACCACCAGTTCCTAAACAGAACCGCGCATCTTCGTCGACGCCACACCTACCTCAGGTGGCTCCTCCCCCTAATAGGTTGGAGCAGATTATGCTCCTAATGCAGCAACAGCAGCAAGTTTGGGCCACTATTGCGGGGGTCATTGCCCAAAACATGAACATGGTCTCGCCTACACCACCAGTGCAACCCACTAAAACCATGAATACGAGCGGTTTATTTGAGCGCTTTCAGCGCTTCTGTCCTCCTACTTTCCCAGGAACTTACCGACCCGAGGAGGCTGAGTATTAGTTAGACCATATTTTCAAGATGTTGAAGTCGTTACACTATACTGAGGTAGAGCAAGTAGAGCTGGTTACTTATATAATCGAGAAGCAGGCTAGTCTTTGGTGGGACAGCATCCTACGGACCGTCCCCTCAGGATACGTGTGGACGTGGCTCGCATTTGAAATCGCTTCCATGGAAAGTACTTTTCCCTCACTTACCGTAATGAAAAGAAGGGTGAATTTCTCTACCTCCGTCAGGGAGGAATGACAGTGGCTGAATACAAGAACCGATTCATGGAGCTGGCCAAATATGCTCCACTGATCCTAGCAGACGAGCCGATGAGAATGCGATGATTTTCTAAGGGTCCGTGGCCCGATATCCGTACAAAGATGTGTTGCGCTAGCATTCCCAACTATGCTGAGCTAGTGAACATGTCCCTACGAGCTGAGCAGGATGGAGACAAATTGTCTCGCACACATTTACTAATGGGCCCAAGGCCTTGACCTGAATTGCCGAATCGACCATCTCTCGGCAAGAGGCCACTTGTAGATTCACCTCCCAAGCTTATGGCTTCGCCGACCTAATAGTGGCAATCAGACCTTTGGTGCACTTACTGTAAGAAGATGGGCTATAACGAGCCCTTTTGCTTTACTAAGATGAGAGACAACGGCATTATGTTGCCTCGGAAGATCGACCTCCAGCTGCCACAAGTTATTCATCTTCGCCTCTATAATCTGCGCCCACAGTGCAGCCGTACAACTGACCTCCCGTATCCCAAAATAGGCTGCCTCAACGACCTATGGCAGTGCAACCCAATCATTCTCAACAAGTGCGTGTACATGCAATTGCAGCTGAAGCATCTGAGTCAGCAACTAAAGTGCCTTTAGCATTTGAAGTCACTGCCGACATTCAAGGTACAACTGTATTTCTATTGGTGGATACCGGTTCCACTATTTCGATAATATCTTACTCTACAGTCAAGCGCTTAGGGCTGAACATTATCCCTATAGTTGGGGTGAGAGTCCCTACCGCAACAGGGACCTTTTTCGACACTACTAAGTTTTGTAAAGATTTCCTAATAAACTTAGGGAGCAGAACAGTGTGCATTGACCTGATCGTCACCCCGTTGTATCATTATGACGTCATTCTCGGCATGGATTGGCTCACCGAAATGAAGGCAGAGATCGACTGTGATACCAGATTGATGACAGCATGAACCTGAGGGCACAACCTTTACTGTAAGACCCGTGTCCTAGTCCATACCATTCCATTAGCTTCCGCAGTCCTTCCGGTCGAATTCTGGCAATTCTCGACTCATATCCAACATTTACGTGCAATCCTAAGCCGAGTCCCACATACCAAAGTAGGCTCGAACCGAAACTTGTACCTTGGCCACCGTGCTGTCGCCGCGGTTCCAACGTCGGGACTCACGCACCAAACTGATACCCAGGGTAGAAGATATAGGCCCAAGTTCAATTCGAAAAAAACGCCGCGCGTACGAATTCTGAGAAAATCTCTACAACCTATCGCATCAATCAATCAATCAATCCCATCAATTAAGTACACATCTCACATCAAGTCAAGTACAAGCAACCTATACCCTATCCTTACCTCTCTCTTACACAAGCTACCCAAAGTCAACTCTCTCTCTCTCCACCCATCCCTTTCTTACAACCCATCACTCCACCCATCACCCATCACACCTCACCCATCCTTTTCACCCATCACTTCTCTCTCTTCCTCATTTTCTCAAAAATCTCTCCAAGCAACAACTCTCACACGTCCAAGCTTCTCTCTCCCAAATGCCAAGTGTGGCCCACTTTCCCTACTCTCTCATCTTCCATCTCAACCGTTGATCCATCATCTACCACCATCAAAAGAGAAAACAAGGAGCTAAGGAGGCTAAGGGAGTAAGAAGGAGACCTAGAGGTGGGTGATTTAATGTTGATTTTCAATTTGATGGCCCACTTGTGATGGGACCCAATCTAATGTATGTGTTGTAGTCATATGAGGGGCCCATAGTGGCGGGGCCCCTCCACTATGCCAATCTCTCTCTCCTTCTCTCTATTTATCTCTCTCTTCCCTTTTCCTTGTTGATGGCCCACCTAATATGTATGTGTGTGTGGCCCACCATGAAGTATGCATTCTATGTAGGCCATCTACCGAGTGGTCCACATGGTCGTCCGTTTGGACGTGCCTGATCAAAGGAAAATACAATCTTCAGATTGATCAAGTGGGCCACGTTCATGTGGGACCCACCTTGATGTGTGGGCCACGTACAGGTGGGACCCACCACAATGATGTGTTTATCTATGTCGTCCAGTGTCCCTGGACGCTGGACGTGCTGGTGGCTAACGTGGAGTGCATGAACTGACATGGTTGTGTACTAACAAAGCAAAAAGAAAAAAAATTACTTTTTGGGTGGGCCGCTCATGTAGGCCCCACCTTGATGTATGTATACAATCCAAGCCGTTCATCCTTCTCCTCAGATCATTTTAGGCGTTGAGCCAAATTTTGGGACCAATCTGATTCTCATGCGGGCCATACCATAGGAAATAGCGGTAATACCGTTAAAACCCACCCTGAATCTTCTATTCGTCGAGAATATGTCACATATTGGTCTCATTTGGATGATCATGGACCGTAGAACCCAGTGGTAGGGTTAGATTTTTCATACATCGGCCCCACCTAGGAAAATCTGTAGAAAAATAGATTTTTTTAAAAAAAATAAATAAGGGCAGCCGCTGCTGCTGCTACTGAGGACATAACAGCATCTTGCGCAAGCGGGCGAGCGAACGGATGAACGGGCTAGGCTTCACGGCCCTAGCTGTGGGTGATGTTTTATTTAAACCAACACGATTTAAATGATATTTAAACTCGCAAGTATACGAATCAGATGCAGATACGGTACGTATTACGAGATTGTTCCCACGAGGACTGGTCGTCACAATTCAAATCTATGACTCTCCTTAACTAATCCAACAGATAATGGAATGAACTACTAAGCACAATTTTAGGGAAACAAAAAACAATTAAGAACAGGGAAGAAAATTCAATCAGAAAGAGAGCACTAGGACTTTCGAATCCACCCCTAATTATCCTAACCCTTGTTTTGTCTATTGATTCACCTTGATCTAGATTGATACCACTTAAATAGAGAAAGCACAATCTGTGTCCTTAATCGGGCATACAGACTGTCTAATTCCTTTAAGCAATGCCATGAATGACATATCCCATATCCTTGGTCGGGCATAAGGGATGTACAATTCATTAAAGCATCCTGTTTCTTCCTCTATAGGAAACCTGTTCTTGATCAGACACAAGCACCTATAATAAGCATCCAAACATCATCCATATATATACTTTGGTCAAGTTCATAGATGGAGAAGTATAGAATTTAAACCCATAAAGCCCACTTAAAGAAAGAAACAAATTAATTGAAATTCAAAGTAAATCAACCAATACAAGAGCTAATCAAATTAGGGGCTTCATCTCAGCCCTAGCTGAGAGATTAGTGACCCATAAAATCCATAAAAAATATTAAATAAAATTCATAAAAAAAACGTCAAACCAAACAATCTCTCTCTCTCTTCTTTCTTCTCTTTCTTCTCTTTCTTCTCTCCCTTGCTTTAGATCTGGAATCCCCTGGTTCTGAATGCCTTTCCCATGTCCAAAACTCCCCTTTTATAGCTGCTGGATGGCTGGGGTCGGTGGCAGAGTCGTAGAAGGACTCGGAGTACAAATTTTCACAGCCGTGATCGGTGGGCCCCACAGAGGTATTTTCTAAAAAATCCACCCCGTCCATTGGATTCAGAACGAAATTTTAGTCAAGAATGGGTGGATTCGAAGGTCCATTAGAGCGGCCCACAGAAGAAATCTCAAAAAACTCAGTTTTGAACGTCCCGGGGCAGTCTACTTTTGGCCTCTGTATCGCACACGTGTGTACGCATGAGTGAGGAATATCAACATGGTTTTGAAGCTCTCGAAGCCCTCTACACGATGGACGGATCAGATCTTCCGGAAGGTTGACGAGTGGGGCCCACTAATTTCCGCAAAAACTGGCAGCGTCCGTGCGTTTCGCGGACGCCAAACCGACGTTGCGATGATGGTTGGGTCCATTATTGGACTTTTCAAAGGAATCCACGCCGTCCATTGGTTTCAGCTCGAAAAATCAGTAGGAATTGACTGGTTTTGGGGTGGATTCGGTGCAGCCTACACGGCTTTCTATCTTTCCGTCCAACCTGCGTTTGAACGGCTGGGCTCTGATCTATGCGTTCATTTGAATTTTTGCCACCTAGGCAATGGTAATGGCTGCCCCAGGAAGTGGATGGACGGTTTGGATTGTCCATTTGGACACTAGGTGGGCCCCACAACCGACGACCGCGGTTCGGTTCCGCGGACGCTGCAGCGGCGAGAGAGAGAGACGGGTCAGCGCTCTCGCTGACCGTCCCAGCGGTGCGGTGCGCAGCCGGTGAAAACGTGCAGTGTGCACACTCCTCATACACAGGGCCCACCGTGATGTTTACGAGAAATCTACACCATCCATCCTCTTTATCATGGTAATTTAGCCGTCAATACCAAGGTTGAGGCAGTTCCAAATATCAGGTGGGCCCCAAATTGGAGATTAATAGGCTGATCTGTCCGTTGGACCACTTCCCGAGATCTTCAATGGCTGAAATTTAATATGTACGGTTAATTTACGGCCCTCATCTCATGTATGAAGTTTCGAACTGATCGGATAGCGGGAACCATGTGATCTTGCATTCTGGACCCTTTTCGGGCCCCTTTGGATTGCTTTCCTCATATCCCAGGTGTGTAAAATCTTCATTATTGGTTCTCTGGAGTCCATCCCGTGCTCTGGAGACTTTGGACCATGAAATCCATGCCTTTAACATCAATTTTCAATTAACGCTCCTGACTTCATCCTGTAACAAAAATACAATTAAAATACTCCATTAAGCATTATCATATACGTAAAATCTGGTAATGATTAGGGTCTAATATGCAATATTCGACCCTGATCACAACCCACAACCAGCATTTTGCTAGTCCCGAGCAAAACATGCGAAAAATAATTTCAGAAATAAAAGACAATTCCTGTAAACTCAAGTGACTTGTGAACAGATAGCTGAGATGTGAAAATTCTAAGATTCATGATTGGTGTGTGGAATTTTTCTCTTGGAATCAAGCTCTCGACAGATTTCATAATTAATTTCAAACTATTAATCCATTAATTGGAACAATTCTGAACATCGAGCTCCATGAATGTAAAGTGTAATCTCGACTTACAAACATTAAGAGATCCAATTGTCAATCTCATGATATCATTGGTAATTCGTGACAACCAAGCTTGAAACCAACACTTATCTCACAGATTAATTTTTAATTTTACCAACTTTGATTTTCTTAATGAGCAGTAACGCAAATGAGGGGAATCAAATTCTTACCTATAGGGAGCAAACCTATGGCGAAAACTTGTCGCCTAACTTTTTTTTTTTTTTCATATGTCAACTATGGAGAATCAAATCTGCACCTATAAGGAGCAAACCTATGGTGAAGATTATGTGACTTAGCCTTTTAATTCTTCTTTTTACCAAGTTAATCATTCAGTTATCGAACCAAAACCTAATGTGTAAGCGAGATGTGATATGTGAAATCATGGCTCAATCAATGTTTTACAACTTCTAATCATGGGTTAACAATTCAAAATCGACTGTGAAATCATGCAGATGGCCGAATCCAAGAGTCATAAGTTAACAACATCACAAATCTTATAATGTTAAAATCACAACTATCCTTCAAAATCACTTTGAATTCAATAGAAATTTCAAAAAAAAAAAAAAAAAAAATTTTATAATTTCCACAAAGTTTTGCTCAAGACCAAGAAAATACTGATTAGGTACCCTAATCTCCCACCCCCAACCTAAAATCTACATTGTCCTCAATGTAAAAGAAATAATCATGCGATGCACATGGGACAACGAATAATAAAAGAGGAATGAGGGAAAGATAGTACCTGGACGGAGAATCAAGAGGCTTCCCAAAATTATCAATGTAAGAGCAAGTTAGGGCAAGAGAGAAATTAACAGAAGCAAAAATAACAAAAAGAAAAAGAAAAGAAGATCCTACCTATACCACTTTCGCAGGTGCTCTCGATTGCATTTAGCGCATGCAACAAGCCTTTAAACCCCTAGGTTACCCCTAGTGGACGAGTTGTAGTCTCGTGAGGGTTTGCAGTAATGTTACCCACAAACATTGAAGTAACTAACTCAGAAAAATGAAAATGAATGAAATAAAAAGCAATACAATAAAGCAAAAGGCTGGGTTGCCTCCCATGAGCGCTAAGTTTAACGTCTTCAGCCAGACAAGAACGGACCATGAATGAAATAATCTTTATAACCGGGGTCCGCCAAAGAAATTACCTCAACACTTTCATTAACCGATCCCAGACAAGTGATGTGAGTTCCCGAACTGTGCTATCTGAAATAAGGCAACTGACACTGTCGTCAAATAATTTAAGGACTTCTGCTCGAACGACTTCTTCTATGTTAGGATCACGCTTCCTTTGCATGTTATGCGACATTACCACAGCATGATCCATCCATGCAGGGGGCATACTCCCTGGATTTTTTCTATCTTCCGTTCAATTGCTGCCTTATATGCTCTAAGAACATTAAACAGCCTGCTCGCCTTTGTCTTCTCAGTTACAAACTGTGCTATCAGGAAGAGTCTCAGAGGGATGAAGAGGTTCCACTTTCGCTCTCCATTTTTCATCCAATATAGGAGTATAGTAGAGCATTGCATTGTCTTCATGGATGGGACTATGAATGTCAAAATCCATGCCCGATTATGCTAAGCAGTCTCAAGAGGATCTTCAAAAGATGTACAAAAGGAGTCCTGCACAAGGCTCTCGATCATGTCCACTTCAAATATGTCATCCAAATCGGAGGATTGTTGTCCTGCATTAAAAACATTGAGTTTAATATTCATGTTACCAAAGGACAATTTCATAACTCCATTCCTGCAATTGATAATAGCATTAGATGTGGCCAAAAATGGACGACCCAAAATGACTGGGATCTGACTATGAAGATTCTGGACAGGCTGAGTATCTATAACTATGAAATCCACCGGAAAATAAAATTTATCAACCTGGATTAACACATCTTCAATAACACCCCCGGCCACAATGACAGAACTAACGGCTAGTTTTAATGTTACCTTAGTCGGTTTCAACTCACCAAGTCCTAGGCTCATAAACCGAATATGGTAACAAATTGACACTCGCCCCTAAATCAAGTAATGCCTTCCCGATCTTATGATCTCCTATGCCGCAAGAAATGGTGGGAGCTCCTGGATCCCTAAATTTAGGAGGGGTGTTATGTTGAATCATGGAGCTGAGCTGCTCTGCAAGGAAGACTTTCTTATGAACATTCTGCTTACGCTTTTGAGTGCATAAATCTTTAAGAAACTTAGCGTAAGCGGGGACTTGCTTGATAGCGTCAAGCAACGGGATGTTGACTTGCACTTTTTGAAACACATCCAAGATTTCATCAAAGTTATTTCTTTTCTTTATTGGTGCCCGACGTTGAGGAAAGGGTGCTTTGGGCACATAAGGTGGCACATTAGTGGCTCTTGGAGAGTCAGAGAGCTTTTGGACTTTGGATGCATTGGTATGGCTCTCTGCTTCTTGATCTTCTCTTTTAGAATTTGATTCATCCCCAGGCATCTCTATTCTGTTATCAATCTGCTTGCCTGACCTAAGGGTAGTGATCGATTTGGCCTGCTCATGATATTGCCCTTGGTTGGAATTAGAGCCAATCTCATCTTGTCCCTTTGGATTAGCCTCGGGTTGGCTAAGGAACTTGCCCTTCTCTCTCTCACTCAATGTGGCACTAGTTGACCCATTTGTACTTTTGGCAATGGATTGTGCATTTGCATGTAAGCTTTCCTGGTTGGCCAGTCAGGTTTGTGGGGTGTCTTTTTGGAATTGGAGAGAACTCTGCATGAAAAGATGGAGTGTATCCTCAAGAGATGGTTTCCTTGATTGTGTAGGCAGTTGTTGATATTGTGGAAACTGTTGAGGTTGTTGACTGCCAACTTGGAGGTGAGGTTGCATGGGAGGATTTTCAGATGGTCCTCCTTGTTGTGGTCCTTTTGCCCAAGAGAAATTTGGATGTCTAGCCCACCCTAGGTTGTATGTGTTCGAGTAAGGATCATTCCCAGATTTTTGAAAAGTGTTCATAGCATGAACTTGTTCAGAGAGAAGTTCTGGGAATGCAAGACTGCATAGGATGGGCAGGACTAGAACATGTGGCATATGCCTCGACTTGAGCTGTTTGTGGTGGTCCATTATTTAATACCAGAGCATCAACTTTCTTTGTCAGGTTATCAAGCTTGGCGCTCAGCTCTGGCATGACTCGTATCTCATATATACCACCTCTCTTTTATGGTTGGGCACTTCTGTCACCTCTATTTGAATAATCCCATTGTTGAGAATTTTCGCACAAGGTTTCAAAGAAGTTCCACGCTTCGACATCACTTTTGGTCATGAATGACCCTCCACTGGTGGCATCAACCATGCGACGGTTCTGTGGTGTCAGACCGTCATAGAAGTATTGAACTTGTTGCCACTTCTCAAAACCATGGTGAGGACATTTAAGAAGCAAGTCCTTCCATCTTTCCCAACATTCATGAAAGTGCTCGCCCTCTTTTTGTGTGAAGTTAGTAATTTCTCTACGGAGGGCATTGGTTTTGTGAACGGGGAAGAACTTGTTTAAGAACTTCTTAGACAGTTGGTCCCATGTAGTGATAGATCCAACTTCTAGAGAATTCAACCATGCTTTCGCCTTATCCTTCAAAGCAAAAGGAAACAGGCGTAGGCGGATCGAATCGTCTGAGAAGTTTTGGAACTTAAAGGTGGAGCAAATGTTTATGAATTCTTTCACATGATGATATGGGTCCTCCTTGTCCAATCCATAAAAGGATGGCAACAATTGTATGACTCTAGGTTTAAGTTCAAAGTGTGCTGCCGTAGTGGTTGGCAACACTATGCATGAAGGCGCATTAAATTGGACAGGAGCTGAATAATCTTTGAGAGCTTTAACTTCAGTTTCATTCGCCATTTCAACAGGATTATTTCTCAATCTTTCACGAATTGTTCTTTCAATCTCAGGATCAAACGGTGCTAGTTCTATGTTCAGAGATCTACGTCCTAGCATAAACTATGTTATCAATATAAGAAAGAAAACTAAACTAAGATGCAACCTAAGATGAATAAAACTAAAGGAAAAAGTTATGAATTCCTAAAAACAAGAGAAAGCTATGTAAACGAGAATTGGAAAGAAGAACCCGAGAAAAGGAGATGATGAATGTCTGAAGATTTGAGAGCTCCTCCTTTTGAAGACAATGTTATTTAGCAGCTTCCTTCCTTAATTCCTGTAAACAAAAAGAAAACAAAAATAAATTAAATTTACTAAAATAATGCTAGAAAAAAAAAAAATTTCCTAAGCAACGGTTAATTTCTAAAAAAGAAAGTTTGTAATCTTAGAAATAAAAACTAAGTTAGTTTCTAAAAAGGGAAAAATTTCTAAAACTAGAAAATAGAAAGTTACTTGAAAGAAGAATCAGAATCTAGAATTAGAAAATAGGAAATTTCTAAAAATAAAATAAAATAGCCTAGAAATAGAAACTTTCTAAAAAAAATAATAATAATAAAATAAAATAAAATAAAATAAAATAAAATAAAATATAAAACCTTAATTCTAAAAATAGAAATTAGAAAAAAATAGAAAATTTAGAAAGAGATTACCAAATTAGTAGTTTATGTCAGGTCCCTACAAAACAGGAAATAGGTTAGTTTCTAAAAAAATTTAACCTAAAGGTAGTAAAAAACCTAAGACTATGAATTATGATAAGAGAGAATCTTAAATCCAATTGGACCGAAACAGTCCCCGGCAACGGCGCCAAAAACTTGATGTTTTATTTAAACCAACACGATTTAAATGATATTTAAACTCGCAAGTATACGAATCAGATGCAGATACGGTACGTATTACGAGATCGTTCCCACGAGGACTGGTTGTCACAATTCAAATCTATGACTCTCCTTAACTAATCCAACAGATAATGGAATGAACTACTAAGCACAATTTTAGGGAAACAAAAAACAATTAAGAACAGGGAAGAAAATTCAATCAGAAAGATAGCACTAGGACTTTCGAATCCACCCCTAATTATCCTAACCCTTGTTTTGTCTATTGATTCACCTTGATCTAGATTGATACCACTTAAATAGAGAAAGCATAATCTGTGTCCTTAATCGGGCATACAGACTGTCTAATTCCTTTAAGCAATGCCATGAATGACATATCCCATATCCTTGGTCGGGCATAAGGGATGTACAATTCATTAAAGCATCCTGTTTCTTCCTCTATAGGAAACCTGTTCTTGATCAGACACAAGCACCTATAATAAGCATCCAAACATCATCCATATATATACTTTGGTCAAGTTCATAGATGGAGAAGTATAGAATTTAAACCCATAAAGCCCACTTAAAGAAAGAAACAAATTAATTGAAATTCAAAGTAAATCAACCAATACAAGAGCTAATCAAATTAGGGGCTTCATCTCAGCCCTAGCTGAGAGATTAGTGACCCATAAAATCCATAAAAAATATTAAATAAAATTCATAAAAAAAATGTCAAACCAAACAATCTCTCTCTCTTCTTTCTTCTCTTTCTTCTCTTTCTTCTCTCCCTTGCTTCAGATCTGGAATCCCCTGGTTCTGAATGCCTTTCCCACGTCCAAAACTCCCCTTTTATAGCCGATGGTGAGTCGGTGGCAGAGTCGTAAAAGGACTCGAAGTGCAATTTGCAGCAGTGATCGGTGGGCCCCACAGAGGTATTTTCCGGAAAATCCACCCCTTCCATTGGATTCGTAACGAAATTTCACCAAAAATGGGTGGATTCAAGGTCCATTAGCGCCCACGTAAGAAATCTCAAAACTCGCAACGTCCTGGCCTACTTTTGGCCTCTGTACCGCACACGTGTGTATGCATGGGCGAGGAATATCAACATGGTTTTGAAGCTCTCAAAGCCCTCTACACGATGGACGGATCAGATCTTCCGGAAGGTTGACGAGTGGGGCCCACTAATTTCTGTAAAAACTGGCAGCGTCCGTGCGTTTCGCGGACGCCAAACCGACGCTGCGATGATGGTTGGGTCCATTATTGGACTTTTCACAGGAATCCACGCCGTCCATTTTAACTCGAAAAATCAGTAGGAATTGACTGGTTTTGGGGTGGATTCGGTGCAGCCTACGCGGCTTTCTGTCTTGCCGTCCAACTGCGTTTGAACGGCTGGGCTCTGATCTATGCGTTCATTTGAATTTTTGCCACCTAGGCAATGGTAATGGCTGCCTCAGGAAGTGGATGGACGGTTTGGATTGTCCATTTGGACACTAGGTGGGCCCCACAACCGACGACCGCGGTTCGGTTCCGCTGACGCTGCAGCGGCGAGAGAGAGAGACGGGTCAGCGCTCTCGCTGACCGTCCCAGCGGTGCGGTGCGCAGCCGGTGAAAACGTGCAGTGTGCACACTCCTCATACACAGGGCCCACCGTGATGTTTACGAGAAATCTACCCCATCCATCCTCTTTATCATGGTAATTTAGCCGTCAATACCAAGGTTGAGGCAGTTCCAAATATCAGGTGGGCCCCAAATTGGAGATTAATAGGTTGATCTGTCCGTTGGACCACTTCCCGAGATCTTCAATGGCTGAAATTTAATATGTACAGTTAATTTACGGCCCTCATCTCATGTATGAAGTTTCGAACTGATCGGATAGCGGGAACCATGTGATCTTGCATTCTGGACCCTTTTCGGGCCCCTTTGGCTTGCTTTCCTCAGATCCCAGGCGTGTAAAATCTTCATTATTGGTTCTCTGGAGTCCATCCCGTGCTCTGGAGACTTTGGACCATGAAATCCATGCCTTTAACATCAATTTTCAATTAACGCTCCTGACTTCATCCTGTAACAAAAATACAATTAAAATACTCCATTAAGCATTATCATATACGTAAAATCTGGTAATGATTAGGGTCTAATATGCAATATTCGACCCTGATCAGTGGGCCCCACCGTGATGCGTTTCGAACATCAATGCCGTGCATTGGGTGGGCCCTTAGGGCAGTGGCCCCCTGCTAAAAATCAGTCGTATACGGAACTCAGGTGGGCCATACCATCTAAAATCATGTGAGGACATGCCTAAAACATATAAAATTACTCGGTGGGGCCTACCTGAAATTTGGATGCGGCTGAAACTTGGTCTGAACCCTCAGTCAAGTGGGACACACATAATGGGTGGGCTGGATTTACGAACCACATTCCAGTGGGCCCAGTTTTTCCAGGTCCATGTGAATTTTTTAAAATAGGTTAGATGTCAGATAAATATCACAGTGTCAAAGGGTTGGATGGAAAATAAACATTACAGTGGGCCCCAGTCCCACCCCAGGTCCACGTGACCCTATGAATAGGTTGGCTAGAAAATGAACGTCACCATGGGCCCCTTGGTCCACGTGACTTTATGAATAGTTTGGATGGCAATGAACATCACAGTGGGCCCCAGGTCTGAGTGACCTTATGAACAGTTTGGATGTCATATAAACAGTACAGTGGGCCCTAGGTCTGAGTGGCCGTATGAACAGTTTGGATGTCATATAAACATTATCGTGGGCCCCCAGGTCTGAGTGATCTTATCAATGGGTTGGATGGAAAATAAACATTATGGTGGGCCCCACATGGGACCCACTAATGCATGTATTGTAATCCATACTTTCCATTAGTGTGGGCCCCACCATAAGGTATGTACTTCATCTATGCCGACCATTCTTTCCATCGTATGGGATCCATCATGATGCATGTGTTTCATCCAAACCGTCCAACCATTTTGGAGACAATTTAATGCTCATTGTTGAGGCCCATCTTGATGTATTGGTGGCCCTTATTGCGGCACACCTTATATATATATATATATATATATATATATACACACACACCATTGTGATGTATGCAAGGCCCATGGGTTATGGCCCATTGCAATGCATGTAAGGCCCGTTGGTGCGGCCCATTGATACGGCCCACTTGATGTATATAAGGCCCATAAACGGCCCAATTGATGTACTTAAGGCCCAATGGGGCGCAATTAGGTCCATTGCAATGCGTGATTCCTCCATGGTGTATATAACGATGTTTATAACGGGTAGTGCCTTGGGAACAATGATGGTTAGATGCCCACATTGTAAGAATGATGTCGGTTAAATGTCCGCATTGTCACTCTCCCTAAGGCCCATTAATAGGCCCATACTTGTAGTGTGTAGGCCGTCTAGGCCCATCTTCGTTATGAACAGAGCCCATAACATGCTTAGTATAGATCCATGATTCATGATCATACACATCATATGTATGCCTGATATGAGAAGTGACTGATCATAGCATATACCTTCGGGCAGATCATTTATGGGCTCCCTGATAGGCGAAGTCGCCCCACATGAGCGCTCGGTACACGCAGGATTGTTGCATGTCTGATAATATGATTCATGCACTTATATTAGTGTGATTGTGATTATTGTATGCCCTAGTGACATCATGGCCATAGCCTCCACAGACACATCGTAGGTGGCTGGATTGGATACCGAAAATATTGTTACTAAGCATCGGGGCACCATAGATGTCCCTGGGTGAAAATCTCTAAACCCAATGATAACAGAGGATAACTCCAACGTCGAGACCGAGTGGATATATGAGCGTATGAGGGCTGAATACCAGGAGGCTGCGTCTCCCACTGTGTCGTGGTCGGTTGGAAAGGGGTGTAGCCTTACTCACCCAAGGGTAGGGGGCAATACTAGGCTGAGTTTAACCAGCTCATGAATGGGTTCACTATCGACATGCCGGATAGGTATTGGCAGACTATTGACCAGGCGGATAGTGAGGTTTCTTACGCTCACTTAGACTGTGCGGCTAAGAGAGCAGCAGTGCCACTTGGAGTGTATTAAACCCCGGTGATTATCCAGAATGAGAACTGTACTGATATATGATGGGGATTGGCATGCTTGAGTTGCACCTCGCATGGCATGGCCATGTTATGGCCGATAGCATTCATATCTTCCACCGCATAGCCTTGGTACGGCTGATTGCATCCATGTACTCATCACCATGATTCCACATTACTCTGACATTGCACTCTGTTGCGCACACACTTACACCACCCTCTAAGCTTTCTATAAGCTTATGCACGATCGATGCGTGCAGGTGATGCCAGGGCGCAGTCGCAGCCATAGTCTCACCGCAATTGGAGCGTGTAGCCTAGCTTCTAAAGTTTTGTTACTTTCACTATATTGTATTTCCCTTTCTTACGCATTGTACTCAAAAGTTTTTGATCATAGTGGATTTTGTAATGGTATTCTTATTGTTATTGTTCATGGGTTATACTTGTGGTTATGCTTAGTACGAATCAGACTGATGATTAGAAATCCTCCTTATAGGATCCCAGGTTCGGAACCTGGTAAATGGGTGCTGGGAGCTGAGAATGGGGTTCTACGGAGGCTGTCGGCGCCAGATTCGGTGATCGGGAATTTTGTGAGCTCGGTTTTCGAGTTCGGGGCGTGACATTTACTTTCCCAGTTCAGGTCAGTTGGCCCTACCACATAAGTTGTAACTCTTGCTTATTGGAAAATATTGATGATCCAACACTTGGGGACACACCTGTAGTCTAAGATTTCAAGGACGTGTTCAGAAAGATCCCTAGGCTACCTCCTTAGTTCGAGATCGATTTTACCATCGACCTAGTGCCGGGTGCGACACCTATCTCTTTACCAACATATTGCATGCCTCCATGTGAAATGGAGGAGTTAAGGACACAAATTGATGATCTGTTGAATTCAAGTTTCATACGACTGAGCATATCTCCTTGGCGAGCCCCTGTGTTGTTTGTAAAGAAAAAGGACGGATCGCTACGGTTGTATATTAATTATCGCAGATTGAATCATGTCACGGTTAAGAATAAGTATCCTCTGCCCAGGATAGATGACCTGTTTGACCAGTTGAAGGGAGCACAATATTTCTGTAGAGTCGACCTACAGTCCGGGTACCATCAGTTGCCCGTTAGAAATGAAGACGTGTAGAAAAAGCATTCAGAACCAGTTTTGGGCACTACGATTTCCTCGTGATGTCGTTCAGACTTACAAATGCACTAGCCGTGTTCATAGATCTCATGAACCGGGTGTTTTGGCCGTATCTGTACCGATTCGTCATCGTGTTTATAGATGACATCTTGATATACTTCGCGAGTCGAAAGGATCATGAAGAACACCTGCGAGCAGTCTTCGATACTCTCAGGAAGAATCAATTGTTCGCACAATCCTGGAAATGCGACTTCTGGAAAAAAAGAAGTCAAGTTTTTGGGACACGTGGTTTCCAAGAAAGGAATAGCCGTGGACCTTGCCAAGGTGGCCGTGGTTCAGGATTGGGAGCATCCCGGTTCGGTTAGAGAATTGAGGAGTTTCCTTGGACTTGCTGGCTACTATCGGCGATTCATTAAAGACTTTTCCAAGATAGCCAGGCCGTTGTCTCAACTCACTCGAAAGGATCTTAAGTTTGCTTGGAACGAGAAAGTAGAAGCAGTCTTTTAGGAACTAAAGGACAAGCTGACATCTGCACTCGTGCTAGTATTATTAGAGAAATGGGTCAAATATACTATATACACCAACGCGTCTCCTATTAGTTTGGGTTGTGTTCTTATGCAAAAGTATAGAGTGATTTCCTATGCATCGCGACAGTTGAGGAAACACGAAGAAAACTACCCCACGCACAACTTGGAATTAGCGGCTGTTATTTTTGCATTAAAGCTCTAGAGACATTACCTCTACAAGAAGGAATTCGAACTCTTTCGCGATCACAAAAGCCTCAAGTACATCTTTACTCAGAGAGACCTGAACATGAGGCAATGACGTTGGATGGAAACCTTAAAAGACTTCAAGTTTGAGGTCTCCTACCATCCTGGTAAGGCCAACCTTGTGGCCGATATGTTGAGCCACAAGAAGACAATAGAATATGCAGCTCCGCTAATGATAGAAGAGTGGAATATGGTAGAGTTTGTGCGAGACTTCAAATAGAAGCTTACAATAGAGGAGCCGTTCAAGAGCATCACACATATCCATGTATAGCCACTTATTGATGATCGAATCATTGTGGCTCAGAAAGAAGACAAATTGCCGATAAAGATGAGAGAACAAGCAAGTGACAGTGAGGAATTTGAATGGAGGATTGACTTAGATGGAGGTTTAAGATATTGTGGCCGTCTACGCATCCCAAATCTGCATGACTTGAGAAGGGAAGTCCTAGAACTGTTCACAATTCAAAGATGGCAATGCATCCTGGCAGTACGAAAATGTATCGAGACATGAAACGTTCGTACTGGTGGGACAACATGAAGGCCCACATAGCAGATTATGTATCCCGTTGTCTCACGTGCCAGTAGATCAAGGCCAAACATCGCCAACCTCCTAGTTTACTTCAGCCTATGCCCATAGCTGAATGAAAATGAGATTTTATTTCTTGGTTATCGAAGATGAGAAAGGGGCATGACTCCATTTGGGTGACTATGGACCGATTGACGAAATCAGCCTATTTCCTCCCGATCAGAATTTCTAACTCCACAGATGACTTAGCCAAGCTGTACATCAAGGAGATTGTACAGCTACATAGAGTGCCTATGGAGATTGTGTCAAATCGAGACAGGTGATTCACGTTCATTTTCTGGACTCGAATCCAAGAAGCAATGGGAGTGAAACTGAAGTTCAGTACTACGTTCCACCTACAGACCGATGGGTAGACGGAACAGGTAAATCAGGTATTAGAAGATATGTTGCGAGCGTGTGTGCTTGATTTTAAGGACAGTTGGGATGACTGTCTCCCCTATACCGAGTTTGCTTATAACAACAGCTTCCAAGCGAGCATTGGCATGGCTCCCTACGAAGCCTTGTACGGGCGCCCATGTCGAGCACCATATTGTTGGGCAGAAGTTGGCGAGAAGAGTTTGATTGGCCCAGATTTAGTATAGGCGACCTCAGAGAAGATTAATATTATTAGACGTCAACTTCTTGCAGCACAGAGTAAACAGAAGAGTTACGCCGATACAAGACGGTGATAGCTGAAATTTGAAGTCAGAGACCATGTAATCCTTAAGGTTTCCCTAATGAAGGGAGTCCTTCGATTTGGCAAGAAAGGGAAACTCATGCTGAGATTTATTGGCCCATTCTAGATTCTAGACCGGATGGGTGTGGTGGCATACCGCCTTACTTTGTCCACACCACTCGCAAGTGTGCACAACGTATTCCACGTATCTATGTTGAAGAAATATGTTCCCAACCCTTCCCATATTATCAAATGAGAGCATGTATAGTTGAGTGAAGATGCTACCTATGTACTATGACCAACATATATTCTTTATAGGAAGGAACAAGTGGTACGCAGCAAGGTTATCCTGCTTGTGAAGGTACTATGGACGCACCATACTGAGGAAGAGACTACTTGGGAAACAGATGCCGATGTCTATAAGAACTAATTTCATCCCCGAGGAGTACGAAAAGGTACTAATTTCGGGGATAAAATTTTTCTTTAAGGGGGGTAGATTGTAACATCTTGGAAAACTCCGTACAAAAGCCCGAGTACCACCTCAGGTAGAAATCCGTAAGGACCATATTCTGTAGAAATTAGATGAAAATTAATTAAGTACTAAACTAAATTAATTGGTGGATTAGCTTGAACCACTATCTATACAAATGGCAAGACCCAAACCCGTTAAAATCACTAACTAAACGCTACTTAAAAACCTAGGAGAAATCTCAAAAGTCGATTGCTCTCGGGAGCGCAATGAAACTCCGTATCGGACCTGGACTGCACGTGGAAAGTCCAATGACCACGAAACTATAAGGTTATGACCGTCTTATTGGGCTTGACAACCATCGTGAGAATCGAGTCCAGGTAGTATCCAGAAACGTACAACTTGAGCCTAAACAAAGCATGTGAGAAACGCGAATACCTTTGAAAAATGCATTGAAACTTAAGTGAATTGGGCCATTGGCTTGCAAGAAAAATTGAAGATTTTAGATCGTCAGTTTCTAACCGCACTTCACCCATAGATCAGGGAAATTTCCCTGCACATATCTGTATTCTTGTGGACCTGATCGAGCGACAACGACCATTGATCTGACACGGGTCCTCCATGGTCGATTTGCTAATCTGATCGTACCAAAATCATAACCTGGCTTAGATCCATGGTTAGAGAACTTACTCCATGCTATAGGTGAGTAAAGGACCTCCAGATGAGTCCCGTTTTCTCGAAACAAGCACCCTTTGGTTGTAACCTAAGTATACCATGGCCCGGGGGCCATTTACACCAGTTCTGGGCCTATATAATGCCCTTAAAGCACCCCATTCTCACTTCATACGAATTTCTCTAACCTTAGGAGAGAGAAGAGAGAAAAGAGGAGAAAAGAGTGAGGAGGAGAGAGAGAGAGATAGGGAGATCATTGCTGGGATTCACTCCCACTACTCGACGGGCTGAATCACCTCCCCGTTTCACTATACCATCATTTTCAACTACGAAATCCCAACCCTAATCTTGATTTAGGAATCTAAGTAGAGTACTCGACGAAATAGCTAACAGATTTCAATGTTTAGGTAACCGTTGTTCTGTATTCGGGAACGTAGGATTCGAACCGAGTTCGAAACGAGTATTCCAACGAAAGGTGCGGACTATAAACATTTAGGTTATGGTTTTTAAGGCTTTCAATGTCAGGAATGATTTATGTTTGACTTGATTGTTGCCGTATGATTTTAGTTATAACGTTTTCGATAAATCATACATGTGTGAACTATTTTGAATATGAGATGCATTCCATGTGTTTGTTGAAATATTTGACTGAATATGAAATTGTGATTCGTGCCTGTCATGACTATAAATCAAGGAATCATATTTATAGTATGTATTACGATCTCTTTGTGTGATGGATTGCTATAGTTCATGTCATAACTAACCTAGTCTTTGTATTCAGTAATATGTAGTCTAAGTGTTTGATAATATGTCTGAATGTGAAATTGTTGATGAATTGTACGTGATAAGAGAATTGAGATAGGATTATCAATTACCTCATCTATATGTATAATTTCCTTTATAAAGTCTTAATTTCGATTATGCAATTGATAGATGAAATGCAAATGCTTGGTGATATGTTCAATGTGTTGATAAAATGCTCAAATGAGTGTTGTATTTGTATTGTTCATTAAATGCTTATATGATTATCACATGTATTCACATGCTACATCTAAGTAAGATTGGGACTACAACGTGGTCCAGGCAATCGGTAATGATTCATGTTTGAGTGGCCGAACTAGCTTCGCCACAGTAGATACATTCGATGAATCCGAGTCGTACGACGATTATTGACAGTGGTTAGGCCATGTGGAATGCTTGTGTGCTCCATGTCGATTAAGTCGGCATGTGCCCATACCAGTTGAACTTGTCAAATAACCCGAGTGGCCTATTGTGTGTATATCATGTATGGACATCACTGCTTAAATCTATGGTACCACTTACCAAGGTATAGACCCGTTTCAACCATGATACCACGATCCGCTAAGACTCATGAGCCAGGCATGGTGGTATGGGACACCGTGGTCGAGCTATTAACCTACGTTAAGGTGACAAGCCTCCCCGTAGTGAGCAGTGAACAACCCAGACTCATGAGCCGAATATGGTGGTATGGGACACTGTATTCGAACTGTCGGCCTACGTTGAGGTGACGAGCCTCTCGTAGTGACCTCGAGTATAAACTCTCGAATTTTCCTATCCACTGCTTTTATTAGGGGTGATGCCCCACAACTTGTCTATCGTATGTGATTAAATAGGATTGACGACCCTAGATGGATCCCATTTGGGTCAATGATGAAAAAGGAGGTACCTTAGCTTTTCGAATCTGCTGTATGAATTAGCCTAATTAAGTACTTGGCTAACACGACCATGCACTACATTGCATGTGCTTTGTCGTGAAAGGGCACGTTTAGGGGGTTTGTCATGCGCGAATGGTTGATGAAGTCGCTTGTGAGGGAGTTTCGTGCGAGGGCATGTATCATTACAGCATACCATCTCTGCATTAACAAGAGTACTTAGGATATGATTGTTGTACTGCTTTATCATTACTGCTTGACTGAATTGATAACATGTTAACCTTTACCTTATAGTACCACTGAGATGATCACTCACTCCCACTCTGGGATGGTGTTTTAAAATACCAACCAGACTTTGTTGTAGATGCAGGTGTCGATGGAGTCTATGCCGCTGATTTGGATTTCATAGACGAGGAGGAATTCTCCTACATTTAGCTGCCAGGCGGGTCTATGTAAACCTCGTGCTGATTTAATGGGATCACGGGGTTATATGGATTAATCGGACACTTATATTTTGACATTTTGTAAATTTTGAAACAAAACATGTATATATTCAGCCCGGTAATATACTCATACTCTGGAGGTTGTGAAACACGTATATACTTTATATATCTTTCTCAGTCTTCCGCTTACTTAATTACATTAACTCTGGAGTCTGATATGATGATTTAGTATAATCTCTCTTATGTTTAATGCACTAATATGGACAACATTTAAACATCATTATCTATGTTGCATAAGTGATGCATTGGATCTCGAGAGTTGAGCTTTGCTCGACCCTCGAAATCTAGGGCGTTACAGGGATTATACCAAAACAGCATATCATACTCCAGATACAATTAAATTAAGTAAGCGAAAGACTGAAACATATGTATTTAAATATGAAATCGTTTCACAAACTCCGAAGTATGAGTATGTAACTGGGATGAATATATACATGTATTTTTTCAAAGCATACAAAACGAGGAAATATAAGGTGTCCAACTAAAATAAGTATCCCAGTAATCCTTGCACATCGGTACGAGATCTACATAGACCCGCCCAAGAGTTGAACATAGGAGAACTCATCATCCATGAAGTCCTGCTCCGTCGCATAGACTTTGCCATCACCTGCATCTAAACTAAAGTTTGGTTAGTGTTTTAAAACACCGTCCCAGGGTGGGATTGAGTGATCAACTCAGTGGTACTATAAAGCAAAGGTTACATGTTATCAAGTCAATCAAGTAGTAATGATAAAGTAATACAACAATCACTTCTTAACTACTCTTGTTAATGTAGAAATGGAGTGCAAGTAATGATGTATGCCCTCACACAAAGCTCTCTCAAAAGCGACTCCGACAACCAATTTCGCATATGTCAACACTCCCTAAAGTGCACCTTCCTCACCAAAAGCACGTCCTAGCTAATGCAATGCGATACATGGCCGTGTTAGCTGAGTACTTAATTAAGCTTATTCATACAGCAGGTTTGGGAAGCTAAGGTACCTCCCTTTATATCATTAGCCCGAACCGAAGGATCCATCTAGGGTTGTCAGTCATAGTTAATCACATACGATAGGCAAGTTGTAGGGCATCACTACTAATGAAAAGCAGTTGATAGGCAAGTTCAAAGTTTATACTCGCGGTCACTATGGGGTGGCTAATCACCTCGGAGCAGGCCGACAGCTCGAACACGGTGTCTTATACCACCGTGCCCGGCTCATGAGTTTGGGTTGCTCACTAGTCACTACAGGGAGGTTTGTCACCCCAACGTAGGCCGACAGCTTGACTACGGTGTCCCATCCCACTATGCCCGGCTCATGAGTTTTAACAGATCGTGGTACTATGGTTAAAGTGGGCCTTTACATTGGTAAGGGTACCTTAGATTCAAGCAGTAATGTCCATACATGGTAAACACACAATAGGCCAATCAGTTTATTAGGCAGGTTCAATTGGTACGAGCATACGCTGACTTAATCGAAATGGAGAGCATGAACACCCCTTGTGGCCTAACCACTGTTGACAGTCGTCGTGCGACCTGGATTTGTCGAACATATCAAATGTGGTGAGACTAATTCGGCCACCCGAACAAGACTGTTACTGATTGTCTGGACTACGTTATAGCCCTAATCTTACTCAGATGCAATAGGTAGACACATGTAATAATCATGTCAATATTCAACAACCAATCCAAATAAGTTCCTCATTTGAGCATTTTATCAAACACATTGATCAAATCGCCTAAGACTTGCATTTTATTCATAAATCGCGTAGAGGCAAATAAGATTACATGAAGGAAACCATATGTATGAATAAGGAAATTGAGAATCCTATCTCAATACCCTTAATAAATACAAATCATCAACGATTTTCCATTAAGACAATTTATCAAACAATAAAGTCACACTTCACCAAAAATACATAAGATTAGATTAGTTACGACATATATAATGGCAATTCCTTACACAAAGAGGTCATCATGCACATGACAACCATGAATCGTAAATTAGTAGTCATGGCAAGTACAAATCACATTTACATGTTCATTCAAACATATCAATAAACACATAGGAAGCATATTTTGTTCAACATAGTTCATACATGTAGAATATATCAAAATCGGCATGTCTAAGAGGATATGGTAGCGATCAACTCAGACATAAATCATTAGCTGACATTGAAAGCACTGAAAACCATAACCTAAACGTTTAGAGTCCGTCTCTACCTTTCATCGGAATACTCGATTCGGACTAGGTTCGAATTCTACGTTCCTGGAAACAAAATGTCAGGTACCTAAATGTTGAAATCAGTTAGTTTGACAAACAACCATTTTGGATCTCAACTATGGCATTAGGGTTAGGATTTCTTACCCAAATCATAACTGAAACCGATGGTGTAGCGAAATGGGAAAGTGATTCGAGGCGTGGAGTTGTGCGAGAGAATCACAGCAACGATCTCCCAGGATTTCTCCTCTCCTTACTCCTCTTCTTTTCTCCTCTCCTAGGGTTTGGAGAAATTCGTATGAGAGAGAGATGGGGTGGTATAAGGGCTATATACACTACAAGAAACTGCATTTTTAGCAAAGAAATTTTTGCCGATGAAAAAATTTTCATCGATAAAAGTACTGTTTTACCGATGAATTTTTTTTCGTCGGTAAAACAGCACTTTTACCAACGAATTTTTTTTCATCGGGAATAATTTTTTTACCGACGAACCTAAACCATCGGGAATAATATTTTTACCAATGAAAATGTTCGTCAGTAAAAGTGTTATATATTTAAGTTAGAAAATTTTCGCCCTGACTTTTACCGACGTACCAAAACTGTCAGGAAAAATATTTTTACCGATAAAAACTTCTGTCGGTAAAAGTGTTGTATACTCAAGTCAGAAAATTTTCGCCTTAACTTTTACCAACGAACCAAAACCGTCGGGAATAATCTTTTTACCGATGAAATGTTTCGTCGGTAAAAGTGATGTATATTTAAGTTGTAAAATTTGTCCAGACTTTTACCGACAAACCAAAACTGTCGGGAAAAACATTCTTACCGATGAAACTTTTCATCGGTAAAAGTGTTGTATATTTAAGCTAGAAAATTTTTGTCCTGACTTTTACCAATGAACTAAAACCGTCGAGAAAATTTTTTTACCGACGAAACATTTCTTCGGTATAAGTGATTGTATATTTAAGTTCTAAAATTTTGCCCTGGCTTTTACCGATGAACTAAAACCGTCGAGAAAAATATTTTTACTGATGAAAAGTTTCGTCGGTAAAACTATTTTAATTTTTAAAATATTTCCCTGTAAGAGTTTTACCAGCAAAAATTTTCGTCAGTAAAAAACACAATCACTTTTACCGACGACCTAAAATCGTCGGTAAAAGTGTACTCTTTTTTACTAGGGAAAATTTGACCCTGATTACAGACGAACTAAAACCGTCGGGAATAATATTTTTACTAACAAACATTTTTGTTGGTAAAAGTTCTGGTTTACTCTTGGAAAATTTCACCCTGAGTTTTACCGACGAACGAAAACCGTCGGGAATAATATTTTTACCGACGAAAATATTTGTCGGTGAAACGATGTTAATTTTTATGATAGAAAATTTTTACAGTATTCAAAAAAATTTGCGGTAAGAGTTTTACCGACAAACAAGTTCGTCGGTAAGAAACACAATCACTTTTACCAACGAAAATATTCGTCAGTGAAAGTGTACTCCTTTTTACATGGAAAAATTTCACCCTGATTTTTACCAACGAACTAAAAATGCGGGAATAATGTTTTTACCGACGAGAAGTTTCATTAGTAAAAGTGTTTTGTCTTTTGCTTTGAAAATTTTCGCCCTTCACTTCGAAAATCTCCCTTAGTTTTACCAACGAACTAAAACCGTCGGGAATAATATTTTTACCGATGAATATTTTTGTCGATAAAACTATTTTAATATTTAAGGTAGAAAATTTTCACGGTATTCGAAAAATTTCGCGGTAGGAGTTTTACCGACAAAAAATTTCATCAGTAAAAAACCCAAAATCAGTTTTAACTTGGAAAATTTTGGCTCTGATTTTTACCGACGAACTAAAACCATCGCGAATAATGTGGTTGCTAAATACGGTTGACATAGGATTTTGCACACAACATGCTATGATTCAACCACCTCAACATATTATTTAATGTGACAACAAGAAATGTATATTATGCAATAATACACAGTTGCATAGAAGGTAAATAATAACAGGAATAACACCAAATCAGTCAACAACATTTCACAATAATCAACACAATAGCTATATTTAACTTAAATGGAGAGACACATTGAGATTTACTCACCTGTATGGTCGAGTGAGATGGATTCCATTCGAATAACATGACACAATCCACGACGCTGTATTTCCTTAACAATTTATATTCATAATAAGTTCCTAATTTTGCATTAATTAATTATATTGTGGGCCCACTTCTGATTGATTGATCAAAATTTTCAGATTTGATTTTGGGTCCACACACTAACTCTAATTTAATTCATTCCGATCCTGTCCATTACATAGGATCAGTGACCTTTGTAATCCCATGGGTAGGCCCACTTGATCAAATCAAGTGGTTGACCACCATTTAGCAACACTTAATTAGTCTAGATATGCACAACATACATGAATCTTAAATTATAATGAACTCATCAATCATATTATAAATTTCAAAGGTAAATAGATACGTCTAGACATATTTTGACTTTAATGATTTTGATACCAAATTTGGAGGTTTTTTTTAATATATATATATATATATATATAGATATATATATATATATATATATATATATATATAATTACAATTTAATGCTCGAATATTAACCCCATTAATTGGTTATATCCAGACCGTCCAATTGACTTTCTCCCTCAACATTAATCTAAGGGGCCAATAGATCGGTTAGATTGGACCATTCTAAGTCCACATCTTCCTCATTACATGATTTTACATCAATCTTCTCTTGATTAGTGTGGCCCACTAGGTGATCGAGCCGATCTAATATTCAAAAGTTAAGTACATTTAGTGTGGCTCACTAAGTGAATTACTCGTTACCCTTACCAGAGTAAACTCTGTGGGGTCCACCGTTATTTATTTATTTTATCCACTCCTTTCATCCATGTTAACAGATAATTTGAGGTCTAAAGAACAAAAAGGAAGCATATCCAAAGCTCAAGTGAACTACACCACAGGAAATAGTGTGATTGAACCTCTACCATTTAAAATTTCTTAGAGGCCATAGAAGTTTCAGATCAAGCTGATGTTTGTGTTTAATATTCATTCATATATTTTTGATATTATGAACAACCTTTATCCATGTTTGGACAATCTAATCAGTCCAGATTGAAGAGTAAATAACTTCAGAAGTTTAAACCAAAATTCACTCAAATTGTTGATCAATCTTGTTTGCCCAATATCTTTCTCATATGTAGTATGATCGAGGTGAGTAACTAGTCAAATTGAGGGTAATGATCAGTAAAATAGAGTGAATGGACTAAACATGTAAAATGGGCCCATCATGAAGTCTGTCGAACATCAACATCGTGCATTTGATGTCTCCCCTTTAGCTTATGAGATATCTCAAAAATCATCCATATACGAAACTCAGGTGGGCCATACCATCTAAAACTATGTGAAGACATCTAAAAAATATAAACAGTACGATATTGGATGTCATAGCAGTTTGGGGCCATAAAAGTTTTGGATCAAGCTTATTTTTGTTTTTTCCCTTCATATGGCCCTGTATGACCTAATCAACATATTGGATGTCAAATAAATAGTACAGTAAGCCTTAGGAGGATTTTAATGATGGATATCCAATTACTATTGATTTCATGTGGTGCGGTCCACCTGAGATTTCTGTGGTGGGGCCCACTACAGATTTTTATCTGCCTCATTCTTTGGCTCATGACGTAAAATGATATCTCAAAATGGATGGACAGTGTGGATATAACAAATACATAATAGTGGGGCCCACAAAACTTGGTGGATGTTGGTCGGTGCTCTATGGATCCCACCATGATGTATGTGTTTCATCCATGCCATCCATCCATTTTTACAAATCATATTAGGGCTTGATACCAAAAATGAGAGGGATATAAATCTCAGGTGGACCACACCACATGAAAACAATAGTGATTGGATATCCACCATTAAAACCCTCCTAAGGCCCACTGTACTTTTTATTTGACATCCAATCTATTGATTAGGTCATACAGGCCCAGATGAAGGGAAAAAAAATCAGAATGATCCAAAACTTTATATGGCCCCCAAAAGGTTTTTAATGGTCGACGCTCATTCAACACTGTTTCCTATAATGTGGTCTAGTTGAGATTGGGATATACCTCATTTTTTGTCTCATACCATAAAATGAAATGGAAAATATATGAATGGCAAGGATGAAACACATACATCATGGTGGGGCCCACAGAGCACCGACCACGTGACCCATGACCGCTCGTGAGAGAGACTTGAAGTCTCTCTCGCTCTCTGTCCTCTCTCACTCTCACTCTCGCGCCCTCTCTCACTCTCTCGCTCTTTGTCCTCTCTCTCTCTCTCTCTCTCTCTCTCTCTCTCTCTCTCTCTCTCTCGCATCCTCTCTCTCTGTCTCTCTCGATCCTCTTTTTCTCTCACACATCCTCTAAAGCTCGGTTGACCATGATCGGGGCTCCAACTCAAACAGGTATCTCTCTCTCACAATCTCTCTCAATCTTAATACCAATTAAAATGATTTGGGGATTTGGGGATTTGGGGATTTGGGGATTTAGGGTTTAAGGTGGACCCTATTGAGTTTACTTAGTATAATAAGGGCCTGTTTGGCCAGGCAGATTGGATGGGATTGGATGGTATTAGAGTGGATTGTACGGATTTCAAGGTAATGCTAGCTGCGTTAGTGGATTAGTGCAAAATCTATGGGATTGCTATATCCGGTCTGTTTGGCACGCCCGGCCAATCCCGAGATTAAGCCTTCCAATCCCTTTCAATCTCTCGAACCAAACATGTCCCATGCAATTTTGAAGGGATTAGGGTGGATTGGATGGGATTTAAAGGTAATGATGGTGATGTCAGTGGATTGTCTTAAGATCCATGGGATTGCTATATCCCGGGATCAGGAACCTGTGTCTGTTTGGCACGCCTGACCAATCCCAGGATCTATCTTCCAATCCCATCCAATCTGCTCGGCCAAATAGGCCTTAAAGGTAATGATGGTGTTGTCAGTGGATTGTCTTAAGATCCATGGGATTGCTATATCCTAGGTTCAGATCACCCCGTCTGTTTGGCACGCCTGGCCAATCCCGGGATCTAACTTCCAATCCCTTCCAATACCATCCAATCCCTTCCAATCCACCCATCGAAATGAGCCCAACTGTCTTTTTTTATTGAACATTGGCCGAGGAACAACTGTCATTTTGTCTGATATATTACAACAGATTTGTAAGTTAAAAAGGTTTGTAAGTCATTTTTAATGTAATAACTATATCAGGCTGTAGGTGTAGGCTCTTTCTCAGGGACCACAGCCACTGCTTTTGCTGTTGTTGTTAGGTAATTCTCTTACTATGATGATTAGTAGTGTCTTTCCTTGTAAAATATTCATTTTAGTGTAATCAACTCTTTTTGTGAAGTGTTGCTTTTATCATCTTTGATTGTATGTTAATAGTGGGGTACTGTCAATTTAATATGGATGTTAAGATAAATTTACACAAAAGCAGGTTCGATCAATTTGATCCATCTATTTGTTAGGGCCTGTCATGGATTGCTTATGATTCTAAAGAATCTCATTTGTTAGGCAAGTGTAACCATCCTATAACCTAAACCTAAACCTTAACCTATAACCTAAACCTAAAAAATTTAAGGTGCCAAATCACCTCTTATTGGAGTGTGGCATTATTGGAATGTGGATGTTGATGTTAATTTTGTTATTTCTTGTAGATGTTGATGTTAATTTTGCTGTCTTAGGATGCAATATGAACAAATAATGACATGCCTTAAGGCATCCATCCCAACAGTGAAATGATATTAACTTTTATCATTTAAGTAACAACTCAAAATCAACCTAGTACATAGAACCCGATTTCCTAAACCTGAAGTCGTATGTGGTGGTATGTGTTACATAATTGTGAAGAAATAAAGTCGTACTTGGAGTAAGTCTTCCCTTGATTATTGTTTTCTCTTCATACGATGATCTTAATGTTTCTTATTGATGACGTGCTATTATGTGTAGCAAATACATAGATGAGATGAAGTCCAAATTTCCCACAAATTATGATAGAATGCATCAGGATCAGTTTCTAGAATGGTTCGTAAAATGTGTAAGATTTCATATTACATCTCACCACACTTAGAATTTTCATTGTATTGCACATTATTTGAACCTAAGAAAATTCCTAAACAATTGCATTCTGTACATGATAATAGATGAAGACGTTGCGCACGAGCAACTCTACGGATGCGTCTGATGTACTATACTCACTGGCGTGTGGCCCTGATAAACGTATATCTAGATATACAGGTTGTATTGTAAATGGGATTCGGTTTCACACCGAAGAACGTGACAAGTATAAGACCACACAAAATAGTGGGGTGGTTGTGAAGGGAACGAATGAGGAGGATGAAATTGACTTTTATGGCGTTTTGACAGATATTATTGAGCTGAGTTATTGTATGAGAAAGCAGGTGTACTAATTTAAATGTGATTGGTGGGACATTGCAAATAAGAAGTTATGAATACAGACTGACAACTACTTTACGAGTATAAATTTATCTCAAAAGTGGTTTAAGGAAGACCCATTTGTCCTTGTCAGCCAAGCCAAACAAGTATTGTACCTCGCTGACGCCAAGTTAGGCGGCTCTTGGCACGTGGTGTAGAAAATAAAGCCCAGGAACGTATTTGACGTTCCCATACCAGAAGTTAAAAATAGCGAGGATGGGGAAAATGAAACGTCTAGGGTTGAACAAGCATATCAAGAAGACATACCATCTGGGGATACAGGGACTGATTCAAGTGTTGATATTGATGTGGTGCAATTGGATAGAAATAATGTGCCATCTGATCATGTTGATGCCTCAATAATACATGACATTGTTAGAGATGATAGCGGTTTCATTGATAACAACGTTGCAGACGATAAAGAGGAAATACTGATTAGCGATAGTGATAGTGAATAAAAAATAGCCCTAAGTGATAGTGATACAAACGACGATTGTTAAATGTACACATGATTTACATGTCATTTTTCAATTCAAATAATTTATGTATTTCATGTATACATAAAAATTACAAGTCATGATTAATTTCTTTTATTGACTTATTTATAATCCACATTTACAATTGAGTCAATTTCTGATCATGTCCTCCTCAAACTAGAGCGTAGCAAAAGTACGCAACATACTTCATTAGTTGTTGCAAATGGACGTTTTGGTCCTATCTTCTTCTGGTAGGGCCAAAGAGATACCCGGTCTAGTCGATGAGTGTATCGTGGGATATATCGACAACGACTCAGGTGAAAGATTATACTCTCCTAAAGAAATTCCGGTGCTGATGAAGATATATAATCGTGAAAAACTTGATATGGAAGATGCGACTCTATCACTTGCACATCTGAATGGAGTCCTGAGAGATCAGATTTCTCCTATTGTAACTAGCGTGCTTATGCATAAAATGTCGAGTGCTTCACACAACATGACATGTGCTTCTAAAGCATACGATAACTTACGTCTGAAGTACTTCGAATAGTTTACCACAAAGTTGTTTCGTATTACCACGAAATATGTGTATTTAATATAAAATGACAATGTGTAATGAAATTTTCAAGGGTTATAGATTAAATTTTACAGTTTTATTATATTCTGCTTGCATTACAGTGTAATGGTCTAATCATATTTTAATCATATCTCTAAGCATAAGCACAAATGCATTGTACCATCAACTGTTTTAGTATATTCCACTTGTATTGACATTGTTTAGATTTATAAGTTTGCAGCTCGCACATATTCAGTGATGGAACCAGGTGGGAGAGCACATCATTCGCACAATGGATCTACCCCTTCTACCTATGATGCAATGGAGACAGCATCGTCGTCACATGTTACATCACAGGCGTCTGATCGCTCAGTCGTGCATACACCAGGCACTGCATGTAAGTCTAGACATATATTTCTTTTAATAATTTCTGTTTATGTTTAGACTTGCATATTTCTTTTGTAACAGCCTCGTCAACCAGCCGACGAGAATGTCGACCTAAACGTGGGTTACTTTTAGAGCGACTTACGCATGAGGGTAGGGTGACGATAGAGTTCCCACAGGACTACATTAGACCTGTTGGGAACAATGCCAGGTTGTTTACATCGGAGGTCTGTGTCTTATGCTGATCTCTGATCCCCCACCACCCCTCATTAGGCAGTTGTGATAGATGATGTGTAGCAGCTTATCCGTCAGCACCTTTAGGTAAATTTTAGTAAATTAAAATTTATTTTATAAAAGTTCATTTACGGTTAAGTTATTTTCTTAATAAGTTTATTGCCTTAATCTATTATTTACGAAACTACAGGATAAATTTGACTTGAATCTGAGTGTTCCATCGACGACATGATCAAGGAGCGGTTCAAGGATTACCACGGTGAGTTACACCAGTGGTATAAGCGGTACGTGAGCCATAAGGAGGGCGCACTGTCTGCACCGCCACATGTGACCCATGAGGACTAGCGGATACTCTGCCATAGGTTTTCATCTGATTCTTTTTAGGTAATATTTATATATTTATGATATCTTAACCTAATAATTAAATTCGTAAAAATTTGTAATTAGTAATAATGTATTATGAATAACGTGTTCAAAAGAGGAGCAAAATAAATTCTGACAACAGGGGGAAGTTAGAAGTGAACCACGCAGTTGGTTCAAAGTCATTTGTACAACTTCATAACGAAATGGTAAGAAATTACTGGTAATTATTACATTTATATATTTTTTCCAGGCATTTATATTAACTCTATTGTCCTTTCAATTGCGCAACGAGATTCCATCACTGGCCAAGAGCCCGGACCAGTAGACTTCTACAGAGGGACTCACTATCAGCAAGCGACGGGATCTTGGGTACATCCTAGAGCCAACGAGATTTGGGTAAAAATCCTTACATTGTAAAATTTAATTGCATTAAATTATAATAATGTCATTTATTATGAAAATTCATATGTTTTCATTGCAGGTGGAGATGGACACCTTACGTAGTCAGCCCACTCCCAATGGTACTCAGCAGAGTGAGCCAGAGATCCTGAGTCAGGTGCTTGGCACCCGTTCTTGATATATGCGTGAGCTTAGCCATGGTGCCAAGCTCATGGCACCCACTAGAGCTGCCTCCAGCCGATTCATCGTCGTTGGTGATAGTGCCATACGTTGAGTTGATATTGTAGAGAGAGGAGTTCACCAGCTACGGGTCAGCATCCATGACATCAGAGAGCAACTAGACAGGTAGAGGGAGGAGCATGAGAGGAAGATAGAGGAGCTTGCGAAGCAGATGGAGGAGCATGAGAGGAAGATGGAGGAGCTGACGAGGCAGAAGGAGGAGCAGGAGAGGCAGAGGAAAGAGCTAGATAAGAGGATGGAGGAGATGCGGGTGAAGCATGAGCGACGGATCACGGAGATGTTTCAGGCTCTCGCTACACGCTTACCCACCGATGCCCCACCACCTCCACCTTCATCTTTGTGATTTTTTTATATTTTTGTTTATGATCTTAAACTTATATGTATTTATGCGTGAATGAATGTGATGTGGATAATATTGTTTCTGTTTGGATAAATGTAGTTTATGTTTAGATGGATTTACTAGTTTGGGTTTACATGGATGTGAATGTGAATATGATGAAATATATTATATAACAGGTGTATATCAAGAAGAATATGATGAAATATATTCTAATAGGTGTATATCAGGAATTTTGTGCAGAATTTTGTGCTGGAATATTTTATAAACAAATGAGACTTTTACCTATGAAAATTTTCGTAGGTAACAGTTTTGTAAATATTTTTACCTACGAAAACTTTCGTAGGTAAAAGTTTTTTACTTATTTTTAACGACAAAAAATTTCGTTAGTATAAGTTCTTTAAATATTTTTTCCTGCGAAAACAATCGTCAGTTAAAGTTCTTACTTAATTTTTACTAACGAAAATATTGGTCGGTATAAATTCTGTAATTTTTTTACCGACACAAATATTCATTGTTATAAGTTTTGTAAATTTTTTTACCGACGAAACAATTCATCGATAACAGTTTTGTAAAAAATTTTTACCTACGAAAAAATTTGTCGGTAAAAGTTTTATACATATTTTTTACCAACGAAAAAATTCATCGGTAAAAGTCTTGTAATTATTTTTACCTGCGAAAAAAATCATCGGTAATAGTTTTACACTTTTTTATTCCGACGAAAATATTCGTCGGTTAAAAATTTGTAATTATTTTTTAGCAACGAAAAATATCGTCGGTAAAAGTTTAACATTTAATTTTTACTGACGAAAATATTCGTTAGTAAAAAATTTATAATTATTTTTAGCGATAAAAAATATCATCGGAAAAAACTATTTTCCTTAATTTTTACCGACGAAAAAAATCGTCGGTAAAAATCTTAGCATTACCGATGATTAAAAGTTTCGTCAGTAAACAACTTTTGCCTCGGTCTTTTAGCGACGAATTTGCCGACTAAAGTTTTCGTTGGTAAAACCTTTTACTGACGAAAATAACACTTTTAGCGACGAAAAATTTCATCGGTAAAGGTGGGTTTTCTTGTAGTGATATAGGCCCAGAAGTGATGCAAATGGCCCCAGGGCCCTAGTATACTTAGGTTATATCCAAAAAGTGATTGTTTCTAACAAACGTGGCTCTCAGGGAGGCCCACTACTCACATCATAGGGTAAGTTCCCTGACAATGAATCTATGCCAGGATGTGATTTCAGCGCGATTGGATAGGCTGATCGACCACGGAGGATCTGTGTCAGATCAACGGTCGTTCTTACTCGATTGGGGCCACAAGTATATGGATATGCGTAGGGAAATTTTCTTTTTCCATGGGTGAAGTTTGGTCAGAAACTAATGGTCTGAAATCTTCAATTTCATGTGTGAGTGAATGGCACAATTCACTTAAGTTTCAATATCTTTTCTAAGGATATTTGCGTTTCTCACACACTTCACTCGACATTCAAATTGAACATTTTTTGATACCATCTGGGCTCAATTCCCGTGATGGTTGTCAAGCCCAGCAAGGCGGACATAACCCTATAGTTTCGCGGTCATCGAATTCTCGACGTGCGGTCCAGGTCCAATACGGAGTTTCAATGTACTCCCGAGAGCAACAGGCTCATGGGATTTCTCCTAAGTCTTTATGTAGTATTGAGTCAGTGGTATTGATAGTTTTAGGCCTCGCCATTTGTGGAAATGGTGGTTCGAGCTAAATCCACTAATTAATTTAGTACTTAATTAATTTCCATCTAAATTACGACAAGGTACGATCCTTAGGTATTTCTTCCTGAAGTGATACTCAGTTCTTTGTATAGATTTTTCTAAGACGTTACAGGAGGAGACTTCCGATTCTGTACGTCTCTCATCTGATGATGAGAATGATCATTGGTCTGCTCCCTGCACTCGTGGTGGCGACAGATCCATACATCAGGCTAAGCGATATAACAAAAGCCCAATGGAGACGATAATAGGATCTCATCACAGTCACTCGAATGCGAGCGAGATAAGCTGTCTAAAGAAGGGCAAGCCGAGTGAAAAGGTAGGTGACAGGATGGGGGAAATGGCTGACACTACAAGAAACAAGATTTTTACCAACGAAACTTTTACCGACGAATTTTTTTCATAGGTAAAAAGGACTTTACTGATGAAAATAATTTTCATCATTAAAAGTTTACTTTTACCAATGAAATTGTAATTTTGTAGGTAAATGTCCTTTCTACCGACGAAAATTTTCATCGGCAATGGCTGTTTTGAATTTAAAAAAAAAAAATCGAACAATTTACTTTTACCGACGAAATTTAATTTTTGTAGGTAAAAGTGTTTTTCCCAATGGACATGAATTGTGAGACTCGTATCCTAGCCTGTACCATTACATAGGCTCCTGCGGCCCTCCCCGTCGAATTTCGGTGACTTGCGATGCGTAGATAGCATTTGCATGCGACCTTGAGTGTCATCCTGTAATTTTGAGTCAGCTTAACCTAAGACCTATGTCATTGCGACCGCATCGTCGCTGCGGTTCCAACGCCGCGTCTCGTATTACAATTCGAGATATACATCAAAAGATGTAGGCCATGCTTTATTTGAACCTTGATCACATTTGTGAGACCCACCTATAGCATGGCACGCCACCCTATGCATGCATGACATCATCATCTTCATAATTTCCTATCCACCTATGGCTAGTCTAGACCCCTAGCCACCTATAGCTAGTCTAGACCCCTAACTCCCTCCCTTACATTCATTATGACATGCATTTATTACTCTCTCTCTCTCTCTCTCTCTCTCTCTCTCCCTCCCTTTTTCTTTCTTATTTCCTAGCAAGAGAGAGAGCTCCCAACATCCATTAAAGCTCTCCCTTTCCAACCCCTTTGTAAGCTCTCCACCCCTAAATCCAACCCTCTAAAATCAATCTCAACCATTGAATTTTGTTCCTTTGGAGCTCTAGATCATATTGGTGGAAGGAGTCCAAGATCTAAGGTGGGTGCTTCTTTCTCTCTCTTTCTCTCTCATTATTTTGGTGTGATAATGTGGCCGTGTGGCCCATCTGGATGTACCCCACCTTGATGTATGTGATGTCCAAGCCGTCCACCAAATGGACCCTACGGCCGTCCAAGCCATGTGGGCCCCACTTAACGGCAATTGGAAAACATAAATATAAGGTTGACCTAAATCAAGTGGGCCATGTCCATATGGACCCCACACGTGGGACCCAACTTGAACAATATGTGCACACGGTGCGTCCAGTGTCCCTAGACGCTGGACGTTTTTCATGACTATGAGCAAAGCACCCTCTGCCAAAAAAAAAAAAAAACAGAGAGGGGGGAGAACTTTTGGGGCAGGCTACTTATGTAGGCCCTACCTTGATGTAAAAAATTGAATCCACACCATCCATTTCACTTCCAAGCCAATTTTAGGCATTGAACCAAAGAATGAATCCAATCCAATTTTCTGGTGGGCCCCGACATAGGAAACAACATTTTTTTTCCTTAAGATTCATTAGGACCCACCTTGATGTCTCGACCCGCCAAAAACATACTGCATAGTGGACTCGTTTGATCCATCTTGGGTCATAGAATCTAATGGATGGAGTGGATTCTCAAGACACGGGCCCCACATATGAAAAACCTCGAGAAAACAAATTTAAAAATAATAATAATAACAAGGCACACTACTGCAGCAGGCGCTGCTGACAGCAGTAGCGTGCACGGGCGCTGCTGGCGGATGGACGAGCTGACCTCACGGCCTTAGCTGTGGGCCCCACCGTGATGTGTTTCGACCATCAGCACCATGATTTTGATGGGTCCCCACAAACTAGGCGTCCATCCCAAAAATCATCCTTATATGGGACTCAGACGGGCCACACCATCTAAAATCATGTGAAAACATGCCTAAACATATAAAATCATTTGGTGGGGCCTACCTGAGTTTTGGATGTGATTGAAACTTGGTTTGGACCTCTAATTTTATGGGACACATATAATGGACGGAGTAGATCTGGTTAATGTGGGTCTCACGTAGGATAAAAGAAAAAAAAAATTAACAAGTATGCATGTATACACGTTGACGTCCAAAGGAGTCTAGACGTCCAACGTTAAGCAGGGAGGGTCCCCTTAGCCCCAATTGTGGACCCTACCATGATGTATGTTCTACATCCATGCCGTTCATTTAATAGGTCCCTTTTTTTGATGCGTTGGTTCCAAAATCAGTTATAAAAAGTTCTCGGATGGCCCACACCATCACCTTTCATGCGGTGGTATGTCAAGCCACATGGAATCAACTGCTGGGGTCCACATGCAGCTTGGATCCACCTGAAACTCGGTTTGGACCCTTAAATTGGTGGGACACACACAATGAATGGGATGGATTTGTGAACTACATCATTGTGGACCCAGGACCACATCTGTACCAAAAGTTTGGTGGATAAATAAACATTACAATGGCTCAGTCCACGTGACCTTATAAACGGGTTGTATGGCAAGTAAACATTGCAGTGGGCCCCTGGCCCATGTAACTTTATCAACAGATTGGATGCAAGTAAACATTGCAGTGGATCCCATGATCGTGTGACCCCATTAACAGGTTGGAAGAAAAATAAATATTGTAGTGGGCCCCAAGTCTTAAGACCTTATCAATAGGTTGGATGCAAATAGATACTATAGTGGCCCAGGTTGGATGATAAATAAATATTACAGTGGGCCGAAGGTCCACGTGACCTTATGAATAGATTGGATTGCAAATAAATATTACAGTGGGCCCTAGGCCCATGTGACCCTATGACTAGTTTGGATGGAAGATAAACACCATGTTGGCCCCAGTTTGGATAGACAGTATGTTGGGCCCTAGGTTGGGTGGAAAATAAACATTTTGGTGGGTCTTACTTAAGACCTATTTATGTATGTGTTGTGTCCACAATTGTGGACCTCCACCATGGAACATGTGACTTATCTATACCTTCCACCCCTATGGGACCCACTATGATGCATGTGTTTCATCCAACCGTCCAACCATTTTTTTTTAAATGATCCTTTTTTAAGGTTTGGGACGAAAATAAGACAGATTTATTTATCAAGTAGACCATAGTGCACGGTGAGGATTGAACGGCCATCTTTGAAATCCTTGAGATCTTATGATTAGATTGGATGAGAAATAAATGTTATGGCGGGCCTTGGAAATTTTAGTAGTGGAAATCATTATCACCACTTATATTTGAGTGTGGCTCATTTGATATACACGTGGCCATGTGGTGTGGCCCACTTACCATATTTATGGCCCATTGTTAAGGCCCACCTTATTATATATGAGGTCCCTGTGATGCGGCCCATTAGATGTATTTGGGGCTCATGGGTCGAGACTCAATATGATGTATATAAGGCCCCTTTCAATGTGTGATTCCGCCATGATAAATGTATTGTATATCCGCACCATCTACCCGTCTTGATGGTGCAGGGGCCTGCTTGCTGCATGTGCTAGGCCCGCCTGCACTGTACAGGCCCACCATGCTGTGTGTACTTCACCCACACCGTCCACTTGTGCGGCCCGCCTAGATGTTCGTATTTTGTATCCACCCTATCCATAATATTGGGATAGTGCTGAACAATGTTTGGTTAGCGCCGATTTACATGGATATGTTTGTACAAGTGCTGATCATCATACGTGGGCCATGGGTGTAGTGATACACATGTTATACCTACAACTAGTGAAATGATTTTTTTTTGTGCGGCCCATATAAAGAGCCCTACCTTGATGTATTAGTGCGGCCCATTGTGACGTATTTCTGGCCCGTATGTCGTGGCCCATTGTGATATATTTCCGACCCATTTATTGAGGCCCGACTTGATTTGCATGAGGCCTATTGGTGCGGCCCAATGATGTGACCCACCGTGATGTGTATATTAGGCCCAATGGTGCGGCCCAATGTATCGACCCACCGTGATGTGTAGGCCTACGTGCTGTATGTGTAAGGCCCACCTGTGATGACTATTTGAGGCCCACTTGTTGGATATTTGGGCCCACCTTATGTTTGACTCTATGTGGACCACTCCTTGGGAGCGATGTTAGTTAAATGTCCACATTGCTGGGCGGTGATGGCTAAATGTCCACATTGTGACCCTTCCTCATTATTCTCATTATTCTCATATTCTCTTAGTGGGTTAACCCAAATAAGTGGGCCCCATTTACCACGGACGGATGGCTCCATGCTACCAGATTTAATATAACCACGGCTGAGGGCTGATCTTTATATTATGGTTGATCAGATGTTCATCTATGGACCCAGTCTTGTCTATGTGACCGATCGTCGGTGTTAATTATCGATGCTGATTGTCGGTGTCAATTATTGATGTAGATTATCGGTGTCGATTTGTCGAGGTCGATTGTATTGACCAGTTCCGATTGTCGAGGCCGATTCTGAGTATCGAATTCGATTGCCAAGGCCGATTGTCAAGACCTATGTGATGTATATGTGACCCGTAGTTGAGGCCCATTGTGATATGTATTAAGCCTATGATGCATGGTCCATTTGATGTATTCAAGACTCATGTGTAGGACCCACATGTCCTGTATTTGAGGCCCATGGGCAAGGCCCATTGTGATGTATTCATGGTCCATGGGCAAGGCCCATTGTGATATGTATTAGGCCCATGAGCAGGGTCCACCTGTTGTGTATATGTGGCCCTTGAGTAAGACCCATTGTGTTGTATATTAGGCCCTTGTGTGAGGTCGTTGGCCCATTATATGTTTGACTCTATGTAGGCCATTCCTTGGGGGCAATGTTGGTTAAATGTCCACATGGTCGAGGTCGATTATCGATGCTGGTTGTGGATACAGGTTGTGAGTATGTGGCGGCATAGCATCATGATACATGCCCATACGCATCATCTGCATGTTTGTTATGAGAGGTGGTTGATCATTGCATATGTCATTGAGCATGTTGTTATGAGACTCCCTGATAGGTGGAGATTATCTCACATGAGCATGTGCAAGATTGATGCATAACTGGATTGCATGACTCATGCATCTCGCATTATTATTACTGTATGCCCTAGCGACATCAGGGTCGTAGCCTCCACAGGCATATCGTGGATGGCCAAATAGGACACCGAAAATGTTTGGTTCTAGCATACGGGCGCTATAGATGTCCCTGGGTGAAAATCCCTAAACCTCCGTGGCCAGGAGACGCCCCAATGTCGAGACCGAGTGGATACATGAGCGCCCGAGTGCCGAATACCAGGAGGCCGCGTCTCCCACTGTGTCGTGGTCGGTTGGGAGGGGGTGTGGCCTTACTCGCCCGAGGGTAGGGGGCAATACTAGGCTGAGTTTGACCAGCTCGTGAATGGGTCCGCTATCGACGTGACGGATAGGATTGGCGGACTATTGGCAAGGCGGATAGTGAGGTTTCTTATGCTCACTTGGACTGTGCGGCTGGGAGAGCAGCAGTGCCATTTGGAGTGTACTAAACCCCGGTGATGATCCTAGAGATGAACTGTACTGATATGTGGATTTAGTGAGTAGGAGTTGTATACTCATTCATGCATTCATTCATTCACTATCCACTCGGGTTGGTGATGCGCAACTATTTGTTACGAGTGCTCTCGTAATGGCCAAGATTTTGGTTGGGGCGCGCGATTAACCTAAGATCAGGAGTTTATCACATTGAGTCTAACTATTCAAATTTAGGTATGGGACTGGTTTGGATAGAAGTCCCTTGTGATGGACCCCATAGCCTGCGATATTACGTACCATCATCCCGACTTCACACTCTAGCATGGTCATTCCATTCGCATCGCATATTGCATTACATCCGCAGCATATGGTATGGTTGATGCTATTCATTTTACTTATCAAGAATGTATATTGCATTGCATCCTCTGCATCTTATATTTGGCTCTCTACGACTCTTCATTTGCATACTGATTTGTATTGTGTATTTTAATATTGTATGATTTATGCACTTATCAATATTTCCGCTTACTCTGTTATCGTGTGATTTATGACTTTGTCAGTATTTCTGCTTACTCAGATAATTCATGATCTTGCTAGTATCTTGCTTATTCCGATATTGTACAATTTATGGATTACCAGTACTTCCAGTTTGTATGATAATGGCATTGTATTGAATACTTGGCACTTACCTTATGCACATACTTACACCACCCTCTAAGCTTTCTATAAGCTTATGCACAATAGATGCGTGCAGGTGTTATTAGGTTGCAGCAGCATTAAGCTTGGAGCGTGCAGTTGTATTCTGGAGCTTTGATTTCGATATATGTATTTTTTCCTTTCAGCATTGTACTCAATGATTATATTAGTGGATATATGATGATGATGTTGCCTTTGTGAATTGGGTAATCTTGTGGTTATGCTTATTATGAGTTAAATGTATAAAAAAAGAAATCCTCCTTGTAGGATCCCAGGATCGGAATCTGGCGTATGGACGCTAGGACCTGAGAATGGGGTACTACGGAGGCTGTCGGCACCGGATTCGGTGATCGGGATTCCTGCGAATCCGATTTCTGGGTTTGGGGCGTGACATGAATTATCGGAAAAAAAATTGGTACGATGTAATTACTGACGAAATCGATCTTCATTGGCAAGTGTTTTTCCCGACGGCCATAAACCGTCAGCATAAATCCTATACAATGTAATATCGACGAAAACTACTTTCATCAGTAAAAGTGTTTTTCCCGATGGACATGAAGCGTTGGCACAAATCCGGTACAATGTTATTACCGACAAGATATATTTTCGTCAATAAAGGTGTTTTTTCCAATGGACATCAACCGTGGGCAAAAATCCGATACAATGTTATTACCGACGAAAACCACTTTCATCAGTAAAAGTGTTTTTCCCGATGAACATGAAGCATCAGCAAAAATTTGGTAGGATGTTATTACCGACGAACACCATCTTCGTCAGTAAAAGTGTTTTTCTCGACGGACATAAACCATTGGCATAAATCCCCTACCATGTTATTACTAACGAAAACTAGTTTCATCAGTAGAAGTATTTTTCCCGATGGACATGAATCGTCGGCACAAATCTGGTACAATGTTATTACCAACGAAAATATTTTTCGTCGGTGAAGGTGTTTTTCCCGACAGACGTCAACTATCGGCAAAAATTCGGTACTATAATTACCGATGAACAGCATGTTCATCAGTAAAAGTGTTTTTTCAAACGAACATGAACCATCGACAAAAATCTGGTACGATGTTATTACCGACAAAAACTATCTTCGTCGACAAGTGTTTCGGTATTATTGCTTTTTACCGATGAACTAAAACCGTCGGGAAAAGGTTCCCACCAAGGACCAAAAATTCCTGCTACGGCCGAAAGCATAACGCTTTCACCGATGAAGTAAAATAGTTAGGAAAAGGTTCCTACCACAGACCAAAAATTCCCGCCACAACCGAAAACACACTTTTACCAACAAAATGGTTTTCGTCGAGAAAATTGTTTTTACCGAAGATTATTTCCGTCGCTAAAAAAAATATTAAAATTTTTCCCAATGGCTAATAACTGTTGCTAATGGATTTTACCAACAAACAAAAGTCGTTGGTAATAATCCTTTATTTTTCTGTATATATATATATATATATATATATATATATATATATATATATATATATATATATATATATATATATATATATATATATATATAGTTTTTATATCATATGAGTGAAATTTTTTTTGTTTTTTATAATTAAAACGTAATATTTAAATGATTTGTAATATCACATGAAAATGAATATTGAGAAGTTTAAAAATTTTAACAATGTTTGAGAAAAATTGAGAAAACAAAATGATGCTTTTAAAGAAAAAAATCGGCATTTTGAAATTATTGAGAAAAAATTTAAAATATGAGAAATTTTTTGAAATTTTGAAAATAAAAATTCAGAATTTGTATTAAAAAAAATTTTAAAATAATTTATAATAAAAATGTTATTTTGTTAAAATGTTTTCAAAAATATACATTTTGAAAAAGAATGTTATTTTTAAATGGAAATCGAAATTTATGTTTGAAAAAAAAATTACTAAATTATTAGGCGCATCCACTAATTGTACCTTTAACCATTTTTGGACAATCTAATCGATCCAAATTGAAGAGTAAATAACTTCAAATGTTTAAATCAAATTTCACTAAAATTGTTGATCAATCTTGTATGCCCAACATCTTTTTCATATGTAACCTGATCGAGACGAGTAACTAGTGAAATTGAGTATTGATCAGAAAAAATAGATTGAATGGACCAGACATGTAAAATGGGGTAAATATTTTGGTCAAAATTGTGACCCAACTATATTGACTCGTGAGAACCTAAGTGTTGATGTTAGTAAGTTTTGTGGGCCCCATCATAATGTGTGTTGAACATCAACACCGTGAATTTAATGTGTGCCCTTCAGGTTATGAGATATGTAAAAAATCATCCGTATATGAAACTCAGGTGGGCCATGCCATCTAAAACCATGTGAAGACATCCTAAAAAATATAAAAGAACTTGGTGGGGCCCACGTGAGTTTTGGATGCAGCTGAAACTTGGTCTGACCCCTCATCCAAGTGGGGGACACGTAATGAGTGGGTTGGATATCTGAATCACATTTAGGCAAGCCCAATATATGATTATGAATGTTTTAAGGAAACCTCTCTCTCCACTACATTTAGGGCATGTTTGATTTTCCAATTCAAAGGTAAATGCAGTGTAACTGCATAATGATCATTTCCTTGTGTATTTATGACACTCTTCCCTATATTTGATTTGACTGCTTACTTTTTGTACAAAAAAATCGAAAACGATGCAAAATGGTTGTGGGCCCCACCATGATGCCTGTCCCTTATCCACACCGTTCATCCATTACACCAGATGAATTTATGGCATGAGCCAAAAATGAGGCATATCCAAAGCTCTAGTGGACCACGCCATAGAAAAAAAGTGAATCAAATACTTGTCGCTAAAAACTTCTTAGGGCCATTGTTTCTTTTGGTGTAAGCCACTTGAATGTTGGATCTACATAATTTTTCAGCTCATGTCTCAAAATGTTGTAGTAAAACGGATGGACGGAATTGGATGTCAAATATGTCATATTTAGAGACGGTTCTGGACCGTCTCTAAAATTGCTTGGTTTAGAGACGCTTTAGAGACGGCTATAAACCGTCTCTAAATTTTTAGACGGCCCTTGACCGTGCTTATTATTGTCCTAAAAATTTGAATGTTGAAAATTTATTTAAGACGGTTAAAAACCGTCGTTAACTGCAGATAAAAGACGGCCATTAACCGTCGGGAATAAGAGACGGTCCCTGGCCGTCTTATATGGTGGAATTTGAGACGGTCAAAGACCGTCCCTATTAGAGACGGTCATTGACCGTCTCTTACTAGTAATTTGAGACTGTCAAGGGCATTAGAAACGGTCGTTGGCCGTCTTTTCCTATAATTTGGGACTGTCAAAGAGCGTCTGTATTAGGGACGGTTCTTAGCTGTCTCTGTTTGAGACTATCAAGGACCGTCTCTATTAGAGACGGTCATTGGCCGTCTCATGCTGGTAATCTGAGACTGTCATTAACCGTCTCAATTATAGACGGCTGATGGCCGTCTTTTACTGGTGGTGGAAGGGAGGAAAAAATAGGCTAGATTAGGGACGGTCCTTAGCAGTCTCTATTGGAGACTGTCGATGACCATCTCTGTTAGAGACGGTCCTTAGCCGTCTTATTATGGTTATTTGAGACTGTTAAGAACCGTCTGCATTAGAGACAGTCCTAAACCGTCTCTAATGCTCAAGTCAAACATTAAGAATAATATAAATTATGAATTTCGAAAATAAAAAAGGTCAAAAAACTTAGAAAAATAACTAACAATGTTGAAGAAAAAAATTTAGATTTTGAAAAAAAATTTAATTTTATAAAAATCTAGATTTTGAAATAAAAGTTGAGAACTTTTAATAATGTTGATAATTTTGAAAAAAAAAAATCGATAAGAAAATGATATTTTGACAAAGAAAATTTAAAAAATTAAACAAAATTGTAAAAAAATTGTCAAATTGCAAAAAAATATATATTTTAAAAAAGAAAACTAGATTTTATATTTTGAAAAGAAAAATTAAAAAGTTGTATAACAAAAGTGATATTTAAAAAATGATATTTTGAAAAGAAAATTTAAAAATTTAAACAAAATTGTGAAAAATTGTCAAATTGCAAAAATATATATATTTTTTAAAAAAACTAGATTTTGTATTTTGAAAAGAAAATTTAAAAAGTTGTATAACAAAAGTGATATTTAAAAAATGATATTTTGAAAAAGAAAATTTAAAAAATTAAACAAAATTGTGAAAAATTGACAAATTGTAAAAAAATATATATTTTAAAAAGAAAACTAGATTTTGTATTTTGAAAAGAAAAATTAAAAAGTTATATAACAAAAATGATATTTAAAAAATGATATTTTGAAAAGGAAAATTTAAAAAATTAAACGAAATTTTTTTTAAAAAAATGTAATATATATATATATATATATATATATATATATATATATATATATATATATATTTAAAAAAGAAAACTAGATTTTGTATTTTGACAAGAAAAATTAAAAAGTTATATAACAAAAGTGATATTTAAAAATGATATTTTGAAAAAGAAAATTTAAAAAAATAAACAAAATTGTGAAAAAATTGACAATTTGTAATTTGTAAAATTTATATATATATATATATATATAGATATATATATATATATATATATATATATATATATATATATATATATATATATTTAAAAGAAAACTAGATTTTGTATTTTGAAAAGAAAAATTAAAAAGTTATATAACAAAAATGATATTTTGAAAAAGAAAATTTAATAAATTAAACAAAATTGTGAAAAATTGACAAATTGTAAAAAAAAAAATATTTTAAAAAAGAAAACTAGATTTTATATTTTGACAAGAAAAATTAAAAAGTTATATAACAAAAGTGATATTTAAAAAACGATATTTTGAAAAAGAAAATTTAAAAAATTAAACAAAATTGTGAAAAAATTGACAAATTGTAAATTGTAAATTATATATATATATATATATATATATATATATATATATATATATATACACACACACACACACACATATATGTATGTATGTATGTATGTATGTATGTATTAGAAAAGAAAACTAGATTTTGTATTTTGAAAAGAAAAATTAAAAAGTTATATAACAAGATTTCAATAAAAAAAATGATATTTTGAAAAAGAAAATTTTAAAAATTAAATGAAATTGTGAAAAAATTGACAAATTGTAAAAAAATATATTTTTTTTAAAAAGAAAACTAGATTTTGTATTTTGACAACAAAAATTTAAAAGTTATATAATAAAAGTGAGATTAAAAAATGATATTTTGAAAAAAAAATAAGAAATTAAACAAAATTGTGAAAAAATTGAAAAAATGTAAAAAAATATATATTTTAAAAAGAAAACTAGATTCTGTATTTTGACAAGAAAAAAAAAAAAAAAAGAGATATATAACAAATTGAATGGATGTGGCCTACAATACACAAGGTGGGATTAAAAACATATAAACATGAAAGAAAAAGGAAAAAGAAAAAGAAGAAGAGGAGTGTTAACTCGAGGTTAAAAAAAATATACATGTTTAAGAAAGAGGAGTGCAAATCAAAGTTCCTCAATACCTTGGTAAAAAGAAAATGGTTTAAATTCAACGGTAATATCAGATGGTTGAGATTATCCAATCATTGTGATATTAAAATAAGTGTTCTACCCAACAGAATAGATGTGCCCTTCAACACAAGTGCAGACCAAAGGAGAGGGTTAAGATCCAGCGACACAAGTGAAGCATATAGATGTTTAAAAAGAATAGTACAAGTCAATGTTCCTCGGGATAGTCAAAAAGAAAATGGTCCAAATTAATCCAACAGCAATTTCAGATCATCCAATCAGTGTGACCTTTGGAGAGGGTACAGGTATGCCAGGTATTGCCAACATTAAGAATTGGTACCAAATGCATACATTAGTATAGGCCATTCTCATGTTATCATTTTTCGGCTATTAACTCGTCTCTAAAGCAATGAGATGTAAACTTGCACAACTTAGATATAATTTAAGCTGCTTGTTAATTAAAAAGGAACTGGAATATAGTTAATTAAGCCAAATAGAATCTCAAAAAAGAAAAAAAAGACGACTAACATCCATCCAATCGTACCAAGTCCACCAATCAAGTGGCAGAGATTGTTCCATGAAAGGCATTCCCAGCTCTCCACCCATCCACAGTCGGCCCCCACATATTAGCTCTAAGGACTCCAAAGCAGTAAAACACAACACATAAGTCTCACTAGAAACCCTAGAACTTGCAAAAATACAAGACATTGACACAGATAGAATTTTTCCCAAATGGAATCAAATTAATATCAGAGATTAGTTTCCAAACACCACTAGTAGAATCGAACAATCTTTAATAAGAAAATAAAATCAAGCCCTACAACCCCTAGAATTCAACATACAGCCTCATCAAAACAGTAAAATCTAAAGGCGAAAAAATCATCATAAGAGCGATTTCACGACCCACCTGAGATTATTGAGTTCTTATGATTCGAAATCACATTCTAAATATATGATGGAAAAATATATGGACGATATCAATATACATAAAATATCTCAAGGTGGGCCATACACGGTTAGAGTAACACCCATGAAGGAGTTATCTAAATAGTGAAATGGTACTATAAGGTCACCTCTTGGGAACTTCCCATGTGAGGTTAATCTGTGTGCGCCCCACCATGATGTATGTAGAACATCAACACCATGCATTTGATGTGTCCCATTTAAGTCCAAAAATCAGTCGTATACAAAACTCAGGTGAGCCATAGCATCTAAAACTATGTGAAGACATCCCTAAAACATATAAAAGCATTCAATTGGTGGGGCCCACATGAGTTTTGGATGTGTGTGAAACTTGGGCTGACTCCTCATCCAAGTGGGACACACGTATATAATGAATGGGCTGGATCTATGAACCACATCTAGGTGGGCCCAATAAATGATTATGAATGTTTTAATGGGAGGGTAACCCTCTCAACTATAGTATGTGGTGTGGCCCACCCAAGTCATGGATTGACTTTATTTTTAAGCTCGTGGCCCAAAGTCACGGTTTATGATATCCACATCGTCAATCCATTTTTCCAGATCATTTTAGGGCCCGTTTGGACAAGTAGATTGGAAGGGATTGGAAGTTAAATCCCTATAGATTGGCCGGGCGTGCCAAACAAACTAGGTGATCTGATCCTGGGATATATAGCAATCCCATGGATCTTAAGACAATCTACTGACAACACCATCATTACCTTTAAATCCCATCCAATCCACCCTAATCCGGTCAAATTTGCCTGGGACATGTTTGGTTCGAGGGATTGGAAGGGATGGGAAGGTTTAATCCTGGGATTGGCCGAGTGTGCCAAACAGACTTGATATAGCAATCCGAGGGAATATAGCAATTCCATGGATCTTAAGACAATCCATTTACAACACCATCATTACCTTGAAATCCATGCCATCCACCCTAAAACCATTCAATCCCTTCCAATCCACCCATCCAAACAAGCCCTTAGTGTTTGAGTCCACAATTAAAGTATATCTAAAGCTCAAGTGGACCATACCACAGAAACAATGGGAATAATGATTTCCACCGTTGAAATCTTCCTAAGGCCTACAGTGATTTTGATTTGTCATCCAACCTGTTCAATAGATCACAAATACATGGATGAAAGGAAAACTAAAATATCAACTTGATCCAAAACTTTAGTGGCCTCCTGAAAATTTTCAATGGTAGACGTTCAATTTATACTGTTTCCTATGATGTGGTCCACTTTAGATTTTTATAGGCTTCAATTTTGACCTTACGTAATAAAATTATATGTTAAAATGGATGGATGGAGTGGATAAATTGAATAAATCATAGTGGGCCCCCCAGGATGCTTACGGTATAAGGGCCTTATAGGGCCTAAAAATATGTCTTATCTAAGCCGTCTATATATTTTAAAATATTATTATAGGGCATGAAACCAAAAATCATCTAGATCAAAGGCTAAAGTGGACCATACGGTAGGAAACATGGAGATTAAATCACATGTATTTGCTATGGTGGGGAACAGATTGGCTACTCCCCTTGACACCAGCCAATGGCTGGTGGTCGGTGCTCTATGGGGCCCACCATGATGTATGTGTATCATCCATGCCGTCCATCTATTTTTATATATATCATTTTATGAGATGATAAAAAAGGTGGAGTTATATCTCAATCTCAAGTGGACCACATTACGGAAACGTTTAATGAATTTTGACCATTAAAAATGTTTTGGGGGCCATAAATTTTTTGATCTTTATTTTTTTCCCTTCATCGGGTCTTTATGACCAAATAAACAATTGGATGTCAAATAAATAGTACTGGGCCTTAGGAGGATTTTAATTGTAAATATCCATTCATTAATTTTGTCCGGTGTGGCCCACCTAGGATTTATATCCCTATCATTTTTGCATCAAGCACTAAAATGATCTTAAAAATGGATGAAGAATGGATGAAACATTTACATCATGGTGGGGCCCACAAAGCACGACCACCAGCCACGCCCAAATTGGGCGCGCCTCAAAACAGAGCCGCGCGCCCAATTGCCCTCCCCTCCCCATTTCAACATTCCGCCCCCAACCTCTCTCTCTCTCTCTGTCTCTCTCTCTCTCTCCTCTCTCCTCTCCTCCCCTCCCCTCTCTCCTCCTCGCCCTTGATGAAAAAAGGGTTCAATTCTCCCAAACAGTCCCCCCGCCCCTCTCTCTCTCTCTCTCTCTCTCTCTCTCTCTCTCTCTCTCTCCTATTCTCTTCATCGCATACAGTATAGTAATCTCAGCAGCCCCTGCCCTTCATCTCTTCCCCGGCCAGGTACTCATTTCTCTATTTAGGTTTTTAATTTTCAGATTTGTAAATCCGCAGTGGGGGTTCGTTGGCCATGTCTGGTAAACAATGGGACCAATGATCTAGATGGCCTGGGTTGCTATAGATGTATACCATGTATACAATGGATGCAGACATAGAATAGTCTTGCCATTCATCATTTGTTGTGAATGTTTAAGGTGTGCACAACATGTGTTTGATGAAATGTCTCTGCGGGAGAAGGTGGATTGCATACTTTGCAACTCAAGCATGCGAGTAAACTCTATGGGGCCATTGCGATGTGTGTGTCTTATCCGTGCAGGCCATCTATTTTTCAACTCATTTTATGGCATGAGCCTAAATGGAAGCATATCCAGTGCTCAAGTGGGCCCACCACAGGAAACAGTGGGAATCGAAGACCCACTGTTGAAAACTTCTTAGGTTTTGAATCAAGCTGATATTTGTGTCTTCCCTATATGTGTCAGCTTATGAACAAGTTGGGTGATAAATAAACATCGCTGTGGGCCCTACGAAAGTCTCAACGGTGGATGTCATAATCCCCACTCTTTCCTGTGTGTGGTCCAGCTGAGCTTTGGATAAAATGAGGATTGCTGGTTTCTGCTGGTCTGTACAAAATAAATTCTTTTTGTTGAGCTTGCCAATGTAGAATGTGAATTAGGTATATGCCCTGGGTTGAACTGGTTTGGAGTGAACTGCCAGCAAAAGTGGGTTTGGGTTTAGCTGTGGTTTTAACCAAGGTTCTAAATATCATCTGAAACTGAGCTGACTCGGCCTAGTTGTTTCAGTTTCAGTGGGCAACAAAATGTGTCACCAGACCAAGATAGGATGAAACCAGATGGAAACGAAATGAGCTAGGGCGAGTTGTGCCCACTTCATTCTCCAGGCGAGTCTGCACTCTGAAACTGCCAGGAAAACCATGGTTTTGAAACATCTATTTATTATCTCAATTCAAAGTGTTGGTTGGAGCGGAAAAGTCTCCTTCTACTGTGTTAAGAAATGTTTCAAATATGTGGTGCTTCATTATCAAATCATGGTATTTGAAGCCAAATGCATTGTCATCATGTTTTCTTCTACATGTATTTGTGTGAGCATGTGATTTGGGCGATTTGTACTTTCAGTTATGGAGCCAATGGTTCAGCAAACCTAACTGTTGTTATCATGGGCCCGACATGGATCACTGACTCATGAAAATCTCCCAGATTGGAAGGTTTTCGCCGGATCATTGAGTGTGAACGAAGAGGTGTGAACGAAGAGGTTATTGATGTTTTCATTGAGCCTATCATATTGTCATGAGCTAAGCGTCAGATGTTTGAACATTTTCGGTTGAATGAGCCTATCATATTGTTAAGAACCTCTGGGGTATCATTGTGCAAGGGTGTTGAAAGGGAGAAGAAAGGAAAGGGAGAAAAAGAGGAAAGATGGAAGGAAGCTTAGTTGCACAAACGGTCTAACCAGGTGATGCTCCCACTTCTAATCATGCTTTATGCTTGTGCTCCTGCTTCTTATCTGTTTATGCTTGCTAACATTTTTAAAACTCAAATTTGTTAATACTTTGCTACGTGATTAATGCAGTTACTAAAATAAAATTTTGGGGGGCGGGGGGTTTCCTAAAGTGAAACTTGGCATTCCTCTTGCTTTAGACAACCCTTATTCTCATGTGTTGAAGTTGGAAACTGCCGTGGCAACAATGCCCAGGTTCTCATGTCACACCATCCAGCAATGGCTGATATGTGTGAAACCGAAGATAAACCTTGTCATCAACTTGGATTTCATGTTCAGTGTGCTTTTTGTTGTCTTCTGGCCTCCCACATACCTAGGAGTTAGGACCACCGGAGATTTTCTTTGTGAAGGGATTCAACCTGATAATGGACTTGCCACTCTTAGCCTACTAATGTACTGGAGTCATTCTGGTGGTGTCAGTTAACGTGTAGGTTGTCTTTGTTAATGTACTACCTTGCATGCCATTTGCTTGTTGGGCTCATGATTGATGGTGTTGTACCCATAGTTCAAAAAACACCATATGAAAAAAAGAAGTTAATGGCAGGTGTTTACATTCAGCTGGGTTTCAATTGTTAAAAAGATTATAAAAAATTTAGTCAAAGAAATGGAAACACCAAAAAAATCAGAGAATGGGAAGTTCAGGTTTATTATGATTTCAACGCCAAAAAATGGAATGAAAAAGAAAACGGTTATATATCCACTTGTGTTGACATACTAAGCTTCAACTAAAATGGATAAATTTCGACATGCCTAAGGAACAATGTACATAGGTAATCAAATGGTGTGTTAATATTATTCTTTGCCTCTCTCAAATCCTTTGTTTTCAAGTAATCCTTATATAAACAATTTGTCTCCATAAAAATTTCACCTTCTACTAAATTCCATCAATGGATGGTGAATACCAATCTTTGTTCTTTTGTATCTCCCTCGAAAGTTTTTTTTTTTAATAACAATTATTCTCTTTTAAGGTTTCTCATCTACCCGATTCGTGCTCCAATGTTTCCATCGATAGCATTAGCTGCCCATTTTGATCAATAGTCGAATCCGACATTCTTGAATTGCTTGCTTCATGCTGGGAATATTCTATGAACATTGAGAAGTGATGTTCCATATCATGGACCGGATTCCCTTCATTCAGCAACCAATCTAACTTTTCTTTGTTGATGGACATGAGTTGCCATTGTTGCAAGCTATTCCATTGTGACTTGCTCATGTTCTCCACAGCTTCCTGTAATAGCCTCATCTCCATCTCTAATTTCTGAAGCGCATCTCATCAACCATGGCTCTGATACCAATTTGTTATGGCCCTCTCAGAAACCCATAACATAAGGGTGTTAAAATGGAGAAAAGGGGGGAAAATGAATAAATAAAGGAAAGAAGAAATCGATATCTTGGGTGGGTGATCATCCACCTTAAACGAACTTAATATTTTTTCTTCATTGCCATCTCTCTAGCCATTATAGCTCCTTAAGGGCCTGTTTGGATCCGTAGAATGAAAAAAGAGGAAACAATGTTTTCCTAGAAATGATATTTCCAAGAAATGGGGTGGAAGCAAATGATATTTTTGCCATTTGTTTTCACAGAAAAGTTTCTTGCAAATTGGTTTTAATTTCCGTTTCTCTTGTTTGGCTAACATATTTTCATGGAATTAATTTACTTGGTATATATTGGCCTAAATAACAATTTTGATTCTAGGCCTTTTGGATAATCTTACATTATTATTTGGCTTAACTTGATATGTGGCCCATCTCAAGTGTGCCGCTTGGCATGCGGGTTGTAGATATGCCAACTTCGTGTGCTTTTTTAAAAGAGATACATGGCATTTCTTATGGAGAATTTTTAACCTCTCTATCCATTTTAGGGCCTATTTGTTAGTCAACCTTTTAAGCTATAATTTTTGTTTCTTCATGTGCCATACACATGATGGCCAACTGGCCTAATTTTTGGCCGAGTGGACATGGTGGGCCTGTCAATTGATCAACCCATGATTTAGATAACCTGTTCATGTAATCATATGGTATAACCTGTTCACATGGATGTAACTTGCTTGTATATAATCACACACTTTACCCATTGAAATTCTAAACCAGCGGGTCCCACATGACTTTCAGATAACCTGTATAGATAAATCATCTTTTCTCAAATGATGTGGCCCAGCTAATTGGATAGTGGATATAGCATGATCACGTAATGATACATATTGCCTATTTTGGTTCTAAACATGTTGTGCCTGTTTTAAGATAAGTTTTAAGATAAGTTATGTATGTATGATGTCTTTTCTCACCTATTCGTGAATCACATTGGCCTCCCTATTTGGATTTAAGCTATTAGATTGCATAGCATTAAAAAAGAAAGAGAACTTATCACCTACAGGCACATGTACCATTAATAGCGATACATTACGTTTTTAGCCACCACCACCACAACAACGTACCCCACTCTTTCCTGTGTGTGGTCCAGCTGAGCTTTGGATAAAATGAGGATTGCTAGTTTCTGTTGGTCTGTACAAAATAAATTCTTTTTATTGAGCTTGCCAATGTAGAATGTGAATTAGGTATATTCCTTCCGCTAGTTATGATCAGGGTGAACTGATTCAAGAAAATACTTGTTAGATGGTACAAAATAAATTCTTTTGAACCACCAGGGAAACCAAAATGCCAATGAATTTAACATGTTATATAGATCAAAACACAATTTTTCTTCATATTTTCATTTTTAGTGCTGATTGTTTATTGGTTTTCTTTTCTATCATGTAGAACAAATGTAATATTAGTAATATCATCCATGGTAAATTCATTTTTTTTATTCCTTATATTGTTTCCCAGTTATATTTGTGTTGGTTTCAGAGTACAGGTAGCAATAGAAAGTGTTGGTCGATTGTGGCTTACAGACAAAGGGATGAGTAACCAACAATACGAATATGGGAGGCCTTCCCCAGGTATCCAAATGCTTTTAGATATAATTATGTTATTTTTAAATGTATTAGATCGAAATGTGCGTCGGGGCTATCCGGATGTTGAGCGGGGGTCCCGAAGGTGGGAACCGTTGTTATGACCATGGTGAAGCTGTCCATTTCCTATGGCCAGCATTGGCCATTTGGACAGCCATGTTTATGTATTAACTCGAAATTGATGGAGCGGACTAGTTGCATCGGAGCTATCCGGATGTTGAGCGGGGTCCCCGGAAGGTGGGAACCGCTATTATGACCATGATGAAACCTTAACCTAAACCTACATTGGCCTGGCCATTTGGACATGCCATGTTTACGTATTTGTGCGAAATTAATGGTGTAGACCCGGATGTGCGTCGGAGCTTGTCGGAAGAGCGGGGTGCCCTGGACAGAGGGAACCGCTCTTATGACCCTGATGAAGCTGTCCATTTTTTATGGACAGCATTGGAGGGGCCTGCCATTTGCGCCGAATGGCTGTGTTTATATCTGGATTTGCAGGGACCATACCCTTAACCTAAACCAAAACCTATGACCTAAAACCTTAACCTAAACCTCAACCTTAACCTAAAACTTAAAACCTAAACCTAAACCTAAAACCTAAATGTATTCTTAAATCCCTAAACCTAAACCTACACTTAATCCTAATCTTAACTCCCTAACCTAAACCTATACCTAAACTTGAAAACCCAAACATAAAACCAATCTCGAACCCAAACCTAAACCTTAACCTTAACCTATTCTCAATTCCCTAAACCTATATCTTACAACCTAAACCTAAACCTATATCTTAAACCTAAACCTAAACCTAAACCTAAACCTAAACCTTAACCTAAACCTATAACCTTAACCTAAAACCTAAACCTATAACCTAAACCTAAATCAAAACATATAACCAAAACCAAAACCAAAACCTATATCCTAAACCCGAACGCATTCTCAAATCCTATAACCCATAATCTAAACCTAAACCTATAACCTAAACCAAAACCTATAACCTAAACCAAAGCCAAAACCTATAGCCTAAACCCGAACCCATTCTCAAATCCAAAAACCTATAACCTAAACCGTTAACCTATAACCTAAATCAAAACCTATAACCTAAACCAAACCTAAACCTAAAACCAAAACCTAAAACCTAAACCTATAATCTATAACCTAAATCAAAACATATAATCAAAACCAAATCCCAAAATCCAAACCTAAACCTAAACCTAAACCTAAAACCTAAACCTAAACCTATAACCTAAACTCAAATCCCTAAACCTAAACCTAAACCTAATCCTATAACCTAAACTCAAATCCCTAAACCTTAACTTATAACCTAACCAAAACCTATACTTATAACCTAAAACTATTCTTAAATCCCAAAACCTATAACCTAAACCTAACCTTTCCCTAAACCTATAACCTAAACTCAATTCCCTATAACCTTAACCTAAACCTAAAACTAAAACAAACTTATACTTATAACCTAAAACTATTCCCAAATCCCAAAACCTATAACCTAAACCTAAGCTTTCCCTAAACCTATAAGCTAAACTCAATTCCCTAAAGCTAAACCTACACCTAATCTTAATCTCAACTCCCTAACCTAAACCTAAACATAAACTTGAAAACTTAAACTTAAACCCAATCCCGAACCTGAACCCGATTTCCTAAACCTAAACCATAACCCATTCTCAAATCCAAAAACCTATAACCTAAACCTAAACCAAAACCAAAACTTATAACCTAAACCCGAACCCATTCTCAAATCCCAAAACCTATAACCTAAACCAAAACCAAAACCTATAACCTAAATCTGAAACCATTTTTAAATCCCAAAACCTATAACCTAAACATAAACCTTAACCTAAACCTAAAACCTATAACCTAAACCCGAACCCATTCTCAAATCCCAAAACCTATAACCTAAACCTAAACCTTAACCTAAACCTAAACCAAAACCAAAACTTATAACCTAAACCCGAACCCATTCTCAAATCCCAAAACCTATAACCTAAACCAAAACCAAAACCTATAACCTAAATCCGAAACTATTTTCAAATCCCAAAACCTATAACCTAAACATAAACCTTAACCTAAACCTATAACCTATAACCTAAACCCGAACCCATTCTCAAATCCCAAAACCTATAACCTAAACCTAAACCTTAACCTAAACCTATAACCTATAACATAAATCAAAACCTAAACCTAAACCTAAAACCTAAACCTATAACCTATAACCTAAATCAAAACCTATTACCTTTCCCTAAACCTTAACCTAAACCTATAACCTATAACCTAAATCAAAACCAAAACCAAACATAAACCTAAACCTAAACCTATAACCTATAACCTAAACCTAAACCTAAAACCTAATGTATTCTCAAATCCCTAAACCTAAACCTACACCTAATCCTAATCTCAACTTCCTAACCTAAACTTAAACCTAAACTTGAAAACCCAAACCTAAACCCAATCCTGAACCCGAACCCGATTTCCTAAACCTAAACCTTAACCTATAACCTAACCTAAACCTATACTCATAACCTAAACCTATTCTCAAATCCCAAAACCTATAACTATAACCTAAACCTTAACCAAAAACCTATAACCTAAACCCAAACCTATAACCTTAACCTTAACATATAACTTTAACCAAAACCTATAACCTAAACCTATTCTCAAATCCCGAACCCGATTTCCTAAACCTAAACCTTAACCTATTCTCAATTCGCTAAACCTATAGCTTATAACCTAAACCGAAACCTAAACCTATACCTTAACCTAAACCTATAACCTATAACCTAAACATAAACCTAAAACCTAAATGTATTCTCAAATCCCTAAACCTAAACCTACACCTAATCCTAATCTCAACTCCCTAACCTAAACTTAAACCTAAACTTGAAAACCCAAACCTAAACCTGATCCTAAACCCGAACCCGATTTCCTAAACCTAAACCTCAACCTATTCTCAATTCCCTAAACCTTAACCTATAACCTAACCTAAACCTAAACCTAAACCTATAACCTAAGTGTATTCTCAAATCCTTAAACCTAAACCTACACCTAATCCTAATCTCAACTCCTTAACCTAAACCTGATCCCGAACCCGATCCCGATTTCCTAAACCTAAACATTAACCTATTCTCAATTCCTTAAACCTATATCTTATAACCTAAACCTAAACCTAAACCTATAACCTATAACCTTAACCTAAACCTAAACTTAAACCTGTAACCTATAACCTAAACCTAAACCTAAAACCTAAATGTATTCTCAAATCCCTAAACCTAAACCTACACCTAATCCTAATCTCAACTCCCTAACCTAAACTTAAACCTAAACTTGAAAACCCAAACCTAAACCCGATCCCGAACCCGAACCCGATTTTCTAAACCTAAATCTATAGCTTATAACCTAAACCGAAACCTAAACCTATACCTAAACCTATAACCTTTAACCTAAACATAAACCTAAAACCTAAATGTATTCTCAAATCCCTAAACCTAATCCTAATCTCAACTCCCTAACCTAAACCTAAACCTAAACTTGAAAACCCAAACCTAAACCTGATCCTGAACCTGAACCCGATTTCCTAAACCTAAACCTCAACCTATTCTCAATTCCCTAAACCTTAACCTATAACCTATCCTAAACCTAAATCTATAACCTAAACCTAAACCTATAACCTAAGTGTATTCTCAAATCCTTGAACCTAAACCTACACCTAATCCTAATCTCAACTCCTTAACCTAAACCTAAACCCGATCCCGAATTCCTAAATCTAAACATTAACCTATTCTTAATTCCCTAAACCTATATCTTATAACCTAAACCTAAACCTAAACCTAAACCTATAACCTATAACCTAAACCTAAACCTAAACCTAAAACCTAAATGTATTCTCAAATCCCTAAACCTAAACGTACACCTAATCCTAATCTCAACTCCTTAACCTATAACCTAAGCCTAAACTTGAACGGGATACCTATTTCCTCAACGTAATCATTAACCTTTCTCAATTCCCTAAAACTATATCTTATATCATAAAAATATTCATAAACCATAACCTAAACCTAAACCTAAACCATAACCTAAACCTAAACCTAAACCTATAACCTATAACCTTAACCTAAACCTAAACTTAAACCTATAACCTATAACCTAAACCTAAACCTAAAACCTAAATGTATTCTCAAATCCCTAAACCTAAACCTACACCTAATCCTAATCTCAACTCCCTAACCTAAACCTAAACCTAAACTTGAAAACCCAAACCTAAACCCGATCCCGAACCTTAACCCGATTTCCTAAACCTAAACCTTAACCTATTCTCAATTCCCTAAACCTATAGCTTATAACCTAAACCTAAACCTAAACCTAAACTTGAAAACCCAAACTTAAACCCGATCTTGAACCTAAACCCGACTTTCTAAACCTAAACATTAATGTATTCTCAAATCCCTAAACCTAAACTACACCTAATCCTAATCTCAACTCCCTAACCTAAACCTAAACTTAAACTTGAAAATCCAAACATAAACCCGATCCCAAACCCGAACCCGATTTCCTAAACCTAAACCTTAACCTATTCTCAATTCCCTAAACTTATTGCTTATAACCTAAACCGAAACCTAAACCTATACCTTAACCTAAACCTAAACTTATAACCTATAACCTATAACCTAAACCTAAACCTAAAACCTAAATGTATTCTCAAATCCCTAAACCTAAACTTAACTTATTCTCAATTCCCTAATCTCAACTCCCTAACCTAAACCTAAACCTAAACTTGAAAACTCAAACCTAAATTCGATCCCGAACCCGAACCCGATTTTCTAAACCTAAACCTTAACCTATTCTCAATTCCCTAAACCTATAGCTTATAACCTAAAATTAAACCTAAACCTATAACCTATAGCATAAACCTAAACATAAACCTAAACCTACACCTGTAACCTATAACCTAAACCTAAACCTAAAACCTAAATGTATTCTCAAATCCTTAAACCTAAATCTAAACCTTAACCTAAACCTTAACCTAAACCTATAACCTATAGCTTTAACCTAAACCTGTAACCTATAACCTAAATATAAACCTAAAACCTAAATGTATTCTCAAATCCCTAAACCTAAACCTACACCTAATCCTAATCTCAACTCCCGAACCTAAACCTAAACCTAAACTTCAAAACCAAAACCTAAACCCGATCCCGAACCCGAACCCGATTTCCTAAATCTAAACCTTAACTTATTCTCAATTCCCTAAACCTATAGCTTATAACCTAAACTTAAACCTTAACCTAAACCTTAACCTAAACCTATAACCTATAGCATAAACCTAAACCTAAACCTAAACCTGTAACCTATAACCTAAACCTAAACCTAAAACCTAAATGTATTCTCAAATCCTTAAACCTAAACCTAAACCTTAACCTAAACCTATAACCTATAGCCTTAACCTAAACATGTAACCTATAACCTAAACCTAAACCTAAAACCTAAATATATTCTCAAATCCCTAAATCTAAACCTATACCTAATCCTAATCTCAACTCCCTAACCTAAACCTAAACCTAAACTTGAAAATCCAAACCTAAACCCGATCCTGAACCCAAACCCGATTTCGTAAACCTAAACCTTAACCTATTCTCAATTCCCTAAACCTATTACTTATAACCTAAACCGAAACCTAAACCTATACCTAAACCTATAACCTATAATCTAAACATAAACCTAAAACCTAAATGTATTCTCAAATCCCTAAACCTAAACCTACACCTAATCCCAATCTAAACTCCCTAACCTAAACCTACACCTAAACTTGATAACCCAAACCTAAACCCGATCTCGAACTCGAACCCGATTTCCTAAACCTAAACCTTAACCTATTCTCAATTCCTTAAACCTATTGCTTATAACCTAAACCGAAACCTAAACCTATACCTAAACCTAAACCTAAACCTATAACCTATAATCTAAATATAAACCTAAAACCTAAATGTATTCTTAGATCCCTAAACCTAAACCTACACCTAATCCTAATCTCAACTCCCTAACCTAAACCTAAACCTAAACTTGAAAACTCAAACCTAAACCCGATCCCGAACCCAAACCTGATTTCCTAAACCTAAACCTTAATGTATTACCAAATCCCTAAACCTAAACCTACACCTAATCCTAATCTCAACTCCCTATCCCAAACCTAAACCTAAACTTGAAAACCCAAACCTAAACCCGAATCCGATTTCCTAAACCTAAACCTTAACCTATTCTCAATTCCCTAAACTTATTGCTTATAACCTAAACCGAAACCTAAACCTATACCTTAACCTAAACCTAAACTTATAACCTATAACCTATAACCTAAACCTAAACCTAAAACCTAAATGTATTCTCAAATCTCTAAACTTAAACCTACACCTAATCCTAATCTTAACTCCCTAACCTAAACCTAAACCTAAACTTGAAAACCTAAACCTAAACCCGATCCCGAACCCGAACCCGATTTCCTAAACCTAAACCTTAACCTATTCTCAATTCCCTAAACCTAAATCTTATAACCTAAGCCTAAACCTAAACCTAAACCTATAACCTTAACCTAAACCAAAACCTAAACCTGTAACCTATGACCTAAACCTAAACCCAAAACCTAAATGTATTCTCAAATCCTTAAACCTAATACTAAAACTTAACCTAAAACTATAACCTATTGCCTTAACCTAAAGCCTTAACCTAAAACTGTAACCTATAACCTAAATATAAACCTAAAACCTAAATGTATTCTCAAATCCCTAAACCTAAACCTACACCTAATCCTAATCTCAACTCCCTAACCTAAACCTAAACCTAAACTTCAAAACCAAAACCTAAACCCGATCCCGAACCCGAACCCGATTTCCTAAACCTAAACCTTAACCTATTCTCAATTCCCTAAACCTATAGCTTATAACCTAAACCTAAACCTTAACCTAAACCTTAACCTAAACCTATAACCTATAGCATAAACCTAAACCTAAACCTAAACCTGTAACCTATAACCTAAACCTGTAACCTATAACCTAAACCTAAACCTAAAACCTAAATGTAATCTCAAATCCTTGAACCTAAACCTAAACCTTAACCTAAACCTATAACCTATAGCCTTAACCTAAACATATAACCTATAACCTAAACCTAAACCTAAAACCTAAATGTATTCTCAAATCCCTAAACCTAAACCTATACCTAATCCTAATCTCAAGTCCCTAACCTAAATTTAAACCCGATCCCGAACCCGAACCCGATTTCCTAAACCTAAACCTTAACCTATTCTCAATTCCCTAAACCTATTGCTTATAACCTAAACCGAAACCTAAACCTATACCTAAACCTAAACCTATAACCTATAACCTAAACATAAACCTAAAACCTAAATGTATTCTCAAATCCCTAAACCTAAACCTACACCTAATCCTAATCTAAACTCCCTAACCTAAACCTAAACCTAAACTTGATAACCCAAACCTAAACCCGATCCCGAACCCGAACCCGATTTCCTAAACCTAAACTTTAACCTATTCTCAATTCCCTAAACCTTTATCTTGTAACCTAAACCTAAGCCTAAAGCTATACCTAAACCTGTAACCTATAACTTAAACCTAAACCTAAAACCTATTGCTTATAAGCTAAACCTAAACCTAAACCTAAACCTTAACCTAAACCTAAATGTATTCTTAAATCCCTAAACCTAAACCTACACCTAATCCTAATCTCAAATCCCTAATCCAAACCTAAACTCGATCCCAATTTCCTAAACCTAAGCCTTAACCTATAACCTAACATAAACCTCAACCTATAACCTAAACCTATAACCTAAACCTAAGCCTAAAACCTAAACCTAAACCTAAAATCGAAATGTATTTTCAAATCCTTGAATCTAAACCTACACCTAATCCTAATCTCAACTCCCTGACCTAAACTTAAACCTAAACTTGATAACCCAAACCTAAACCCGATCCCGAACTCGGACCCGATTTCCTAAACTTAAACCTTAACCTTAACCTATTCTCAATTCCCTAAAGCTATAACCTATATATTATAACCTATAACTAAAACCTAAACCTTAACCTAAACTTATAACCTAAGCCTAAACCTTAACCTAAACCTAAACCTAAACCAAAACCTATAACCTAAACCGTAACCTATAACCTGTAACCTAAACTTATAACCTATAACCTAAAACCTAATCCTAAACCTAAACCTAAACCTAAAACCTAACACCTAAAACCTAAAACCTAAACTTAAACCTATTTTAATGATCAATTTTATTTTTAAAAAGTGCTCACTTTTTTGGAAGAAGTTTATGCAATTCTTCATGATTCTGAATTATAATGTTTTGTTGGTTTAAATTATTTTTTTTCAGGTGAAAGACAAAAAGAAAATTGTTGCTGATTTTTTTCCTTTTTTATTTATAATGTTAAACTTATATGTATTTATGTGTGGATGAATGTAATGTGGATAAGATTGCTTGTGTTTGGATGGATGCAGTTTATGTTTGGATGAATGTAGTTTATGTTGGATTTACGTAGTTTGGGTTTAGATGGATGTAGTTTATGTTGGATGAATGTAGTTTATGTTGGATTTATGTAGTTTAGGTTTAATGGATGTGAATGTGAATATGATGAAATACATTATATAACAGGTGTATATCAGGAAGAATATGATGATGTAACCGGTGTATATTGACCCTCTTATATGGGACGGTCCATGCAGTCCTTTTTAAGGGCGATCCATGGCCATCCTTTGAAGGCTTATAAGAGACGGTCTAGTCCTTTTTAAGGGCGGTCCATGACCGTCCTTTTAAAGGATGATCCGTGGCCGTCCTTTGAAGGCTCATTAGAGACGGTCTATATGAGTCCTTTTAAGGACGGTCCATGGCCGTCCTTTGAAACCCATAAGAGACGGACCATGGCAGTCCTTTTTAAGGACGGTCGATAGCCGTCCTTTTAAAGGACGATACATGGCCGTCCTTTGAAGGCTTATCGGAGACAGTCTACGACAGTCTTTTTTAAGGGCGGTCCATAACCGTCATTTTAAAGGACGATCGATGGCCGTCCTTTAAAAGCTCATAAGAGACTGTCCGAGCCGTCTTTTTTAAGGACGGTTTATGGCCGTCCTTTTTAAGGCGGTCCATGACCGTCCTTTTTTCGTCGATAAAAATGACGGTTTTCGACCGTCCTTTAAGTAATACGACACGTCAAAATTTGACGGCCCTTGCGACGGTCCATGACCGTCCTTTTTGGTCATTTGAGGCGCATCCACTAATTGTACCTTTAACCATTTTTGGACAATCTAATCGATCCAAATTGAAGAGTAAATAACTTCACCCGGTATTTCAACTAACACTTTTGAACGGTTTCCAAGGCAAGAATTTTCAAAATTTTCCAAACGGGTGAAAGGGTCATAATTACCTATTCACCCGGTATTTACACTTGCAATGAGAAATCAAATAGGCCCTTAGGTGAGTTACTCATTACCCTTAATAGAGTAAACTCTGTGGGGTCCACCATTTTTTATTTAATCCACTCCATTAATTTATGTTAACAGATAATTCCAGGTATAAAGAAGAAATAGAAAGCATATCAAAAGCCCAAGTGGACCACACCACAGGAAATAGTGTGATTGAACATCTACCATTGAAAAATTCTTAAAGGCCATTGAATTTTTAGATCAAGCTGATGTGTTTGTGTTTTCTCTTCATTCATATCTTTTTGATATGATGAACATGTTGGATGTCAAATAAAATTACTATGGACCCATGGAAGGTATTAATAGTTAAAATCATTATTCCACACTGTTTCAAGTGGCATGGTCTACTTGACTTTCGGATTTACTAAAAATTCGGGATCAACCCATGCCGTACATCCATTTTTCAAGATCATTTTAGAGAATTTTCCAAAAAATGAATCATATCTAAAGATAAAATGGACCACACCACAAATAAGGGGAACAGATTGGCTACTCCCCCTGGCACCATCCAATGATTGGTGGTTGGTGCTTTGTGGGCCCCACCATGATGTATGTGTTTAATCCATACTATCCATCTATTTTTAAAGATCATCTTATGGCATGAAAAAATGAGGCATATCCCAATATGAAATGGACCACATTACAGGAAATAGTGTTGAATGAGCGTCAACCATTTAAAACATTTTGGGGGCCATAAAAGTTTTGGATCGAGATGATTTTTGTTTTTCCCCTTCATCTAGGCCTGTATGACCTAATAAACAAATTGGATGTCAAATAAACAATAGTTGGCCTTACGACGATTTTAATGATGGATAACCAATCACTATTGTTTTCATGTGGTGTGGTCCACCTGAGATTTATATACCTCTAATTCCACCATGATGTATGTTTTATATCCACACTTTCCATCCACTTAGAGAGGTCATTTTAGGGCAATATGCAAAGAACGATTTAAATCCAAAGCTCCAGCAGACCCCAACACACAAAACAATGGGACAGTGACACCCACCATTAAAAACTTTTAAAGGCCACAATAGTTTTACATGAAGATGATATTTGTGTTTTCCCTTGTTTCATGTATTTTTTAACTTTTGAACATGTTGGATTTCAAATAAACATTATGATGGGCCTTAAGATAGGTTCAACGGTGGGAATCACTCTCCCCTCTGTTTTCTTTGGTGGGGTCCACTACATATTTATATCTGCCTCATTCTCCGGCTCATGACTTAATATGATATCTCAAAATGGATGGACGGTGTGGATATAACAAATACATCATAGTGGGGCCCACATAAAATAGATGGACTGAGGGGCATTCTCGTCCGTCCGTACGTAAAAATCCCCTATGGAGATATCCCAGCCAGCGAGAAACCCATTCGCAGCTTCTCTCTCTAGCACCTTCTCTATCTTGCTCTCTCTCTTCCTCTCTCTGATCTCTCCACCCACCTCGAGCTCTCTCTCTCGCATCCTCTCCCTCCTCTGTCTCTCTGTATCTCTCTTCCTCTCTCTCTCTGAACTATCTCGAGCGGACTGCTACCGAATGCCCTACCAACGCCGTGAGGGGTATGGATTTGGGGACCATGAGGTATCTCTCTCTCTCTCTCTCTCTCTCTCTCTCTCTCTCTCTCTCTCTCTCTCTCTCTCTCTCTCTCTCTCTCTCTTAATCTTTCTCAATCTCAATACCGATTTAGGGATTTGGGGATTTGGGGATTTAGGTTACTTATTTTTCCTTTTTGAAAGTAACCTATCATGCTTGGTAGTTCGGTTTGGTACTGTAGTATACGTTTATCCATACAGACATGCGGTCTCTGTTTGTTACTATAGTATCATGCTTGGCAGCTCTGTTAGGTGTTGTTTGGTCTCCTACAACATGGACTTAATGTTGGTATATGATTGTTAAATCCAAACCCTAAACCTACTTAAGTTTAAAAATTGCACTGGAAGTCCTCATCTGTATAGAAATTAAATGTCAGAACCATTGTGGTCCCCATAATGTCTTGTAAATTTTGTTGAAAAAAAAAAAGCGTGAAACTTGGTTAGCACGAAACTAAAGAGTGAAAATCTTTAAGATAGTGTCATATAAAAGGCACTTGTTTGCAAAATCTTGTAAAAGTTTCCAAAATGTAGAAAGGTTATTCATCTAAGCTATTCTTGGAATACACTGGGACTAAAGCAGGTCAAAACCTAACACTGATTCCCTTTTTATTATCACTACTCAATATAGTGATAAACTCGATTAAAAGCATCAATGTGCATTTCATGTATATGATGGTAGGTTGATTTACCTTGTTTTTTATATGCAGAAACTTCCCTGTTGGGAGGCGGTTTATGTTGCACCAGTTTGCACTTTTGTAAAGCTTCTGCTTTCTGTTTGATTATTATTCTCAAGTATCTCATGAGTGGATTTGATTCATTAAATTAGGTACCATCTCTCATGCATGAGGCCATCACTGGCTAATGCAGGCATGGCAAAAGAATATAAATGCCCTTTCTGCCTTTGTATTGAGACTGGAGCTATTTCTAAGAATGGCAGGCATCCTTTGGTATGTTCTAGTCATAAATTAGTTTATTTGAAGAAGTTGGCATCTTTGTAACTAACTAAATTTGGCATCATTTCTTACAGATATCTAGGGAAACACGCCCTGAACTAAAGATGTTCAATGAACTTCTGTGTGATGCCAGGGATTTTTATGCAGGGTAAGAAACAATGCATTCTGTACATATTTGGATATAAAGCATACACAATTTTATTTATTTATTAATTTATTTTTTTTCTGAAGCCCATATAATATCCTTCTGTCATTATTGAGCCAAAAAAAAAAAGATGTTTCCCCATTATTATCACATGAACAATTCCTTAACTATTAGCTTGTTGTCATATTTTTTTCTTTTTGTTGGGCTATGTCATGCTGTCCTATAATATTCATCACGCAACTATGCTACTAATAAATAATCATGGTATAGATCTTTACAAATCTTACAAATATCTATCTTTGATCCTATGTAGTTTATTTAATCGAGCCCCCTATAGGGAATAATAGCATGGGCAGGTGGTTCTTATATTGGACTTATTTATTTTTCTTTTGTTACTTGAAATCTAGTATCATTTTAATTCACTTGGTGATCATTGAGTTTACATTTTTTTTTTAATTAATTGTTGGGTCATCAGCCTTAGCTAATGCACATCGTGCTGCTACTTTCAATTCCAAACATGTAGGCCACATGATTTGATGATAAAGATGCTTGATATGATGGGCCCTACCATGGATGGGGATACCCTAAAAATATCTCAGGTTGGAGGATAGATCTAAATGCTGAGATCGGTGTCCGACAGTTGGAAAACTGAGAAGATAAACAGAGCACAGATGCACATATAGGTGTTGTTTGGTTTCTGTGGAATTCTAATTCAGGCATGTGTTCACATCAACCTATGGGCGTTTGGCTATGTAACTCAGCTGGGTTTTGGCATTCCACCAGGAATCTTTAAGTCTAACCCAGCAAATTTGGGTTTAGGATCCCAATTAATTTCCTTCATTTCCAGCAAAACTGGACAATGGTCAGACATGGTCTTAAGAAGACCTTTTTTACTAGAAAAAATTGGAAACTTCTGAACCCACCCTGTAGAAACCCAAGAAGAGACATGGCTAGAGAGACTTAACCATTCGAAAGGGAGATCCATAGACTCATGCTTGAACCCAATCAGCAAAACCTCTCATACAACTAGTAGTCCTAACCCCATTAAGCTATTCATGTTGGCAAAGTTCTTAACTTATGTAGTCTAGTGGAATTACTCTCTAATGTTTACCATTGGGTTTTTCTGTGCAATGATTATTTTAAGATATTAGGCTACATACAATCCAAGGCAGTTTTTCACAGTAACAAGTTTTGGGATCATGCGCCTTTTTTTCATGCTCTCACTCACCCCACACATGCCCATGCACTCACACCACAATGGGTGCTCGAACCCATAACCTCGTGTTGAAACTCTTGCGAGTCCACCACTAAGCCATAGGGTCGCAGGCGGATCACACACCTTCATATAAAAATGATTGTATGTTTTGTTGTCACTGCCTCACCTGAAGATTGCAGCCAATATGAGTAACTATTCCATTTATAGTGCATGTTGGTGTTATTCTTTCTTCATATCTATGTTAGTCTGGTGTGTATACGAGTCTTGGGTACTGGTATGGAACAGGTGTTGGACTCACTTTAACCCTTGAATCTCATGGTTGGGGATATGATTGTCTGTACTACTATAGAAAGAGAGTTTCCACACCATTTTACTTCCCAACTTTTTCCCTATTCATAGTTGTTATTTCCAATTTTATCCCTATCAGAATACATATATTATACAACTTGCACAAATATTTGATAGTTCATATTAAGCTTTTCTATGATCACATGCATGTACAAGGCAGCTTAGCTACATGCTTCTATGTGTACTGGGTTGGCACGCAAACAATTGAATCCATTCTTGTCATCAGGTTGGCGATACCCAATTAGATTCTCTGGCTTAAAAATAGGCCTGTATACTCCTCATGTAGTTCATATTTACATAACAAATCGATTGGTTAGAATAACTTCAAGTTTTTTCTAGACTGTCTGCCTTTCTCTAACATTTTGACCTGCCTGATTAGTGGTCAGCCTGATGGCCATTCTAGATGGGTAACTCAATAGACATCACGTTTGTTTTACAGTCATATTATTCTAGTTAGTGGCTACCATCAAACAGATGGTTATAGAGAAAAGGATGGATGGTCCGTGTGCAACATATACAACTAAAGCTGTTTAGGGGTGAATCAAGTCCTCTTCAGAAGGATAGATGGTCTTTGTGCAATAGAGATAACTCAAGCTACTTGGGTTGTTCTCCCACTAGAGCGATGGGTTGACTTTGACTATATGGGATTTCTAATGGGAACAATTTTGGTGTTATTGATTTTAACTTAGTCATCAAGCATTCTTGTTTCCGTACGGGTGTTCTTTGAGTAGGCTGTGCAAGTGTGCATTGCTTTTCTCACGCTTTTAATGTCAATTACAGCCTCATCTAATTTTCTGAGTAGAGATTGGAGATAGGGAGCTAAAGTGATCATTAAATGCTTCACAGGACATTTTTATTTTGGTCAAGAGTTCATTCTTGTTTTCTTTTGAGCAAAAAATTTCAAACTATAAAGACTTCTATTCTTGTTTTCTTTTTTTTTTGTTTTGGTCAGGAGTTCATTCTTTTAGAGCTCGTCTTGGAAAGAACCACTAGTTTTGATATTGTTTTGGTTTTAGAAATGGGATGTATGGCTCTTATATCTTCAAAAAGTTGGGCTGATTGGATTTTTCTTTTTTACTTTTAGATTAAAAGATGCTTTAGTGTTGTTAGTTACTGGTGAACAGAGAAGTCATTGGTGAGTTTTTTATACTCTTTGTAAGGCCCGTACCCTAGTCCGTACCATTCCGTAGACTCCCGCGATCCTTCTTGTCGAATTCCGGCAATCCGCGACCTATAATCGACGTTTGCGTGCGACCCTAAGTCGTATCCCGTAGATCTGAGTCAGCTTAATCCGAGACTTGTACCCTAGCGACCGCGCCATCGCCGTGGTTCTAACGCCGCTTCTTACATACTGATCCGACACCTTGGACAGGAGATGTGGGCCTGCGTTCAGTTTGAGAAAACACCGCGCGTTTGCAATCCCAAGAAAATCTCTATAATATGTCCCATCAATCAATCAATCAATTAATCAATCAATCACCTCATGTCAAGTATAAGAGCAACCCCAAAGTCAACTCTCTCCCTCTCTCTCTCTCTCTTTCTCTCTCTCTCTCTCTCTCTCTCTCTCTCTCACACACACACACAGACACACACACACACACCCATACATGTCAAGTACACCTATCAACTCATACCCATCACCTCTCTTACAACCATCCTCTCTCTCTTTCTCTTTCTCTTCACATTTTTCAAGCAAGCAAGGGAGTGCACGTCCAAGCACTTCCAAGAGAGAAAAGAGTGTGTTGTGTGGCTCACTTTTCATCCCAAGATCCATCATCCTAGCCCTTCATTTCTCATCTTCTTCCATCAAAGTGAGACACAAGAAGATTGGCGTTTCATCGGACCAAGAAGATTAAACAGTGGGTGTTTTATAGGCCTAAATTTAATATTTTGATGATAGACCAAGTGAGGCCTACCGATTGATGGTATGGATCTCGCTTTGGACCCTAGGTGTGGCCGATGGCCCACCTTGATCCTCATGACTATTCCATGATGGGTCCATTTTTCATGGACCCCATCTTGATGTTTATTTTCCTTTCATGAATAGGGTCATCTAGACCTTGCATTTGGTGGAGAAAGGATCTCCACCGTTGATTTTGATCGGTGGGCCCACTTGTAATGGGACCCACTTGATTTACATTTTGATATATGAAAGGGAGGGCTCATAGTGTCGAGGTCCCTCCATCACACGTCTCTCTCTCTCTCTCTCTCTCTCTCTCTCTCTCTCTCTCTCTCTCTCTCTTTCATTATTTTTGGTGTGACGATGTGGTTGTATGGCCCACCCGAATGAGCCCCATCTTGATGTATGTCTTATCCACACCATCGAGCCTTTTGGTGGCCCACATGGACAGCACGTCTATAGGTGGGGCCCACCTTAAATATGTGTTGTGCCCAAACCGTCCAGCGTCCAGAGACGCTAGACTTGAACTGAAAACAAAAATATTAGCTTGATTCAACAAGCTTTGGGGAGGGCCACTCGTGTAGGCCCCACCTTGATGTGTGGCTTTAATCCACGCCATCCATCTTATTTCCCAAGTCATTTTAGGCGTTGAGCCAAAAAATGAAGCTAATCCGATTATCAAGCAGGCTATACCATAGAAAACTGTGATTTCTACCGTTCAAGGCTGTTAGGACCCACCTTGATGTTTCTACATGCCAAAACATACTGAATATTGGGCTCATTTAGACTGTCTTAAGCCATAGAATCCAATGGTTGGGTTGGATTTTTCGGATGCAGGCCCTACATAGGAAAAACTACGATAAAACAAAAAAAAATAAAAAATAAAAAATAAAAATCATAGCAGTAGACGATGCTGCTGCTGGATGTCCATAGGATGGTGTAGCAGACAATGCTGCTGTTGGACGTCCAAAGGACGGCGCAGCAGCGTCCTGTTGTGCTGCGGACGGAAGGGCAGGGACCGTTGGGTCCCAGTCGTGGGCCCCACTGTGATGTGTGTAGAACATCCACGCCATGCATTTGATGGCGCTTTTAGGGCAGTAGGCCCCCTCTAAAAATCTGCTGCATGTGAAACTCAAGTGGCCCACACGGCAGGAAACAGTAGGATTGAACGTCTGTCATTGAAACTCTTGTGGTCCAGGAGCTTTGGATCATTATGAAATTTATTTTTCTTCTTTATCCAGGTCTGTGTGACCTCATTAACAGATTAGATGGCAGATAAACGTTATGGTGGGTCCCACATGGGACCCACTGATGTTGTGTTTCAGCCACACCGTCCCCACGTACTGGGAGTGGGACGACTGGTGTACCTCACTCTAGCTACATAGCTGTTGTAGTGGCGTCACCAAGTTTGTGGGTCCCTCCTACTTCATCCACACTATCCATTTATGGGACCCACCATGATGCATGTGTTGTATCCATACTGTCCAACTATTTGGCAAGCTCGTCTTAAGGCTTGAGGCTAAAAATGAGACAGATCTAGGATCAGGTGGACCACATTACCAAAAATGGTGGGATTTGAACGTCTATCATTGAAACCCAATTGGGTCACAGAAGTTTTGGATCAATAGGAAATTTATTTTCCCTCTTAATCCAGGTCTTTAAGACCTTATGATTAGATTGGGTGGAAAATAAACTTGACAGTGGGCCCTATGTTTGTTTAACAGTGAGAATTATTATCTCCACTACTATTTGTGATATGGTCCAAATGATCCTTCAATATGACTCATTCTTAGAAATTTATGAGGCCCATTATTAAGGCCATCCTGATGTATTTGTGGCCTGTCCATTGAGGCCCATCTTGATATATATGAGGCCCATGGGTTGAGGCCCAATGGGATGTACACAAGTCCATTGCAATGTGTGATTCTACCATGGTTTATGTAATGATGTTTATAGCGGGCTATGCCTTGGGAGAAATGATAGCTTGACGCCCACATTATAAGAATAATGTTGGTTAAATGTCCGCATTATAACTCTCCCTAGTGCCCATTGATAGGCCCATACTAGTTGTGTGTAGGCCATCTAGGCTCACCTTCGTTGTGAGGATAGTTCATCACCGTATAACATGCTTAGTATAATCCCATGATTCATACCCATTCGCATCATATGTATACTCAATATGAGGAGTGATTGATCATAACATATGCCATTAGGCAGATTATTTATGTGACTCACTGATAGGAGTTACCCACATGAGCGCGTGGTATGCACCGGATTGTTGCATGATTGGACAGTGTGATTCATGCATCTCGCATTTGTGTGTCATGATCATTGTACACCCTAGTGACATTAGGGCCATAGCTCCACAGGCACATCGTGGATGGCCGTATCGGATACCGAAAATACTTGGTTTTAGACTGTGGGCACTTACAATGTCATCAGGTGAAAGTCCCATAATTTTTTTGGTACCAGGAGATGCTCCAACATCTAGACCGAGTGGATACATGAGCGTAAGAGTGCCGAATACTAGTAGGTCGCGTCTCCCACTGTGTCATGGTCGGTTGGAAGGGGTGTGGCATTATCCGCCCGAGTGAAGGGGTTGTAAGCTAGGCTGAGTTTGACCGTCTCGCAAATGAGTCCGCTATCGACAAGCCGGGTAGATATTGGTAAACTACTAGTCAGGCAGATAGTGTAGTCTCTTCCACTCGCTAGGCTGCGCAGCTAGGGAGGCAGCAGTCAGTGTGGAGTGTACTAGACCTCGGTGATATCCTAGAGGGAAACTGTACTGATATGTGTACTTGATGGGGACTGACATGCTTGTTTTGCATCTCGCATATGACATTTGGCTACGTAGGCCTCGTATCGCATGGCCTTAGTACGGCCAATAGCATTCATGCCTTGCATCACATAGCTTGGTACAGCTGATAGCATTCATGGATTTACCCACATACTTCTGTATTACTCTAATACTGCATACTTAGCACTCGCCTTACACACACACTTACACCACCCTCTCAGCTTTTGTAAGCTTATGCACGACTGTTGCGTGCAGGTGAAGTTGGATCGCAGCAACGTTGAAGCTAGAGCGTGCATCAGATTATTTTGAAGCCTTTTGATCACCTTGTATTTCCCTTTTCACATTATACTTAAAATTTTTGATATAGTGGATATGTGGTAATGTTTTTTTATGACTTGATTATGCTTGTGGCTATGCTTCATTACAAAAAAAAAAATTATACTGAAAATCCTCCTTGTAGGATCCCAAGATCGGAATCTGGCGTATAAGTGCCGGGAGCCGAGAATGGGGCACTACGGAGGCTGTCGGCACCGAATTAGGCGATCGGGAATTTTGTGAGCCCATTTTTCGAGTTTAGGGCGTGATACTCTTCTATTTTTAGTGAATCATACCTCAGAGACAATACAAGCAATAAATTCAATTTCCCTTTGAAACAGTAGATTCAACAAGCTTCTAACTATAAGCTTCAACAAGCAGTAGATTCTATCATATGCCACTAGTAAGGAAATAAATGAAACTGAAGAATAAGCTTCTAACTATAAGCAAATGGTGACTTCCTAACAATAAGCTTATATTCCTGAAATATAGCAAAATGTTCTATTATAGACAACCTTTGTAAACACTCGATGGTCCTTCTAAACATCTATCTTCTCTGCTACGTTTTGCTTGCTTTAACTGCCATATGCTATGCTTGGTGAAGGTGGCTTCAAACCTGTTTACAAGGGGAAGCTAATGGATGGTCAGGAAATAGCAGTAAAAAGGCTGGCGAGGACGTCAGTGCAAGGAGTGGAAGAGCTTAGAAATGAAGTAGTGTTGGTTGCTAAGCTTCAGCACAGGAACCTTGTAAGGTTGCTGGGCTGTTGCTTGGAAGGAGAAGAGAAGATGCTTGTCTGCGAATACGTTCACAACACCAGCCTTAACTCCTTTCTATTTGATCCAATCAAATGCCTAGAACTTAATTGGGAAAGATGAAACAAGATCATCATAGGGATCGCTCGAGGTCCTGTTTATCTCCACGAAGACTTAAATTAACTACTCTTTATATTTCTCTTAAAACCAGTGTTGTATTTGTGTAACGTTTCAAAAAAATCCATACAAAGACCCGAATACCACCTTAGGCAGAAATCTCACAGGACTAAATCCTTTAGAAATTAGGCAGGAATTAACTAGTGTTAAACTAGTTTATCTGTGAAATTAGCACTAATCACTTTAAATATGATCTGCAAGACCTAAAATATGCAGAGTCATTGACGCTACATTACCCTGAAACCTAGAATCCATCCCTAAACCTGGTTATTCTTGGGAGCGCTTTGAAACTCCATATCAGACCTGGACCGCACGTCGAAAGTCCAATAACCACAAAACTATACACCTATGACCACATTACTGGACTTGACAACTCCCTCAGAAATCAAGTCTTAATTGTATCTAGAAATGCACAACTTGAGCTTGGAGCATAGTGTGTGAGAAACGTGAATATCTTTAGAAATAAAATTCGAATTTAAGTAAACTGAGTTGTGTCGCTTGCGGGCCAAATATAAGGATTCAAACCATCAAAATATGACCCAAATACACCCTCGGATTAGGAGAAATTTTTCATACATAGCAATGTACTTGTGACCCTGATCGAGTGATGGTGATCATTGAATTGAAACTGGTCCGCCACGGTTGATCTATAAACCCGATCGGAGAGAAAACTCAGCCTGACCTAGATCTAATGTCAAGGAGATTAAGTCTGACTACATTCAACAAAAGGGCCTCCAGAAGTGCTCTGTTGGATCGGAATAGACATTATTTGGCTGTAACCTAAGTATACCTTGGCCCTGGGGCCATTCCCATCAGTTCTAGGCCTATATAAGGGTCTTAAACCCTCTTTCTCTCATTTCATACGAATTTAGTAAACCCTAAGAGAGAGAGGAGAGAAAAGAGGAAGAAAGAGAGAAAGTGAGAGAGTGAGTTGGCGATTCTTCCTGAGATTCAATCCCACTACTCCACGCACTCAATCACCATTCCTGTATCTCTATACAAGCAATTCTGATTCCGTTCTTAGGTAAAAAAAACCTAACCCTAATCTGTTTTAGGGTTTCAAATCGTGTAAAGCATGAAATAGCTAACCTATTTCATATTGTAGGTTGCCATTGTGCCGTAGACAAAAACTCGGTATACAAACTGAGTTCGATACTTGTTTATCGGCGTAAGGTGGGGACTATAAACGTTCAGGTTATAGTTTTCAAGGTTTTCAATGTTGGTTAATGATTTATAACTGACGTGGGTGCCATTTCACATGCCAAATGCGACGTTTGTTTCACTTTTCAGATATATATGAACTATGTTGAGTTTAGTGTATTCCATGTGTTTGATGAAGTGACTAGATTCATATGGAATCTGGATTTGTGCTTGCCATGATTAGTTGTCATGGATATATGATTGTTGTATATGCGACAGCTCCTTGGCGAAAGGATTTGCCCTAATACATATTACGGCCAACATACGTCGTGTATGTTGGAACGTGTAGCCTAAGTGCTTGTGAAAATGTTCGAATGAATATGGAACTATGATTCATGCTTGCCATGATTGTTGGTTGCTAATGCATGATCGTTATATGCGTGGCAACTCCTTCGTGATAGGATTCGCTACTATATGTGTTTTTAACTAAGTTATTATAAGTATATAATATGTGTAGTCTAAGTGTTTGATAAAATGCCCGAATGTGAAAATTCTTATTTAAATGCATGTAATGAGGGTGTTGGGATAGAAATCTCAATTCCTTTAGCTATGGTTATAGTAAACTTTATATAACCCATATTTCTACTATGCACGGTATGGATGAAATGTCTATATATGATACTATGTGTAGTATGTGTTTGATAAATTGCTCAAGTACGATTTATACATACTATTTTGGATTACTATATATGAATGCTATCTTTGGAATGTGATTGGGGCTACGAGGTAGTCCAGGTAATCGGTAATTGTCTATGAACGATGGTTGAACTACTTAACCACGACAGACACGCCCAATAAATCCGAGTTGTACGCTGCTTGTCGACAGTGGTTAGGCCACGCAGAGTGCTTGCGTAATCCATATCGATCGGCTCGACGTACGCTCGTACTAGTTGAGCTCATCAAGTAACCCGATTGACCCGATGTATGTTCACCATATATGGACATTATTGCTTGAATCTAAGGTACCAAACTCACCAGTGAAAACCTCTTTAACCTTGGTACCTCGATCCGCTAAGACTCATGAGCTAGGCATGGTGGTATGGGATACCGTGGTCGAGCTGTCGGCCTACGCTGGGGTGACAAGCCTCCCCATAGTGTCCAATGAGCAACACAGCCTCGTGAGCTGAATATGGTGGTTGGGACACCGTATTCGAGCTGTCGACCTACACTGATAAGGTGACGAGACCTTTATAGTGACCTCGAGTGTACTCTAAGACCGTGTAGAGGTGCCGAGCCTTTACGTAGCAACAAGAGTACATACTAGACCTGTATTGATAAGGTGACGAGCCCTTTGTAGTGACCTGGAACCGTAACATCATATGAGATTTACTAGAACTGACGACCCTAGAATGGATCATCGTTTGAGAATTTATATAAGGGAGGTACCTTAGCTTCTTAATCCTGCTGTATGAAAAGGGTCTAAAAATAAACTCGATAATCATGTTCATGCACTGCATTACGTGTGCGTTTGGCGTAGCAGGTCAAGCACTAAAGAAGGGTTGTATGCCACGATCATGAGATGAAGTCGTTAAGGGAGAGTAGGCGAGGGCATGCATCACTATTTCATATCATTCTTGCATTAATCATAGTACTTAGGGATGTTTGCTTGTATTGCGCTATCATTATTGCTTGACTGAATTGATAACATGTTAACCTTTGCTTTATTGTTCCACTGAGTTGATCACTCACCCCCACATTATGGGACGGTGTTGTACACACCAACCAGACCCTGTTGTAGGTTCAGATGATGGCATAGCCTGCGAGGCGAAGCCGAACTTTGAGGATGACGAGAAGGCATTCTCATACATGCAATATTCAGGCGGGTTTACATAGACCGTTCTGAATCGACGGGGCTTCAGGGTTTATGCTTGTAGAGGACTACCACTCTTTTGACATTTTGTATTTTGAATCAGTTCTTGTAACTATTTAACCTGACAATGAGTTCATACTTTGGGGACTTACAATGATATATATATATGGTCTCCCCTTATCACAGTCTTTCACTTGCGAGCATTCAACTGTCCCTGGAGTATGATTCACTGATTTAGTTTAATCTCATTCATGTTTTATGCACTAACATGGACAACATCTAATCATCATTATATTTGTTGCATAAGTGATGTGCTGGAACTCGGGAGTTGGGTACCTGCTCGACTCTCGATTTTCAGGGCGTTACAAGTTGGTATTAGAGCATGATTTGGATTAAACTGGACGTGGGTTATGGTCACACGATGCACACTGACGTACTTTGACCTAAGAGGGTGCGAGAAAATATAGAAACAGGCATAGGGTTCCCAGTTTCACTAATCGGCGAAATTCACTGAAATCGACCGCCGAGATCGGGCCCGTACATGCCCGTGATCATATGAAATGGTCCTGGATCACTTCTAGACCATCCATCGATGGTTTTAGATCATGATTTATCCCATCCCAACCTTCAACGATCGATAAATGTGAATGTACATCAGAAAGTACTCGAAGTGACCCGAAACGACTCAAGAGGGAGTCGGGGGCCAAATGAGACACTTTCAGAGGGACCCAGGATGGGACCCACACATTTTTAGGGTCTAGAGGGTAGGAGGACCTCGCCCCACCGGCGAGCCATCACCGATTTGTCTAGAGGTCAGCGAGGACCTCGCCGATTCCGCGAGGCCTCGCCGCCTGGCCGGGCCGACTGGTTCGGGGCGACGACTCTAGGGCGTTGTGTGGCCCACTGACGCACGTTGGGATGGTTTAAACCCCTCCCAATGCTCACCTCCTTCATAACCTACCCCTCTAAGCTCTCATTTTTCTTCAAAAATTCTTGTTTCTCCCCTCCATCCACCCATTTCCCCATTTTCCTTCAATACACACACCCCTCCATCATTTTCCATCAAAACCCTCTCCTACCTCTCTCTTTTCCTTCGATTTGAGTGCACAAATCTCTCATTTGTATCTCAAATACCTCCAAGTTCAACAACCCATCCTATTCCCCACATATCATTCCACTCCAATGGCTCTATTCGAGCTTGTGACGTCCCTTTTCTCGATTTCCATCATTCTCTCTGTCATGGGAAAGAAAAGAGCTCTTGTGGATGAAGCTAGGCCTAGTCGCCCTACTCTTTCAAGGAGGCCGAAAGGCGCCACCGCAAGTGCAAGTGTCGATCGAGAGATAAGGACCAAGTGGAAGCTTGATCCCAGGGCTCCCCTCAAAAGGATCCTACTGGAGGATCTGTCTCATGGGAGGTTTCATGGTCACGGGGTCTTTTTTGAAGCTCATGTGGATGAGAGGCTCTTTGGGCAATATCTGATGATGGACCACCTGGTCGAGGCCGGGTGGGGTCCTATATTCGGGAGTAAGTACCACGCAAATGTGGGCACGGTCCGAGCCTTCTACACCTACATTCGAGAGCCTACGCTGGAGCCTTTGCAGTTCAAGATCCCAGTGGGTAGAGATCGGGAGGCCACAATTGATGCTGACTTGATAGCCCGACTCATGAGAATGCCGCTTGGCGAGGCCCATGGAAGCGAGAAGAATTTGAGGAGTGCACTGAAAGGGATCGCCGCACGCGATTCCATTGCGGACAACTAGCCCACTAGAATCCAAACAATAGCCTCCTAGCAACCAATATCACTGACGACTTCCGCCTGCTCCACTACATCTTCACGTATAATGTGTACCCCAGGTAGAGCAACCGCAGCGAGTGCACCCGTCTGATGGTAGATTTCCTGTACCAAGTGGGGCAGGGAGAGAAGTTGTGCATGCCTACGCATATTCTGTGACAGATAGTTCTTACTGCACGCTCCACTAGAGCGTCTGATTCGCTCCCATTCGGCCAACTCATATGTAAAATTGCATGTGAGTTTGGCTATAGACTCGGGGCGAAAATACTAATGCCGACCCATTACATTAATGAACCTACTCTCAATCAAATGAAAATTGGGCCACAGTAGTGGTAAGCCCGACTCGATGAGAGTGAGGACGAGACGTCTAGTGAGGAGTATGAAAGCGAGGAGGAAAGTAGAGAAGAGATAGAAGAAGAATAGGAAGAAGAAGTGGAGGCTCAAGACACGAATGAGAGCTCCCCTCCTACCGCAATAGAGCATGAACCTGATCGGACTGCTAGGGAAGCTCGTTTAGTTCGACTTGAGGAGGGCCAGGCTGCCCTACGATAGGAGATCATTGATACCCGGACTCTCGTGAAGCACAAGTTTAAGAAGGTGACTCGCACCTTGAAAGCTATCCTGTGCTGCCTACAGGATAAGGGCGCCCCTCCTCCATCGCCAGACTCAGATGTCTAGTCATCCATACCGTTGCCCTGTGTTTGTTTTGATGTTGTTTAGGGATGTCTGTGTTTCAATGTTTATGGGCCTAGTAGCATTGTAGGTAGAAAGTGTGTTTATGGTTGTTAGTTTATTTTAATGTTTACAGCTTTGCTTGAATAGCTCATATGCATTTCCTGTCATGATTCATGTAATGTCGTATCTCATGTAATTGTGGTAATTTTGGTACATGAAATGCATGAAGTTTCTTTAAACTGTGTGTGAATGCTGTGGGATTGAGCTAATGGGCATGCTGAATCTGACCTGGGTTGCACCCTATGTTGTATATAGGGAATGCCACCTAAGGCCGCATGGAGTACGACATGTCTCACTATTGGCGAGTCGTTTGACGGGGCACCTCTCCTGAGCGATAGCCATACGGACCCCAGTTTGGGCCCGTTTTCCTCTGACACTATGTCGGATTCTCAGTCGGCCACTGGCCCCACCAATAAGCCTACACCTGTTGTACCACCAGTTTCAGAGCAGAACCGTGCGTCCTCTTCTACGCCATCTGGACCTCAGTCAGCTCCCCCTACTGATAGGTTGGAGCAGATGATGTTGTTGATATAGCAGCAGCAGCAGGCACAGCAGTAGCAGCAGTAGCAACAGCAGTTTTTTACCACCATGGCAGGGATTTTTGCCCAGGGCATGGGCGTGGCACCCCCTACATCACCCGTGCCCCTGCTGGGAATGTGGGTGCTAGCGGCCTTTTCGAGCGATTTCAGAGCTTGCGGCCCCCTACCTTTGCGAGTACTCATAGACCCGAGGAGGCCGAGTATTGGCTTGACCGCATCTCTATGATGTTAAATCTGCTGCACTACACAGAGCCTGAGTAGGTGAAGTTGGTCACCTTCATGTTCGAGAAGGAGGCCAGCTTATGGTGGGACAGTGTCCTCCGTACTGTTGTGGTTGGACACATATGGACATGGGCAGATTTTAAGACCCACTTCCACAAGAAATACTACCCCGTCACCTATCGCCACGAGAAGGAGAGTGGGTTCCTTCGCCTTCGACAGGGAGGGATGTCAGTGGCAGAGAATGAGAACAGATTTACGGAGTTGGGCAGGTACGCCCCGTTGATTCTGGCAGATGAGCTGATGCGGATGCGACGATTTTCTGAGGGCCTATGACCCGAGATCCGCTCGCAGATGTGTTGCGATAGCGAACCCAGTTATGCCAAGCTAGTGAGCATGTCTATACGAGCTGAGCAAGATGGGGACAGGTAATCCCGTATGCGAGCACCTTTGGCTCCCAGGCCGCGACCTGATCTTTCGAGTAGACCGTTCCTCAGTAAGAGGCCTGTGCAGACTCACCGGCGAGGCTGATGGCTTCACCTGCTCCAATGAGGCAACCTGATGTGTGGTGTGCCTGTTGCAAGAGGCTTAGTCACACGGAGGTGAACTACTTCACCAGGATGAGGGATAGTGGCTTCTCACCACCCCAGAGGATCAACCGCCAGCATCCTCAGGTTATATCAACAGCGCCTCTACGGTCGGCACCAACTCATCCATCATTCCGGTCACCCACACCTCAATCTAAGCCGCCTCAGCGACCTATGGCTCCTTAGCCCAACCGATCTCAGCAGGCATGCGTCCATGCACTCACAGCAGAAGCGCCTAATTCTACAGCTACCGTACCTTTAGCCTTCGAGCTCACCGCCCACATTGAAGGTACCCCTATATTTCTGTTGGTGGATACGGGATCCACTATATCCGTGATATCATGTTCTGCAATCCAGCTCTTAGGGCTGAATACGACCCCGATGGTTAGGGTACGAGTTATCGCAGCACCAGGGACTTTTACAGATGCCACCAAAATGTGTGAGGGTTGTTTGATAGATCTAGGGAGCAAGACGATATGCATTGACCTGATTGTCACCATAATATACCATTTCGACGTCATTCTTAGTATAGATTGGCTAACTGAAGTGAGGGCCGAGATTGACTGCGAGACCCGACTAGTGACAGCTCACGGGCCTGAGGGCATGCCCTTTACGTTTCCCGTGCAGGTCAGTTGCCCTTTTCGAGTTCTTTGTTATGTAGTCATAGGTCTATGGCTATGAATTTTATCCGTAGCCATTGCCCAGTTTTCTGGTAGTGAAGGTTCATTCACATTTTTTACATATGAATCATTTCATAGGTAAAAGTTTCGTCAATAGTTTTTACCTACATCAAATTTCATAGGTAAAAAGTTTTACCAGTGCCGACGAACACAAAGTATATAGTTTTTACCTACGAAAAGTTTCACAGGAAAAAGTTTCATCAACATTTGTACCTACGACCAATTTCATAGGTAAAAGTCTTACCACAGTTTGTACCTACGAAAAATTTTGTATGTAAAAGTCTTAACACCATTTTTACCTACGAAAACTTTCATAGGTAAAAGTATTAACACATTTATTAGCTACGAAAACTTTCATAGGTAAAAGTCTTAACATATTTTTCATAGGTAAAAGTCTTAACAGAGTTTTTAGCTACGAAAAATTTCGTAGGTAAAAGTCTTACCATTGCCGACAACAACTTTCGTAAGTAAAAGCCTTTACCCACGGTCTTTTACCGATGAATTTTTTCATAGGTAAAACTTTTTGGCTACAAAATCATATCATTTACCTACGAATTTTTTCGTAGGTAAAAGTGGAATTTCCTGTAGTGTGAAGCTGTGAAGACCTTGACGATTACTATGGCACAGGGAAAGAGTATGACACATGTTCAGAGACTACTTGAGATTCTATAGGACGTGAATGGTCTTAGCCATGAGGAGCAGATTAGGGCTGCAAGGATTTTGCAGTCCGATTTAGTCAGTGTCGGATTTTTTATGAAGATATGACATGAAAGGAGAAAGGAATGGATAGAGAAAGTTATCCTTCCTCGCAGTGGCCCAAAGTGAAAGTGGGCCACTTATTATATATGTTAACAAGCTTGTTTTAGACCAACCCTTCTTTCTTTCTTTTTTGCTAGATTAGTGTGGAAACTATTTTATGGGAGCTTGTGTTGGCTCGGTTGGGGATTTTAACTTAATACTCTTGGTGCTTTAATTGTTGTTGGAACAACAATTCTAACTTTATAATTTTGAACTGCTTATTATATTGATTAATGACATTACTGTAGGTTTGTATCATGCACTTCGTGCACTCTACTGAGCTCTTAGATTTATAGCAGTGATGTGTGGCCATTGAACTAGTCCAGTGTCTGATTATTATGCATATCAAATAGATAATATTGACAGGATAACATTGAATTATTGTATTTGATTCAGATTTTTATAGATATACTTCTGTCCTGGATAATCTTGACAGGATAACATTGAATTACTGTTTCTAATTCAGCTTTTTAATGATACAGTTCTGCTTTTAGGAATTTTTTATGGTTAATCTTCAAAGGATAATGTTGAATTTCTACTTTTGATTCAATTTTGTACTGATACACTTATGTTTCGTATCATATTGATATGATAACATTGAATTACTATTTCTGATTTAGTTTTTTATTGATACAGTTCTACTTTTGAGAAATTTTGATCAGTAGTCTTCAAAGGATAACATTGAATTTCTGTGTCTGATTCAGTTTTGTACTAATACACTTGTGTCCTGCATAATCTCAATAGGAAAATATTGAAATACTATTTCTGATTCAGTTTTTTACTGATCCAGTCCTATAATGGATATTTTGATAGGTAATATTGAGAATATATCATTAAATTACTATTTCTGATTCAATTTTTTACTGATTCAATTCTTTTTTTGGTAAATTTTCATCAGTAGTCTTCAGAGAATAACATTGAATTTCTGCGTCTGATTCCATTTTGTATTAATACACTTCTGTCCTACATAATCTTGACAGGAAAATATTGAAATACTGTTTCTGATTCAACTTTTTACTAATACAGTCATGTACTTGATATTTTGATAGGTAATATTGAGAAGATATCATTGAATTACTGACTATGAATTAGATTTCTACTGATACACTTCAGAACTCAAAAATATATTACTGGATAACTTTGATTTTGCTGCTTCTGATTCGATTTTTTACTGATAAGCCTCTGTCCTAGATTTTTTGCACTGATTATCTAGTTGTTTATCAATTACAGGGAAATAAACCAAAAGTTTTACATGGTTTTTGTGGGAAGAAACCCAAGAATATATGACACGTGGGAGGATTGCAAACGTCAGGTTCACCAAGTCAGTGGCTGCAAACACAAGTCCTTCAGAAGATACGAAGATGCCATGAATGCATGGAATCATCACAAGGTTGGTTGTTACTAGTAAAAGTATGTAATTACATTTCATCCTCATAACATTCAGTATTACATGTTACTAAGACTGGGATTAACAGATGTTATGATTGTTTACTATATCATATAGGCTACAGTCTTCGATGGAGCAGCTGGAAATAAACCTCGCGGTGACAGTGTTCATGCATCACATCATCCGGCAACGATGGAGACTAAGACATGTGTACCTACTCTGGGAGAGCGAATAGTATTTGATAATATGGGTTCAGAAGATGTCGTACCTGAAAGAGTGGCAGCTGTTATTATTAGAGATGAACTTCTCATCGATCGTTCGCTTATTGGATTGTTGCTTGGTCTGTTAATATTATATGCGGCTATTAGGGAGTTTATTTTATCATTATCTATGTGAGGATCAGGAGATAATGATTCCTGTTTGAATCATTCTCTCTTAAAGATTCAGAAGTCTGTTTGAAAGTACCAATGATGGATCAGAGTGAATAGCCTTTTTTTTTTCTTTGAAACATACCTTTGAATTGAGTATTCGAGTGACTTTCAGATCGGGTCGTCAATCTAATCACGTGTTTTGCGCTTATGAAGTTGTTATTTTTTCCATCTTTTTTTAACATTTTTGCTTTGGCAAAATCCCCCTATATTCTACATCCTTTTTTCTTTAATTTTGCATGGAATCAATTGGACGACATGGATGAAGGCTGTCCACTTGAGGGACCCACACAGACTACCGAGAATCAAGTCTACTCCAACAAGTACACGTGCTTTTGCAGGAAACAACCTGTGCTGGTAACCCGGGTGGGGTCCACTGCTCGGTTTGTGACAAATCCACCTCGTCCATTAGTTCTATGAGTTCATTTTAGGAGGACTTGCCATTTTAGATACCATCCATACCGTTAACAATGTCATTCCTATTGGGATGAACGGAAAACAAAAATATAATCCCTCATCAAAACTTCCGTGGCCCCATAAATATATCAATTGTGAACGCCTAATTCTCAATTTTTCGGCTTACTTGAGCTTTTGATACAATTCATTTTTGCCAACACGTACTAAAATGGTATCACAAAATGGATGGACGGGGAGAATTCTTCACAAACATGACAATGGCCCCCACCTGGGTTGCCAGCATCAATCAAGTATCATCTTAAAAATAACCACTATCGTACAAGTGTTATGAATATTATATGTATATACAATACGCAGCCTTAATACGTCGTATCCAAACATTAATCAGCTGAAGAATTTGTATACTTGTCCGAGCAATACCTCATATCCAAACATTGATTTATGGCATGTTGATTTGCATGTTTTCTGAAATTAATCGAACGTATACATGAACAGTAGTTGGATATAATACAATACACCCTTATACGCGAATCCAAACAGGCCCTTACTATACCAAACTATGCCCCTGGTGTACAGGTGAATTTTCACCAGACCAAAATACCCCTGCCATTCCTTCGGCAAGCGGATTGGCTGGTGTGCGAAGACGAGTGCTAACACTCCTCGAACTTCGAGTTGTACGAATGATTCAAAAGAGATCAAAGTTACATGGGACCCACAGTTATGTATTTATTATATCCACAATGTTCATCCATATTTCAAGATCATTTTGGAGCATTATAAAAAAAAATGAATCATATCCAAAGATCAACTCAACCATACCACAAATAGTAGCGAGAAAATTAATTTTCACCATTAAAAATTTTGTAGGGCTCACCATAACATTTATTTTCCATCCAATCTATTCATAAGGTCACAAAGACCTGGATGAAGAGGAAAAAATAATTTCATAATGATCCAAAACTTTTATGACCCCTAAAAGGGTTTCAATGGTAGATGTTCAATCCCCCACTGCCTTTTACAGTGTGGTCCACTTGATAGTTAGATCTGTCTTATTTTTCATCTCAAGCCTTAATACGAGCTCACCAAATAGATGGACGATTTGGATATAACACATACCTCATGATGGAACCCACAAAAGCAGTGGGGGATTACACCAGCACTAAAAATAAAAACAAAATTTAGCAGTCTGCCACAACAGTACTACCATATCGGCGGTAATGTCGCGGTAGTTTATGCATTTATTTTTTTTTACATGAAGAACTTTTTCCCCCTACATTTTTCTCTAATACATATTTATATAAATATGTATATATAAGCATATAAAAAAAATCTCTTTTTATTCATTTCTTTCTTTATTCATTTAACAAGCATATCTCCTAAACCAGAATGAGTTACTTGATGTACCATATATGATTTTGTAGTAGGAGAAGCTACTTTCCCCAACCGACCTGGTTATTTTCCAAGATTCTATCAGGTTGATGGTTAAAAATCCATTTCATTCACTTCACGGTCAATTTCAATCAATTCGTCGTCAATTTCATTCACTTCGCGGTCAATTCCAATCAGTTCGTGGTCAATTTCATAAACTTCACAGTCAATTTCATCCACTTCACAGTCACCTTTAATCAGTTTTTGGTCAATTTCATTCACTTCGCGATCAATTTCAAGTAGTTGCGATGAATTTCATTACTTCGTGGTCAATTTCATTCACTTCACAGTCAATTTCAATCAGTTCGCGATGAATTTCATTCACTTCGCGGCCAATTTCACTCAGTTCGCGATCAATTTCGTTCACTTTACAGTGAATTTCGTTCACTTCGTAATCAATTTCATTCACTTCATGGTCAATTTCAATTAGTTTACAGTAAATTTCATTCACTTCGTTGTCAATTTCAATCAATTCACAGTGAATTTTATTTACTTCATCACTTCACGGTTAATTTCAATCAGTTCGTAGTGAATTTCATTCACTTCGCGGTTAATTTCATTTACTTCGTGGTCAATTTCAATCAGTTCGCGTTAAATTTCATTCACTTCGCAGTCAATTTCAATCAGTTCGCAGTGAATTTCATTCACTTTGCGGTTAATTTCATTTACTTTGCAGTCAATTTCAATCAGTTCGCGTGAATTTCATTCATTTCACGGTCAATTTCATTCACTTCATGGTCAATTTCAATCAGTTCGCGGTGAATTTCATTCACTTCGCGGTCAATTTCATTCACTTCGCGGTGAACTTTACTCTTTTCACAGTCAATTTCATTCACTTCGCAGTCAATTTCAATCAGTTCGTGATCAATTTCATTCACTTCGCGGTCAATTTCATTCACGTCGCGGTCAATTTCGTTAACTTCGTGTTCAATTTCATTTACTTCATTCATTCACTCACTTCGTGGTGAATTTCATTCGATTCACGGTGACAAGGGAAGCAAAGAGTAGACAAGGGAAGGCCATTAGGTGAATCGACCTAGCTGCTAATAAGCTTCTCAAGGAAGTGAACAAGTATATGAACATTGGCAAGCCATGCCCGGGGTCGAAATTGGCGATGAGTTCCGCTACAGGGTAGTGCTTTCCATCATTGGCCTTCATCGGCCTTATCAGGGTAAGATAGATTAGACAAAGGAAAGGGGAAGGATTCTGGCTACAAAACATCAACATTCCTCCTAGTCAATCATGTAACTCATTAAGGTCCATCAACATTCCCATGAAGTGACTGAAATTCACTGTGTAGTGAGTGAACTTCATCACAAAGTGAATGAAATTCATCACGAAGTGAGTGAACTTCATTGCGAAGTGAATGAAATTCTAGGTGGACCACACCACAAGAAACAATGATCAATGGCCATTAAAAACTTTTTATGGGCCACAACGGTTTTGGGCCAAGCCGATAGTTGTGTTTTGCCTTCATCCATGTGTGTGTGATCCTATCAAAATGTTGGATGGCTAATAAATTTCGCAGTCAATTTTACTCACTTCGCGGTCTATTTCGTTCACTTCATTTACTTAGCGGTGAATTTCTTTCACTTCGTGGTCAATTACATTCAATTCGCGATGAATTTCCTTCACTTTGCTGTGAATTCCATTTAATTCATCTACTTTGCGGTCAATTCCATTCATTTCGTGGTCAATTACATTCACTTCATTCAATTCACGGTGAATTCCATTTAATTCATCTACTTCGCGATCAATTCCATTCACTTCGCAGTCAATTTCCTTCACTTCGTGGTCAATTACATTCACTTCATTCAATTTGTGACGAATTTCCTTCACTTTGCGGTAGGGATGTACATTGAGCTAAGTTGAATCGAGGTGGGTCAAGCTTGGCTTGGCTCATCTATACTCTCCTCGAGTTCGAGCTCGATGGTCTCGAGCTTACCATTAGACCTTGGCTTGTTTGTCAAACCTTTCGAGTCAAGCTCGAGGCGAGCTTACCCCGAGTAGAGTCGAGTCTGCTCCTAACCTGACCCAACCCGCACCTGACTCAACCCAACAACCCGACCCAACTGACCCAGCCCTAAATCAAATACTATATATATATATATATATATATATATATATATATATATTAGATAGAGCCATCGATGGTACATTATTTTTTTGTGCTAAAAGAGACAAAAGTACCCGAGTGAGTGCAGGCCGTATGGGTGAGACAAGTCAGGCAGACGCTGAGTCAAGCTCGAGCTAGATAGAGCCAAGCCGAGCGCGCTTTTCAAGCTAGCTTGGCTCATGTACAACCCTACTTCACGGTGAATTTCATTTAATTCATCTACTTCGGGGTGAATTTTCTTCACTTCGCAGTCAATTACATTAAGTGCATTCACTTTGCGGTCAAATTCGTTCACTTCGCAGTGAATTTACTTCACTTGGCTGTCAATTCCCTTCAATTTACGGTCAATTTCCTTCACTTCACGATGAATTTTATTAAATTCATCTACTTCGTAGTGAATTTCCTTCACTTCGCAATCAATTTCATTCACTTCGTGGTGAATTTTCTTCACTTCGCGGTGAATTTTCTTTACTTCGTAGTTGATTCCATTCACTTCACGGTGAATTTCATTCACTTCACAGTCAATTCCATTCGCTTCGTGTTAAATTTTCTTCACTTCGCAATCAATTCCATTCACTTTATGGTGAATTTCATTCACTTCGCGATCAATTCCATTTACTCTGCGGTCAATTTCTTTAACTTCGCGGCCAATTTCATTCACTTCATGGTAAATTTTCTTCACTTTGCGGTCAATTCCATTCACTTAGTTCGCGGTAAATTTCATTCACATCGCGGTCAATTCCATTCACTTCGCGGTCAATTTCCTTCACTTTGTGGTGAATTTTCTTCATTTCGCGGCCAATTCCATTCACTTCGTGGTGAATTTCCTTCACTTCGCGGTCAATTTCAATGGTTACGGTTAGGCTACAATTATAATCCGTAGCCATAAGGAACCCTAGCTTTCAGAAATTACATTTCTGATAAAGCAAAGGCATTGTTAATTGCTACGGCAATGGCTACAGTTATAATCCGTAGCCATAGGTAACCCTAGCTTTTAGATTTCACATTTTTGATAAAGCAGGGGTATTTTGGTCCAGTAAATGTGCATCCATATAGCAGGAGAGTATTCTTGAAAATTAAGTATGGGAGGGCTTAGTAAGGTGCGTGGCTCATAAGTTGTACAGTAGGAAAAATCTCCATTATCTCGTATTACCAAGCATACATTCTTTTATCGGTGGCATTAATTATCTCATGTCACCGAGCTTAGGTTTTTCTATCCGGTCATTATCTCATGTTGTTCGTCTCGTATCGCGTTGCGCGTGTCAGCTGTTTTGGAGCGTATCCTATCGTGCTGCACCAGTTCTCTACCATCGTGCACACAGTCCGTAGTCGTCGGTGCTGTCACATATGGTGCGCGCCATCTCATATCTGGCTGTGGAAATAATAGTACTAAGAAATTAGTGAAAGCGCCAGGAAGAGGTAATTACTCGTTTCAGCACTTGAGGTCTTGAAATCGATCCCTAGTGGGGGTGGCTAACATGGAGTGTGTGTACTAACAAGCTAACCAGAAGAAAAAAAAAAAGGGAGGGGGGAGGGTGGCCAAGTGGGAATTTCGGGAATTTCTGTTCTTTGCGTGACCACTGAGGTTGTTATGGCCATTTGGTGACGTGGGGTGGTTTTGTGCTGGTGGACTGATGGAGCGTTTTGATGTGTAGTGGTTATTTCTTTCTAATGGTTTTGTTGGTGTTTTCGGACTTGATTTTGTGGTACTGTACTTTGATGGACTGATGTTTTCATTGCCTGTTTAAAAAATAAATAAATAAATAACCCTTCACAAGGGATAATTCGCCAGTAAATAAAAAAAAATTAAAAAAGATACATCATTATCTCTAAAGATATCATGTACAATATGAGCACTAAATAGATATTTGCTTATACACTCAAATATACTACAATACATGTACAACAAAGACTTTGTACTCAAACATTCTCTCCCAAGTTGAAGCATGTATATCATATATATCTAGTTTGTAAATAGGTCTGAGAAGAACTGATAAAGAGAAGGAATGCACTTTCAATGACTCTTACGATGTAAACCATCAGCACATTGAGTGGTTGTAGAAGGATTAAGGATTCTTTCATAACTGGGAATTGAATCATTGGCTTTTTGGTGGCTTGATGATCTGACAGCAAATCAATAATGGAATTGGATTTGACAGGAAAAAAGAAAGATCTAAATCAAAGTAGTATTCTAATTATCTACCGTTAATGATGGTGCTAGCAAGGTAAAAGGATCCACCAATAGCCGGTGTCTAGATAAGGTGAAGGAAGACAATGGGAATACGACATTGGAGAATGGACCTGCATATCAGATTTAGAATTCTAGAGAATGATGATGGATTAGAAGGGAGTGAACCCTATTTGGCACTATGAAATATCTTTTTGCCCAATATGTATGTTTGGTTATAATAAATTTGGACCATCCACTGGCCATGGTTGAATTTGGTAATGGTCCGATCAAAGTGATTCTTGAGAGGCACACATACCCTAACTTGAGGCCAACACTATAATCATTTGAATGGATATGATCATCTTCTCTGATTATACTTTTTTTTTTCTTGTAATCAATCTATACTATCCACTTTCCTGGCTATTGATAAGATGATTAGGATTTTCAAATCAAAGTGGTTCTTGGGGACGTATACAATTAAAAGTAGGCCCACATAATGGACAGTCTAGATCAATCATTTGGCTCTTAATAGGTGTGGAATTTCCATTTTCCTATCCACTGAGTAGATGGCTAGGCTTATCTCATTACAGTGATTATCAAAAGGCATGTGCAATCAAGTGTGGCCGCCCAAATGATGAACGATCCAAATTGATAAACAGAACTCTAACCCATAATTGATTTAGTTTATCTTTTCCCCCATGATCGGATGATTCAGATCATGTGATTAAAGGAAGAGGATTGTGTGGTCACCCCACACTGCGTATATCCCTGGTGACCGGACTTTATGCGGCCACGATGATGTATCTAAAGCTCAGGTGGAGCACACCACAGGAAACAGTGGGGATTTAATGCCTACCGTTGAAATATTCTTGTAGGCTACATAAGTTTTGGATCAAGCTGATGTTTGTGCTTTCCCTCCATCCATGTCCAAGTCACCTTATGAACAGGTTGGATGGCAAATAAAAACCATGCTGGGCCCTAAGAAGGTTTCAACATTAGAAGCCATTATCCCACTTTTCCTGTGGGGCGGTCCACTCAAGCTTTCGATGTGCTTACTTTAGACCATGCAGTAAAATGAGCTAGCAAAACAGATGGATGGTGTGGATAAGGCACATACATCATGGTGGGCCCACAAAGTCCAGTCACTAGGGATATCCATGGTATTGGGGTCAGCACGCAATCCGCTTCGCTAATTACAATCACATGGACTCGAAAGCGGCGCCAACATCATGGCCAGTGCATCTGGATGATTTAACCATTCATCTGGAAATATTTTTGGGACAGTAGTCACATGGTTTGGATCATCGATATTATTCTTGACAGGTACATGAAATATAATGGGGAGACAACATGATTGCGGACTTGAATGGCTGAGCCTTTATATTTGTATTTGGTCCCCTGCAAGTGCAATGTATCAAGTGGACCTTCGACCCCAAGCGTTGCTTTGCCCACCTGCACGATCAGTTGCCTGCTGTTGGAAGCTTTGTGGGGGCCCACAGAAATGTCTGTCACAAATCCACTCCGTCCATCAGTTTTGAAAGACCACAATAGCACAGGAATCAAAAAATCATGTAGATTCAAAAACTTATATATGTGGACCACACCACACAAAAAGTGGGAACGGAAACATCCACCGTTGAAACCTTCCTGTAGCTGGCCATGATGTTTATATGCTATCCAAACCGTTCATAGGGTTATTACTACTCAGATAAACTGTAAGCAAAAATATCATCCTGATACAAACCTTCTACGGTCCCCACAAAGTTTCCAATGGTGGGTGTTCAATCGTTGCTGTTTGGTGTAGTATGCTACATATGACTTTTGGATCCGCCTGACTTTTAGAATCGTTGTTTTCTTGTAAAAATGACAGACGGAGTGGATTTGTGACGGGCATCCCTGTGGGCCCCACACAGCTTCCTACTACAGTTTGCCTAACATCTTCTAGCACTTCTATGCAAATGTGGACATGTAGTGACTGTCATTTGATCAAATGCCCGAGACTTAAACCCATCATTTCAAGTTCTGTACCAACGGAAGCGGATTGCCTGCACCACCTGCCACAGGGATAGCCCAGTGGCTTGACATGGCTCAAGCTCTGTGGACCCCAACTGTGATGTATGTGTTTTTATCCGGGTGGGGCTTCGGTGGATTCCCGGATCCACCAAGGTTAGTGGGATCGTGACCATGGGCCCACTTTGATGTATGTCTTATACCCACCCCATCCATCCTTCTTGAAAACTCGTTTTAGGGCATGATCCAAAAAAGAGAGAGAGATCTAAATCTCAGGTGGACCATGATACAGGAAACAGTAATAATTGACCAGTAAAAACTTCTTGTGGGCCAAAATTTTTTTGGATCAAGCTGATATTTGTGTGGTCTCTTCATGCAGGTCTCTTTCACCTTATCCACAGGTTGGATGGCAAATAAACATTGCAGTGGCCCCCATGAAAATTTTAATGGTGGTTATTCAATAACGATTGTTTCCCGTGGTGTGGTCTATAAGATTTGGATGTGCTTCATTTTTTTATGATACCCCAAAATGAGCTGTCAAAATAGATGGATGGTGTGGATGTAAGGCACATGCATCACAGTTGGCCCCACAATTAGGGATCCACCCCCATTTTACTCAAACCTTTCATTCCTTTTGCAAGTTCATTTTAGGGCATGAGCCCAAAAATGCTACAAATCCAAAGCTCAAGTGGACCATACTCTAGAAAATAGTGACATTGAACACCTACCATTGAAAACTTCTTAAGGCCCACCGTGGTATTTTATTTGCCATCCAACTTGTTCACAAGGTCATAATCGCGAACAAGGAAAAACAAATATAAAGCATGATTCAAAACTTCTACCCAAAAAGTTTTCAACAGCCTACATTCAATCATTATTATTTTTTTGTGATGTGGTCCACTTGAACTTTGGATCTGCATTATTTTTAAGCTCGTGCCCTGAAATGAGAAGGCAAAACAAATGATGGTGCGGATAAAACACATACATTACCGAGGCAGAGCTTGGCCATACCATGCCACCGGGATATCCTCATAATGGATGTTGCATGCAATTTGCTTCTTGAACCAACTGGTTGTACTCACCATTTATACACTAGCTACCGATGATTTTGAATTTGTTCGAACGTGTATGTGTGTGTGTGTGTCAGATGTGCCAGAGTTAATAGTGGCTCAATTCAAACTGAATGGCATCCAAATGAATGGCTTAGGACTAGCCTAGCTTCTCGGCCACCAATTGTGCATAATCAACCAATTTACAAAGGGGAGGGTTCATCCTTTTGGTAAGTTTTCTTTCTATCTTTAAAATAAAGACTTTATTTATAATTAAGCACGTGATTTGCTTTACAACGTTTAGCAAAAGAAAAATATAATAACATAAAATGTACTAGACTGAAGTCGATCAATTAAATAAATTTTATCTATACTTGGTTAATAAAATAAATAAGAAAAAGAAAAATTGATAACTAATTACAATCTATTTATCGTGAAATAGTCGTCGGGAATGATTGCCTATTCGTGGCAAAAAGGCCACCGCGCATGAAAGTCGGATCACCTACTCAGTTAGCTTTGTGGTTGGATGGTCGTTAGGAACGACAATTTGTTTGTCGTGGGTTGAAGTTAATTACGAGAGACACTCTTGGTTCACAGGAAGGTGGACACCCATTCGTCCTTCAGCTAGCTTTGTGGCTAGACAATTGTTGTGGCAACTGTTTGTTCATCATACAGAAACAAATTTCATAGCAAGACCCAATGGTGGGCGGATCTTCAGCGGTACATTCATTGTACAGTGGGGTTTTGTAGTAAGACGGTCATTCGGGAAATAGAAATCCATTTGGGAAATGATAGTCTGTTCATTACTCTGCACAACTTCGTTTTGTGAGCAAGTCGGTCATTGTTAACCTCTGGTTCGTCGGCCAAGGAGAAATTAACCTCTGGAGCTGTAATTGGTCGGGACTCGGTCCTCTGCAAAATCTCATCACTCTTCCCATCCCGACGTAGCTCCTTTCCCTGTCGATGAAGGATGTCCTATCTCATGATGGGCCACATATCCCTACTCACGTCTCAGCTTTAATACCTGACGAGATTCTCCACCACATATCTGCAAATGGATTCTGCATTTCGTCAACCCCAGACGAGCGTTTTTGGCCCCTCGATCGAACTGGTTCCTTCACTGTCTCTTCTGCCTGGAATCTTACCCGATCTAGGAACAACGAGGTGGTGGGAGCAACCAATATCTGGAACCGCCTGCTTCCTCTAAAGATTTCAATGTTTGTTTAGAGGTTGTCTCAGCGTGCGGTTCCAACGGATGACAAGATCCAGCGTAGGGGTGTTAGCCTAGCATCGAAATGTTGCTGCTGTGAGCAACATCCATCTTCATCTTCTCCCCATCCGGAATCCATCGACCACCTATTTATCATCGGACGCCTTGCCAACGGTGTGTGGGCAGTTTTCAATGGAGCTCTCTGTTTCCACTTTCCCCACCATCAATTTGTTGTGGAGCGCTTGTCCTCTTGGTGGATCGGCCAGCCCGATAATCGTAGCCCCTCTACGTTTCAGTGTGCCATACCCTGTCTGATTTTCTAGGAGATATGGAAGGCTCGAAATGCAGCGCGGTTTGACAATGTTTGCCCCTCCATTCAATTGGTAGTAAACAGAATTTTCTGGTGACTCTCTACTCTCAGCCATGCCACCCCCGGTGTCCGATCCCTCAGTCGGTCTGACCAGTCTCTCCTCCAATGGCTCGACATTCGGTAGAGCTCCCTTCCGACGAAATCTTTTCACGTGGTCAAGTGGTCCAGACCAAAAGAAGGGTGGATAAAGGTAAACGTTGATGGCGCTGCTATGGGTAATCCTAGGCCAGCTGGGGGCGGTGGGATCGGCTGGGATGCATCCGGGGGCTTACTTTTCGCATTCTCCCATGGCTATGGTACGACAACCAACAACAAAGCAGAACTCCGGGCCCTTCACGATGCTATGAAAATCTCTATTTGTCGGGGATACAATCGGATCTTCCTCGAATTTGACTCTAAATGCATGGTGAACGCATTCATTGGCAAATCCTCCCCTACCTGGAAATGGAGATATTGGTGGACGAGGATTAGAGCATTGAGAATTGGAGGTACTTTTCTGATTTTTCGTGTCCCAAGAGAAGTTAACGGCCCGGCTGATGAGCTGGCGAAGGCAGCTACCACATCCCAACTTAACTTCATGTACCTCTCCCCCTCGAAGCTCCCGATCCGAGTCAAGGGCCTTTATCGATTAGATCAGTTGGGATTTGGTTCTGTTAGAGAGACCTGATGGTTGGGATCTCCTTTTTGCTTCTTTGTGTTTAGCTGGTTGGGTGCTCCTGGCTCCTTTTTGTCCCTAGGAATCCCTTTTCTCCTCTTCTGTACATCCTGCCTTTTGAAGAAAAAAATGAAGAAAAAAAAAAAAGTCGGTCATTGTTAAGATAATTGATTATTCGGCACTCAACCACAATATCCCGAATGTCTGTAGGATGACAACCTATTCATGGATTTGGGTCCTCACTTCATTGCAAGACAGTCGTGATAATGACTATCCAATCCATTCATTACTTGGATCTTGACTCAATGGATGAGGCTGTCATGGGACGACCACCTGTCTGTTGCTCAAGTAAGCTATGTGGCAATGTAGCTGTAATTAAACGACAACATGTTCATAGCTTCATCGAACTTCGTAGTGAGATGGTCAAGTGGAATCACTAGGCATGTAGCAAGTGGAATCACTTGCCATCCATCCAAAATATAGGGATCTTCGTAAGCCTAACAACATAGTCACGAACATAGGGTACCTAACCAACTCAATTTAGATTGGTTTTGCAGCATGGCGTTGGCTTTATCAGTGGAGGAGTTAGATTATAGAATAATAAGAAAATGATAAATGTCTATGGCAGATGAAGGATAGGTAGTGTATTGCTGAAAAGAATAGTGTTGCGTTGAATTAGAGTAGTGTGGGGCTTCGAGCTCTTCATTCTTTACTAAATTTATAAATGTGTAAGACGGTTTGCTAGAGATGCATATTGGAATCAACCTCCGAGATCTTCTCTTGATTAATTAGTTATTTAGCAGATGCGATCGATTACATTTCTAACTCAAGACAAGTTTGCCAGATTTTCTTCCAATTGCTCACTTATTTAGTAAATATAATTGATCATGCTTCCACTTTATTAATCTTCTATGGTTTATAGTAATAAACTTGCTTACAGATGTGCTTGGCTAATCATGTCGTGCGATGTGTCCATGTTGATCACCGCCTTAGCTAATAGTGTGTATCAAAACGCTTCGCTTATGACTTCATGTGTATGCAACCACTCGTTTTTGGCCATGTGCCATGAGAAGCATCACTACCAAGCAAAACAGTGTTTGTGACTTCTTTTCTAAGCCACTACGAAATGTATGCCCTTTCTTGCATCACCATGTGTTACTCAATAGATTTTTCTTAAGGCATAATCACACGTCTCATAGAACTAATGTTCTTTATACTTCATGATTTCCATAATTGCTTTTCATCTCAAATCAAGGTGATTGGATTTGCACCAATGGAAACCATAAATTCCATACACAGTAGAGGTATATGATAGATCTTTATTTTTAGATAGTGAATGGAGTTCTTCCATTCTATCCCATTCATTGGTAGTGGTCACTGAGACTGGAAAAATCGTCCCATTTGTTCTAGTTCATGATCTGCCGATCACATCAAATGTGAGGATCTCATCTTGATCTTCCATAAAGAAGTGCCGCCACTACAGTAGCACCATCACATGTTCGCTTACTTGGCCATCTGATCTAGCCGGGTCAATCGGTTATCAACAGCTACTGCAACCTATTTGTGCTTCAATTGAAGTGCATTATACAACCAGCATGCACTTAAATTGTCAATGGTTGGCTTTCGCACATAGATGTGATATGTGCTTGTCGTTGGATTATCGAATTTACAAATCTGGTTTGTCCTGCACTTCAACTACTTCAACAGGCCGTTCTTACGGCCCTTATTTGTTGAAGACTTGGTGTATTAAAATATCTTCATGGTTTGTTTTTAAGGTTTTGAATAAGTATATTTACCCCTTTCAAACTCAAGTTGTTTTCTCACACACCACTAATTGTTGAAGACTGGCCGAGAAACTACCTTCATTTATTTATTTTTGAAATTTTGAACTAGTATATTTGCACCTTTCAAACTCAAGTATAAGAAAATATCTTCATGGTTTTTTTTATTTTTTAAAGATTTTGAATAATTATATTTACACATTTCAAACTTTAAGTTATATTTTCTCACATCATCTTGACTTTAAAGGGGAGTGGATTAGGTGTTACCGTGGGGCCCACCTTGATGATTTGTCATATATCCACACTGACCATCCGTTTTCCAACCCGTTTTAGGATGTGGTTCCAAAAAATAAAGCAGATCCAAATCTCAGGTGGATCACACCACATGGAAGCAGTAGTGATTGAACACCCACTGTTAAAAACTTCCTAGGGACCACTGTTATGTTTATTTGCCATCCAACTGGTTGATAAGGTCAACCAGACCAAGATGGAAGGACAATATAAAGATCGGCTCGTTCCAAAACTTTTATGTCCCACAAAAAGTGCTTAATGGTCATTCAACATTGTTTACAGTGGTATGGTCCACCTGAGATTTGGATCTGCTTAAGTTTTTGAGTGACCGATCCAAACCTTTAGTGGGCAATAGCAAAGAGAAATGCAAATCAAGGGAGGAAACTATTTCCTTTTGCCATGGCCCACCAGAGTTTTGTATTGGGCTGAAAGTTGGGCTAGTGAGGTTTCAAGGGGTGCTACATCACATGGACATACCATTCTGATTATGTGCCCATGACACTTGTGCTAAGGTGCGCATGAGTGCTCACGCAAGAAGTGCAAGTGAGCATTCCTCTCTCTCTCTCTCTCTCTCTCTCTCTCTCTCTCTCTCTCTCTCTCTCTCTCTATATATATATATATATATATATATATATATATATATATAGAGAGAGAGAGAGAAAGAGGTGGTGGACCTAGACCATCAATCCAGTGGGTCTTGTCCATACACAGCTCATGGTTCAAAATCTCAATGATCTAGGATCAGAATTACCTCTGGTGTCGACCATCACTTGTTTGGTCAGCAACTCGGGCTAGTTCGAGCCAAGATTGAGCCTGTGCGGCATTTTCACAAACACATGGTGTGCACTTTCAATTTCTTACTGTATGCAAAGCAGCAATGGCTGTTTACAGGTATTTCATCAAACACCTTGAGGCAACATCAATATCAAGAAAAAAGGGTATTTGTTTCATGTACATACCTTCCTTGACACTAGCCGACATGTCGTTGAGTCATTTCATCAAACACTTGGTCAGCAACATCAATATCAAAGTAATCAAGTCACCAAAGCTAGTTCAATTCAAGTTGGGGTTCGATCCAAGTCAAGTCAAGCTCGACCAAGCTCGAACTCAGTTTGAAATTTTTTCGAGCTCAAAAAATCAGCTTGACTCAGCTCGAACTCGGTTTCAAATCAAGTCGAATGGAGCCTTTTCAAGTCGAGTCGAGGCGAGCTAACCAAGCTAACTAGGTTTGTGTACAGCCCTATATATGAATGCTCAGCTTCCCACCAATTCCCACGAGTTCTCGTAAGAACTTTTTAAGAACTCATTTTCGGTGATATGAGTTCAAAATCTGAACTGTCCACCTGATGCAATACCCATGAAACCTCTAGAGCCCAAAATTTATCCTAAATCTAAAACTTTGGCGGGCCATGACGAAAGAGAGGAAAATCAAGGGAGGAAACTATTTCCTTTTGTCATGACCCACCAGAGTTTTAGATAAGGGTAAAAGTTGGGTTGTGAGGGTTTCATGGGTTGTTACATCAGGTGGATGGTTAAAATGTTGGGCTTATATCTCTGAAAGTGAGTTCTCAAAGAGTTCTCATGAAAACTGGTGCATAGCTTAACATTCCTCTCTCTCTCTCTCTCTCTCTCTCTCTCTCTCTCTCTCTCTCTCTCTCTCTCTCTCTACATACAGGGGGGATGGTACCATGAGGTCGACCTGTGTGGGACCCACCATGATGTCGGTTGAACATCAACACCGTGCATTTGATGGGTCCCCTTTAGTTTATGAGATATCCCAAAAATCATCCATATACGGAACTCAGGTGGGCCATACCATCTAAAACCATGTGAAAAGATGCCTAAAACATATAAAAACACTTGGTGGGGCCCACTTAAGTTTTGTATGTGGCTGAAACTTTGTTTGACCTCTCATCCAAGTGGGACACACACAATGGATGGGCTAGATTTGTGAACACGTCTCGGTCAGCCAAATAAATGGTTATAAATGTTTTAATGGGAGGGTAACCCTTCTCAACTGTTGTATGTGGTGTGGCCCACCCAAGTCATGGATTGAATTGATTTTTAAGCCCATAGCCCACCATGGAATGATGCATCTAACTGATGGGGTAGATGTTTGACATACATCACGGGGGGCCCACACAGCTCAACCTCATGGGAAGTTCCCATGAGGTCGACCTCGAGTCCTAAAATGAGCTCAAAAAACGGATGAACAAGGTAGATTTCTCACAAACATCATGGTGGCCCCACCTAGGTTTTCAGCACAAGAACTTGCTACGAAAGGCTTTGGCAGGAAATCCACATCCAAAGAATTCCGGAGGTGGTTTGGCTAGTGCCACCGCCACTAACCTAGTGGCTAGTGGTCGGTGCTCTGTGGGCCACCTATAGAGTATATGTTTTATCCTTGTCTTCCATCCATTTTTACATATCATTTTAGGGCTTGATCCAAAAAATGAGAGGGATATAAATCTCAGGTGGACCACACCACATCAAAACAGGAGTGATTGGATGTCCACCATTAAAATTCTCTTAAGGCTCACTATACTGTTTATTTGACATCCAATCTATTGATTAGGTCATACAGACCTAGATGAAGAGAAAAAACAAAGATCAGCTTGATCCAAAACTTTTACAACCCCCAAGGAGTTTTTAATGGTGGACATTCAATTAACATTGTTTCCTGTAATGTGGTCCGCCTTAGATTGGTATATACCTTATTTTTCGGGCTCATATCATAAAATGATCTTAATGGATGGACGGCATGGATGAAACACATACATTATGGTGGAGCCCACGGAGCACCAACCACTAGCCATTAGCTAGTGGTAGGATCACCGGCCAATCCGCTCTTTAGAGAATCCGGGAGGCAGATTATGTACAAATAGCGTGTGTAGCAAGGTGGCTACTAAGAGTGCTCTGCTGGCCCCGCATGTATATATATATATATATATATATATATATATAGTGTGTGTGTGTGTGTTTTATCAAAGCCGTCGATCTATTTTTTTCAAATCCTTATAACATGTTAGCCCGAAAATAAGGGAGATACAAATCTCGAGTGGAGCAAACCACAAGAAAATAGTGGCGATTGAATGCCCACCATTAAAAACTTCCTAAGGCTCACCATAATGTTTATTTGTCATCCAGCCCGTTGATAAGTCACGCACACCAGGATGAAGAGAAAACAAAAAGGTCAACATAACACAAAACTTTTGTGGCCCCTAACAAGTTTTTAATGGTAAGTGTTCAATCATAACTCTTTCTTGTGGTGTGGTCCATATGAGATTTGGATCTCACTCATTTTCGGAGCTTATGCCATAAAACAGTCTGGAAAATGGATGGATGGTGTGGATAGGATACATACATCATGATGCGACCACAGAGCATTGTTAGTAGCCGCCTTGCTACCAACGCCAGCATGCAATCTACATCCCATAATCCGGAGAGGAAGCGTGCTAGTGGGAGAGCATCTCTCTTTGCGAGGTGTGCACGACACAGAAACTCACTCTCAAACTCGTACTTCATCACGCCTTCATCCAGACTGTACGTCTAATCCTACCATTGACATCAAGGTTTACACATAATGACGTACGAACCGGTGCGTAGGTGATCATTCCTATATATAAACCCTACTCCATCTTACCCAACATGTCACGCCCACCAGAGCTCCTCTCTCTCTCTCTCTCTCTCTCTCTCTCTCTCTCTCTCTCTCTCGACAACAAGGTACACCTAAATTTAATATTTGATTTTTATGTAATTATTTGAAAACAAAAAAAAAACCCAAATCTCAAAATTAAGATTTAGGGTTTCGAATCTTTGATTTGGGGGTTGGGCTGAGTAGGGTTGGGTGTGGGTCAGTTGGGTCAAGTGAGGTTGGGTTAGGTCAGGTGTGGGCCAGGTTAGGTTAGTTGGCTCGGGTGTGGTACGAGTTAGGGATATGTTGGGTTGGGTTGGGTCAGGTCAAGTAGGGTCAGTCAGGTCGAGTGTAGGTCGAGTTAGGGCTGCATTGGGTCAGGTGTGGGTCGGGTGTGGGTCGAGTTAGAGCTAGCTTGGGTCAGGTGTGGGTCAAGTGTGGGTCGGGTTGGGTCAGGTTGGGTCAGTTGAGTCGAGTTGGGCTGGGTTGGGTTAGGTGGGGGTCAATTGGGTCAAATTAGGTCAGTTGGGTCAAGTGAGGCTGGGTTGGGCCGAGTTGGTCAGGTTAATTTTTAAATTAGATTTGCATTTTTTATTAGACTTGCATTTGAATTAGATTTAAATGATTTTATTTATAGATAGTTATATTTGTGTAATTGTATAAAATTTGAATTTTGTAGAGTTGAATTCTAATTGTGAATCTGTGAATGGATATTATGGATTAGATTTGCATGATTTTCTTTATTTTTCTTATAAAATTATTCTTCTTACAACAAAAGCACGTGCAAGAATGTCTTTAAATGATCAATCTACCAAATTTGGCATTATGGTTCCCAAGTCTACTCCCCAGACTCTAGAAGAATGAAAATTTAATGCAATTTGTGTGGGGCCGGATTTGTAAACAAAATAAATCATCGTAGACTACACTTATCAGGTTAGGGGGAGAGGCAAAACCGTATCCCAAAGCATCATAGGAGGTACAAGTTTTATTACAAGCTCTCGTAGACTCCAATAAGAAGCTTTTCAGCCCTTCCCTCATACTGAATACAATTAGCCATAAGACATACCATAACAGGCCTATTTTAATCAATGAAAAATTCAAAATAAAAGGAGTGAAGAAAATCAGTAGAGAAAAGGAAGAGGGGAAAGAATCTAGATTGAGAGCTTTGGAAGAAGAGCAATTAAAAATTGCGTTAAAATTAAGCAAGGAAGAGACAAAAGTATATAAATATCAGCAATGTCCTCCTCGACAACATAACGTCAAAGCAGGGTTGAGCTCAACTAACAAGAAGCCATTGAAGTTTATCTGTAGACTCATCTCATTCTATAAGATCTTGAGTACTTTGTAGAGATCATCTAATTAAAAAAAAAAAGATTGAAAAAGCTAGTTGAATTTATACAAGAACATGATGGAAAAGTCTCTCCACCTTTTGATTCATGGGAAGCTGCTAGCGAGCATCTTTGAGAAGATACTACCAGCTCAGGCATAGACGACGAAAATGATGGATCCAATCCTGGTTCAGATGGAAGATATGAGTATTAAGGAGAACATTAAAATTATGAAAGATATATTAAGTTTTTACTTGTAGGCTAAATATATTAACTTGCTTACTATAAATACACTAACTTAACTTATATTTAAATTATTATCTTATTCTTTTTCTTATATATTTTGATATTTATTTTTTAAATATTTATACTAATTACTAATGTTATCAATTAGTTTTTAGGTCACTTAGTAGTTTAGCAATGTATCTCCTTATTACGAATTCATATTGAACAAATACAGTCATTCAATTGGAAATACTTATTCTTTATGGATTCCTAAAGTATCTTATTTTGAACAATTAGATATTATACATGTACTTAGATTGTCCTCGTTTTCAATTTACGTGCAATTGGAATTTCCATAGCGTCTCCTTATATTTTATCCGAATATGTGATTCCTTACTGATTAGTTACATCTATCTATGTATAATGGATTATATGTGACAACTAATCGGTATTGAATTTTACATATATATAAAGAATATGGGGAGATGCTGATGAAATTTCGACTCGCATGTAAACTGTATGAAAATAGTAATGGTATGTTACCAAATGGGATAAAGATAATTAGTACTTCTAGATATAAACAAGTAGGAATAGATGAGACAATTAAAGACAATTAGTAAATAAAATTTGAAACAATTAAGGATATTCTATAGTTATTTATACTTATGTATCCAGACAGATTTATTTATTAGAAGATTATTTGAGACACTTGTATCTTGCAGTTTATGGAGGGGATCTGATATTGTTTTTATTATAAATTTTAATACATATAAATGTGATGGACTGATTACTTCAACCTTTAAAAGTCATGATTTTACCTTACCCTTGTTATCTTTTGATTTATAGATGACTGGCGAGAAAAATTCAAGTACCTTCAGTGCCAGTGCATCAGTCACATCTCCTCTTATTATGAAAGGAGACATATTGGAAAACAAAGTTTAAATAACTTCAGGTTCAGTGAAAGGGGAAAGAAATCAACAATATAAACAAATTTTGATGAGATCACGCTACTAGATTGTTTGCTTAAGATTATATGCAAGTATTATAAAACTATTTGCGGCAAGCATTTTATTTCTTCTACTATTCATTATTAGAGAGATCTTGATAAATGTATAAAGATATTAGGAACATCAATGAGTGCAGTACAATAACTGCTTTCATTTAGGGCCTATTTGATTTTTCCTGATCCTAGTAAATCCCTTGTAAAGAAGTAATTATTACTTTTTCACTTGTTTGAAAATGAGTTTGTAATTCCACCTAGAAAATCAGTCCAAAAATGTTGACTTAAATCTGTGGGCCCCACCATAATGTATATAATATATCCATGTCGTTCATCTGTTTTATTAGAATATTTTAGGGCATGATCCGAAAATTTTAGAAAGATCCAATGATCAATTGGCCCACATGAAAGGAAACAGTGGACTTAATTTGTCCACCGTTGAAAGTTGATTCTTTTATTGGGCCCACATTGAGGTTTATTCACCATCTAACCCATTCATAGGGTCACATAGACATGGATAAGGGAAAATATAAATATAAGGCTGATTTAAAACTTCCAAGGGCCTCAACAAGTTTTTAATGATAGGCATTCGATTCTCACAATTTCATGTGTGTGGTCCACTTGAGTTTGGATTTGCCTAATTTTTGGGCTCATGCCTTAAATTCAGTTGGCACAATGAATGGACGGTGTGGATAAGCCACACACATTATGGTGGGCCCCATATTTATTTTACAAATTTCTCTATTTAAGTGTTCAAAAAGTAACAAGTCAAGTCAGCATTGAGAAAGATGAAGGTAATTATTTTGGTAAATAATGATTACTCATTTACAAGGTAATTACATTTGACCGAGAAAATCAAGTAGGCCCTTATCGCTTAAGAATGACCACTTTCAAGATACAATCTCTACATACTTGTATAATCAAGAAAAACTGAAAAACTGGTATGTAATATTAGTGATAGTTAATGAGAATCCATTTAGTATGGTAGAAAAATGAAAATAACGACATCTACCATTAAAACCTTCTCAAGGCCTAAGAAAATGTTTATTTGTCATCTAACTTGTTCATAAGGTCACCATAAATAGATGAAGGAAAAAATACAAATATTAATTTAACCGGAAAACTTGTGGCCCTTCGTAAACGTTCAACTCTTCGTTTCCATTTCATGGTCCACTTTATTTTTTGATATGCTTCAATTATGAGCTCAGCTTTAAAACGCATGAATGACATGAACGCATGAATGACATGAATAAGACATACATTAACGTCGACCCATAAAATTTACTCAGTAGACTACAAAGTAATGAGTAGGGGTGTCAATGCGCCAAGCTTGGGGTTAAAAAATCAGAATTTTAAACGGAACCAGCCCGACAACCGGGCCTAAAAAACAGTTCAAAGCCCCGTGGAGACCTACCCAGGCCCGGCCCATTGACAGTTAGAGACTACTGAGTTATTCAGTAGGCATTCGGCCTCTGAGAGGAAGGGCGTGGACTGCGGCCTACCCCTACGTTCTGGCCACACCATGTGGGGCCCACCGTAATGTATGTGTTTTATCCGTGTCGTCCATCTCATTAAAGAGACAGATCCAAAGCTCAAGTAAACCATACAGTGGGAACTGAACGCCCACAGTTACGTCTTACGAAGAGATTACATGGCAAATAAACACCACGTAGGCTGTAAGAAGTTTTTCAACGGTAGGCGTCTTATTACTACTACTTTCTATGGTGTGGCCCAATGAGCCTTTGCTCTGCTTTATTTTTACGCTTATGTATGATTTGTAAAAATGGATAAAACGCATACATCACGGTGGCATAAAAAGAACCCTTGTCGGCACTGAGTTGGCACACGTAGGACTCAATCCGCTTCCTGAAAGGAATGGATATGATACGGGATCTTCGGAAAAACTCGGGATTAGAAGATTCAGATCTCAACGGTACACGTGGCAGGTTTATGAACGATCAGAACCGTCAATTTAGTGATACCTTTCATGTATGAAACCAAGAACATTACTCGATCTTACCCATCAACTTTCTTCTCTACCTCTATAAACATAGATCGTTAACTTTTATTATGTATCCGTTAATTTAAAGGTCACAGATCGATGGCTAGTATCATCTATTGAGATCTTATTTTGAAAATTTTTCCATCCAGACTGTATAGAACTAAATGGACGGTCCGGATTGATACTTAGACCTGCCACGTGTCCAATACAGAGACGGCTGTATCTGTTCGGATTCTACAGGACTACCGTATCATTCCTTACTTCCCTTATCCTTCAACGAAGATAATGATAAGACTTACCATTAACAACCACCTGTGCACGTTAATTAAGACAGGGACGCAAAGATCAATGATCTGCCCGTCGTACACGTGTCACTCAATCAGTAGTTTTCGAAATCAACGACCCACGTTTTTCGAAAAGAAAAAACACAAAATAATTATTTGGAGAGTTCTTTGATATATGATGTGAATGGTGCAACGGTCCATACGCTTGTAACTCAATTCGAACCGTTCATATCGTGGGACCATCAGAGAGGATGGGTGATGACTGATGACCCTAAAATCAACGGTCCAACTCTGATTGATTGACGCTTCTTTGTTGAATTTGGACCGATGGCTATTTGAATTTGGAAGCCCGTAAGTGGAACACCAGATCCGGGCTTCAGGTGGGGCCCGGCAACAGATAAATTGGTGAGAATTCAAGAAGGTCCAATCATCGGGTGGTGCGGCACATGTACTTTGAATGAGGACTCTTCACAAGTTTACCTGAACCGTCCATTGTTTTCGCACAAGAGGTGGCTGATTGATGAGTGGAATAGGATCATTTTCTGTCCAAACATTCTGAAGGGTCGGCCCCACATGTTGCATGGATCTGATGTCCTATACAAGTGCCATATGGGAACGAGTCCCGCGTGTAAACGTGCGTGTGGAAAAGACGCAACGGTGCGTGTGAAGCTAGCAAACCTGGTCTTTGTTTATGTTATCTCATATCTGGCAGAAGATACAGCGACCGGAGAATTTCCAACCGTCCAACGAAAAAAATAAAATAAAACAAAATAAAAAAAGGAATGGCAGAAAAAGCAAAATTAAAAAAAGGAACGACAGAAAAAGTAAAATAAAATAAGGAATGACAGTCATCAATATCACATACTGCTAAGTATTATATATATTAAAAAATAAAAGGTCTCAAATGCAACCGATTGTACCACAACTTACGGTCCACCCATATGATAACTTCCAACCTGTTAAGTTTTTGCAACATCCAATCCTTCTAATAGGTTGGCTTCATCATAAAGATAAGCATATGCCAAAATCATACTTGTGGACTCATCAAGTGAGCCACATAGAAAACTTCTTATAGCCATTGATAAATAACAAAAATATATACGTGCAATTGATTAGTGTATGGGATTGATTTGTTGCATACATGTTTCTAACAGTGTTATCTATCTATTGAACGGGTTGGATGTCCCATGCACTTAATAAGTTGGAAATTATCCCCTGGTGGACCATAACCTGTGGTCCAACCAGTTGGGCTTGAGACCTTCTGATTAAAAAATAGTATTGCACGCCCATGTAACATGCCCTAGATCTGGACACTCCAATTGGGCATCTGGATTAGTTGGGCCATTGCATTGATGAGATATTCTTTCAAATTTATAATATTTTTTGGGGATTATTTGATACTCTGCTAAAACATGGCAGTTCATGTGCATGAATATATAGATAATACATGTATCATTAATGTACCTCGATCTCAACTGTTCCATTTATGGGCCCAACTACAGGTGGGCCATTCCAAAAAAATCACACTTAGTGAATGATTTTAACTGCTGTTTGATTCATAGTCACTCATGGACGGTTAAAATGAAAAATCGGCAATGTTTCAAATTAAAGAGAATACGTGTACAGTCAGAGTAATCAATCTGATCTTAAGTGGGCCATCTAATAGGTGGGATCCCTTTTTGGACAGCCCCAAATTTGATTTAAGTACATACATGCGGCGTATGATATGGTTTATGCATGCACTGCCGACAGACAAGCAATACGTTACTACGTACGAGCAATCTCTTGAATGCTCACGCGGCAGGGAGACTTTTAAAATTGGACTGTCCATCAAGTGTCCCCTGCTTTGTATTGAAAATGGTAAAGAAAGAACATAATCAGATGATCCAAGCTGTCCATTCAGTATACTTTAAACGGACGGTAGAAAATAAAGATTATAACAGCAAACATTCGGTGGGAAAAAGTACAGGCGAGTGATGGATATTATAGTTTATTAAGTATGGGATTTTGAAATTATTTCATCCACAAAAGATCCCACTAGATGGACGGTCCAGATCACTACACGCCCTCCAATACATGATCAGAGGAGAGAGGACCGTCACAGATTCAACCGAACCCGGATTCGGTGAGGCGGGGAAGCCGACTTCACTGACTCAGTGACCGTGGGGCCCACCTTGATGTATATGTTGTATATCCACTCCGTTCATACGTTTTAACAGATAATTTACATAAACTGGGAATCGGAAATGAATGATATTGAAATCTCAGGTGGACCACACCATAAGAAATATTGCTGATTGAACGGTCACCATTAAAATCTTTCTAAGGCCCACCGTAATGTTTATTATCCATCGAACCTGTTGATAAGGTCACGCAGACATGGATGAAGGGAAAATAAAAATATCATCTTCATCTAAAACTTGTGGCCAATAAGAAGTTTCTAAGGCCCAAAAATGAGGTAGATCTAAGGCTTAAACGGACTACACAATGGGAATTAAAATCATACGGTTGAAAACTTCTTGGGGGCCACAGAAGTTTTGGATGGAGATGATATTTGTTTTTTTATCTTCATCCAGGTGTATGGAATTTTATTAATAGGTTGGATGGAAAATAAACATACGGTGGGCCCTAGAAAAGTTTCAACGGTTAGAATCATTATCACCGCTGCTTCCTGTTGTGTGGTCCACTTGAGCCTTTCATCTGCATCATTTTTGGGCCCATAATGTAAAATGATACGAAAAAAAATGGATGGACGGTGTCGATAAGACCCATACACGGTGGCCCCTCAAAGCTCCTTCCCGTTCCCGGCGGGGGGTAGGACGCAATCCGCGTCCGTTCGATTCGGGATCGTTGACAGTTTGTTATGGTGTGCTTTTGTTACCATTAACTAAATGGTGGAAGCTCATCCATCCTACATGTGACATTGATGAACTTTAATCTATACTGTTCAAGTTGTGGCCCTACCAATGAAGGACGAAAATCATACATAGCAGATAATCCTGACCGTTTTTCTATTTTCATTTTTGATAAGCTCTGATTGGATGAATAGGATCATCTAACAATTTTCGTTAATGTTTATACTCATCTGCAATGGGCTCCACAATTTGAACGGTCTAGATTAATCACATGTGGCACGTTTCTGGTCAATGAGTTGTCACCATTTAATAGAACTGACACCATAGTAGCCTCCTTTCACTTATCATATTTGATGCATTCCATCGCACCCTCTCCATGCGCGCTTTTACACGGTGAGAATCATTATCACCGCTGCTTCCTGTGTGTGGTCCACTTGAGCCTTTTATCTGCATCATCTTTGGGCCTATAATCTAGAATGATACGAAAAAAAATGGATGGACGGTGTCGATAAGACCCATACACGGTGGCCCCTCAAAGCTCCTTCCCGTTCCCGGCGGGGGGTAGGGCGCAAACCGCGTCCGTTCGATTCGGGATCGTTAACCTTTTGTTACGGTGTGCTTTTGTTACCATTAACTAAATGGTGGAAGCTCATCCATCCTACATGTGACATTGATGAACATTAATCTATACTGTTCAAGTTGTGCCCTACCAATGAAGGACGAAATTCATACATAGCAGATAATCCTGACCGTTTTTCTATTTTCAGTTTTGATAAGCCTTGATTGGATGAATAGGATCGTCTAACAATTTTCGTTAACGTTTATGCTCATCTGCAATGGCTCCACAATTTGAACGGTCTAGATTAATACACATATGTGGCACGTTTCTGGTCAATGAGTTGTCACCGTTTAATAGAACTGACACCACAGTAGCCTCCTTTCATTTATAATATCTGATGCATTCCATCGCACCCTCTCCATGCGCGCTTTTATACGTAACACACGTGCCAACCTAAAAATGTCCGTAGCATCGGATCCGAGCATAATGTGGGCCCCACGGTGAAGATGAACATTCAAAAGTCAAACTATGAAGTCGTCAGTCCAGTGTCAAACAACTTGCACCCATTATCACCAACTGAGGCCCACCTGAAGATTGGACAGTTCTGATTTTTTTCAATGTTGATGTGGACCCCACCCTTTCCAGATTGGTAATTGGGGCTAGCAAAGTATATTAATAGCTGGTCAGACGGTCAACAAAAGTATCGATTTTGATGGTCAAAATTGGAAACGGATTGGCTACCCCCCTGACATCAGCCAATGGCTGGTGGTCGGTGCTCTGTGGGCCCCACCATGATATATGTGTTTCATCCATGCTGTCCATATATTTTTATAGATCATTTTACAGTATGATACCAAAAATGAGGTATATCCCAATCTCAAGTGGGCCACATTACAGGAAACAGTGTTGAAAGAGCGTCCACCGTTAAAAACATTTTGGTGGCCATAAAAGCTATGTATGAAGCTGATTTTTGTTTTTTTCCTTCATCTGGGCCTGTATGACTTAATCAACAGATCACTGACCACCGGCCACGGGGCGGGCGGCCGGGGGAGTAGCCAATCCGATTCCGTCAAAATTAGGTGCAGGTTATCTTGACGTCACATAAGGGAAAATAGAATTGATCTTTACAGTGCTCCCAGTTGCATTTTGGCAGTTTAATAGTCCAATAAAATCGATCCAGACCGTTGATTAGGCCAAGAGCACGGTTTACTGGCTATCCTTCAAACAGTCACTGACATCTCATCATCCAGACCAATGAAAAGTTAGCCCGCTTTTCAAAAAGCCATCCATTTTTTCCATTTTCCCAGGCACGGATCGTACCACTGGAATTTCATTATAAAGAATTCTTAAGAATCATAAAAAATCCATGGTGGGCCCTAATAAATAGATGGCTGAAAATTTATCGATTGGATCTACTTAGAAGTAGTTACAGTTACTGTTCATTTTATGGGTTTTTGATCGGATGGTTCGAATCTTTCTGATCAGTGTCATATTTTCCTGATTTGCTATAATTTTTGTGTTGTACCTAACTAACGGTTCAGATCGATCAAATGGAGGGCCCCATATATTATGATGGAAATATAGGAGCTAGACCTTATAAGTTCCTTTAGAGCACTATATCATGTTCACGTGCTGGATTTTTGAAAGAGAATTTACAACTGTAAGACCCATTTATGGCCCATTTATATTTGTAAGACCACTTTTTTTTTCCTTTTAAGAATAAGCCCCGTACGGACGGACGGCTTCCCAAAGGTCGAAAATGCCCCTGCTTTTCCTTCCGCAAGCGATCGGCTGGTGCTCGAAGACGAGCGCTGACGCTCCTCGAACACCGAGTTGTACGAACGGTTCAAAAGATATCAAAGTTACATGGGCCCCAAAGTTATGTATTTATTATATCCACAACGTTTATCCATATTTCGAGATCATTTCGTAGCATTATCAAAAAAAAAAATCGTACCAAAAGATCAACTGGACCACACCACAAAGAGCAGCGGGAAAATTGATTTTCACCGTTAAAACTTTTGTAGGGCCCACCATAACATTTATTTTCCATCCAATCTATTCATAAGGTCACAAAGACCTGGATGAAGAGGAAAAACAAAGTTCATAATGATCTAAAACTTCTGCTACCCCTAAAAGCGTTTCAATGATAGACGTTCAATCCTTCACTGCCTTTTATAGTGTGGTCCACTTAATAGGTAAATCTTTATTATTTTTCGTCCCAAGACTTAATACGAGTTTGCCAAATAGATGGACGGTTTGGATATAACACATACCTCATAACAGAACCCACAAAAAGCAGTTGAGATTACAACAGGAAAAAAAAGAAAAAAGAAAGCGGGGAACTTATGGCTACGGATTATAACCGTAGCCATAACCGCAGCCCATCCTTTTTCCCTATATCCTTGGCTATGTATTGAAGGTCTTTCAATATGTACTTTGATATGTATCAAAGGTCTTTCGATATGATCGAAAAAGGTCCACATCTGTTCAGTGAGTTTGCCTAAAAAATCCTGCAATTTTCGATACATATCGAAGTGTATTCGATATGTATCGAAGCTATAGCTACGGATTTTAGCCGTAGCCACAACTATAGGCCGTAAAAGTTTATGCAAAATTATTATTATTATTATTATTATTATTATTATTTTACATGGATAACTTTATTCTGCCTACAATTTTCTCTAACACATATTTATATAAATATGTATATATAAGCATATAAAAATTTTTCTCTCTTTTTTTCATTTCTTTCTTTATTCATTTAACAAGAATATCTTCTAAACCAAAATTAGTTACTTGGCTTACCATATATGATTTTGGGGTAGGAGAATCTACGTTAGCCAACTAACCTTGTTATTTTCCAAGATTAGATCAGGTCAATGGTCGAAAATCCATTTCATTCACTTCGTGGACAACTTCAATTAGTTTACGGTCAATTTCATTTATTTCATTTACTTCGCGACCAATTCCATGCATTTCACGGTCAATACCGGCGATTCTCCTTCACTTCACGGTCAATTCCATGCATTTCACAATCATTTTCGGCGATTCCATTTAGATTCACGGTCATTTCCATGCACTTCACGGTCAATTCCGTTCACTTCACGGTCATTTCCATACATTTCACGGTCAATTCGCTTCACTTCAATGTCATTTTTATGCATTTCACAGTCATTTTCGGTGATTTCGTTTAGATTTACGATCATTTCCATGCATTTCATGGTCAATTACCTTCACTTCACGGTCACTTCTGGCGATTCCGTTAAGATTCATGGTCATTTCCATGCACTTCACGGTCATTTCCACGCATTTTACGGTCAATTCGCTTCACTTCACAGTCATTTCCATGCATTTCACGGTCATTTTCAGCGATTCTGTTTAGATTCACGGTCATTTCCATGCACTTAACGGTCAATTCCCTTCACTTCACGGTTATTTCCATGCATTTCACGGTCAATTCGTTTCACTTCAAGGTCATTTTCGACGATTCCGTTCAGATTCACAGTCATTTCCATTCACTTCACGGTCAATTGCCTTTACTTCACGGTCATTTCCACGCATTTCACGGTCAATTCGCTTCACTTCAGGGTCATTTCCATGCATTTCACGATAATTTTCGTCAATTCCATTTAAATTCAGGGTCATTTCCATGCACTTCACGGTCAATTCCCTTCACTTCACGGTCATTTTCATGCATTTCACGGTCATTTCGCTTCACTTCACGGTCATTTCCATGCATTTCACGGTCATTTTCGACGATTCCATTTAGATTCATGGTCATTGCCATGCACTTCATGGTCAATTGCCTTCACTTCATGGTCATTTCCATGCATTTCACGATCAATTTGCTTCACTTCGGGGTTATTTCCATGCATTTCACGGTCATTTCCAGCGATTTCGTTTAGATTCATAGTCATTTCCATGCACTTCACGTCAATTCCCTTCACTTCATGGTCATTTCCATGCACACAGTCATTTCGCTTCACTTCACGGTCATTTCCATTCATTTCACAGTCATTTTCAGTGATTTCGTTTAGATTCACGGTCAATTCCCTTCACTTCACGGTCATTTCCACGCATTTCGCGATTAATTCACTTGACTTCATGGTCATTTCCATGCATTTCACGGTCATTTCCGGCGATTTCATTTCGATTTCATAGTCAATGACCGTGAAATGCATGGAAATGACCGTGAAGTGAAGCAAATTGACCATGAAATGCATGTAAATGACCGTAAAGTGAAGGGAATTGACCGTGAAGTGCATGAAAATGACTATGAATCTAAACGGAATCCTCGAAAATGACCGTGAAATGCATGGAAATGACCGTGAAGTGAAGCGAATTAACCGTGAAATGCATGAAAATGACCTTGAAGTGAAGGCAATTGATCATGAAGGGCATGGAAATGACTGTGAATCTAAACAGAATCGCCGAAAATGACCATGAAATGCATGAAAATGACCATGAAGTGAAGCGAAATGACCGTGAAATGCATGGAAATGACCGTGAAGTGAAGGGAATTGACCATAAAGTACATGACAATGACCGTGAATCTAAACGGAATCGCCGAAAATGACTGTGAAATGAATGGAAATGACCATGAAGTGAAGCGAAATGACCGTGAAATGCATGGAAATGACTGTGAAGTGAAGGGAATTGACCGTGAAGTGCATGGAAATGACCGTGAATTTAAATGGAATCACCGAAAATTGCCGTGAAATGCATAAAAATGACCCTAAAGTGAAGCGAATTGACCGTGGAATGCGTGGAAATGACCGTGAAGTGAAGGCAATTGATCGTGAAGTGAATGGAAATGACTGTGAATCTAAACGGAATCGTCGAAAATGACTGTGAAATGAATAGAAATGACCGTGAAGTGAAGCGAAATGACCGTGAAATGCATGGAAATGACTGTGAAGCGAAGGGAATTGACTATGAAGTGCATGGAAATAACCGTGAATTTAAATGGAATCGCCGAAAATTGCCGTGAAATGCATTAAAATGACCCTAAAGTGAAGCGAATTGACCGTGGAATGCGTGGAAATGACCGTGAAGTGAAGGCAATTGATCGTGAAGTGAATGGAAATGGTTGTGAATCTAAACAGAATCGCCGAAAATGACCGTGAAATGAATAGAAATGACCGTGAAGTGAAGCGAATTGACCGTGAAATGCATAGAAATGACTGTGAAGTGAAGGGAATTGACCGTGAAGTGCATGGAAATGACAGTGAATCTAAACAGAATCACCGAAAATGACCGTGAAATGCATGGAAATGACTGTGAAGTGAAGCGAATTGACCGTGAAATGTGTGAAAATGACCGTGAAGTGAAATTGGTGTTAAGCCACTTAAGAACAATAGTCCGCACCTATGGACCGTTAGAGACTTGGAAAACAACTTAAGAATGAAGGCTTTTGGGGTCAAACGGCCGGAATCCCTAAAGCAACCATTTGCATGTTAGAATCCCAAGCAAATCCCTCCTCAACACAAGGGTTTCAAGAAAATGGATGGAGGATCTCACCTAGACGATCAACGGAACGATTGGTGTGGTTTTGGTGAAGAGTTTCTTCTTGGAGGAGAGGTAGGAAATCACAAGATTTGATTTCCTTGGGCCCCACCTCGATCTAAGGTCCACCTTGCTCTTCTTCACTCTCTCTTTCTTCTCCCTTTACTCTCTTACTCTCCCTTTACTCCTTGGTGGTTATAGTAAAGGAGAGAGTTATGAGAGAGCTAGGGTTTTATTTCCTAGAATTGGGCCCTTTGGCCTTAAGTTTCAACAACTTCTCAAAATAGTCCTCTAAGACTGGGCGGCCCTAACACCCCCTTGGCCACCAAATTTAGTATGTAGGTGACTCATGGCCTGATGAGGGGTCATGCAAAGTTTGGGAACAAACAGATGAACGAATATGGGGTTTGATCATACAGTTCCGATCTTTAAATGGCCCTATGGGGTCCATTCTGGTGATTGGAGTGGTTCTGTTGGCCCTCTGGCCCTGGAACTCATAGGGTAAGTGCTCCATGGCCCGATAAAGGGCCATGCAAAATTTGAGAATGATCGGATATGGGATTTGGTCGAACGGGTCCGATTTGCGATCAAAGGTCACCGTACCACGATCGGGTCCTAGATTTTGTGGGCGAGCATAGAAAAATACGTTAGACCTTCACCGTAAATGTAGAAGAGATACGACAGCTGGAAAGCCTGGTATCTGAGTTTTATTTACAAGTGTCAGATTTCAATTCTAGCATAGGTGGGGTGTATTTAGCAAGTGCCAGATTCCAATTTTGGGTGTCCTCTGGGTCCGCAATCCGCAATGGTCTACAAGCTTAGTGAGATCTATGCTTTCCTAAATTTTTATAATTTTCTAACCTTCCCGCGTCGCGGTATAGTCCGCACGGGCTATTGCTAAGTATAAATGGTTATCTAGCTCAGCAGCCCGCATTAGGTCCTATCATGACCCGTCTGGTCTACTTATTTGAGCTAATCCTTGATTAATTTTACTTGCAGTACCTCACCACGAGTAGTTTAAATGAATAGTCCTGCGGCAAATCCTACGTGGACGCCCCAGGACACTGTTCTGGCTGGACGGGACGTTACACATGCAGTAAAGCGAATTGACTATGAAATGCGTGGAAATAACCGCAAAGTGAAGGCAATTGACCGTGAAGTGTAACAACTCGTCCAACCAGTACAGTGTCTTGGAGCGTCCACGTAGAATTTTTCGCAGGACCGATCATTCAAACCATGCACGGTGAGGTACCATAGGCAAATCAACCTAGGATTTGCCCGTTAGAATAAACTGATCGGGTCATGACAGGACTCGGTGTGGGCCGTCGAGCCGGATGGCTCATTTGCCCTTAGCGACAGCCCGTATGGGCTACACCGTGACACGGGAAGGTCAAAAAATTCTAAAAATAAAGGGAACCATAAATCTCACTGGGCTTGTGGGCCATCGCGGCCATCGCGGACAATGGACCCAGCAGACACCCAGAAGTGGGATCTGGCACTGACTAAATGCACCCCACCAATGCCAGGACCGAAATCTGGTGCTTGCAAATGAAACCGAGATACCAGGCTATCCAACCGTCGGATCTCTTCCACATTCACGGTGAAGGTTTAATGAATTTTCCTACACCCGTTCACCAACTCTGGGACCCGATCGTGGAACGGTGACCGTCGATCGTAAATTGGACCCATACGACCAAATCCCAGGTCCGATCGTTCCCAAATTTTGCATGGCCCTTTATCGAGCCATGAAGCATCTGTCTTAGAAATTTCATAGCCAGAGGGCCACCAGAACCACTCCAATCACCAGAATGGACCCCTCAGGGCCGTTTAAAGGTCAAAACCGTTGACTCAAACCCCACAACCATCCATCCGTTTGTTCCCAAATTTTACACGGGCCCTAATCGGGCCATAGGGTACCTACCCACCACATTTGGTGGCCAAAGGAGTATTAGGGCCACACCAACCCCAAAAGTGAGTCCTAGTAGGCTATTTTGGAAATTTGAGGAAACTTAAGGCCAAAGGGCCCAAGTCTAGGGAATAAACCCTAGCTCCTATAACTCTCTCTCAATTCCTACAACCACTAAGAGAGAAAGAGAGTAAAGGAGAGTGAAGGGAAGAAAGAGAGAAAGGGAGGGAGATTCAAGGAGGACCCTAAATCGAGGTGGGGACTAAGGTAGCCGATATTGCATCTCCTTATCCTTCTTCCAAAGCGAAAATCCAACACTACAACTGCAAAAATCGTCCGTTGATCATCTAGGTAAGATCCTTCATCCTTTTTGCTTGAAACCCTTGTGTAGAGGAGAGGCTTACATGGGATTCTAACATACAAATGTATGCTTTAGGGACTTCGGCGATTCAATCCCAAAATCCCCTCTCCTAGGTCGTTCGTAAGTCTCCAACGAATTCAAATGTGCGGACTATTGATCTTAGGTGTCCTAGCACCAATTTCAATATGAGATTAATGATTTTGATTGCTTGCATGTTATATCGGAGAGTCTAGGAAAATCCTAGGAATTGTATGTTGGATGGAATGGTATGGATTTACATGTTTGGCTCTCTCTCATGATGTCGTTCATATTTCTTACATGATTTGGTGTATGGATGATCACATGCTCATGCCGTGTTGACTTTTATATGTTGTTGCTTCATATCACGTATGATTTCATTACTCTTGTGTACATGATTTCTCAACATGGAGGAAGTGTTAATTTCCTCACCAACCCACACCACACACATACACTTTATTCATGATATTAAGGTTTGCTTGTTAGAAAAAATTGATTTATATGTTGAGCAACATGAGAACAAGGTGTTGAATATATTGGATGTTGCTTTGTTGTTGGCATGCTATGAGTCACTATTCCTACCCTTGGGTTGGTCAGGAACTTGAGGAGAGACGGGAGTCCCATCGGTAGGACTACGCTATGGTTGGACTTGTGGGTTTGGGCGGGTGTGATCGGGTGGCTGTAGTTCGACTACATGGGACCTTCGTGCCGATGTCACACGCCTCACGCTCGCCTGACTCGTGAGGTCTAGCCTACAGTCTGACTAACCTTAATTATTAACCATATTTGCTCACACATGTTTGGAACCTGGAATACCCTACAACCGTAGTAGCCCATCAATAACCCACTTGAAAATTGGTCCACAGCCTCATGAGCCAGACATGGTGGAATAAGACACTGTCCGAGCTGTCGGCCTATGCTGGGGTACCGCGCCTCCCCGTAGTGACCGCGAGTGATCTCTTTCTCATGGCACGCCTCATGTACTTGAAGTCGGGGATGAGGAACCCGACGGGATCACGGACCGCGGGGTCTCAGCCTCACGCATTGGGGGGCCTTGGCCTCGCAACCTGTTTAGGGCGTTGATACATAGGGTGTACCAGATTTCCAAATCTGCTGGATGAATGGACCTAACTAATAACTCTGCTAACACGATCGCATTGCATCACACTAGTTAGGGTGGCCACTCGGCAGTCGAGGTCGCACTGAGGGAGTATTGTCATTTGCGATCGTTAGATAGTGTCGCTTGAGGGAGCGTTGTGGCGAGGGCATGCATCATGTCATGCTGCATACATGCGCATTAACAAGATTACTTAGACGTATTAGATTGTCTGCTTTTCATTAAGATCATATTATAATTGATGTCTGTGATAACTTGAGACTAATAGCACCTACTGAGTTGATCACTCACTCCCACTCTGGGACGGTGTTTTAAAACACCAACCAGACCCATTCATAGATGCAGGTGACTCAAGATTGGAGGAGCCTTGTGAGGCGAGCTTGGATGAGGAGGACGATGTCACCCCCCAAACTCGGAAACCGGGCTCACAAAATTCCCGATCGCCGAATCCGGCGCCGACAGCCTCCGTAGAACCCCATTCTCGGACCCCGGCACCCATTCACCAGGTTCCGATCCTGGGATACTACAAGGAGGGTTTCAAATCATTAGTCTGATTCATAATGAGCATAACAAAAGCATAACCCACAAACAATAACCACAAAAACACCACCACAAAATCCACTATGATAAAAAACTTTTGAGTACAATACGGCAGAAAGGGAAAATATAATGTAATAAAAGAAACAAAACTCCAGAAGCTCGGCTGCACGCTCCAACTACAGCGAGACTATGGCTGCGACTGCGTCCTGGCGTCACCAGAACGCATCAATCGTGCATAAGCTTATGGAAAGCTTAGAGGGTGGTGTAAGTGTGTGCGCAATATAAACGTGCTTAAAATACAAGGTCAAAGTGATGCAGAATCATGGTGATGAGCACATGAATGCAATCAGCCGTACCAAGGCTATGCGGTGCAAGATATGAATGTTATCGGCCATAACACAGCCATGCGATGCGAGATGCAACTCAAGCATGCCAATCCTCATCATGTATCAGTACAGTTCTCATTCTGGATAATCACCGGGGTCCAATACACTCCAAATGGCACTGCCCCTTTCCCAGGCACAGTCCAAGTGAGCATAAGAAACCTCACTATTCACCTGATTAATAGTCTACCAATATCTATCTTGCACATCGATAGCGGACCCATTCACGAGCTGGTCAAACTCAGCATAGTGATGCCCCCTGCCCTCGGGCGAGTAAGGCCACACCCCTTTCCAATCGACCACGACACAATGGGAGACGCGGTTTCCTGGTATTCGGCCCTCGTGCACTCATGTATCCACTCGGTCTCGACATTGAAGTCATCCTCTGGTACCATCGGGTTTAAAAATTTTCACCCAGGGACATCTATGACGCCCCGATGCTTAGTAACAATATTTTTGGTGTCCAATTCTGCCATCCACGATGTGCCTGTGGAGGTCATAGCCCTGATGTTGCTAGGGCATACAAGAACTACAATCACACAAATGCAAGTGCATGAATCATACTATCAGTCATGCAACAGCCCTGAATATACCATGCACTTATATGAGGCAACCCCGCCTATCAGGGAGCCCATAAACAGTCTATCCAAAGGTAAATGCTATGATCGGTCATTCCTCACATCAGGCATACATATGGTGTGAATGATCATGAATCATGCATCTATATTAAACATGTAATAAGAGATGGGTTCTAGGTATAATGGAGATGGGCATAGACGGCCTACTTACCATAATTTTGGGCCTATCAGTGGGCCTTAGGGATAGTTATAATGCGGACATTTAACCAACATTATCCATTCAATGTGGACATCAAACCAACATTGCTCCCAAGGCACGGCCTCCCATGAATCACATATTGTAATGGGCCTTTTGTACGTCTAATTGGGCCTTGAACCAAAGACCCAAATACATCAAATGGGCTACATAACATGAGCCCCATATCTATATCAAGGTGGGCCTCAATGGGCCTCTTAATATGGGTCTAGTACAAATCAAGGTGGGCCTCAACAAGGACCACTAATGCATGAAGATGGGCCTCCATAATGGGCCTTAAATTGTTTCCAAAATAGTTGGACAGTTGGATGAAACACATACATTATGATGGAGCCCACACTAATAAAGGGTGTGGTTTACCATTCTTACATAAGTGGGGCCCACCAAAATGCTCATTTTCCACCCAGCCTAAGGCCTAATATAATTTTTTTATTTTCTACCCATCTAAGGCCCAACATAATGTTTATTTTCCACCCAACTGTTCATAGGGTCATATGGACCAGGGTAGAGCACATTATAATATTTATTTATCATCTAATCTATTCATAAGATCACGTGGGCCTGGATAGGGCCCACTGTAATGTTTGTTTTCCGTACAATCCATTGATAGGTCGTGTGGACGAGGGGCCACTGAAATGTTTATTTTTCATCTAACCTGCTGATCAGGTCGCCCGGGTAGGGAGCCCACCAAAATGTTTATTTGACATCTAACCCGTTATAGGGCCACCCGAATGGGGTGGACGTGGGGCCCATCAAAATGTGGTTCCCAGATCCAGCCCATCCATTATGTGTGTCCCACTTGGCTGAGGGTACAGACCAAGTTTCAGTCGCATCCAAATTTCAGGTAGGCCCCACCAACGATTTTATATATATTTTAGGCATGACTACACATGATTTTAAATGATGTGGCCCACCAGAGTTCCATATACAGCTGACTTTTGGCGTGGACGGATGAACTGTGGGGACCCATCAAATGCTCGGTGTTGATGATCAAAATTCATCACCGTGGGGGCCCACAGCTGGAGCCGTGAGGCCCCAGCGTCCGTCCGCCCATCACCAGCAGCGCTGTTGCTTAAAAAAAATGTTATTATTATATATATTATTTTTTTTGTTTTGGGGTCCACCGAGATGTGATTCACAATCCATCCCACCCATTATGTGGGTCCCATATAAATGACCGTACAGACCAAGTTTCGGCAACATCCAAAACTCAGGTAGGCCCCACCAAGTGATCTTATATATTTTGACATGTCTTCACATGATTTTAAATGGTATGGCCCACATGAATTTCGTATAAGGCTGATTTTTTTGAATGGCCCACGGCCAGGGAGGTGGGCAATGAATGGACGGTGTGGATGTGCAAAATACACATCATGGTGGGGCCCACGGCTGGACGTGGAACCAGTCCGTCCGCCCTCTGGCGTCCTGACAATGGCAGCAGCAGGCGCTGCTGCCTTAGTTTGTTGTTTTTTTTTTTTTTGAAAAAAATAATTTTTTTGCAGAAACTCCTGTGTGGGGCCCGCATCGGATGAATCCACTCCAGCCATCGGATTCCATGGACCAAGACCGATTAAACGAGTCTAATATACGGCCTGCTTTTGACGAATTGAGGGATCTAGGGGGTTTTCAAGGGTGATATCTCTATTTCTTATGGTATGGCCCACCTGAGAACCAGATTACCCTCAAAGTTTGGCTCAACGCCTAAAATGAGCTGGAGAGGAAGATGGACGGATTGGATTGAGCACATACATCAAGGTGGGGCCTACATAGGTGGCCCACCCCAAAAAGGCAACTAACCCCTTTTTTTTTGTGTTTGCTGGCACACATCCACGTCAGTGCACACACTTCACTTCCAACGTCCAGCGACCAACTCCTAATCTCATTGCTATGGTGGGTCCCACGTAGATGTGGCCCACCATCTTATATGTATATAATATATACTATATTATATATATGATACACATTATATTATACATATTTTATATAACATATATGTATATATATATATATATATATATATATATATATATATATATATATATATAGCATTGGGCCATCTAAACAATGGATGGGTGGATCATCACCTGCAATAGAGTGGGCCACACCATCTGATGTAGATGGACCGGGTAGATGTAACACATATTGGTGGGATCTACACCGTTACAAAGAAAGAAGGGAGAGAGATAGAGAGAGAGATATTTCGTGAGGTAGAGGAACCCCGCCACTATGGGCCCTCTAGATTAAATCACATACATCCAAATGGGTCCCACCAACAAGTGGGCCCTAAAATTTAAAATAATGACAATTCACCCACCTTATCTTCCTTTTCCTTGCTCCCTTGGACTCCTTAACTCCTTACCTTCACTTTTAATGGAGGATGATGGGGGATTAATGGTGTGGATGAGAGATGGGAGGGTGTAGATGGAAGATGGAAGGTGGGCCACACTTGAGAGGGAGAGAAAGCTTGGACGTGAGGGGGGTTGAGTTGCTTGGGAGAGATATGAGAAAATGAGAGAGAATGAGAGGATGGGAGTGATATGAGGTGATGGAGTGATGGGTGTAATTAATGAAGCATGGGTTTGTTTGAAAAGTGTGTAAAAGAGGGATGGGTGAAGAGAGAGAGAGAGTTGACTTTGGAGAAAGAGGGATGGGATGTTGTACTTGATGTATGGGATGCATTTATGGTTGATTGATGGGAATAATTGTGTAGAGATTCCCTCGAAATCCGCGACGCGCGGTGTTTCTTCGGAATAAACGCTGATCGGCATCTTCTTACCTGGGTATCGGTTCGGTGCGCAAGTCACGGCGTTGGAACCGCGGCGATGACGCGATCGCCAAGACATAAGTTTCGGATTGAGCCGACGTCGGTGTGCGGGACCCGGCTTAGGATCGTGCGCAAACACCGGATATGGTGCGAAGGTTGCCGGAATTTGACCGGAAGGACCGCGGAAGCCAACGGAACAGTAAGGATTAGGACACGGGTCTTACAGACGAGCTATCATACTTCCAGCTGATGGAGGGTTCTCCACCAGCTTGATTGGCGGGATTGGGTCACTGAGTAGGGGGCTCAGTCTTATTCTTTTGGACTTGCTATTCTTTTGAGATATTGTTGGGTAGCGTCATATGCGCCCCTTCTGTACTTTTGGTCATGTATATGAATAGATGTTTGTTTTTTGCTCATTTCAGTGGGCTGGTGTGGTTATGTTTCATGCTTCAGGAACCTCCAAGCTGCGCAACTAACCTGATTAAAGGCATTAATGAAATCGGTTTAAAAGTGGCTCTCGGGAACTCGGGAGTCGAGCGTATGCGCGATCCCTAATTTTCAAGGTGTTACATGAAGTGCATGGAAATTATCGTGAATCTAAACAGAATCGCCGAAAATGACCGTGAAATGCATGGAAATTACCGTGCAGTGAAGCGAATTGACCGTGAAATGCATGAAAATGACCGTGAAGTGAAGGGAATTAACCGTGAAGTGCGTGGAAATGACCGTGAATCTAAACGGAATCGCCGGAAATGACTGCGAAATGCATAGAAATGACATTAAAATGAAGCGAATTGACCGTGAAATGCATGGAAATGACCGTGAAGTGAAGGGAATTGACCGCGAAGTGCATGGAAATGACCGTGAATCTAAACGAAATCGCCAGAAATGACCGTGAAATGCATGGAATTAACCGTGAAGTGAAGGAGAATCGCCGGGACTGACCGTGAAATGCATGAAATTGATCACGAAGTAAATGAAATAAATGAAATTGATTGCAAACTGATTGAAATTGTCCGCGAAATGAATAAAATGGATTTTTGACCATCGACCTTTTGGAATCTTGAAAAATAACAAGGTTAGTTAGCTAAAATAGCTTCTCCTACCTCAAAATCATATATATTACGTCAAGTAACGAATTTTGGTTTAGAAGATATTCTTGTTAAATGAATAAAAAAAAGAAATTTAAAAAAAAAAAGAGAGAAAAAAAATTGTATGCTTATATATATATATATATATATATATATATATATATATATATGAGAAAATTGTAGGTAGAATAAAGTTCTCCATGTAAAAAATAAAAATTAAAATTAAAATTTGCATAGACTTTTACGGACTACAGTTATGGCTACAGCTGTAATCCGTAGCTATAGCTTCGATACATATCGAATTCACTTCGATATATATAAAAAATTACAGGACTTTTTAGGCAAACTTGCTAGACAGTTTTGGACTTTTTTTATCATATCGAAACACCTTCGATACATATCGAAGTATATATCGAAAGACCTTCGATACATAGCAAAGGATATATAAAAAAAGCATGGGCTGCGGTTATGTCTATGGTTATAATCCGTAGACATGGCTTCCTGTCTTCTTCTTCTGTTTTTTTTCCTTTTGTAATCCCCACCCTTTTTTGTGGGTCCTTTTATGAGGTACGTTGTATATCCAAACTGTCAATCTATTTGGCGAACTCGTATTAAGTCTTAAGACGAAAAATAAGACAGATTTAGCTATCAAGTGGACCACACTGTAAAAGGTAGTGGAGGATCCTTTTAGGGGTAATAGAAGTTTTGGATCATCATGAAATTTGTTTTTCCTCTTCATCCAGGTCTTTGTGACCTTATGAATAGATTGGATGGAAAATAAATGTTATGGTGGGCCTTACAAAATTTTTAACAGTGAAAATCAATCTTCCCGCTGCTCTTTGTGGTGTGGTCCATTGATCTTTGGGTATGATTTTTTCTTTTTTGATAATGCTCCGAAATGATCTCGAAACATGGATGAACGTTGTGGATATAATAAATACATAACTGTGGGCCATGTAACTTTGATATCTTTTGAACCGTTCGTACAACTCGGAGATCGAGGAGCGTCAGCGCTCGTCTTCGAGCACCGATCCTCTTGCGGAAGGAATAGCAGGGGCATTTTCGACCTTTGGGAAGCCGTCCGTACATTCTTGAAAGGTCAAAAGAAGGGGGGCTTACAAATGTAAATGCGCCATAAATGGGTCGTACAGTTGTAAATTTCTCTTTTTGAAATAACGGACCCGGTCCACCTAATTTGCGCGTGCATACCCTAAAGCTCCCTACGGCTCATATAGCGCCACGTGGAAGAAACTCTAATAAGATCCATCCGTCCATCATGTACGCTATCTCATTGTGACCTGGTAACCAAATATCATGACAATCCAACACTAAGGTAGGCCACACCACAAGAAAAAGTAGGCATGGAACCATCCCCATTAATTTTTTGTAGGCCCCACCGTGGTGTCGAAATTCCATCCAATCCATTCATCTGACTTTCCTCACGAGGGAAAAAAAAAAAAAACTCACTATTCTAAAACCCGAGTGGGGCATTCCTCGTGAATTTACAGGTGTGGAGCATAATCGGTACCATTCTCTCTGAGATGGCCCACCTGTGCGTTGAATCAGCCCAAGTCTTACGACCAATATCAAGAAAGACGTGGTGTGCCTGATGGACGGTGTGGATTTCATTCATGATAAATATTTTCTCCGATAGGTTCCTATGCATTGTACGCAACCGTTTTCCCTTATAAGAATCCGGGTAGGAAAAGCAAAGAAAGTAAATCAAAATCGAACACGGACTCAAATAAATGGTTGTTATCCTTTTCTATCTTTCTTCTAATTTAAGGATATAAATCCACACCATCTCTCTTTCTCCCTCTCTGTCCCTCTCTCTCTCTCTCATGGAAATCCCAAAGCTTGTATTCTCTGTTTGGGTTTTCTCCCTTTGTTGTTTGCATCTATGCAGGAATGGTGTTGAAGGTTCCCATAACGTCTACAGACACTTTCAATCTGTGGGGACTTCCGAAGCCAGTATATCCGGTCCGGCGTACAGAACTGGGTATCACTTCCAACCACAAAAGAATTGGATCAATGGTATGTTTCCATCTTCTGTTTGTCTCGGACTTTGAAAACAATGTTTTTGTTCTTTTCTTTCTTTTTCTGACCTTTTCTCAGTTATTAGAAGTCCTAATAAGAGAAGAAGTTCTAAAAATCACAAATTATTTTTTTCGGCTTATGACCCAAACCCAACATTAATGTTTATAACAATTATTTGGAATGGCTGGCTCTAGATGGTACGTGGGTTACAGAACCAAAGAGAGTATTTTAAATAGGAAAGTATTTCCGGGACATGGGGTTCAATAGCAATGAGCCAAACAATACCTCCATGTTTCTATGTTATGTTTGGATTGGATTGGAAAATTATATGAGGAGCAATTTACATTGTTCTTTCTCTTCCATGGACACACAAAAGAGACTAGTTTCGCAATTTATTTATTTTTTGAAATCCTATGGAGGTTAGCAGTCCTAAAAATCACACACACACACACACACACACACACACATATATATATATATATATATATATATATATATATATATATATATTCCAGATGGACAACACAAAACCCTTATTAAATCTTACAAATTATTTTTCTCTGCTTTTGAAATCGCAATGAGGCCAGTGCAACGTTAATAAATGTAAAATATATTATATTGAATTGGTATTATTTTATTGACACGTGAGGGTGGATTGTAAGACCCAAGTGACCAATTTACATGGGAAAGTGTTTCCGATATAGATGGATATGATATAGTGCTTTTAGATGTATGAGAGTCAGTTATTTAAAATCCTATCAAGAGTAGGAATCCTAGAAATCACAAATTATTTTTCTCTCCTTTTGGAATAGCAATGAGACAAACACAACACTAATATTTATAAAATATAATTATTTATAGGTATTAGTTTATTGACACATGAGAGTGTGTATGGTAAAACCCAAGTGGACAATTTAAACAAGTAATATCATACACTACTTTTAGATGCATGGGATCATTTAAAATCCTATAAAGAGTAGAATCCTAGCAATCACAAATTATTTTTCTCCACTAGCAATGGGTCAAAGCATTTGTATATATACAATATTTATATTAGATTAGTTTTAATTTTCAGTTCATGAATAGGGTTGATGTCAACTGCCAAAGTGAAATTGAAGTGGACAACTTGCATTAAAAGAAATGTTTTTCCTTGAAGATGTGAGGACATGCTACAGTGTACGGAAAATCACATGGAAAGCAAAAGTCATCTGCCTTAATTATTCCTAATCTTAAAATCCAGCAATAACCATGTGCATCAAGTGTTACATGTGGACGTATGATAAAATACATCGATTATAGCATTTTGATGGGACCGGTGGTGGCCGCCATCACAACTATAAACTTTGATTTTATTTTCTTTAATTTTACCAAATAGTGCCTCAAGGAATTAATATTTTTGGGCTATGCTTTATTAGTGAAAATTTTATTTTCATTATTTGTTTATTTATTTATTTATCATAGGTCTAAAATTCAAAATTATGATCATGGTTTGTGTCTAACATATAACCTATTCAACAAATGAAAACCAACATGATTATCAGGTAAATTAAAAGTACAGTGGATATAATAATCTTAAGGTGGGCCAATCCATAAAAAATAATATATACTGCTCTAAACATCCAAATTCAAGTGTATCCCTTATGATGTTTCGATCTGCCTGGTTTTATTGTTGGTTCGATCACTATGGTGAGATGCATCTGTTAGATGGCTTGGATGTTATACGCATGCCACCTTTGCCTACGAGTCTTGTTTTTCAATACTACTTTTAAAAGAAATTGGAGGGTATTTTTATAATTTTGTTTTTGAAAAGTAATTTGGTAAAATGTCTTGACGAAGAAATTTGATGTGAAAATTCCAAAAGAAAAAGAAATTCTTTAATAACGCATGTCAAACGTGTGGGAGAGAAATGGACGACCATAAAAGGAAGTTCAACGGACCATATTAAATGTAGATGTGTGGCCCAGTTGATGGGTTTCTTTTTGCTGATTTTGGTATATGGACTCTTCACAGTTTGTGTTATCAAATAAGTGGTCCAGATTAAACAATCTGTGCCATCTGATGTTGGTAAATCCCTTATAAATGGAAGGGAAGAGAGGTTAACATGCGCCCTGGGCTCTACTAACCAGCGTTTGTCATGATTGTTCTCAACCCTATTGGATGTGACGCTTATGGAGGAGGGACCCAGTCGTGTACCGCTAACATACGCATAGTGCCCATGAGTCAGGTGGACCACTCAAGCATATCCCCTTAGTAGCGCATTTTAGGTGGATAAGGCGGTGGACCGCTACGATTCGCACTCATGATTTGCGCGTTGCTTGGGACTTATACCGCAACTGCGGGACGCGGATTTCCTGCTAAAGCCTTTTACAGCAAGTCCTGCGGGGGAACCTAATTGGGGTCCACCATGATGTTCACGAGAAATCCATCCTGTTCATCCGTTTTGTGAGCTCATTTTAGGAAATAAGACCACAAATGAGCAGGATCCAATATTCAAGTGGGCCGAAAACGTGAGGACTGAACTTCCATAGTTGAAATATTCGTGGGGCCATAGAAACTTTGAATCAGACTAATATTTATGTTTTCAGTTCATCCTAGTAGGAATGACATTATGAACGGTATGGATGATAGGTCGGCCCACTTGAGTCTTGGATCTGCTCACTTTTGATCTCATGTCCAAAAATAATCTAAAAAAACGGATGGACGGGTGGATTTCTAATAAACATCACGGTGGGCCCACCTAAGTTGCCAGCCCTGCGAAAGACATTCACTGGGATACCACGGTAATGTTTTAAGGACAAGAGACTAAAAACCAGGTGGGCCCCCCTGACTTTCCAAAACTTGAGGCAGCCATCAGTTTCAGACTTTCCAAGTGGAAGTGGGCTCCACTGACTTTCCTAAACTCGAGGCGGCCATCAGTTCCAGACTTTCCATGTGGAAGTGGGCCCTCCCTGATCGAGGAGTTTCATCAGTTCTAGACTTTCCGAGTCGCACGTTTGATCACACGATTCTCGCTTTCGGTCCGCGGAGTGGGCCACTGAGAAGGGAATCCGGGTGTTATGCGGTGCAGGTTATCCACGTCAGTGTCCATATGATAAAGTGCGCTGCTTGACGGTTTACACTTCTCCGGTCTCATTCACACTGTCTATCCTTTAATCCCATGGGATTCGCCCGGCCTAACAGGCCCTTAATTTCCACGCCCATGTTTCCAAATGGAGAAAAATAAAAAATTTGAGGAAAATATTTATACACTGGCCGATTATATAGATGATACACAGTAACTAATAATTACATACTTGATTAAATGTAATTCAAATTAAGTTATGGGTCCCAGTTTAGAGGTTTCATGACCCAAAATTCACGCTCATTTGGCGATATGATTATTGGATTGGTGGACAAATTGGACGGTTAAAACGAAAACTAGCCAGTGGTCATATTTCAACTAACAATCGTCCATTCAATGAACGTGATTTTTTCTTGGTGACAGTGAGTTAGACAATTTAGTCGGCTTTATTTGTGTTGTTTTATGCCACGTGTATACTTTCCAGGTGCCCGCTTATCAATCTTGACCTGCAACTGGAGTATCAACAATTCCACTCTAAAAATCTCTTTCTTAAATGTGTGCTGGAATTCTCGTCTACCGTCCGAATGCAACGTTTGTGACTTCGGTGCACACCACCTTCCGAGCGTACGGAAATTCGTGTAGCCACTCGCATGTATATACACACACAGGGAAATGGTTCTACGCGTTCGACCTCATGGGAACTTCCCATGAGGTCGAGCTGTGTGGGCCCCACCATGATGTGTGTCTAGTATCAACACCACGAATTTGATGGGTCCCCTTTAAATTATGGGATCTCCCAAAAATCAGCCATATGCAGAACTTAGGTGGGCCATACCATCTAAAATCATGTGAAGACGAGGTGAGGCTCACCTAAAAATTGGATGCGACTGAAACTTGATCAAACCCCTGCCACGCATAATGGATGGGCTGGATTTGTGAACCATATCTCCCTGGGTCCAACAAATTAACCACTTACCATATATATATATATATATATATATATATATATCTGATTTATTTTGGATATGATATCCCTGACCGTCCAATCCGTATCCTGGTTCTTTTTTCGAAAGTAAAAAAAAGTGGGTCACATGTGACGCTCAACGAAGCACTCAGATCGGCTTTCCATTCAAAGCTTGTGAGCCGACATCATGAGGATCATTGAATAGTCAACCTCACCTACAAACTTTTGCACGCCTGAGTTGTGGCCCATATGGATGGTTATCTGAGCTGTGTAATGGTCGGCCCCACATCTGATGACGGGTATAAAAAGCGGACGGTCACAAAATCCAAAAGAATGTGGTCTCTCTTCCATTTGCCTGGCCGAATGAGGAACGTGCTCGTTGTCCCTACTCTAGAGTAGGGCTGTAACTTGGGTTGGGTTATAGGATCAACAATCCCAACCATTTAAAATTGGACCCCACATGAATGCTAAGTTACTATTGATTATATTTTCTCTAATATGAGATTAATTAATTAATTTTTATTTTCTATACCTTGGTTTCTAACTTCTCTTTGTATTCAATGGATGCCGTTCAAATTCTGGCCCACTGCTGCGGATGAAAATGAATAGATCCAAATGGTAAGTTCCTGAATTCTCACTTACTTTCATTGTATTGTCATTTGGAAAATGATCTGGCTTATATATAGAGTGTATATCATCCTGATCAGTTGGATGTGGGGCTCAACCACTTATTATGTAGGCCCCACACCTCACCACTCTCTGATCAAGATGATTGCACTCCTCATCTTCCCTCCATTTTTTGAAACTGATATGAAAAATGATGTACATTGAACAGGCCCAATGTACTACAATGGCATCTACCACCTCTTCTACCAATACAACCCCTACGGTGCTGTGTGGGGTAACATAGTGTGGGCCCACTCTATCTCAACGGACTTGATCAACTGGACCCCACTCGAACCTGCAATCTACCCATCTAAGCCGTTCGACATCAATGGCTGCTGGTCTGGATCTGCCACGATCCTCCCTGGTAACAAGCCAGTGATCATGTACACTGGCATTAATCCACAAAACCAACAGGTCCAAAACATCGCATTCCCTAAGAATCTATCAGACCCACACCTTAAGGAATGGATCAAGCCCGATCACAACCCTCTGATGGCCCCTACACCCTCCAATGGCATCAATGCAAGCTCGTTCCGTGACCCCACAACAGCATGGCAGGGTCCAGATGGGCATTGGAGAGTGTTGGTTGGCAGCAAGAGGGGGACAAGAGGAATAGCAATCTTGTACAGAAGTAGAGATTTTTCCTACTGGGTGAAGGCGAAGCATCCCCTCCATTCATCGCATGGGACCGGCATGTGGGAATGTCCTGATTTCTTTCCTGTCTCTGAGAATGGGATGGACGGTTTGGATACGTCCACGACGGGCAATGGAATTAAGCATGTTTTGAAGGTCAGTTTGGATGATAGAAAGTATGAGTATTACACAGTGGGACGATATATACACGAAAAGGACCGGTATGTGCCTGATAACACATCTGCCGATGATGCTAGCGGCCTGAGATTTGATTATGGGAAGTTCTATGCATCCAAGACATTCTTTGACACGGGGAAGAATAGGAGAGTGTTGTGGGGTTGGATGAATGAGTCTGATAGCGTCGCCGATGATGTCGCAAAGGGGTGGGCCGGTCTCCAGGTAAGTGAATTTGGTTTCATTTAAACAACAATTAGCAATACACCATTACTCAGTTTAAAGCCAATCATTTAATTAATCGGTATCTAGTGATCAAAGGATGGACTGCATATGATGAACTATACACCATATATTTGTATATAGTCAATTAATTAATTGATTGGATACAGAAATGGAGCTTGGCATAGTGCACTATCAATCTTGGTGGATTTCCAACTTCTCAGAATGGAGAGATGGACTGTGCACAGGGATGCAAATGGGTTGGGTCTATGTTAGGTCTGGGCTGGATCCATTTTAGATTGACCAAAATCAGACCCATTAAAAACTAAACCTAGATTGAGTTGCTTTTGAGAAGATGGTAGATCAATCCATCAATCGGATCTCTATAGTAGTTTCGTTCGTGAACCGGCTCTCATTCTATTTTCAATTCTGCTGCTGAAGTCTTTCTAATCTCTGATTGATCTTTCCCATTCCTTCTAACTAACCAAAACCAAACGGTGGTGGCTGAGGTAGAAAGAGATTGGGCTCGCAAAGGTTTTGACCTTCATTCCTATCCTTCCTTCATTTCTAACCCGGATTTGAACATGATGTGCTCCTGTATCCTCCCGGTTCATCAGATAGAACTCAGATCCAACCCATTTAGTAATTCAAGTTGAACTTTTGGATCTAAACCCATCCCATGGTTCAAAATTTTGGACCCAAACCCACTAGTTTTCAGGTCATCCAATCACCCATTTGCACCCTTAGCTGCATACAATCAACTACACACCGAATATTGATATATAGTCGATTATTTAATTCTTAAAATTCACAAATGGAACTTGATATAGTGTACCATCATCTTGGTGGAGTTTTGAGTTCATGATAACAATATCTTGTGATAAAGAGATGGACTGCATATGAATCGTCTGTACACCGAATCTCAGTGTAAATCAATTATTTAACTGGTCAAAAAAAATCACCAGATGGCCTACTTATGATTGACTAATTCACGAAATGTCAGTATATAGTCGATTGCTCACTTGGTCATTCTTCATTCAGAAAATAAACTCCATTAAGGATCCTTTTCTCAAATTTGGGTACATTTATTTGAAGTTGGATATTCGTTTTTCTCATTTATTTTTTTTTAATTTTTTTCCCTTTCCCATTCAGGGAATTCCTCGAACCATGTGGCTTGACACGAATGGTAGACAACTCGTGCAATGGCCAGTTAACGAAGTTGAATCGCTGCGAGGCGATCGAGTGAGTTACAGTAAGCAACAGCTTAAGAAAGGTGATCTCCTTGAAGTTGATGGAATAACAGCTGCCCAGGTCCGTTTCTTGCCATTATCAATGATCATGTGGGCCACACCCCTCTTTACTATTTGGTGGACCCACTATCTTATGTACATTTGATAATCATCGCCTCATTTCTTCTATACAATGCGATCCTTTGTATAATATATAAACATTTCCTTTTGGGATCATGTTGGCCACACTACTCTTTATTATGTAGTGGGCCCACCAGCTTAGGTGCATACGATGATATGATGATCATCACTCTAATATATATGGCAATGATCCAATGCTTTGTATGAGCTATCAGGTCGTCCGGCCCTATTTTCGCTTATCCAACCTTTATATGGCCTAGATTTCTCAAGATGGATTTTTGTGCATGTCCCATCATATCAAAGGTCTAGATCCAATTATTCCCATACATTGGATCATCATCCATATATAATTTTTTTGTCATTTTCCTTATACAGGCTGATATTGAAGTCACGTTTCATTTGCCAAGATTGGAGAAAGCTGAGCCCTTTGATCCCACTTGGGTCAACCCTCAAATCCTATGCAGCCAAAAGGGTGCTGATGTGAAAGGGTCCATTGGACCATTTGGGTTAATGGTCTTGGCTTCTGATGGCTTAGATGAATACACTGCCGTCTACTTCCGGATTTTCAAGGGTCAAGATAAGCCTGTGGTCCTGATGTGCTCTGATCAAAGCAGGTATGCCTTCTCATATTCTTGGAACTAAAATAAAATCAAAAGGCCCCTGGTGAGTGGGCCATTCCTGTTATAACGGACCTTGATAAAGAGTGTTAGTATGTTTTCTAAACCTTGGTATTTCTAACCATTCGTCTAATGTTCAGCTCTCCAGATCGGTGGTTCTGGATTGCCAAACCAAGAAAGATTAACTAGCCTAATTCTTATTTTTCAAAAACAGATCCACTCTAAGAAAAGAAGTTGACAAAACAACATATGGAGGCTTTGTTGATGATTTGGAGGATAGGAAGATTTCTTTAAGGAGTTTGGTAAGTTTAATTTAATCTTTTTATGTTATTATTGAGCCATGATCGAGGATGGTGGGGTCCACCATAGATGGCACATGACCCACAAAATAACCTTGATTGGGCAATCAAAACCATACAAGGGCAGGCACTTATTTGAATGGGTTGTGTTCGTCCCATCAGGGTGATATTGAGACCATGTGTATCCATGGTGGGCCTCTCCCTGCCCAATCTGCCATGTGGTGGGACCACTCGAGGCTCACATAAAATTTTCGTATATATGTTTTTATCATAAATAATCCATTACTTCTAGTTCACATTGGGATACAGAGTCCAATCCATTAATCTAGTCTCTTAGCAAGTCCTTATTTGAGTGGCTGTGATCATCCAATCAGATTGATAATGTGACCATGTGCAGTCCAATGTGGACAATTATTTGAATGCTTGTGATCATCCGATAATGGTGATTTTGGGGCCATATGCAGTCCATGGTGGACCCCTCCGATCCAATGGGCCTTGTGATAGGTGGGACCACTTGGGTCTCAAGTACAAATCTGCATGTTTTTTTTTTTCATATATTTGAATTAATGTTTAAATAATCTTGATTCTTGGGTGACATTTTTCTTTGTTTTTTTTTTTTTTTTTTCTTTTGTTTTTGGCGACCAGATCGACCATTCAATCGTAGAGAGCTTTGGCGGAGGAGGAAGGACATGCATGACAGCTAGGGTGTACCCTTCACTGGCTATAGGTAACAAGGCTCGTTTGTATGCATTCAACAGAGGAACTGAGGCTGTTAGGATTTCTAAGCTGAATGCATGGAGCATGAGAAAAGCACAAATTAATTGAGAAAGGGAGATGTGCACGAGAGATTTATGTATGAGGGGTGGGAGTCTTTTTGTTTTTATTTCACTTGAGGACTCTTGATTCAATTTTATGTGAATAACAAGGAAATCCTGCCTTTGGGTTTACATGGTTTCTATATTTCTTGTATTTGAAACATTCGTTTGAAAATTTCATGCAATTAACTCTCTCTCTCTCTCTCTCTCTCTCTCTCTCTGCTTCATTTCCATTTCCTGCAATTGGAAGTTTGCATGTATTGGCTTGTTTGATCCCGTGCGCATGTGTAGTCAAAATTGAAATGCTAACCATTCATCGCATGCTAACCAATCTGGGTTTTGTATGATCATGCCCACCATGATCAACAGCTTGGATCTCCTCATGGACGTCCACGCACTCTCAATCTATTTCTCTTGCAATGGCTATGCCCACAATGGGAACATGCCTCGTCCGAAGCCATGTGTTTCACACAATGAGATATATAATCATTTTCATATCAATAGATTATCACACAATGAACATTTAAACAGTATATGACATACTTCCATATTCATGTTGTATAACTAAGTAGAGTGACATTTATAGATTGTAAAGACTATCATGTCCACACACAGACATATATAGCACTGTACAAATAGCTATTGCGAGCTCTATCCACAGACAGACACACACAACACTAAATAAATAGCTATTAGGAGCTCTTAGAAAGAAGATAGAAAGACAACAGAGCTCTTAGAAAGCAGATAGAAAGAAAACAACTTCATGGGTCTATTCCTCAGGCTTTATTGTAACTGTAGGTGTTATGACTGCAGGTGGGCTCAAGTACTCTTCCCAATGCCATCAATTCCATTCTCAATAAAAATGGGCTCACCTATTTTCTAATTACAATCATTAAAAAATGCATAACGAAGGTTTTTATTAAAATTCACTATTTTGTTTTTTACTATCCAAACACCTTAATAATACTCTTAGAAATAATAATTAGATAACATTATGACTGAAGGTTTTTATTTTCTTTCCTTCTCTACTTTTCCAAACAAACTCTCTTTTAGAGAAATGAAGCTTTCCAAGAAACTTTTCACTCTAACTAAACGTAACTAAATGGGCCTTCAGACAATTTTCTTTTTTTTCTTTTTTCTTTTTTTTTCTTTTTTTTTATTTTTTATTTTTTTTATTTTTTATTTTTTTTTAAGGCTTGTTCTGTTTACTTATCCAATTGTAGCCCGTGGATTGGATGGTTAGAATTGATTCATCCATGTCGGCCAACTAGAGCACTCCAACTTCTCATATCATCGGAGGAAGATAGATTAGACATGATATCTCTTGATAAGGAGAGATGATACCTTAAGAATTCCTCTCACAGAATTACTGTTTGAATTCCTAATGGTGACTATGCGGGCCACCTTTATCAACGAAACCTTGGATAGGAAGTTGTATCATAGATTGCATAATGTCTAAAAAACCTGTCATCGAATGATCACAACCATCTAGTAATATGGAATATTGGGTGCACCTCCAATCATTGAAAGCTCATCTTCATTGTGATCTCGAGAAAACCTGCTTGAGTCTGGTATAGGAATTTGCACCATAATTATGTGGTTCTATGGAAATGATTTGTGGACATGCATGATTCTATAAGTTGTGTGCTTTATCAATATTGTTATGCAGGATGCCTGGCATTCTATATTTTTCTGCAGTAGGGGCATTTCTGGTCGATAGATCTTAATTTGAGTCGACTGAACTTGATGTGATGTTCCCAGTTGACCAAGGATTGCTTCAGTGGATCGAGAGTCTAGGTTGAAAGCTTGGTCGACGGGAGGTGTGACTGATGGTTTGTACATTTTTACATAAAGGGTATTTAAGCTTAAATCTGAATTAAGGCTTATACATTACGAACGTTTTCTCTCTAATGGCAAGGGTTTGCAAGGTAAGAGTGTTTCCAATGTTTGCAAGGGCTTGGGAAGCATTTTTCGAGGATTACACATCACAGTGGGAGATCGGACAATCTTGTAATTGAAAAAAGTGAGTGGTGTACTATAAGTTTTTGATTATATTTGAGATCTCTATATCTTTGTATTGTGGTTTTCCCCTGCAAGGGTTTTTCACGTTACAATATTGTGCGTTTGTGCTTGTTTGCTTTTAGTTTGGTTATCTGGTTTATTATATTATTCTATCATTTATCATGCTTTCATAAAGCGTACAGATTAATAGTGGTGTTAGATCATAATTTATAATACCTAGCTAGCACTTCATCAGGATTTATTGTGGCTCAGGTTTACATCGTTATGTTGCAATAAGGATCCGGTTTACTCCAACAAAGTGGTATCGGAGTGTCAAGTAGTCTAAGGACATTTGGGGATTCAACAAAGATGTCTGGATTGATATTCGATATGCATAAATTCGATGGAAAGAACAATTTTATTTTGAAGCAATGGAAGGTCGAGAACATTCTAGTATCGCAAGGGTTGAGCAAGGCGTTGTTGAAAAGAAAACATGAAAAGATATCAAATGATGACTGGAGCATTCTTAGCAAGAAAGTTATAAATATCATCCATCTATATTTGTCGAATGAGGTTATGTACAATTTTCTGAATGAGGAATATCCCTTGAATATAGAAGAAGTTAGAAGACATATAATATATATATATATATATATATATATATATATATATGTCGAAGTCCCTACGAATAAGTTGTTTGTGAAGAAACGACTTTTTGGACTGAAATTAAAGAAATGATCGGATCTCTTGGAGTACATGAACTTGTTTACAAAGTTATGTAGCGAGTTAGTAAGGCTCAGGGGGATGTTCAAGGAAAAATACAAAAAGGAGCTACTTCTAGCATCGCTTCCCTCATCATACGACCATCTTGTCACTACTCTACTGTATAGGGAGAATACAATGAAACTTGAAGATATCACTGCCGCGCTTGTTTCCAATAAAATGAAGAAGAAGTCGAGTAATGATGACTCTCAAGCAGAAAGGCTAGTCACAAAGGAGGGTCAGGAATGAGGACGATCCGTGAAGTAATCTCAATCAAACGGAAAAAAAAAAATCTAAATAGAAATCAAAGACAAAGGATAGATGCTTCTATTGTGGCATAAAAGGGCACTTCAAGAGAGACTGTTAAAAATAGAAGGATGACTTGAAAAATAAAGTAAAGGGGAATATAGGTGAATCAGTGAGTGTAGCAGAAGTGAACGTAGAAGGAGACCTCCTCTCGGTCTTTTCAGGTACGAGTTATCTCTCAGACACTTGGATACTAAATTCAAGATGTTTGTATCACATGTTCTCGAATAGGACATGGTTCAATTACTATAAATAATATGATAGTGGAAGTATTCTGATGGGGAATGATGCAGTATACAAGGTCATCAGAATAAGGACCATTAAGGTAAGAATGTTTGATGGAGTCATCCAGACTCTAGGTGATGTTATACATGTCCTAAAGTTAAAGAAAAACTTAATATCCTTAGGAGTTTTACTGCATTTGGCTATGTAATCAAGGTCACAAGAGGTGTTATAGTGTTAATGAAGGGACATAAGGTTGGAAATATGTGCAAGTTGGTTGGGAGAACATTTATAGGTAAGGCCGCTACCACCCACATGCAGAATCCGGCACAAATGATACAAATATATGTCATGTGTGGTCAAGGAATATGAGCATGAGGGGCATGATGGAACTCTATAAGGAACTGTTTGATTTTCCAATAACAGCGGTAATTCACGACAAATGAGTAATAATTATTTACCTTTGTATTTACCGCTGCATTTTCGAGGTGACGTTAACAGCCGCCTTCATTTATAGCACCTCACGTTACCCGAGACAAGTACACGTTGCTTTTGTGGGGCCGGCCATGATATAAGTTTATTATCCACATTGTTCGTCCCTTTAGTCAGCTCATTTTAGGGCATGAGACAAAAAATGAGGCAGATCTAAGGCTCAAGTGGACCACACCATAGGAAATAATAGGAATTGAGCTCCTACCATTAAAAGCTTTTAAAGGCCCTAGAAGTTTTGGATCAAACTGATATTTTTGTTTTCCTTTTACCTATGACCATTGGACTCTATGAATAGGTTGGATGACAAATAAACATCAATGTGGGCCCTAAGGAGAAAATAGCTTTCAACGGTTCATGTCTTTACAATCATTGTTTCTTAAGGTGTGGCCCACTCAAACTTGGGATTCTCCTCATTTTTGGACTTATACCCTAAAATGTGTTGTTACAAAGGATGGATGGTGTGGATAAGTAACATACATCACGATGGGTTGCATAAGTTTAAATCAGCAAAAAAATGAGTTTTGGATCGATTTTGGATAGGTATTTCCTTTGCTGAATTCAAACAGGAGAACTTAGTAATAATTACTTTTTTTTACACATATTTACTAGGAAGTTTAAAAATCAAACAGCCCTTAAACAGAAATTGTTAAAGGGAGTTAAGGCATGTAAGGTGGATTTAAGTAAGCATTACATCCTCGGCAAGTAATGCAGGGTAAATAGGGTTGTACATCAAGCCAAATCGAGTCGAGGTGGGGCAAAGCTTGACTTGACTTGTTCGTGCTCTCTTTGAGCTCGCCCTCGATCTTAACATTGGAGCTTGACTTGTTTGCCAAACCTTTTGATGTAGAGCAGGTCGCGGACAGTTACATGGCCAAGATGGATCAGAAAAGGCCCGGTCGACGACAGAAGTGATCCGGACCATCGAACCTTAAATCGGGCGTATCTTGCAATCCGGAATGAGTTATCTGACGTAAAATATATGATTTTGGGGTAGAACGAGCTACTGAAGCCAACCAACCCGCTATGCCGGGTTGCGCAGCCCGGAATTGCGAAAAACCCCTGGATCGATGGTCGTTTCCCCGTTTTAATTTCGCTTTTACTATAAATAGTAAGTTTTAGTTTGATTATAACTCTTCATCCGTCGGGCTTTAGGAGTTGCGCCCAACATGAAAAGAGCTTAGAATAATTAGGAGAACGGTTTGGTGAGGCCAAATAGGACACTTACTATTTTTGGCCGAAAACCTTGCGCACTAGTAGACATCACGACCGTCTATAAATAGTAAGTTTACTATTTATAGTAAGTCGCGGATTCTAAGAGTTTGAGTTGTAGTTTGATTCTGATTTCTTTCCCATTGCTTGGTACCCCTATTTAAAGGGTTGTGAACTCGTTTTTATTCATCAATTAATCAATTTCGAATTTATTAAAATTTATTTCTATTTTCTGCTTTCTTTCCTCGTGGATTCGAGAAGTCTCTGTGAGGAGTCCAGAGAAGCTCCGTGGATTCGGAGTAATTATCCCCATCACGTTCATCCCTGCGTCACCTTTCGTAGCGAGCTAGTGGATCGAGTTGAGGTAACTTACCTCAAGTCGAGTCGAGCCGAGCTGCTCCCACCTCAATTTATTATATTTTTTGCTACAAAATACAAATTAAAAGTCAATAACATTAAGTCTAAAATGTCACATATGCTACAACATCAAGACAAAAATAAAAATAAAAAATCTCACATATACTATCTAGATAACACAACATCAAGTTCAAAAAGTGAAAATATATTACAAAATATAAATTCTTAAACAAAACTTTAAAAGTATATATTCTTTCGTGCGATTTTAGATGCATTCCCGCCTTAACTTACATTCTTGTCCTCATCCTCAACATCAAAACGTTACCGCCCAAACTGGATGCAACCAATCTTGTATATATATCAGTGCTTTAACTATTTTCCAGGTGAGTGAGCTTCAACATTTGCTCACAACCCTGCTCTCTGTGCTAAAAGTTGATTATGATGTCATAGTCAAAATTAGAATTGACAATATGTCTCTTGCCATTACCGGAAGTCTGGGGTATTCATGAGCTCTCGACTTCACTACTGCAAAACATCAAAATCATCTTCTTATAATCTTATGACTAGTTCCTTTAGATATTTCTCCACTTCTTATTCTATTTACTATGTCTTTGTTTCTTTTTCATTTAAAGAAGATATAAAATCACAAAATTGCCTTCCTCTAGTAGAAATACTATAAATATATTGAGAAGTAACTATTGTACTGAATGTTACAGCGAAAGCATAAAAAACCAAGGTTTGTAGGTTTTTTGTAGAGGATAGGAAAATCTTCCTGTCATAAGAAAATCTTAAAAGGAAAATTCATTTCCCACATATTACTTTATTTTCTTGATAAGAAGAAAATGTCACATATACATAAAACATTTTCTTATGGATACCACCCATCCAAACATGTATGTTAGTTACGTTTAAACTTCAACAAAATATAATCTTTGAGTATGCATCATAAACTAATTGAAAAAAAAAAAAAGCTCTTTGGACAATACAAAACAGCCAAAAATTTAAATAAAATAATAATAATCCAACACTATCATAGCATGTTGTATGAAAGAGATGCAAGGATGTGGACCTAGGTACACCAATTCACCACGGCAGAAAAAAACACTCTCCCATGAGTTTGCAAATCAACGAAGTTCTTTGAAAGAACCACCGAAAATGCACACTATTCTAAAATCCTCACCGTTAGTTTCATGTAGGGCCCACCGTGGTGTCTATATTCCATCCATTCCATTCCTCTGACTTTCCTCGTTAGAATGAAAGAACCACCTAAAAACCAAAATATTTAAAAACCCAAGTGGTCCATTCCCCATGAATTTATATATGTTTCCGGTATAATTTATACTGTTCCCTATAAGATGGTCCATTATCCTTTCCCTTCTTTCATATATTTAAGGAGACATTCAAACATCTATTTCTACATCTCTCTCTCTCTCTCTCTCTCTCTCTCTCTCTCTCTCTCTCTCTCTCATGGAAATCCCAAGGCTAGTATTCTCTGTTTGGGTCTTCTCCATTTGTTTGTGTATATGCAGGAATGGGGTTGAAGGTTCTCATCAGGTGTACAGAAATCTCCAATCTGTGGAGGTTTCCAAAGTCAGTATAGCCAGTACAGAGTTAAGAACTGGTTACCACTTCCAACCACCAAAGAATTGGATCAATGGTATGTTTCCCAAACACCCCTTTTCCCTTTATTTATCTTCCGTTTGGCTCAAAAGATCCTCTTTTACGTGGTTCTTTAAAGTCCTACAAAGAGTAGATATTCCAAAAATCACAAACTATTTTTCTCCACTTCTAAAATAGCAGTGACCCAAACGCAACATTAATGTTTGCCCTGTTTGGATGGCCCATTACAGTCTTTAGGAAGAAATTTACATAGTTTTTTTTTTTTTTTTGATGGATGGACAACACGAAGATCCCCTTTATGTGGTTTTTGGAAATCTTACTATAGGTAGAAATCCTAAAAATCAGAAACTATTTTGTTCATTTGACAACACAACCTTGATATTTCTGATATATCTTTGGATTAGATTGGTTCTAGTTTTTTTTTTTTTGGCACATGTCCGAGTGTGGATGCCCCACCATGAATTTGTTGGGTTCCATCTAGGTTATGGGATGTCCAAAAAATCAACCATATCTGAAACTGATCAGATTGGCCACACAATCTAAAACCATGTTAAATATGCCTAAAACATCTCAAAGCACTTGGTGGGGCCCACCTGAGTTTTGAAATGTCTAGGAATTTTGGTGGGACACATAATGGACTGGTTAGATGTCTGAAGTACATCTATGTGGGCCTTATAAACTATTAAGAAAGTTTCAATGGTGACCATCCACTGTCAACTGTTGTGTGTAGTGTGGCCCTCCCAAATCATGGATTAGCCTGATTTTTAGGCCTATGGCCTACCATGGAAAGGTGCATCTGAATGATAGTGTGGATGTCTAATACACATTAGAGTGAGGCCCACAGAGCTCAACCTTGTGAAAACTCCCCTGAGTTCAACTTCCCAGAACCATTTCCCGGAAATTAAATTGGGAACAATTTACATAATTCTCTCTCTTGGATAGACACATAGAAGAGCCTGTTTTCAGGATTTTTCAAAATCCTATTGAGGTTAGTAATCTCAATATCACAAATATTTCTTCCCCACTTTTGAAATAGCAATGAGCCTAACAAAACCTTAATATTTCTAATATATATTTGGGTTGTGTTGGTTTTAGTTTTCCAGCACATGGTTGTCTCCGGACAGGGTGTGGTAAAAACCAAGGGGGCAATTTATATAGGAAAGTGGCAAGTATGGGAAATTTTTATTTTATTTTTAGCTTTTTTATAATTTAAAAAAAAAAAAAAAAAAAAAAAAAGAATGGACAACAAAAAATAAAAGGGCCCTTATGTATTTTTTGGGGATCTTATATACCGTAACAAGCCAAAAAAGACCCCTTATGTAGTTTCCCCAAGCCGAAGGATATGATCCCATACATTTAAACGCATGAGAAGCTGTTATTTAGAATCCTATGAAGAATAGGAATCCTAGAAATCACAAATTATTTTTTTCTACTTGTGGGATAGAAATGAGACAAACACAACTTTAACATTTATAAAATATTATTGAATTTATATTAATGTATTGACACATGCATGAGTGTGTACGGTAAAACCCAAGTGGGCAATTTAAATAAGTAATATCATACACTACTTTTAGATGCATGGGAAGGGATTATTTTAAGATCCTATGAAGAGTAGAAATCCTAGAAATCACATTGTTTTTCTCCACTTGTGTAATAGCTATGGGTCAAACACAACTTTAATTTTCATATACAATATTTATATTAGATTAGCTGTAGTTTTGCGGTTACGTGCCGTAAAAGGGATATATATATATATATATATATATAGAGAGAGAGAGAGAGAGAGAGAGAGAGAGAGAGAGAGAGAGAGAGAGAGAGAGAGAGAGAGAGAGAGACGCACACACTTTCCTTGAGGTTGAGCTGTGTGGACCCCACTGTGATGTATGTCGAACATCTACCCCATCAGCCAGATGCACCATTCTATGGTGGGCCACGGGTTTAACAATCAAGTCAATCCATGACTTGGGTGGGCCGCACCACATACAACAGTCCACAAGGGTCACCTTCTTATTAAAACATTCATAATCATTTATTGGGCCCACTGAGATGTTTTTCATAAATCCAGCCCATCCATTGTATGTGTCCCACTTGGATGAAGGGTCAGACCAAGTTTCAACCACATCCAATACTCAAAAGGGCCCCACGCATGTCTTACATGGTTTTAGATGGTATGGCCCACCTGACTTCTGTATATTGCTGATTTTTGGGATATCCCATAACCTAAAGGGAACCCATCAAATGCACGGTGTCGATGTTCTACAAATATCACGGTGGGGCCCACACAGCTCCACCTCATAAGAAGTTCCCATGAGGTCAACCTCATAGTACCATTTCTCACCCCCCCCCCCCCCCCCCCACATATACTGTACTTTGTAGTGAAGATGAGGGTACATGGTACTGTACTCTGTAGTGAGAATAGAAAATCATATACAGCCAAGCGAAGTCTTCTACCTTAATACCTAATCTTAAAATCCATGCGCATCAAGTGTTGCGTGTTGATGCCTAATAAGAAACGTTGATTGTAGTGTTTTGATAGGACCGATGGCAGCCACCCCATTACGGCTATTGACTTTACCAAATAATGCCTCAATGAACTAATATTTTCAGATGATGCTTTTTTAAAGAAATTTTGCATTATTGCCCTTAAAAAAATAATAATGATAAATAAATTGTAAACAAAGTCTACAAGTCAGAGTTGTGGTGTAGATAGGGGTATACACGAGTCGATCCGAGTTGAACTGGGCTCAACTTGGCCCGGCCTGGCCCGGTCACCAGCCACACCCAGTCAGATCACTGGGCTAATATGTCCCACCTAAATTCGACCCGGTCAGCAATCGGACGAGTTCGAGCCAATTTCGGACCTATTCCATCTATAAAGAGACAGACGACGTTCTCACTTTTCTGTTTTAAATGATTAGGATAAGGATTTAGGATATATATATATATATATATATATATGGCCGAGTCGGGCTAAGTCAAGTCGGGTTTCAGACCGAATCGGGCTGAACTGGGACCTGTTTGAACTCGGCCCGAACTCAATTTCAAAATGAAGAAAATAGCGTATCCCGCTTGAACTTAGTTCCGGGTCGGGCCGAGTTAAGCGAGTTAACCGGGCTAGCCCGGTTCGTGTACAACCCTAGGTGTAGACTAACATCTAACTCATCCAATAAATGAAAATCAATGTGATTATTAGGCAAATAAAAATATTATGGATACATTTATAAAATATTTATAAGGTGGGCTAATTCATAAAAAATAATATTCTTCATTCAAAACATCCAAATTCAAGTGCAACTTGTATGATATTTTAATCCACTTGATTTTATTATTCATGCCATCAGTATATGGGGGTGCATGTGTTGGATGGCTTGGATGTTATACATATACTTACGTGGCCCTACATATATCATTTTCTCTATTTTTTTTAAAAAAATAAATTAAATGACGGTATTTTTATAATTTTGTTCTTTAAATGCAACTTTAGTAAAATGTTTTGCTAAAGTATTTTAATGTAAAAATATGACCTGGATGATCTGAAAAACGGATGGATGGGGTGAATTTATAAGGAAAATCACGGAGGGCCCGCTTAGCTTTCCGTGGCAGGAACTTCCTGCGAAAGTACACGTGGCAGGTTTATGTATCCATCGAGTCCACCCTCACGCTGGCACATGGCCAATGGCTCAAATATCAAAAATATGAGAAATCTTATCTATTAATTTTAATCCACTACATATTTGACCGTTGATGTTTTGTTTCTAACCGTTATTTTAATGGTCATTTATTGGATGGACAGTATTGTGTAATAGGTGTGATTTTTATAATATCAACCATCCATACTAAGATCCTGCATGTGAGCGGACCCGATTCTCACATCACCTTGACACGTGTACTGTAGAGAGATGGCTTTAACGTATCACGATTCGCCTTGCGTACCGTATCATCTCCAATCCGAGAATCTCTTTTACTGATCTGGTGCGGGTTGGGTGAGGCCGGGGTTAGAGCTTAGTAGATGAGGATCGACCCTGGGACCCACCTCAATATATATGTTGTACATCCACGCCGTCTATCCGTTTCACTAGCGTATGTTATAGCATGATCCATAAAATGAGACAAATCCAAATCTCAGGTGGACCACACAGTAGGGATTATATTCTCACCATTAAAAACTTCATGGGGGCTACAAAAGTTTTGGATCAGTATTTTCCCTTCATCCATAACCATTTGACCTTATCAACAGTTCGTATGGAAAATAAACATTACAATGGGCCTTTGGAAGTTTATAATGGTGGATGTCTAATCACCATTGTTTTCCTGTGGTGCGGTCCACCTGACATTTAGATCTGTCTCATTTTTTATACCATGCCTGAAAACAGGCTGGAAAAACGGATGAACGGCGTGGATGAACAACGAGATAGGCCCTACGGCCAGACCCTCACCGACTCTTCTGGTAAAGGGTTTTGTCAGAATCCACGTTTTCCATGTAGTACGTTTGACCACCCGATCTTGCTTTCGGTCGGCGAATTGGGCCACTGGAAAGAGAATCCAATGGTCCCTGCAGCGCACTTTATCAGCGTTAGTGTCGATAACGTGCGCTGCTTGACGTCTCTTTGATTTCCACGCCTGTGTTTCCAAATTCTTAAAAAAAAAAATAATAATAATAATATAAAATTGAGATAGATATTTATACTCCGGTAGAGTATGATAGACGATATACAGTAACGTAGACATTGCATACTTAATTATTTTTAAATCAAATCGAACCGTCTAAATTATGGGTTTCATTTTAGATTTATCATTACCAAAGTTTCGCTGCCATTTAAGGATATGATACTCGGATTGATGGTCAATTATTGGATGGTTAAAAAGAAAAGTAGCTGATGGTCATATTTCAACAAACAAGCATCCATTCATTGAAAGTGAGTTACACAGTTTAGTCTGTTTTAATTTGAGTTATTTTATGACACATGTATAGTTTCTGGATGCCTCCGTATCAATCGTGACATGTAGCCCGAGTATCAAATAATTCCGAAATGTGTGTTTGGATTCTCGTCAACCGTCCGAATACAACGTGCGTGACTTTGGTGCACGACATATGCAAAGATCGGATGTTTGATTGGAACCATCCATCTTCTGGGCTCTATTCTGGATTGTCTGCAATCCGATTGCCATCTTTGGAAAATGATCTTTGCCACTGATTTATTTGGTTAAATGTGAGCCCTTAAAATTTTCGCGTGAAGGGTCTACATTCAGTTACTCATATCAACGGCTAGAATCTCTTTATCTGAGAATGAATTTTTCATATATCTCATCTGAATTAGAAAACAAAACCTGAACGGTTCTGATCATCCGACCATATTAAGATTCGGGCTGATTAGGGAGTCGGTTTCAATGATCTCAGCCCGAATGGTAGGGCCTGCCTATCAAGGGCTCAGATCTCACACACCTGTGCTACACTCACGGATGTAGGACCATCGGGCCTGCCTACCCAAAATATTGATTTTTCAGGCCGAGCACGGTCCATTTGTAGCCGTGGGAACTGTGGTGTTTAGATCTCTTGCCTACGCATTAACAACCGTTCATTCAATGCAACTAGTGAAAATTGCAATGAAAAGATGCTGCTGACCGTCCAATCCATAGCCTGATTCTTTTTTGAGGGAGCCGATTAGGTGAGACCCGGGACTCACCCAGGATGGTGTGGCCCTTACCGTGGAACCTACCTTGATGTATGTATTCTGTATCCACGCCGTCCATCCGTTCTTCCCATATCATTTTAGGGCTTTATCCAAAAATAAAAAATAAAAAAAATGAAGCCGATCCAGTTATCAGGTGGACCATACCATAGGAATCAATGCCGATTGACCATTAATGGTCCACAAAAGTTTTGGATCAAGCTCATATTTGGGCTTATTTAACCTTATCAACAAAAATAAACACTACGGAAACATTAAGGTACTCCCTAAGAAGTTTTCAACGGTAGAGAGTTCAATCACTACTTTTTCCTATGGTATGGTCCACCTGATAATTGGATCTACTTCATTTTTAGGATAATAACATAAAATGATCTAGAAAAACGGATGTACGGTGTGGATACAGAATACATGCATCAACGTGGGCCCCACGCTAAGGGTCGTACCGTCTTGGGTAACTCGGGGGGTCTCACTTAATCCGCTCCCCGTTTTTGAAAGTAGAAAGTGCGGGTCACATAGACAGATCGGACGGTTAGGATTTCTTTCAATACATGTGACTTTGGTCCACTTTCTATAAAAATCTTGCGTGCTGCGAGTGCATACTTTAATGATCTGCATTTTCGTCAACGGTTACCGTCTAAAGATCTCGTCCCAGATTTTCTTTTTTTAAAAAAAACTGCAAAATCAAGATGGTGGGCCCTACATCATAAGAATCATTGAATGGTCAACCGGGATCTAGGAACTTTTGTACGCCTCCGTTGTGGCCACATGAATGGTTATCTTAGCTAGGTAATGGTGGGCCCCACATCTGATGAGGGGAATGAAAAGTGAATGGTCACCAAATTCCAGAGAATGTGGTCCCATTCAATTGCGCGTGTGAAAGAGGAACTTGCTCGCTGCCTGGACCATAGAATTTAGGGGTGTAGACCCTACACAGCTTCTACAGGGCACAGGCAATTCAAGATGGACAATCCTAATTGGATACCATCAAGTCATTTAGTTTTTAACTTAAGTGATTTAGTTTTTTTTTTTTTTAGCTTAAGATGGTTTGATATGTATTTTTGTAAAGGTAATATATGTGCTAAGGCTTACTTATCTTACTAAATATTTGGTTTTTTTTTTTAAAAAAAAAAAGCTTTTTACATGTTACTTTTTCTACTTCTCTCTCACTGTCCATGCCATGGACTATCACATTGAAGGTGAGGCTAACACGATGGATGGCGCACATCAAATGTAGGGCCTCACATTATGGATGACCAGGTATTAATGTGTGGACCGCATAATGGATGGTCCACATCAAAGTTCAGCCCATAATGATAAGTAGCTCACATCTAAAATGGGCTAGTATGATGAACAACCCACTTCAAAGGTGGGCCTACATGATGGACGGTTCACATCAAAGGTGGGCTCTACATAGGGTTGTACATCGAGCCGAGTCGAGTCGAGGTGTGCCAAGCTCGGCCTAACTTGTCCATGCTATACTCGAGTTCGAGCTCGAGCTCAAGCTCAACATTGAAGCTTGGCTTGTTTGCCAAAGTTTTCGAGTCAAGCTAGTAGTTCGAATCGAGTTGAGTTTATCTCAATAGGATAAAGGAAAAAAAAGAAGAAGGAATAGGGATGGGTAAGATTTTTTAATAAAAACTTTTAACTTTTTTAAAAGAAACTTTTATATATATATATATATATATATATATATATATATATATATATATATATATATATATATATATAAATATATAATATATATTATTAAAATATATTACTCGAGCCGAGTCGAGCTCGAGCTTCGAGTCAAGTTGAAATACATCATGGTCGAACTTGGCTTGATCTCAACACGAGCTTTAGTAAATAAACTTGACTCACCTTAAGTTGGCCTTTCAAGCCAAGTCAATCCGAGCTTAATCGAGCAGAGTCGAGCGAGCTTTTCATGCTAGCTTGACTCGTGTACAGCCCTAGCTCTACATGATAGGCAATGCACATTTAAGCTAAGCCCCACATGATGGATGACCCATATTGAGGTAGCCTATATGATGGACAATCCACATCAAAGGTTGCCCTAATGATGAATAGCCTACATCCAAGGTGAGCACCACATGATGGACAATCCATATCAAAGGTGGGCTCCACATGATAGGCAATTAATAATGGTGGGCCTCACATGATGGATGATCCACCTCAAGGTGGCCCCTACATGATGGACGGACCACATCAAAGGTAGGCCCTAATGATGAGAGGCTTGAATCCAAGGAGGGCCTCTTATGATGGATAACTCACATCACAGGTGGGGCCCAGATGATCAACAATCTACATCAAATGTGGGCCATATGGGCATTGGATATTGAAGGGGGGCTACATGATTGATAATAGCATTGATGGTGGGCCCCACAAGCCCTAAATAATAAATAGTGGACATTAAAGGTCGCTCCTAATGATGAATGGCCCAAATCTAAGGTGGGCCTTGTATGATGGATAGCATACATCAAAGGTGAGGCCCACACAATGAACAGCCCACATTAAAGGTTGGCCCCACACAATAGATAGTAGATGTGAGAGGGACGAAACATACTTGGCGGATAATTACTAAAAATGTCGGAAACTGCAAACATGCTTTACATGGGCTTAGGTGGGATTAGTTGGGATGGAATTGCATTTGGTCTCAGGTTAATTTCATTCGGTGTTTAAAGACGACTAGAAGAACTGAAATTACATGGGACCAAATTACATTTGGTCTATGAAGGTCTTGTGAAATTTGAAATCCACTATATCTATGAGGCCCATGTTGATCCATATGCACCGTTTACATGTGACATTTGAGTTATATGTGTATAAGTGATCAACATCAATTATGAATATGATCCATTAATTACAATTTCATGGTCCACCATAAGCAAGTTTTTCTTAATACAATGCTTCCTCATAAAAATAATTTGATCCCAAACCTAGGAGATTAGATGACCAAAATATCATGCTATTTCCAAATATACAATCATTGTGCAATAATGATGTTAATTCCATCTAATGCAATTTCATACCATTTAATCACACTGCACTTGGGCACGACTCCTCTTGAGGTTGGGTTGTTCTTGGTTTGGGCTTCGGATCCAACCCTCCCAAGTAGTCTGGATTGGAGCTGTACATGAGTCGAGTTAGCTTGGTCAGCTCGCTCAATTCGAAAAAGCTTGACTTGCCTTGGCTCGAACTTGAATTCGAATCGAGTTGAGATGATTTTTGGAGCTCGAAAATATTTCGAGCTGAATTCGAGCTTGCCTAAGCTCGACACGACTCAACTCGGAACGAACCTCAACTCGAATCATATCGGTGACTCAGTTATTTTGATATGGATGTTGCTCACCGAGTGTTTGATGAAATGACTCAACGAAGTGTTGGTGAGGAAAGAATGGATATGCTGGGTGTTTGATTTTGATGCTGCTTCCTGGGTGTTTGATTTTGATGCTACTTACAGGGTGTTTAATTTTGTTTTATTTTGATGCTGCATAGTGAGTGTTTGATGAAATACCTATAAAATGTTGTTATTGTTTTGCATTCTATGAAAAATTTAATATGCATTCCAAATGTTTGATAAAATGCTACACAGGCTCAAACTCAACTCGAACTAGCCCGAGCTATTGACCGAACCAAGCCGAGCTGTCCAGATAGACTCGAGGACCGAGCCAAGCTCGAACCAGGGTTAGCTATTGGCCAAGCTGAGCTGTGCCAAGCTCGACTCGAATCGACAAGTGTACAGCTCTAATCTGGACCACAACAATGTAGTGCACAGGTCCTCTTTCAGTGGTCCAGATGATCACATGGTCCACCCCACCGAAAGATAACCCAGCCCATTGATAGCCTTGCTCTACAATCCTAGACATGTACATCTGCCAATTGTTACCCAAATGGATAGCAAAAATGGAAACATACCTAATAGTCCCCTTGCACTGATAGCGGCCCACCAGCTAGAAGTCGCATGAAACAGATTAAGACGCTTATCACCCAAACAAGATAGGGTGAACAATCCCAACCATTTAAAATTGGACCCCACATGAAAGCTAAATTGCTATTGATTATTTTTTCTCTAATATAAGATTAATTGATGTTTTTTGTTTTTTATTTTCTATTTTTTATTTTTTCTATACCTTGGTTTCTAACTTATCTTTGTATTCAATGGATGCCGTTCAAATTCTGGCCCACTGCTGCGGATGAAAATGAATAGATCCAAATGGTAAGTTCCTGAATTCTCACTTACTTTCATTGTATTGTCATTTGGAAAATGATCTGGCTTATATATAGAGTGTATATCATCCTGAACAGTTGGATGTGGGGCCCAACCACTTATTATGTGGACCCCACACCTCACCACTCTCTGATCAAGATGATTGCACTCCTCATCTTCCCTCCATTTTTTGAAACTTATACGAAAGATTCTGTATATTGAATAGGCCCAATGTACTACAATGGCATCTACCACCTCTTCTACCAATACAACCCCTACGGTGCTGTGTGGGGTAACATAGTGTGGGCCCACTCTATCTCAATGGACTTGATCAACTGGACCCCACTCGAACCTGCAATCTACCCATCTAAGCCGTTCGACATCAACGGCTGCTGGTCTGGATCTGCCACGATCCTCCCCGGTAACAAGCCAGTGATCATGTACACTGGCATTAATCCACAAAACCATCAGGTCCAAAACATCGCATTCCCTAAGAATCTATCAGACCCACACCTTAAGGAATGGATCAAGCCCGATTACAACCCTCTGATGGCCCCCACACCCGCCAACGGCATCAATGCAAGTTCGTTCCGTGACCCCACAACAGCTTGGCTGGGCCCAGATGGACAATGGAGAATGTTGGTTGGCAGCAAGAGGGGGAGAAGAGGAATGGCTCTCTTGTACAGAAGTAGAGATTTTTCCCACTGGGTGAAAGCTAAGCATCCCCTCCATTCATCACGTGGGACTGGCATGTGGGAGTGTCCTGATTTCTTTCCTGTCTCTGAGAATGGGACGGACGGTTTGGATACGTCCACGATGGGCAAGGGAATTAAGCATGTTTTGAAGGCCAGTTTGGATGATAAAAAGCACGAGTATTACACGGTGGGACGATATATACACGAAAAGGACCGTTATGTGCCTGATAACACATCCGCCGACGATGATAGTGGCCTGAGGTTTGATTATGGGAAGTACTATGCATCCAAGACGTTTTTTGATGCAGGGAAGAACCGGAGGGTTTTGTTGGGTTGGATGAATGAGTCTGATAGCGTGGCCGATGATGTCGCAAAGGGGTGGGCTGGTGTCCACGTAAGTGATTTTGGTTTCATTTAAACAACAATTAGCTATACATCATTACTCAGTGTAAAGCCAATCATTTAATTAATCAGTATCTAGTGATCAAAAGATAGACTACATATGATGAACTATACACCATATATTGGTATATAGTCAATTAATTAATTGATTGGATACACAAATGGGTTACATTTATGGGTCAAGTCCATTTTAGTATAACTAAAATCAGATTCATTTAAAAACTAAGTTTGATAGATTTTGAGAGGACTCAAACCCAACCCATTAGTAATTCATGTCGAACTTTTGGATCTAAACCCATCTCATGAATCTAAATTTTGAACCAAGATCCACTAATTTACAGGTCATCCAACAACCAATTTGCATATAATTGACTACATATTGAATATTGATGTATAGTCGATTATTTGATTCTTCATAGTCGCAAATGGAACTTGCAATAGTGTACTATCATCTTGTTGGAGTTTGAGTTCATGATATCAATTTCTTAGGATCAAGAGATGGACTCGACTTTACATGGATTCTCATTGTAAAGTCAATTAAAAAGGAACACACCTATCCATTGCTCAAGTCGTAGACTAAGTGAAGATAACCTCACACCGAGGTCTTGGTATAGAGGAGTGTGTATTAACATGCTAACCGATAAAAATAAATTAAAAAATCAATTATTTTACTGGTCAAAAAAAAAAATTCATGAGATGGCCCACTAATGATTGACTATTCACCAAATGTCGGTGCATAGTCGATTGCCCACTTGATCATTCTTCATTCAGAAAATAAATTCCATTATGGATCCTTTTGTCAATTTTGGTTACATTTATTTCAAGTGGGATATTCATTTTTTCTCATAAGTTTTTTCTCTTTTCCATTCAGGCGATTCCTCGAGTCATATGGCTTGACAGGAAGGGCAGACAGCTTGTGCAATGGCCAGTTGAAGAAGTCGAATCGCTGCGAGTCCATCAAGTGAGTTACCATGAGCAAGTGCTTAAGAAAGATGATGTCCTTGAAGTTGATGGAATAACAGCTGCCCAGGTCAGTTTCTTGCAATTTCTATTGTACAGCATGACCAATGATCATGTGGGCCACACTCATATCTACTATTTGGTGGACCCACTATATTATGTACATTTGATGATATGATGATCATCACCCAATTTCTACTATGCAATGTGATCCTTTGTATAATATATAAACATTTCCTTTAGTGATCATGTGGGCCACAATTTCCTTTAGTGATCATATGGGCCACACTACTCTTTATTATGTGGAGGGCCTACCAGCTTATGTACATATGATGATATGATAATCATCAAATCCAGTTAATCATATGAGTCATCAGGTCATCTGGCCCTGTCTGTGGGCCCATGATTCCCTTATCCAACCATTAGATGGCCCAGATCCCAAGATTGATTTTCATGGATGTCCCATCGTATCAAAGTTCTAGATCCAATAATTCATAAACATGGGATCATCATCCATATCTATTTTTTTTTCTTACACAGGCTGATATTGAAGTCACGTTTCATTTGCCAACACTGGAGAAAGCTGAGCCCTTTGATCCCACTTGGGTCAACCCTCAAATCCTATGCAGCCAAAAGGCTGCTGATGTTAAAGGGTCCATTGGACCCTTTGGGCTAATGGTCTTGGCTTCTGATTGCTTAGATGAATACACTGCCGTCTTCTTCCGGATTTTCAAGGATCAAGATAAGCCTGTGGTCCTGATGTGCTCTGATCAAAGCAGGTATGCCTTCTCATATTCCTGGGTAAAAAAAAAAACAAAAACAAAAGGACCCCTTGTGGGTGGGCCATTCCTGTTATAACAGATCTTGATAGAAGGTGTTATTGTGTTTTCTAAACCTTGGTATTCCTAACCATTCGTCTAATGTGGGGACCCCAGATCGATGGTTCGGGAGTGCCAAACCAAGAAGATTAACTAACATGATTCTTATTTAACAAAAACAGATCCACTTCGAGGAAAGAAGTTGATAAAACAACATATGGAGGCTTTGTAGATGTGGATTTGGAGGATGGGATGCTATCTTTAAGGAGTTTGGTAAGTTTAACTGTATCTTCTTCTTCTTCTTCTTCTTATTATTATTATTATTGAGACATGACCAAGGATGGTGGGTCCACCATAGATGGCAGATGACCCACAAAATAACCTTGATTGGGCAATCAAAGCTGTACAAGTAAGGCAATGAAAGTGAGCTGTAATAGTAAAATGGCCCACCATCAGATTTTGCAGGCCCTTATTTGAATGGATTGTGTTCGTCCGATCAGGGTGATATGGATACCGTGTGTATCCATGGTGGGCCTCTCCCTACCCAATCTGCTATGTGATCGGACCACTCAAGGCTCAACTGAAAGAAAAATTATATATTTATCGTAAATATTCCAGTGGTTCTGGTTCACATTGGGACACAGAGTCCAATCCATTGATCTAGGCCGTCCATTAGGTCGAACTACAGGCTCCCTTCCAAACATTAAGCATATCCGAAAATCTTAACCATCTGATCAATAGCCTTTAATATGGATGGTTGAGATCATTTACATTAAAAAAAAAAAAAAAAAAGGGTCAAATTAACAGTTTGATCTATTTGTTAGGACCCACGATGGATTGTTTATGATTCTAAATCACTTTTGTTAGGCAATACCAACTTTCCAACCATCCACACATTAATTGGTGATAGGATGGCTGAAAAAATAAGGCAAAATCAAGGATGTATTGAATCATTCAATCAGTGTGATTTTTTTCAAGGTAGACCACAAAATGTACTACGGAGCTGATGTACAGTTCAGATCGATTGATTGATATGTTCAAACGGCCGGAGATAATTATTATTGAGAAGAGGCTTTTTTTTTCTTTTTTTATTTAAAAAAATTTTTAAGGTTGTTACCATCCATTTAGCAAGCCCTTATTTGAATGGTTGTGATCATCCAATCAGATTGATATTGTGACCATGTCCACTCCAATGTGGACCTTTATTGGAATAGTTGTGATCATCTAATGAGCAGTCCATGGTGGACCCCTCCTATCATATGAGCCTTGTACAAATCCGCATGCTTTAAAAAATAAAGCATGCTTTAAAAAATAAATAAAAATAAAAGTAAATAAATAAATCATATATTTGAATTAATGTTTAAACGATCTTGATTCTTGGGTGACATTTTTCTTTTATTTTTTTAAATTTTTAATTTTTTTCTTTTTTTTGGAACCAGATTGACCGTTCGATCGTCGAGAGCTTTGGTGGAGGAGGAAAGACATGCATGACAGCTAGGGTGTACCCTACACTGGCTGTAGGTGGCAAGGCTCATTTGTATGCATTCAACAGAGGAACTGAGGTTGTTAGGATTTCAGAGCTGAAGGCATGGAGCATGAGAAAACCACGAATGAATTGAGAAAGGGAGACGTGTTCCAGAGATTCATGTACGTGAGGTGGGAGTCTTTTTGTTTTTATTTCATTTTAAGACTCTTTAGTCAATTGTAAGGGAATAACAAAGAGTCCTGCCTTTGCGGTTTGCATGGTTTCTCATGTATTGTGCTTGGATCACTCATTTGAATAAAAAAATTACTCTGTTTTGGATGAAATGTATTAATTTAATCTCTCTCCCTCTCTCTCTCTCTCTCTCTCTCTCATGGCTTCATTTCCATTTCTTGCAATTGGAAATTTACATGTATTCACTTGTTCCATCTTGGCTAAATACTTGGGTAATCAAAATTGAAACACTAACCATTCATCACATGTAAAATAAAGATACAGTTTGTACTAACCTCGAGTCATGCGTCTGATATCGAACCAAGGTGGGCTTCTCCTGTATGATCGCGTCTGCCATGATCAACGGCTAGGATCGCCTCATGGAAACACTCTATTTCTCTCTTACAATGGGTGTGCGCACACTGGGGAAACATCTCATGTCCAAAGCCATATGTTTCACACAATGAGATATTCCGCCATGTTTTGCGCAATTAGATATATAATCAGCTTTATATCAATAGATTATCATGCAATAGCATTCAAACCAGCATAATATTCTGCCATATTTATACTATATAATTAGTAGAGCGACATTTATAAATTGTAAAGATTATCAAATCTACACAAAAACATACATAGCACTGGACAAATAGTTGTTATTTGGGGCTTAACACATAGTACTAGGCAAATAGCTATTAGGAGCTCTTGGAGAGAAGATATAAAAACAATTTCAGAGGTCTAATCTTCAAGCTTTGATGTGACTAGGAGATGTGACTGTGGATGGGCTCTCCTTCTTCCCAATGTGAAAACATGGATTTCCATCAATTCCATTCCCCAATGTAGATGGCCTCACCTTCCTCCTATTGATAGTTTTTTTCATGCTTGAAAATTTATAGGAAAGCACAATGATTTTTTTGTAGAATTTAATTTTCTTTTCTATCCAAACAATACAATAGTGCCCTTGAAAATAATAATTAGATAATATTGCATTTTCCTTTTATTTTCTTTTCTTTTCAACATTTCCAAACAAACAGCTGTATTTCAATGAAATGAAGCCTTTCCGTGAAACTTTTCACTATAGCTAAATGGGCCTAGAGACCAAAAATGGGGGTAGTTCTATTTACTTCTACGTTCGTAGCCCATCGATTGGATGGTTAGAATTGCCTCATCCATGTCAGCCCGCTAGAGCGCTATAACTTCTCATACCATCAAGGAAGATAGACGAGACATGATATCTCTTGGTAAAGAGAGATGATTAAGAATTCTTCTCCATTGTGATTCAGGAAAACCGACTTGGGCCTGGTACAGAAATTTACAATGTAATCATGTCCCTTTATGGAAACTATGACTAATGGATGTCTTTTCAATGTGATTTGAAGCTTTTACTGTGTTAGACCAGGGGTACTTATTTTCTTTTAAAATGAAAATTTTGATTTCTAGCCGAAAAGCTGAATTGCATTGTCCAAATATTGTCTTTCCTCATAACAGCTAATTATTTTATTTTTAAAAAGTCTCAACTCCTAATTTTCTTTCCATTATAATCCAAACATGAATTTTAAGATTTTATAAAATTACAGTTCCATCACCTAAACTAATGTAGAACCTGTCACAGACACATTCCTAGCATGGTTGAGCCAAAAGAAGATGGACCGTGAATTGACTATAACTTTTGATCCGGGTATCGTTACGGGGCGCACAACCTATCAATCTTTACTGAAATGGGCCATCCGAGGTGAACCGACCCACTTTGTGGGTCGCATCTATCCGTTTCGTTAGAAAAGGCGCGCTTTCAGCTCAAAAACGAATTTTTAGGAAAATTTTACTATTTTTAGTAATTCCGATTTTTTTAATATTTTTTAGAGTTTTAGATTTTCTTTCCTTTTAGAAATAAATTTTAGTTATACTAGGACTCTTCTAGAGAAAGTTTATTTGCAATTTTTATTTTTAGAAATTAGGCCTTAGAAGAGTTTTATTAGAATTAGGATTTTTATTAGAGTTAGAATTTTGCTATTTTTGGTAATTACGAATTTTAGTTTATTTTTTTTTTCTATATTAATGGTGTAAGGACACACATTATAGAATTATCAATTATTCATCAATCAATTTCGAATTTATTAGAATTTATTTCTATTTTCTGCTTTCTTTCCTCGTGGATTCGAGAAGTCTCTGTGAGGAGTCCAGAGAAGTTCCGTGGATTCGGGATAGTTATCCTCTTGAGGAAGACGGTGCTCAACCTCACGTCCTCCCCTGCGTCATAAACATAATAAAGAGATCTTTTGAAATGATTTGCCTTCAAGAAAGGTTTTTTTCCCTCCCATCCGAGAAGAACTTGCATCCGAGAAAGTAAATTTTCTCTTCCGCAATTATCATATATCGAATAACAAGAAAATGTAAAACCAATCCTAAGCTTAGCCACGAAGTTAGAAAAACAAAATGGAAAACCATCTTACATAGAAAATTTCTTAGTTGTTAGCGATGTATTGTAGACCAAGTTCTAGAAAGAGTCTATCAAATAACAAGACAGATATGCTGCCCAGCAGTGCAATGGTTTATGTTAGAAGCCAAGTAGACTTGACTTCTAAATCATGATATAATTAGAATTAGAATTAGAATTAGAATTAGTTATTTGCTTTTTTTGGCAAGTTTCTATTTCAATAGATACGAAGAGGGTGCACAATGTGAGTGAGAGAGATCTGAAAGAGGGTGTTGAATAGGCAATAAAGCATTTATTTATTTATTTTAATTCTCTCCTTCATCTCTTATATATCTTGTGTGAAGGTTAATTCTCTTAGAGTTAGACACATGGCTCTTTGATTCAAATCATTGTAGCAACTGTAGAAGAGGGTTTTTTTTATATTTAATAACCTGCAATTTGTACAATGAATTAGTGAAGATTCCAACCCTTAATCGCATGACAGTAATGAAGGCACTTAATACTTCCACATCGGAATCATCAAAGCCCAAGCCCATCATGGCATTTGATAAAGAAGCAGGAAGTGAGTGGTTTTTCAGCTTTACTGAGGAATGAAAACCCAAAATGGGCGCCTTTGATGAACATTTTAGTTATTTCTTTTCCTTAAATCAAGATTAGATGGTTAGATCATAGAAACCGTCTCATTTGGACTGAGACATGAAGTGGAATGTCGATGAGCCCTCCACTCTATAACTCCAAGGTGGACCTAACACATGGGCTCGCTCCATTGCCTCCCTTCATTTCGCTATTTTGACCACTCTTGTTCAACATAAGCCCCACCTTGTAGTGTGGCCATAGTTGTTTGAGATAAGGATGAATATTCATCATGCATGTGTGACCTGAGTGGGCCATATAGATCTAGAAAGGGCCATCTGCATGTTGAGACACAATTGCAAGTGGTAATCCACCACACTCCACAACCTTCTCTTCTACCGGTTGAATCTCGGGTGATACAACCGCATCCCTACATAATTCACAGAATAAAGTCCACGCCTCATGCTCAAATGAGGGTGGATGGCAACATCTAGGGCAAACGAGGGCGCAAAGGCGATCGACCATGGTGGATGGAAAACGGTATGACATCGTCGCCGGCATGAACCCACCTTCAGTCTATTCATTGGCAACCTACCATTTCACAGTAAGCACGATGAAATGGGGGCAATTTTTGGAAATTTTGGGGAAATTGTTTATGTTTACATCCCAATCAGAATACAAGAAAAGGAGGCATCACCGAGAAAGTATTGGAGCGGATGAGTTGATGTGGATGGACGTCGGGTCCATCGGACATATTTTCTGACGCGCTACAAGTGCAGGAACGGTATGACCGCATCCTAACCGCAGGCCTATAGGGCGAATTTCACACCCTGTCGCATGGGCATTTTAGTTTTAGGCATTTTTTATTATTTTTCTTATTTTCGAAGGCTTTAATGCACTTTTTTAATTTTTTCATCTTTTTATTATTTTCCTTATTTTCAGGAGCTTCAGTGCACTTTTACTTTTTCCATGCCTTATTTATACACTGTGAGAAATCCTATTTTATTTTAGTAAATGAATGAGAATTCGTATGTTTTCTTCCTCTTTTACCAAAAAGATTAGGGTTTTAGGATTGGCCCTTGGATGTTGAGGATTCCACTCTGGTTTTCAATTTTCTTTCTTTCTAGATTTTCGAGGTGTAGGAAAAAGCAAGAATCATCTGTCTTCTTTTCTTTAATGCCCTAGAATCCACACTTTCTTTCATCTCGAACTCATATCTTCTTCATCTCTTTCGTTCCTCTCTGGATATTCCCTTTTGGTTTGAACGGAAAAGAGAAATGGCTAGTTAGAAGAATTGAATCCAAACTTGACTGTGAACTGGTTTATGCTAGATCAGGAATATACTCATATCCTTAGGTCCTCACTTTTTTTACTGTTTACGTGATTTTATACTAAGGGACATGATCCTTAAGGAATGATTTCATTTCTGTTTTGAGATTTGTTTAATCAACGTGATTGATAACAGTTAGTTTATTAACATTATCATTTGAATCTCTTCAATTTGATTATACATGCATCTATGGTTAGGCCATCACATGTCCCCATATCAGTTTTGGTATCAAAGTCAGGTTTTAGCATTGGTCAGTCTATTGGTAATCCCTCTTTGCAAATGGGACATTTTTTGTTGAGTTTAGTTCCTAATTTTTTATTGAGTTCCCATATAAATGTAGGCCATGCAGGATAGTTGTGTTGCATTGATATCATCATTTTTTAACCCATTTTCGCACATAGATCTAGGACCCTTCACTTTTCATTCTTGATGCATGCCCACGCGCACTGGTTGTGGATTTGGTCTCCATTACACCATGGACTCTGATCAATTTACCAAGGCTATAGAGGGCCTAACTAAGAAAACGGATCAACGGTTTCGAACCTTGAGGAATGAGATCGTGCTGCAATTTGCACATCAGGATGGTAGATTCACGCGTTTAGAGGAGAGAGTCACGTGCTTAGAGGTTGGTACTCCAATCACCAATGTAGGTGGTGCCCAGGCGACCCCCGATACTAGGGTTTGAAAGTGCCCTGGTTTGTCAATAAGCGTGAGTGTTGAGTCAGCTAGTCAAAGGAGCCCCATAGGAAGATTGATCAAACATCTGCCGCAACTGGATGTGTGCCCGAACTCACTACAGGTAAATCTTAGCCTCACATCCCATGTCCCAAAACACCAAGTATATAAAACCCTTAAAATTGAATAGAACATCTTAGGGTTTTTGGTTAGAAAATTTTTTCAATTCTTAAGTTTTCTGCCTTTGTCGATTTATCGATACATGGCTCGATAAAATCGAACCCTGTTATCGATGTCCTCGAAGGTTATTCGATATTATCGAAAAGAGGACATGAGATGTCCATCAACCACAAAGATCTGTGAACTGAATTATCGATGAATCGATGGACTGCTCGATATCATCGAATTTTGAATCTCGAGTCCATCGACTCGACTCGATAAAATCGACGCTTGGTCAGTTGTGTCCAAAAAGCTACCAAGGCATATCATATGATTCTCGATATATCGAAAGGGCTCCTCGATATCCTCAAAATTCAACTCTCGATGATATTGATAGTCCTTCGAGGATATCGGATTAGGACACAATTCCATCCAGCAAGTTTTAAGGATTATTTTTCTTGGATTGAGGGTCACTTGATAAAATCGATATTCAAATATCGATCATATCGAAGCATGGTCGATACCATCGAAAGTGGACATAAATTGTCCAACAAACTTATAGAAAAATTCCCTGGAATTATCGATGAATCGACAGTGCTCTCGATATCATCGATATTCAAATTCCGATGATATCGATTGATGCTCGATCATATCATTGTCCTAAAATTTTCCAAAGGCAAGTACTCTCTCATTTTCAAATGTCGAGGAATCGAACCTCGTATCGATGAAATCAGAGTTCGAAATCCGATGACATCGACGCACGTTCGATTTCCTCGACCAGTTGGCAAAAGATTTCAAAAGCGTTTGACAGTTGAGTTCGTGTCATCGAGCGGTCAGTCGATGATATCGAAAGTATACGCTCAATGATATCGACCCTGCTCGATGATATCGAACTTTGTCAAAAATATGACTGTTTTATATCCGTTGGAACCTTTTGCCTATTAAATGAGAGCATGTCCTTGGTTGTTGTTTTTAAAGAAAATAGAGAGTGCTTTTGTGTGTTCAACCTTAGATCATATACCCTAAGCCTTTTCTCTCATGGAAGTTCATCCTCCAATCCACCCTCACCATTGACATTCAATAGAGTGAATTGGGAAATGAACCTCCGCATTCAAATATCCTAAAGCTACTACCTTAATGGAAAATCATTAAACTGGGATGCCTTGAATGCATAGATGATTGGAATCGCTCTGTCTCCTTCATAGGAAAATATTTAATAGAGTAGGATTCCATCATAACCTTGACCCAAACCATTGCCTTACATTGGTGCATCATCTGTGTTACGGTTCAAGAGACCTGAAGATTTTTCGTCATCAAAGGAGGAGATCTTCATCAACGCGCTGAATGGGGCTCATCTACTTATCTGTAAGTCATTAGAGTCCAGAGGACCCTTGTAATCATTCCTTCTGTAGGATTAGATCTAAGGTATTTCTCACCCCTTACAAACCCTCATAGGAGGCCTCCGGCGGGAGTGTACATGGGGGTGCTTTGTGTTGACCCTTTTGCTCTGTGGAGAGCATAAACTAGTTTAAGGTGAACCTGATTTGAAACCACCGGTTTGAGGTGAACCTGTTGTGAAACCTCTGTTGAGGTTCCTTGTGAGGATCCTTGGCCTGTGTGGCCTAAAACTTGGGTGCTGCATGTTGACCCTTGCTCCCGTGTGAGGCATAAACTGTGTCGTGTAGACACGTTGTGTCAACCTAAGTGAAGGTTGTACTGGTTAGAGGTGAACCTGATTTAAAACCTCCAATTTAAGGTGAACCTTCTGTGAAACCTCCGTTAGTGAGATCCGGTACACTCAAGGGATGAGTGCGTCCGCCGGAAGTGGAGTAGACACGTAGTCAAACCACTATAAAAACGACTGTGTTTGAGATTTTCATTTACTTCTATTGCTTATGTGATTTCTCTGATTGTTCTCATATTACATATATACATGATTATCTGAAACTAAGTAGAATCACACTTCACACACAGTCACATCCATCATGAACTATATTATGCATCTTATTTATCTTTTGAATAGTTTTGTGATTGGATCCTCTATTTGGCTTGGAAGGCATTAGAGTTATTTTAAAAGAAATCTTAATACTTACATACTTATTCAGGATAAGGTTAATAGGTTTTTTTTTTAATTATCATAAAATATTAAAAAGTCCTATTCACCCCCCTCTGGGACATCTTGGCATATTCTCACTTCAACTAAAGCGGTCATTACCGCAATTTCAGGATTATCGATCGGTCCTAAGTTGTGGGCCCTAATCTGCATAGGGATGATTTGAGCACAAGCCACGGACATAATAAAGTATATCCATTACCACCCACACACAATTGTGATCCTATTCTTCCTTCCAAATGGGAGGGCCTTGGTGGGGTGCATCTTCAGCAACCTCAGAAATACCATGAACACAAGGACCCTGTTGCTAGGGTCATCAAGGACATTAAGGTTGATACTCCCAGTTTTGATGGGAGATTATACCCTAAAGCTTTTTTCGATTAGTTAGCAGACATGGACCACTTCTTTGAGTGGCACGGTCTACTAGACCCACGATGGGTCGGGTTCACCAAGATGAAATTGGTGGGCCAGGCAAAACTATGTTGGAGAAATGTGGAGCGTCACCGCGAGCGATCTGAAGAGGAGCCTATTCTTTTTTGGATAGAAATGAAATAGTTGTTGCGAGAGAAGTATGTTATCCTTTGTTACAAGCAGAGGTTGTTGGATTAATGGCACACTTTTCGCCAAGGATCCATGACAGTAACGGAATACATCACCAAGTTTGATGAATACATGATGAGGTGCGATGTAGATGAGGACCTTTTTGTGGTTCTCTCTCATTTCCATATAGGGCCTCAGACCTAAACTTCAGTGGGAGCTCACGCTTCATATGGTTACCAGTCTAAAACATGCTTACCAGGTGGTGCAGAAACTGGAGCACTATGTGTGTCAGTCCAATGTGAGAGGGCTTGATCTTCGACCTATTATGTGTTGAGGGTCAAATATTACATATTATCCTCCATTAATATCTTGGTTTTATGAACATAATACTACTTAATGTCTTATTTTACTCATGTTTGTGTTGTAAGGTGAATTTAAGAGCTTGGACTGAAAAAGGTGCTAAAAACATGGATTTGACACTCAAAGATCACCAAGGCAAAGAATGGATCTTAAGAGACAAATATTAAGATTTCAAGGTCCCAATATTTAAGAAAACCAAGTGAAGAAGGAAAGAAGTCGAAAGAACAATTGCAGAATTCACATTGATTATGTCATCAATCACCGTTCGATAACATCGAGGCTACCATTCGATAACATCAAACACGGATCAATGACATCGAATTTATGAAGGAAAATCGAGTTCGTTGCTAGACAAATTGAAGACATTTTTCGATGACTCAATGGCCAATTCGATGACTCGAGGACTTATTCGATGACTCGAAGCCTTGCTCGATGACATCGAATTTTATGTAGATTTTCGGCAAAACTCGCTGGACATATTGGGCATAATGTTCGATTACTTGAAGTACTCCTCGATGATATCGAAGAGCTGCTCGATGACATCGAAGCTCTCTTCGATGCCATCGAATTTATTGAAGAAATTAAATTAACTCTCTGGACTGTTTTGGACAGGTTATCTATTCCTTAAACAACGCTCAATGACATTGAAGGCCTCTTCGATGACATTGAAGGTAGGTTTGATGACATAGAAGGTTACAGAATCTGAATTAATCAACAACAGCGCGAAAAAGCACGAATAAAACAATTTCGCGGATTTATGCAGAGTTACTCAGAGTAGATAAATTTGAGGCGGTTTTCGAATTTTTCCAAATTGTGGCGAAAGGAGGTGTTGCTCAACTATAAATAGGAGTCCCCAGGGCATCCCTGAGCTTCAATCTAGGGTTTAGAAGAGCGAAGCACAAGGGTGGAGAGCCGTCACCAAGTGTTTTTCTTCTTTTTTCCTTAGTTTTTCATGTTTTCATGTAGGGTTTTAGTTCCAATCATGCCTATGGTTGGCAAACCTTTTAGCTAGGGCTAAGAGGTGAAGCTTGTAGCATGATGGGATATTTTCTATTGCTTTGATTCATGCTTATGTTGAATTCTCTTTGATTCTAATTTGATATTTAAGGAATACTTTCAGTTTTTAATGGTTTGTTGTGACTCAAATTACAATAGATCTGCAATAACTTTGAGAATTTTCTTTCATGCTTTGAGATTGTGAAATTAAGAAATCCTTTCTATTATTCACCATCGTCCCTTGGGCATGATTGGGTGATGGAATCTCTTGTAATCTTCACAATTCTCTTATGATTGATTATGGAATTGGTATATCCTGTTGTTTGCCATTGTCTCTTGGGCATAACTAGGTGATGGAATCATTTTCAATCCTCATGACTCTCATCCATTGAGAATTAGGTCAAGGGAAGTTCAAACGTGGTTTTATTGAGATATGTTCCAACTGGATAAGATAGGACTCTGATTCCAGTTGTATCTTTAAATCAAGTATAGTATCACCCTAATTGAAGCAAGTGGATCCTTGGAAACCCTAATTCTCACCTTTGAATTCTTAAGTTTCTAATTAAACACTTCACAATTACTCCTTTTTATTCCAGGTTTAGATTCACATCTTCTTCTAATTCTACTTTTAATTGCTTTCAGAATACACACGAGATTAGTCTCTATGGATTCGACCTCGGTCTCACCGAGATTGTTACTGTATCACAACCCTACACTTGGGGTTGTGAACATTATGCCTAGAGTAGCTCCACAGAGAGCGAGACCCCAAGTCAGAAATCAACCCAAAGCTCAACCTGATACCCAACCAATCAATAGATATCAAAGTAACAACATGGCTGGACCAAGTACTAGGCCCGCGATTGGGGGATTTATGCACATAGTAGGTGGAAAAAGCCAAATTTTGGGTGTCTAAAATTAAATGCGGATGGCTCGTCGAGGGAAAATCCTAGTGAAAGTGGAGGTGGTGGAGTATGTAGGGACCATCGAGGATGCCTCATATTCACTTTTCATAACAGATATAATCGGGTCTCTAACACTATTGTTGAAGCTCAAGCTATGTTAGACTATATTGAAATGGGATTGAAAAACATTATCGTCGAAACTAATTCTCGCATCATAAAGGAAGTGGGTCTATGGCCAACAACCACCTGCCTTTAGAACATCTAGTATTGTGTGGGGTTCATCTTAATAAGAGAGAAACCCTTGGCCTTACTTTTGCTCATACTCTACGGGAGGGTAACTCTGCAAATGCTTTAACGAAGATGGCTAGCGACGGTTTTCTGAATCAGATTTATAGAAGAAGAATTAATCTTCCTCGAGAGATCAAGGGATTTTTGGTCCTAGACAACGCACAAGTGGGGATGCTAAGGTGAAATAGAAAAGCCAATAGGTGGGAAGGGTAACATAGCTTTGGGGGCAGCATTCTAGCTTTCTTCCTTTCGTTCTTTTAAGTTTGTAGGTGTTCTGCTCTATGAGGTGAGATTTTGGGGAGATGCAATAGGTAGGGAAGCTGTGTAGAGGTTGGGGAAGCTTTATGCATTGTTTTCAATAGAGTTTTTTGTGTCGGGGTGTATGATAGGCAAGGTATCATTCTTTTTGTGATGCCCACCTAAAGTATGTAAATCTCATCCAAAATTAACAAAGCTATAGGTGGTGTGCTCCCACCGTTCTCTAAAAAAGAATGTTGAGACACGGATCAAGTAGCTTTAACGTTGTATATATGTGCCACATCTCACACGTGTGCACCAAACCAACCTATCATTTTCACGAATTATAGGATATTGAAATCCAAACATAAAATTTCAATAACCCAACTCACCGAAAGTCCTTCCTGTTTAGCTTGACTGACTTTTGGGCATACAAACATGACCATAGAAAAGGGTGATTGATGGTGCGTCCCACCTAATTAGTTGACTTGACTGTTTTTTATCTAGATGATGTGGATGTTGTGGCCCACCTGAATGAACCGTTGTTTAAGGTAGCGGCTTGAAAGTGTGACTCGCCCAAGCACCCTGGCTCAGTCTTTTCCATTCTGTCGCTCACCATTTTCCATCCGGTGATTTCTCATGGTCCCACCTTCGATTTCCCATGCATCCCAAATGATACTTTGATCTGATTATAAGAACAATCGCATTAGTAGCCAGCAAAGTAGACAACACAAATCATATGACCATTAATTGAAATGGACCGTTCAATCTGTGAACTCCACCTCCAATTGCCTCTACTTCTCCTGATTGATCATACTGGAAAAGCTCTGATCATCAATCTAGACCATCTATCATGTGGTCCGACCTTTGATTGCTCATGAATCATGAATATTACATTGACCAGATGATCAGAAACATCAGGTTAGCGACCAGCAAAGCATACAGCCTGTATTGATTAAATTAGAAAAAGGTCCGATCATTGATCTAAGGCGTCAATTTCATGAGGCCTATATTGGGTTGCCTTTATGTATCAAGATTACTACTTCCATTGGATAGCCATAATCATCTGACGGAAATTCCAGAAAATAAATGGACCAGACCAATCACTCGTCTTATAAACTGTTTGATCACCCATCCAGACCGTCCATGTGAAGCATGGTTCATACTTCTTATGATTATTTAGGTCTTTTGAGGAGAAGTTCATAGCCACAGCTCTCAAGAATTACTTTGATTAGTTTAAATACTTGAGAACTCCACTCAACTGGAAAATCTATTGAGTCGACTCGAGTGACTCAGATAAGTTTTTTCTGAGCTCTTTTCCAAGTTTTTCTCAATAATAATATATAAATACTAGTATTTTCCCAGATTTCAATGGGAAGGGTCCTGCAGTCCATCTGGATCATTCATCATGTGGTTGCACCTTTGATTGCCTTTACCTCTCGAAAACCACTTCAAATATTTGACAATCCCAACCATCCAATCAACGGTCAAGAAAATTCTTAGCCCATGTTAATTACATTCTTGGTAGAGTTTGGTCAGTGCATGGAGTGGGCCCCTGATTTGATTGTACCTCTAAAAAAATATTTTGATTAGATGATCTAACTAGTTGAAAGAATGATAGTAATTCATACTGCAATTTAAGCTTCTATTATGAAGAAATGGAAGCTGGTAATTGGCATTTCAACAGCCGAAGTGCCCATCTAGATGCACAGCATTTTGCGCCCTGTTTGGAGACCCAACCGATCGAAATGATCGTTTTCAAAATCACCGGTGAAATTCTGTCCCAGTCGACGGAGCTGTTCAAGCGCCCTGTTTGGAGGCCCGTCTAGATGCACAGCATTTTGCGCCCTGTTCGTCTGGAGATGCTCGCAGAATTCTGTCTCAATCGATGGAGCTGTTCAAGCGCGGGGCATTCACCTGGCATCCAAATGCGTTTGCTGCAAGGACATCTCGGTACAGAGGCCCTCGCCGGAGTCCCCGGTCTACCTCTTCATTTCAAGCAGCCTGGCGTCAGCCACATAGATTTATTTTGGGGGAATTTTTGGCATTGTAGTTATGAATGTAGTTACCAGACTTTGTCAATGGTGGCTTGCCCGTTCGTCTGGTGGAAGTGTTGCGGTCCTGCAAAAGCTCATCCCTGGCATTGTTCTCTGGGAAATCTGGAAAGCCGGGAATTCCGCAAAATTTAATGGGAAATCCCCCATCGCTGCCGTCGTCATCAAGAAGATTAAATGGTGGCTGTTCTATATTTGGAAGAGTCTGCCAGGGTCTTCCTCTCTCTCCAGAGTTAGCGGCTGGAGTGATGTAGAGCAGGTCGCGGACAGTTTCATGGCCAAGATAGATCAGAAAAGGCCCGGTCGACGACAGAAGTGATCTGGACCATCGGACCTTAGATCGGGCGTATCTTGCAATCCGGAATGAGTTATCTGACGTAAAATATATGATTTTGGGGTAGAACGAGCTACTTTAGCCAACCAACCCGCTATGCCGGGTTGCGCAGCCCGGAATTACGAAAAACCCCTTGATCGATGGTCGTTTCCCTATTTTAATTTCGTTTTTACTATAAATAGTAAGTTTTAGTTTGATTATAACTCTTCATCCGTCGGGCTTTAGGAGTTGCGCCCAACGTGAAAAGAGCTTAGAATAATTAGGAGAACGGTTTGGTGAAGCCAAATAGGACACTTACTATTTTTTGCCGAAAACCTTGCACACTAGTAGACATCAAGACCGTCTATAAATAGTAAGTTTACTATTTATAGTAAGTCACGGATTCTGTGAGTTTGAGTTGTAGTTTGATTCTAACTTCTTTCCCATTGCTTGGTACCCTTATTTAAAGGGTTGTGAACTCGTTTTTAATTATTCATCAATCAATTTCGAATCTATTAGAATTTATTTCTATTTTCTGCTTTCTTTCTTCGTGAATTCGAGAAGTCTCTGTGAGGAGTCCAGAGAAGTTCCGTGGATTCGGAATAGTTATCCTCTTGAGGAAGACGGTGCTTGACATCACGTCCTCCCCTGCGTCATGGACCCTTGCTGCTTTGGGGTGTCAAGCAAGTAGTCTACATCCTCCCCATTTACAGGCAGTGAAATGGCTTAAGCCAAGCTCCAGCTTGGTTAAAATGAATGTAGACGGCTCTGCTAGGGGTAATCCAGGGTAATTTGGTGGAGGGGGTGTTTGTTGAGGAGACAAGGGGAGTTCCTATTTGCTTTTTCCGTGGGTTATGGGGCTGGTTCCAATACCGAAGCAGAGATTCAGGCCATTCACGATGGTCTCTCCCTATGCTTGAATTTGGGTTTCTCCAAAATTATAGTGGAATCCGACTCCATGCTGGTGGTGGCGTTTCTGGAATGGTCCTCCATTCTGAGTTGGAAATGGAAGTAGTGGGTGTCGAGGATTGAGAGGTTTAAAACCAGAGGTCAGGTGATGTTTGAACACGTTTTTAGGGAAGAAAATGCGTCGGCTGATAGGATGGCCCGCTTGGGTAGCGAGCTACAGAACTCCGCCTTGATCCGCCATATCTCGGACCTCTCGCTTCAAGTTAGAGGTTTGCTTTTCCTGGATAGAGTAGGGCTGGGGGCAATCAGGCTTTCTGCCAGGGTAGCCGCCCTATGAGCCCCGCTATAGGGTGGTGATTCTACTTTCTGTCTCCATTGTTGCTATGTATTCGTTTTTGTGTTTTGTTATAATAGGCTCCGCCCAGGTCCGTTTTTCATCTGGGCGAGCCCGAAAGCCTCCTAAGCTGTAAATTTTGTTTATTATAATGAAGTTTTAATTTTAAAAAAAAAAATCACCTATGAAATAGGAACAAAAAAAACCACTCACAAACCTAGGCGAGATGCTAGAAGTTATGTAGCCCCACATGCAACCCTTCGCCTGCACCTGAAAACTTAGTAACTAGTGCAAACCCAATACGTGCCTTGTAACAGTTGGGACCCACCATTTAGATGATTTGGCCAAGAGTTCACCGTTTGATTATCAAATGGGGCACACATGCATGGAAACAACAAACACCTACATTCGTGTCCCACCCTGAAACTCAAATATCGTCTTTCTCTGAGTGATCTGCATTTTGGTGGACACTTTATTACTAGAATACAGTGCATGCATACAATGTCCTTTTGTACAAGCAGTGGTGCAAATAAGAGAAAATTCTTGGATAAGAAAATTCATGGAAAACAATCCTTAAAAGGTGGATCGTTTTAACAAACTTTAATGGAAAAATAAAAAGGTCAATGGTGTATGAGCACATGTAGAAATTACCGACTATTGACTTCTTACACTTTCTATAGAGGGCCTTTTTCTTTCTTAAAAAATTGAAGATCGTGTGACCCACTAACACTTTCTCTCTAGCATTTCTCTCCTCCAACGTGCATTTGGCATTCTCCGACATTCATTCAAAAATTTATTTTCTTTGAAGTCTTTATTTCTCTCTGATGAGTGTCGAATGTTGCATCTCAGACCCCAGTAATTGCCTGATATTACGTACATGATAAGGTTTAATGCCATATTTTAATCGTGTTTTTATTACAGGATGAAATCAGGAGTGTGTACTGAAAGATGATGTTAAGAACATGGATTTGGCACTCCAAAATTACCAGAGCACGGGATGGACTCCAGAAAACCAATAGTGAAGATTTTACACGCCTGGGATTGAGGAAAGCAAGGCAAAGGGGCTCGAAAAGGGTCCAGAATGCAACATCCGATCAACTCGAAACTTCATACACGTGATGGGGACCATAAATTAACCGTACATATTAAATTTCAGCCATTGACGATCTTGGGAAGTGGTCTAACGACCAGATCAGCCCCTTAATTCATTAAGTGGGGCCCGCTGGATATCTGGATATACATCAATTTTAGTCCTGACGGTGGAAATAATATGAGAAAAAGGATGGACGGTGCAGATTTCTCAAAAACATTACAGTGGGCCCTGTGTATGCAGAGTGTGCATCGTGCACACTGCCTGAGCACCGAACGGACTTAAGTCGGTCAGCACCGCTGACCCGACTTTCTTTTTTAAATACGGCAGTTGCTGTTTCCAGCGTCTCCGCAAGCCGACTGCGGTCGTCGGTTGTGGGGCCCACCTAGTGTCCAAATGGACAATCCAAACCGTCCATTCGCTTCCTGGGGCAGTTATAACCATCGCCTAGATGTCCGTTTGGTTCCATGCATGTGTACGGACGTTGATCGCTGAAAAACGCAAAACGGACGGTGAGTTCAAAACTCTGTGGGCCACCGCAACTCTAACTCGAAATTAGGCATTCCTAGCCGTTTTTTTTCATCCTCCATGCAATGGACGGAGTGGATTATTGAAATAATTATCAAAATGGGTCCCACCATTGCCACGGAGGTTGTTTTCGCGTCCGCGTAAAGGACGACCGCTGGCCGTTTTTGCGAAGGATTGTGGGCCCCGTACGTCACCTGTACGGAAGATCTGAGCCGTTCATCGTGTAGAGGGCCATGAATACTACAAAACCATGATGATATTCCACTCCCATGCGTACACACGTGCGCGGTACAGTGGCCACAAACGAACTGCTATGCAATGTTTAAAACTGATCTTTTCGTGATTTCTTCTGTGGGCCGTGCTAATGGACCTTCAAAACTACCTATTCTTGACTGAAATTTCGTCCCGAATCCAATGGACGGGGTAGATTTTCCAGAAAATGCCTCTGTGGGGCCCACCGATCACTGCTGCGAAAAATTGCACTTCGAGTCCTTCTACGACTCTGCCACCGACCCCAGCCAAGAGAGAGAGAGCTCGTTTTGAGGGGAGAACCAGGAGCCAGGGAATTCCGGACCTAGAGCAAGGGAGAGAAGAGAGAGAAGAAAGAGAAGAAAGAAGAGAGAGATCGATCGGTTTGATGTTCCTTGTTTTTATGAATTTTATTTCATCTATTTAATGGATTTTATGGGTAACTAATCTCTCAGCTAGGGCTGAGATGAAGCTCCTAATTTGATTAGCTTTTGTTTTGATTGATTTACTTTGAATATAAATTAATTTGTTTCTTTCTCTAAGTGGGCTTTATGGGTTTAAATTCTATACTTCTCCATCTATGAACTTGACCAAAGTATATATATGGATGTTGTTTGGATGCTTATTATAGGTGCTTGTGTCTGATCAAGAACAGGTTTCCTATAAAGGAAGAAACAGGGTACTTTAATGAATTGTACATTCCATGTGCCCGACCAAGGACATGGGATATGTCATTCATGGCATTGCTTAAAGGAATTAGACAGTCTGTATGCCCGATTAAGGACACAGATTGTGCTTTCTCTATATAAGTGGTATCAATCTAGGTCAAGGTGAATCAACAGACAAAACAAGGGTTAGGATAATTAGGGGTGGATTCGAAAGTCCTAGTGCTCTCTCTCTGATTGAATTTTCTTCCCTGTTCTTAATTGTTTTTTTTCCTAAAATTGTGCTTAGTAGTTTAGTTCATTATTTGTTGGATTAGTTAAGGAGAGTTATAGATTTGAATTGTGACGATTAGTCCTCGTGGGAACGATCTCGTAATACGTACCGTATCTGCATCTGATTCGTATACTTGCGAGTTTAAAAATCATTTAAATCGTGTTGGTTTAAATAAAACATCAAGTTTTTGGCGCCGTTGCCGGGGACTGTTTCGTTCCAAATTGAATTTGGGATTCTCTCTTATCATAATTCATAGCTTAAGATTTTTTCTAACTTAAAGTTCTTTTCTTGATTTTAGAAACTAACCTATTTCCTGTTTTGTAGGATCCTGACATAAATTTCTAAGTTAGATTCTAACATAGATCTCCAAATTGGAAGTGAAGGAGGAGCTCCCTATTTTTCAGACATCAATCATCTCCTTTTCCGGGTTCTTTCTTCCCATTCTTATTTACATAGTTTTAACTTGTTTTAGAATCTCATAGTTTCTAAGTCTAGTTTTATTTCTCTTAGGTTGTTTCTTAGTTTAGTTTTCTTTCTTACATTGCAATAACATAGTTCATGCTAGGACGTAGATCTCTGAATATAGAACTAGCACCGTTTGATCCTGAGATTGAAAGAACAATTCGTGAAAGATTGAGAAATAATCCTGTTGAAATGGCGAATGAGACTGAAGTTAAAGCTCTCAAAGATTATTCAGCTCCTGTCCAATTTAATGCGCCTTCATGCATAGTGTTGCCAACCACTACGGCAGCACACTTTGAACTTAAACCTGGAGTCATACAATTGTTGCCATCCTTTTATGGATTGGACAAGGAGGACCCATATCATCATGTGAAAGAATTCTTAAACATTTGCTCCACCTTTAAGTTCCAAAACTTCTCAGACGATTCGATCCGCCTACGCCTGTTTCCTTTTTCTTTGAAGGATAAGGCGAAAGCATGGTTGAATTCTCTAGAAGTTGGATCTATCACTACATGGGACCAACTGTCTAAGAAGTTCTTAAACAAGTTCTTCCCCGTTCACAAAACCAATGCCCTCCGTAGAGAAATTACTAACTTCACATAAAAAGAGGGCGAGCACTTTCATGAATGTTGGGAAAGATGGAAGGACTTGCTTCTTAAATGTCCTCACCATGGTTTTGAGAAGTGGCAACAAGTTCAATACTTCTATGACGGTCTGACACCAGATAACCGTCGCATGGTTGATTCCACTAGTTGAGGGTCATTAATGACCAAAAGTGATGTCTAATCGTGGAACTTCTTTGAAACCTTGTGCGAAAATTCCCAGTAATGGGATTATTCAAATAGAGGTGACAGAAGTCCCCAACCACAAAAGAGAGGTGGTATATATGAGATAGGAGTCATGCCAGAGCTGAGCGCCAAGCTTGATAACCTGACAAAGAAAGTTGATGCTCTGGTATTAAATAATGGACCACCACAAACAGCTCAAGTCGAGGCATATGCCACATGTTCTAGTCCTGCCCATCCTATGCAGTCTTGTCCATCTGGTGCAGCATTCCCAGAACTTCTCTCTGAACAAGTTCATGCTATGAACACTTTTCAAAAATCTGGGAATGATCCTTACTCGAACACATACAACCCAGGGTGGGCTAGACATCCAAATTTCTCTTGGGAAAAAGGACCACAACAAGGAAGACCATCTGGAAATCCTCCCATGCAACCGCACCTCCAAGTTGGCAGTCAACAACCTCAACAGTTTCCACAATATCAACAACTGCCTACACAATCAAGGAAACCATCTCTTGAGGATACACTCCATCTTTTCATGCAAAGTTCTCTCCAATTCCAAAAAGACACCCAACAAACCTTACTGGCCAACCAGCAAAGCTTACATGCAAATGCACAATCCATTGCCAAGCTGGAAGTACAAATGGGTCAACTAGTTGCCACATTGAGTGAGAGAGAGAAGGGCAAGTTCCCTAGCCAACCTGAGGCTAATCCAAAGGGACAGTATGAGATTGGCTCTAATTCCAACCAAGGGCAATATCATGAACAGGCCAAATCGATCACTACCCTTAGGTCAGGCAAGCAGATTGATAACAGAATAGAGATGCCTGGGGATGAATCAAATTCTAAAACAAAAAATCAAGATGAAGCAGAGAGCCATACCAATGCATCCAAAGTCCAAAAGCTCTCTGACTCTCCAAGAGCCACTAATGTGCCACCTTATGTGCCCAAAGCACCCTTTCCTCAACGTCTGGCACCAATAAAGAAAAGAAATAACTTTGATGAAATCTTGGATGTGTTTCAAAAAGTGCAAGTCAACATCCCGTTGCTTGACGCTATCAAGCAAGTCCCTGCTTACGCTAAGTTTCTTAAAGATTTATGCACTCAAAAGCGTAAGCAGAATGTTCATAAGAAAGTCTTCCTTGCAGAGCAGCTCAGCTCCATGATTCAACATAACACCCCTCCTAAATTTAGGGATCCAGGAGCTCCCACCATTTCTTGCGGCATAGGAGATCATAAGATCGGGAAGGCATTACTTGATTTAGGGGCGAGTGTCAATTTGTTACCATATTCGGTTTATGAGCAGCTAGGACTTGGTGAGTTGAAACCGACTAAGGTAACATTACAACTAGCCGATAGATCTGTCAAGGTGCCCCGGGGTGTTATTGAAGATGTGTTAATCCAGGTTGATAAATTTTATTTTCCAGTGGATTTCATAGATTTAGATACTCAGCCTGTCCAGAATCTTCATAGTCAGATCCCAGTCATTTTGGGTCGTCCATTTTTTGCCACATCTAATGCTATTATCAATTGCAGGAATGGAGTTATGAAATTGTCCTTTGGTAACATGAATATTAAACTCAATGTTTTTAATGCAGGACAACAATCCTCAGATTTGGATGACATATTTGAAGTGGACATGATCGAGAGCCTTGTGCAGAACTCCTTCCATACATCTTTTGAAGATCCTCTTGAGACCTGCTTAGCACAATCGGGCATGGATTTTGACATTGATAGTCCCATCCATGAAGTCAATGCATTGCTCGACTCTACTCCTATATTGGAGACTGAAAAATGGAGAGCGAAAGTGGAACCTCTTCATCCCTCTGAGACTCTTCCTGAAAGCACAGTTTGTAACTCTGAGAAGACAAAGGCGAGCAGGCTGCTTAATATTCTTAGAGCATATAAGGCAGCAATTGAACGGAAGATAGAAAAAATCCAAGGAGTATGCCCCACTGTATGGATGGATCATGCTGTGGTAATATCGCATAACATGCAAAGGAAGCGTGATCCTAACATAGAAGAAGTCGTTCGAGCAGAAGTCCTTAAATTATTTGACGACAGTGTCAGTTGCCTTATTTCAGATAGCACAGTTCATGGGAACTCACATCACTTGTCTGGGATCGGTTAATGAAAGTGTTGAGGTAATTTCTTTGGCGGACCCTGGTTATAAAGATTATTTCATTCATGGTCCGTTCTTGTCTGGCTGAAGACGTTAAACTTAGCGCTCATGGGAGGCAACCCAGCCTTTTGCTTTATTGTATTGCTTTTTATTTCATTCATTTTCATTTTTCTTAGTTAGTTACTTCAATGTTTGTGGGTAACATTACTGCAAACCCTCACGAGACTACAACTCGTCCACTAGGGGTAACCTGGGGGTTTAAAGGCTTGTTGCATACGCTAAATGCAATCGAGAGCACCTGCGAAAGTGGTATAGGTAGGATCTTCTTTTATTTTTCTTTTTGTTATTTTTGCTTCTGTTGATTTCTCTCTTGTGCTAACTTGCTCTTACATTGAAATTTTTTTTTGTGAAAGCCTCTTGATTCTCCGTCCAGGTACTATCTTTCCCTCACTCCTCTTTTATTCTCGTTGTCCTATGTGCATTGCTTGCTTATTTCTTTTACATTGAGGACAATGTAGATTTTAGGTTGGGGGTGGGAGATTAGGTTACCTAATCAGTATTTTCTTGGTCTTGAGCAAAATTTGTGAAAATTTTAAAATTTTTTTATGGAATTTCTATTGAATTCAAAGTGATTTTGAAGGATAGTTGTGATTTTAACATTATAAGATACGTGATGTTGGTAACTTATGACTCTTGGATTAGGCCGTCTGCTTGATTTCACAGTCAATTTTGAATTGTTAATCCATGATTAGAAGTTGTAAACATTAATTGAGCCATGATTTCACATATCACATCTCGCTTACACATTAAGTTTTGGTTCGATAACTGATTGATTAACTTGGTAAAGGCTAAGTCACATAATCTTCACCATAGGTTTGCTCCCTATAGGTGTAGATTTGATTCTCCATAGTTGACATATGAAAAAAAAAAAAAAAAAGTTAGGCGACAAGTTTTCGCCATAGGTTTGCTCCCTATAGGTGAGGATTTGAGTCTCTTCCTTGGTGTACTGTTCATAAAGAAAATAAAAGGCTAGTTGAATGGAAAGTTAATCTAAAATGCCAGTGTTGGTTTCAAGCTTGGTTGTCACGAATTACCAACGATATCATGAAATTGACAATTGGATCTCTTAATGATTGTAAGTCGAGATTACACTTTACACTCATGGAACTCAACGTTCAAAATTTGTTCAAATTAATGGATTAATATTTTAAACTTGATTATGAAGTCTGCTGAGAGCTTGATTCCAAGAGAAAAATTCCACACACCAATTATGAATCTTAGAATTTTCACATCTCAGCTATTTGTTCACAAGTCACTTGAGTTTACAGGAATTGTCTTCATTTCTGAAATTATTTTTCGCATGTTTTGCTCGGGACTAGCAAAATGCTGGTTGGGGGTTGTGATGAGTGTCGAATGTTGCATCTCAGACCCCAGTAATTGCCTGATATTACGTACATGATAAGGTTTAATGCCATATTTTAATCGTGTTTTTATTACAGGATGAAATCAGGAGTGTGTACTGAAAGATGATGTTAAGAACATGGATTTGGCACTCCAAAATTACCAGAGCACGGGATGGACTCCAGAAAACCAATAGTGAAGATTTTACACGCCTGGGATTGAGGAAAGCAAGGCAAAGGGGCTCGAAAAGGGTCCAGAATGCAACATCCGATCAACTCGAAACTTCATACACGTGATGGGGACCATAAATTAACCGTACATATTAAATTTCAGCCATTGACGATCTCGGGAAGTGGTCTAACGGCCAGATCAGCCCCTTAATTCATTAAGTGGGGCCCGCTGGATATCTGGATATACATCAATTTTGGTCCTGACGGTGGAAATAATATGAGAAAAAGGATGGACGGTGCAGATTTCTCAAAAACATTACAGTGGGCCCTGTGTATGCAGAGTGTGCATCGTGCACACTTTCACCGGCTGCGCACCGCACCGCCAGGACGGTTAGCGAGCCGCTGACTCGTCTCTCTCTCTCGCCGCTGCAGCGTCGCGTCTCCGCAAGCCGACTGCGGTCGTCGGTTGTGGGGCCCACCTAGTGTCCAAATGGACAATCCAAACCGTCCATCCGCTTCCTGGGGCAGTTATAACCATCGCCTAGATGTCCGTTTGGTTCCATGCATGTGTACGGACGTTGATCGCTGAAAAATGCAAAACGGACGGTGAGTTCAAAACTCTGTGGGCCACCGCAACTCTAACTCGAAATTGGGCATTCCTATCCGTTTTTTTTCATCCTCCATGCAATGGACGGAGTGGATTATTGAAATAATTATCAAAATGGGTCCCACCATTGCCACGGAAGTTGTTTTCGCGTCCGCGTAAAGGACGACCGCTGGCCGTTTTTGCGAAGGATTGTGGGCCCCGTACGTCACCTGTACGGAAGATCTGAACCGTTCATCGTGTAGAGGGCCATGAATACTACAAAACCATGATGATATTCCACTCCCATGCGTACACACGTGCACGGTACAGTGGCCACAAACGGACTGCTATGCAATGTTTAAAACTGATCTTTTCGTGATTTCTTCTGTGGGCCGCGTCAATGGACGTTCAAAACCACCCATTTTTGACTGAAATTTCGTCCTGAATCCAATGGACGGGGTAGATTTTCCAGAAAATGCCTCTGTGGGGCCCACCGATCACAGCTGCGAAAATTTGTACTCCGAGTCCTTCTACGACTCGGCCACCGATCCCAGCCATCCAGCAGCTATAAAAGGGGAGTTTTGGACGTGAGAAAGGCATTCAGAGCCAGGGAATTCCAGACCTAGAGCAAGGGAGAGAAGAGAGAGAAGAAAGAGAAGAAAGAAGAGAGAGATCGATCCGTTTGATGTTCCTTGTTTTTATGAATTTTATTTCATCTATTTAATGGATTTTATGGGTAACTAATCTCTCAGCTAGGGCTGAGATGAAGCTCCTAATTTGATTAGCTTTTGTTTTGGTTGATTTACTTTGAATATAAATTAATTTGTTTCTTTCTCTAAGTGGGCTTTATGGGTTTAAATTCTATACTTCTCCATCTATGAACTTGACCAAAGTATATATATGGATGTTGTTTGGATGCTTATTATAGGTGCTTGTGTCTGATCAAGAACAGGTTTCCTATAGAGGAAGAAACAGGGTACTTTAATGAATTGTACATTCCATGTGCCCGACCAAGGACATGGGATATGTCATTCATGGCATTGCTTAAAGGAATTAGACAGTCTGTATGCCCGATTAAGGACACAGATTGTGCTTTCTCTATATAAGTGGTATCAATCTAGGTCAAGGTGAATCAACAGACAAAATAAGGGTTAGGATAATTAGGGGTGGATTCGAAAGTCCTAGTGCTCTCTCTCTGATTGAATTTTCTTCCCTGTTCTTAATTGTTTTTTTTCCTAAAATTGTGCTTAGTAGTTTAGTTCATTATTTGTTAGATTAGTTAAGGAGAGTTATAGATTTGAATTGTGACGATTAGTCCTCGTGGGAACGATCTCGTAATACGTACCGTATCTGCATCTGATTCGTATACTTGCGAGTTTAAAAATCATTTAAATCGTGTTGGTTTAAATAAAACATCACTCTCCACCATTTCTCTCCTCCGGCATCTATCTGGCATTCTTCGGCGTTCATTCCAAAACTCATTTTCGTTAAAGTTTTGTCAACCTCTCCCAAGACCACGATCATGCAGTTCTCCAGTGTCCCTACTATCGTAGTAAACTACAGTGTTAGTCATTTTTTAAGAAAAATAAAATATTAAATCTCGACATTATAGAGGTTTTTTTAAGAGACAAAGTTGTTGTGTATTTTGGCATTGTGTTAAGGAGGGTCGACGTCATGTAGTAACAATGTAGATTGACATTCAATAAGGGTCGTGGTTATTATCCAATAATGATCGAAGTTAACATCCAGTAAGGGTTAGGGTTATCAGTCAGTATGTAAGGGTCGAGATTGATACTGGGAAAGTTGACAACCATGACTATTAACATTTGACAACCACAACCCTTCATGTTGTTTTGACAACCTCGACCCTTAGTTGATGACAAATACGACCATTCATGTTGTTTTAATAACATCGAACCTTAACAAATGACAACCTAGACCATTTACATTTAACAACCTCAACCGTTCATATTGTTTTGACAACCTCGACTCTTAATAGATGACAGCCTAGACCATTCACATTTGATAACATCGAATCTTCACATTTGACAATTTGTACTCATTCATTTTTTATTGCAAGTTAATCCATATTAAAAGATTATGCCTCGCTAGCCCATCCTATGCTATTATGATGGGGAGGGTGTATACGAAAAAATGACTTTCTCGTACCTGGGATGAGACTCAAAAGGGGTTGTTGTGATGGATGATAACATCTAGCAAGATATCCTAAATAAAATACATTAGATTACGAAGACAACACCAGATGAATTTGATTTGAGAATGAAGGTTGTGTATGGTGGATTACTCCATCCACATACAATCAAAGACAATAAAGATCTCGAGGTATATATACTCTTCTGCAAACCGAGTCCACCTACTCAGATACCACTATATATATATATATAGTGAGGCGTACACCTCTTGTGAAAGAAATGAGCATGCACTTTATATTACATTCGAACATATGGTCCCTTGATATGGAGCCTTCAAGTAATGATCGATGACTCGAGGATTACGATATAACTAACCCTTTAAGGAATGATTTATGTCATGATCGACGACTCGACGATTACAATATACCTAACCCATTCATAGTTTAGTGGAACCCATAATTTCCATCTTTGAAAAGCACTTTCATCTTCCGATGCAAGCTACTGCCATATGAGAGAGCAATTGATAGAGGGGCATTTTTGTGCTACAAAAAGACAAATTTCCTCTCATAACCATAAAACTAAGTTTTAAAGAGGGGAGGCCAAAACCTTGGTTCCGTCATACCCAGGAGCCATTGTCGCTTCCCGAGTTGATACAGTAGAATAGGAAGTAAACCATAATATGGTACAACTATCTCTCAAGAGGACACTATGGCAAGTTTATTTATCAATCGGGGCCACCCCCACGTTGGCATCTAGACGAATGGCTCACCCAAAGTTCAAAAACAAAGTCCATGTGACAATCCTATACATTACTTTTTCTAGACTTTATCACCTATATATTTGACCATTAATTTATGTTTTTAACAATTAATTTAATGGCCACAGATCAAGTGGACGCATGGTCCACCCGAGATTTGGATCTACTTCATTTTTGGGTCCGTACCCTAAATGACCTTGGAAAACAAATGGACATAGATATATAGAATACATATATAAATGTGGGTATGGAAAATAAAAAGATCAATGGTTAAAAAGTGAAAAATCTCCAAAATAATGTGGAAAATAAGAATGTTAAATTCTTTTAAGAAAGGGAAATCGTTTTATCATGAGAAAACACATGAAAAATAAAATTCAATTCTCACATGTTACCTTGCTCTCACAATCAGAAGAAAACTTTACATCTATAGAAAACATTTTCTTATGGATTCCACCCATCGAAATAGGTACATTAGTTATGTCTAAACTTCAAAGAATTGGGCTCCAAAAACACAGTTTTATGCAATCTTAAGTAAAAGTAGTCAACTAAAAAATAATAATCTTTAAGAATGCATTGCCTTCCATAAACTAGTTTTTTTTAAAAAAAAAAATGGGTGCAAAACATATGACAGCCAAAAGCGTAAATAAGAAAATAATCCAACACTACCACAACATTGTTAGGGATCGTGCAGAAGCAAACCTGAATTCAATAAAATAAAACCAAACCAAACGCAAACAAAACATACAGAGAACACATGAATTTTATATAGAAAAACCCTTATGGAAAAAAAATCACGACACAAAGCGACAAGCTATCCACTATGAAATGATATTATAAGAGATGGATAATTTACCAATGTGAACAATCCCAAAAACCTTGTTGAAAACCCTAGCTTTGCTTTGAAACCCTTAGGAACATCTTAGAAAACCCTTACAATACCTTAATCCTAATTACACCCAATATACTCTCACAACCGGAATATGAAATAAATTGCGTACTTATGCAGTTCTATATGTCGTCGACGCGACCTTCAATGGCATCAATAACTATCGAAGACCAGTCGATGACATCAAAGCTACCTTCGATGGCAGCGAGTAGTATCTCCAAAATCGTCACATTAGCAACTAGGGTTTTTTCAGATTTTCTCAATAGCATTGACAGACCCTATTTCAAACAGATTTAATGTCTTCAATCTTCATGCTCCATTACTCCACTGCCATCACCATCTCTAATCGTCCTCTATAACAACTTCATCATTACTTCTCGTGCACACTGTCTTCATTAAGCCTTTGCCAAGCCAAGAGAAGTCGCACAAAACTTCAACTTCTCTGTAAGAACCACCTTCGTAAGCATGTTAGTCAGATTCACGATGTTTCAACAAGAACAAATGCATTTGATTTGGAAGAATTTATTCAATGATAACAAAGAAAGCATGAGAGAACATTGATCACAAGGTATTTATTCATTCTGAGTTCATTTACATCCTCACATTTCTCTTGATTCTGAAACAGAGTACAATAAATCAATATAATGAATGAAAGAAGAAGGCAATCTGATGGCAATTTTAGTAGCATTTCGAAGCTTTTGATGTTCATCGCAAAGGCAAATGGGTTGCGCAGACTTGAAGCCCGTGATTTGGTTGTATGATAGGCATTGATCATCCTTCCACCCATCCTTTCAGTCATACTGACAAACTCTTCTTTCTCCTGGAATTCTCTTTCTCTATGCTTCATATTTCCCTTACTTTCTCTTTATGAATCCGGCAACTGGCGCACTGATCAAGAAAAAGACATTTCAAGCAAGAACACTGATGCACCATCTAGAAGAATTTCAGGACTAGAGAGAGTACCAAGCTCCTTCCAAAGTGGAGTGTACAATCTCCCAACATGGAGCAATGCAAGTTCCTTCAATCATGGAGTGCACAACCCCTTCTCCCAACATGGAGCGCGCAACTCCTTTTCTACATGAAATGGCACACAAGGCAGCTCTCAGGACAAGGATCTACAAGAAGTGGTGCACAAGTCCCTGTCTCAAGACAATGATCCACACAGTGGCGCACAAAGCCAGGCTTCATGACAGGAATTCATGAGAAGTGGTGCACAAAGCCAAGCTTCAGGATAGGTATTCGTGAGAAGTGGCACACAAAGCCAAGCTTTAGGACAGGTATTCATGATAAGTGGCGCACAAAGCCAATCTTCATGACAGGTATCCATGAGAAGTGGTGCACAAAGCCAAGCTTTAGGACAGGTATCCATGAGAAGTAGCGCACAAAGCCAAGCTTCAGGATAGGTGTGTGCAACACTCTCTCTACTTCCTTTAGTTGCGCGCAGGCGCGCAACACTCTCTCTTTCTCCTTTCAGTGCAACTCCTTCCACTTAAGACAAGAGCCCACTCAAAGTGGTGCAACTCTTCTCCACTTAGGACGAGCCCATGAAACTCCTTCAAAGGTGGCGCGCAACTCGTCCTCTTAGGACAAGAGACCACAAAAAGTGGCGCAACTCATCTTGTTTTCCACAAATAGTGGCGCAACTCTTCTTGCTTTCCACAAATAGTGGCGCAACTCTTCTCCACTTAGGACAAGATCCCACCCAAAGTGGCGCAAGTCTCCTTGGCCTCCACAAATAGTGGAGCAACACCTTGGGTGTAACTCCTGCGCGCAATTCCCTAACGCAACTCTCTCTCTCTCTCTCTCTCTCTCTCTCTCTCTCTCTCTCTCTCTCTCCAACACTCTCCTGACTTCCATCCTCCCCTCAAATGAGGAGTGGGGAGGGGTATTTATAGGCCTCACAAGCCCCTCACTCCTTAAATAGTGGTGATCACTACTTCTTCCTTCACACAACATCCAACCTCCTTCCTTAAATAGTGGTGTTCACCGATGTACATCCCTTTCTAAGACAAGAATCACACTTCCTCTCCTTTAAAAGTGGTGCCCATGCACTCCACATTCTTCCATACCAGATGACGCCCATGCATTATTCCATACCAGATGACGCCCATGCACTTCTCTATACCAGATGACACCCAAGGCTTTCTTCAAGAGGAGGGGCGTATAACAGAGATGGAAACTGACACACTTATCCATGCATCACAGGAGGACTTCAACCCGTGCACTAGAAAAATAAAATATTTTTTATGCCTCAACAGATGCCCCCTCGATCCTTCTTTGATTGATTTATGCAATTAAATGGAGGATCGATCTTCTTATGACCAAAGGACCGAATGAACTGCAACCGAAGGATAACTGGATGATCATCCTTACATGAAAAACTGAATGATCACTCTTGACCATAATACTAAATGATCGTGCTTGAATGAAAGACTGAATGATTGCGCTCGAACGAAAAACTGAATGATCACGCTCGAACGAAAGACTAAATGCCCCCAATCAGAAGCATCAGGTGAATGATTCAATAGGGAGGATAATGCAGCAACTAAAGCACTCTATCTTCATAGCGGTCAATCAGATAGAACGCCTTTCCGCAAATAGAGCTGCAATTGCATCTTTCACAGCTTTAACTCCTTTATTCGCACAATTCTGTTTTCATTGAAATTTATCACTGTAACAGTTGTGACGACTTCATATACTGCAACGATCTCTTTAATAAACTCCGGCGATTCTTTCTTTGAACTCTGTGTCCATTGTTCTTTAATATTGCTCTTACTACAACAATCTCTTCGATTGTCTCATTTATTCATAGTCTGCATAGTCCAATATTTTGAATGATAATCTTTCCTGCCAAATTAATCAAAATCAGTATCTCAAGATATCATAATTTTTCAATTTAGTTTCATGAAGTATTGATAATTATGAAATAAGTTGAAGGCTTTTAGAATGATTGTAATATTCGTAATATGACAATAATTTGATTATCCCTTCTTTGTGCTTGTTAGCGTGCTTTGCATATTCTTTGCTCATTATATCATGTTTTCGAAGATATCATTTCAGACTCTAAAACTTCAATCACTGAATCTTTTCTAATTTGTTCTCCTTGGCATTTCTTCATAGGCTGGTTAGGAGTATATTTTCCTTAGACCTTTTGTTGATTCAGAAAAGAGAATGGTCTTTTTTGTTTACTAGCTTTCCGGAGGATGTAAAAGAAGTTATCGACAATGATTCCATCTCTTTTTGGCAAACATTCGTTCCTTGTCTCTATCAAGTCCATTACTCGGTGACTCACGATGTCATTACCAGCATAGTAAGAAATTATGGCATCAGGCCATATAACTGGGCCTTGATATAGAAGCAACTCTTGAACATTCACGCTGGTTCATGCTTCATACTTTCCGCCTGTAATTATCCAGCTCATGCTTCTTATAGTTAGATGAGTTGATGAGATCATTAATATTATATAGCAAGCAATTATTGCTCAATAGATTATATCATATGAATTTCTCTGCCACGCATAAGGAATTATCAGAAAGACCAAGGCATAGATTACTTCGAAGAACCAGATCATACCCCCTGTCCAAGTCATCTTTGCATAAAGATTTCTTTGGAAGATAATACTTGCGAAGTAAAACATGCTGCTACTCTTGAAAAATAGATACCACTCAGCGTTCCTTTAAGGAGTTTAGAGAATATATATATATATATATATATATATATATATATATATATATATATATATATATATATCTAAGTCATCAAGCCGCCCAGAAGAAAATGATAATTCATTGCTATTTACTCTCTGTCACCTTTGAGGATTTTACGAGATAATATTTCTTCTTCATCAAGAAAGTAAGAGATAGAAAGACCTCGCGGCTCTTGTCAAAGGGATAAATATACTTTTGCCTGCACAAATTTTGACTGGACATGACTTGACATGACTGGACTTGACTTAACTGGACTGGACTTAACTAGACTAAACTTGACTGGACTGAACTGGACACTCTCACACACAGTTTAGACTCGTAAGTAGTTGAAGCAATCACAATTTAGGCTCATAAGTAGTTGGAGCGATCACACATAGTTTAGGCTCATAAGTATTTGGAGCTGGTCTTACACGAATGGCCGGTGTAACTCTCTAGAGTTCACGGAGCTTATCGCAACCGGGGAGTTCACAAACCGCGATCCATCATCGGGGCCAAGTAAAGCTACCGGGGCAGTGAACTCAATAGGATTTACGCACTGGGTTGGCCACAGTAATTCTCTAGAGTTCACGGAGCGCACAAGGCTACCGTAGGGTACCAAATCCAAGGCCGTCAATCCATCAATGAGGGGTCATCTTGCTTCAGAGACCTTCCCTCATGCGTTACTACTAAAATCAAACTAGGGATCTGGGGAGTCATCCTGCTTCAGAGACTCACTTTTCCTTCGCTTGCCAGGTCAAACTCATTCACGAGAGGGCGCTCTCTAGCTACCCACGTGACGCTGCCTGAAGCCGTACAGACGGCATAGGTCACTGCCCACATGGGTGCGCGTGATGCTCTCTCTAGACTTTTTAAGGCCACAAGTGACACCACTGCTCGTATAGTTCTGTCATATCGCCATCACCCATAATAATAAGCCTTATGCATGTTCAGCTTCATAGCGGCGTCTTTCTTACTGTCATATGTGATAGATCGTCATTATTGTTGCGATTCTCATACTTAGCTTTATAAGCTTATTCTGCCACCTGTAAATGATGAATCGGCCTCACTAGGATAATGAATCGAAATTAATATACCGCATTTGTTGATGATAATGAAGCAAAATTTTACAGTTAAGATAGTATATCAGCCTAGCGGTGCTATTGATTTTAATAAATTTAAATGGCCTTGTGCTAACAAGATGATGATAATAATAACAGCTTTGGTGATTCGACGATAATCATTGTCGCATTGGCAAGCTTTGGCGATTCGGCGATAATCATTGGCGATTTACATTTAGCAATATGGCAATAATCATTGACGCTTCGCATTGACTTGTTTGGATTTGATATGCTTTGAAGGCCTGCATTTCATTAGTATTAAAAGAGAAATACAATATTAAAAACACATATAAAGTTCTTACCTTTGTATTCTTTTGTCTACCCCCTTTTAATTGAGAAGAATTATGTTGTATATCTTCTGAATCAAAATTTCACATACAGTCAAGGATGATATATTTTTATGAAACGGGCATTGACCGGTATACTTATGCCTTGCCCATCTTGATCTATCATTTGATAGGCCCCATTGGAGTATACTTCTAATATTATGTATGGGTCATCCCATTTAGGGCCAAACTTACCCCCAGTCTAACGAGTGACCACTATCGGTCTTTTCAGCATCAATACCATATCACCTCTTTGAAAGGAACGATGCTTGACCTTTCTGATCTTAGCATTTTCATCATCAATAATTGACTGATGTACTGCTATTCTGAGCGACGCAACTTGCGTCTTAATGGGGATAACAGTTTCAACATCATAAACCAAAGAATACGGCATTGTTTTCGTAGCAGTACAATAAGTAGTTCGATAGGCCCATAGGGCTTCTTGCAACTTCTCATCCCAGTCGCAATTATTTCCTGCGACTGTTTTCTTAAATATCTTCACAATCATCTTATTAAATGCTTCAGCCAACCCATTAGCCGGCGGATAGTAGGGTGTCAAGAATGAATGCTGGATATCGAACTTTTGGCATAATTTCTCCATTCCTCTATTCTTAAATGGAGTCCCGTTATCAGTGATGATCTTCAATACTACTGCGCCTCGTATTATTGCACATGATAGACCTGTTAACCATGCTCGACAGGATGGTACTCCTTGTAAAAGAAGATCGAACCCTTTGTTTTTTCAGATGTCACTATCATTCATCCTTCATTGTCTTACTGCGCTGCCGATTAAGTAGAAGCTATTCTGGACATTACCTAACATTGTCTGTCTTTGATCACAACTGATTGAACCTTTTCTGATACTTTTTATAGTAGAGATCTCGTATTGTCTGATGAAATCTACTGGTAATCCATTAAGTGCGAAGTAGACAGCCACGTCAGTCGAGAGAAAAGTCATTGCGGTATACCTGTTATTCGGAACAAAGTGTTAGTTATTTTGATTAAGTAAAAATTGTACTTTGTTTTATACATGAAGGGGAGAATGTTCCCATCGAGAGTCGCCATTTTGGCGTCTATACAACGCCAAAAAGTAATAAATGTTCTCTAAATATTTTTTAAGTCATCATTAAATAATAATTCCCTAACAGAGTCACCATTTTATTTCGACAAGAAACAAATGTATTTGATTAGGGGGAATTTATTCAATGATAACAAAGAAAGCATGAGAGAACATTGATCACAAGGTATTTATTCATTCTGAGTTCATTTACATCCTCACATTTTCCTTAATTCTGAAACAGAGTATAATGAATCAATATAATGAATGAAAGAAGAAGGCAATCTAATGACAATTTTAGCAGCATTTCGACGCTTTTGATGTTCATCGTAAAGGCAAATGAGTTGCGCAGACTTGAAGCCCTTGATTTGGTTTTGTGATAGGCATTGATCATCCTTCCACCCATCCTTTCAGTCATACTGACAAACTCTTCTTTCTCCTGGAATTCTCTCTCTCTATGCTTCATATTTCCCTTACTTTCTCCTTATAAATCCGGCAACTGGCGCACTGATCAAGAAAAAGACGTTTCGGGCAGAACACGGATGCACCATCTAGAAAAATTTCAGGACCAGAGAGAGTACCAAGCTCCTTCCAAAGTGGAGTGTACAACCTCCCAACATAGAGCAACGCAAGTTCCTTCAATCATGGAGCGCACAACCCCTTCTCCCAACATGGAGCGCGCGCAATTCCTTTTCTACATGAAATGGAGCACATGGCAGCTCTCAGGACAGGGATCCACAAGAAGTGGCGCACAAGTCCCTGTCTTAAGACAATGATCCACACAAAGTGGCACACAAAGCCAGGTTTCAGGATAGGTATCCATGAGAAGTGGCGCACAAAGCCAAGCTTCAGGATAGGTATTCATAAGAAGTGGCGCACAAAGCCAAGCTTCAAGACAAGTATCCATGAGAAGTGGTGCACAAAGCCAAGCTTCAGGATAGGTATCCATGAGAAGTGGCGCACAAAGCCAAGCTTCAGGATAGGTGCGCGCAACACTCTCTCTTTCTCCTTTCAGCACAACTCCTTCCACTTAAGACAAGAGCCCACTCAAAGTGGCGCAACTCTTCTCAACTTAGGACAAGAGCCCATGAAACTCCTTCAAAGGTGGCGCGCAACTCATCCTCTTAGGACAAGAGACCACAAAACTCCTTCAAAGGTGGCGCACAACTTGTCCTCTTAGGACAAGAGACCACAAAAAGTGGCATAACTCAACTTGCTTTCCACAAATAGTGGGGCAACTCTTCTTATTTTCCACAAATAGTGGCGCAACTCTTCTCCACTTAGGACAAGAGCCCACTCAAAGTGGCGCAAGTCTCCTTGGCCTCCACAAATAATGGTGCAACACCTTGGGCGCAACTCCTGCGCGTAACTCCCGGACGCAACTCTCTCTCTCCAATACTCTCCTGACTTCCATCCTCCCCTCAAATGAGGAGTGGGGAGGGGTATTTATAGGCCTCCCAAGCCCCTCACTCCTTAAATAGTGGTGATCACCACCACTTCTTTCTTCACACAACATCCAACCTCCTTCCTTAAATAGTGGTGTTCACCCACTTCTCCCTCAAATAGCGGTGTACATCCCTTTCTAAGACAAGAACCACACTTCCTCTCCTTCAAAAGTGGCACCCAAGCACTCCTTTATACCAGATGACGCCCATGCATTATTCCATAACAGATGACACCCATGCACTCCTCTATACTAGATGACGCCCAAGGCTTTCTTCAAGAGGAGAGGAATATAACAGAGATGGAGATAGACACACTTATCTATGCACCACAGAAGGACTTCAACTCATGCACTAGAAAGATAAAATATTTTTTGTGCCTTAACACACACTTGTGTGAATTTTTTCTAGACTCATGCCTCCTTCCTTAAGCACTTGTCAGATAAAATGATGACAAACATCAATATTTTAGTGCATGAGTGATAAATAGAGTTCTTCATTAAATTAATCTCACTTTCACTGTCACAATTAACTAGCACGGCCTCCTGCTGAAGCCCAAGTTGATTTATCATTTCTCTTAACCAAACTCCTTTTTTAAATACCTCTGTCACCACCATATACTTAGCCTCGGTTGTGAAAAGTGTCACCACAGACTAAATTTTTAACATTCAACTAATCGCACCACCCGCTAGAATAAACGAGTAGCCAGAAATTAATCTTCTATTATCTATATTACATGCATAATTGTCATCCACATAACCTATCAACTTGTCCTCTGACTATTCAAACATCAACATGTAGTCCACTATACCTTGTATATACCGAAGAAATCATTTCACCGCCTCTCAATGTTGCTTGTCGGGGTTAGCTAAGTATCTACTCACAGCACCCATTGCATGTGAAATATCTAATCTCGTAGAGACCATATAATACATCAAACTACCAATGACGCTCGAATATGGCACATAAAACATCACTTGTTTTTCTTCATCTTTAGTAGAACATTATTCTGAAGAAAGCCTAAAGTGAGCAGCATGGTGTGTGCTAACTGGTTTCTCTTTATTCATACCTAACTTAACCAATACTTTCTCAAGATATTCTTCTTGTGGTAACCATAGCGTGCTCCTATGTTTGTCTCTATAAATATCTATACCGATAATCTTATTTATAGCCTCCAGATCTTTCATTTTAAATGTCTCTAACAACTAAGTCTTCAACAAATCGATCTCAGACATGTTATGACTAGTGATAAGCATGTCATCTACGTATAATACCAGTACAATGAACTGTCCATCATACAGTATTTTGTAATAAAAATAATGATCATACTCACTCGAGGTAAATCGTTGACCCATCATGAAAGTATCAAACCTTTTATATATTGCCTAGGCGACTATTTCAGGCCTTATAACGACTTCCTCAACCTACAAACTTTATTCTCAGCCCCTTGTACTTTGAACCTTTTTGGTTGTTTCATATAAATATGCTCATCTAACTCCCCATGTAGGAAAGTAGTATTCACATCCATCTGTTCCAATTCTAGGTTGTATTGGGCAACAAACGCCAATACAAATCCGATAGACACATACTTGACAATGGGCGTGAAAATCTCACTGAAGGCGACACCCTCCTTCTGCGCATATCCTTTCGCGACCAATCTCACCTTATATATATCCTGCTTCTTCTTGTAAATCCACTTACAATCAATCGATTTACCCAATTAGAAGCTCCACCAACTCATATGTCTCATTCTTCTGCAAAGAGTTTATCTCATATACATTGTCATCATCCACTTCTCATCATCAGAACTATCTAATGCTTCTTAGAAGGTAGAAAAATCTCCCTCATTCGTAATGAGAGCGAATGCAATATTGGAGTCATTCATGTATTTAACTAGCAATATACGATCTCTTAGCAGATTTCTTCTAAGAGGTGTCTGCTCCTGTACCTCTATATGTGGCTCAACTTCAAACTGTGTCTCACCCCTTTTAATTTCAACATCAATCACTGCCGATTTTTCTAGTTCCTCGCTTTCATCCTTGCGAACCAAAGAATACTCATCAAACCTGACATTGCGGTTCAAAGTAATTTTCCAAGTGACCCGATCGTATAGCATATACCCTTTCATGCCATAACCATAGCCCACAAAGGTAAGTTTATTCGCTTTTTAGTTTAGGTTATCTCTTAACTGATGGTACATGAGAGTAAGTGTTGCAATCAAATATGCATAATCTTAAGTAATCAACATCATGACCACTCGACACTTCTTTTAGAATCTTACAGTCTATCAAAGGAGATAGGGAACGATTCACCAGATAACAAGTCATTAATGGCCTCAATCCCTAATTCCTTGCCCAATGCAACATTACTCAATATACTTTAAGCTCTCTCCAAGAGAGTTTAATTCATCTATTCTGTCACGCTATTCTGTTCAGCTGTGTGCCTCACGATATTGTGCCTTGTAATCCCCTCATCTTTACAAAACTGGTTGAATTACTTTGAAGTGAATTCACCTCCATTGTATATCCTTATAACCTTCAATTTCTGTCATATCTATTTCTCAACCATTGTCTTCCACACCTTGAATGTAGTGAATACTTTCAAATTTATTTTAAAAAAAATAAACTCACACTTTCCTAAACTAGTCATCTATGAATGAAACAAAAAATAATAACTCCCCAGCTGAAACAACGGGTGATGGGCTCCATACATATGAATGCGTATACTCAAGCACTCCTTTACATACATTCTTTCATGTCTTAAAAGTTAGTCAAAATTGTTTATCATATATACGATGTTCACATATATGAAAATCAACGCTTTTAAAAGTAGGAATCGAACTGCAATAAAAAAGTACCTTCATATTGTGCTTGCTCATGTGGCATAAACGCGCGTGCCACAAACATGCCAATGTGAACTCTACTATAGATGTTGCATCTCCACCCAATACGATATTTTTGATTAACTGGTAAAGATTGTTATTCCATTGTGCTTTCATCACTATGAGTACCCCTTTAAAAACTTTAAGGACCCGATTAAAACTAGTAAACTTGCACCCAAGGTGCCTCAAATGCCCCGAGAGAAATAAGATTCTTCCTGAGGTCAAGAATGTATCTCACATCTATCGGGATATGCTACACCTTATTGAACATTTTATTGTGCATCGAACTGATACCAACCACCTTACAAGCAATGTCATTGCCCATAAAAATATGTCCACCATCGTACTTATTGTAATTAATGAACTAATCTCTATGAGAAGTTATGTGGTATAAGGCTCCCAAATCCAAAATTCAGTTGTTACTGAGGTAACTAGATTTGGATGCAGTCAAGACATCACCACCATCTACATCCTCGCTAGATTGCACTATATTAGCCTCCTTTGGCGTATTATCATACATCTCTCCCTTTTGTGCTTTAGGATTCTGACAATCGTTTTTCATGTGTCATGTCAGTCCACAATTCCAGCACTTCATTTTTTCATTCACTTTCAAATTGGATGTAGATTGAGAATTCTCCTTCTCACAATTAGAATTTCGTCCCCTAGCAACCAACGCGTTTGTAGACGTGCTCTCACCACTGTCTTTTCTTTTCAATTACTTTTCATGAAGGGCTAAGATGATAGTTTCAACATCGATAGTATCCCTACCATATACCAAAGTGTCTACGATATTCTCGTAAGACGGTAGAAGTGAATTCAGTAAAATTAGGGCTTGATCTTCATCTCCAATCATAAACTCTGTATTCGTCAATTTATAGAGCAATTTGTTGAACATGCTCATGTGTTCACTCATATTAGATCCATTTGTCATCTTAAGATTGTAAAACTATTTCTTAAGATGTAGATGATTGTCCATGGATTTCTTCATGTACGAACTATCTAATTTCATCCATACCCTTGTAGCAGTCTTTTGATCCAGGATATTGTAAAGAACATTGCCTCCTAGACACAATTGGATTGAGGTTGTAGCTCTCTCATCAAGTTTATCCAACTCTTCATCACTCATATATACAGGATGCTTCGTCTTACCAAGGAAAGTATGTCGCAATCTTTGTTAGATTAAAAGGCCTCTCATATTTACCTTACATAGTTTAAAATTATTTGGTAGACTTTTCCATTTCATACTTCACGTTAGACCCTTTCGTCGACATATTTTAAATTATAACTCGAAACTACAACGTTGGCTCTGATACTACTTATTGGGGTCGTGCAAAAGCAAACTCAAATTCAATCAAACAAGATGAAATCAAACGCAAATAAAACACACAAAGAACACGCAAGTTTTACGTGGAAAAACCCTCCTGAGAAAAAACTATGGTACAAAGCGGCAAGCAATGTACTATGAAACGATATTACGATATATGGATGAACTTACCAATGTATACAACCCCAAAAACCTTGTTGAAAACCCAACCTTTGCTCTGGAACCCTTAGGAACTTCTTAGAAAACCTTTGGAATATCCTCATCCCGATTATACTTGATATATATACTATCACAACCAAAATAGCAAATAAATTGTGCACTTACGCAGTTTCGCATGCCATTGATGGGACCTTTGATGGCATCGACAGCCATCAAATACTAGTCGATGACATCGAAGCCACCAAAGACTAGTCGTTGACAAGTAATATCACCAAAATTGTCTAACGAACAATTAGAATTTTTCTAAAATTTCTCAATGGCATCAAGAGACCCTGTTTCAGACATATTTAAGACATCTGTCAACATGCTACAAGCATGTTGTATAAAAAAGATGAAGGTTGTGGACTCAGTACCAGCTTGAAAAATCCGCCCATGAGTTTACAAATCAACGAAGGCCTTCCAAAAGAACCACGTAAAAACCACACTATTCTAAAACCCTCACCATAGTTTTACGTAGGGCCCACTATGGTGTCTATGTTACATCCATTCCATTCTTTGACCCTCCTCGTCATTACGAAAGAACCACCTAAAAACCATACTATTCTAAAACCCAAGCGGGCCAAGCCATTTGAATTTATAGGTTTTAGGTATACTTTATAATATTCCTTACGAGAAAGGCCGTTGTCTTTTCCCGTCTTTTTTATGTTTAAGTAGACAAATTCAAACCATTTATTTCTTCACATCCCCAAGTCTCTCTCTCTCTCTCTCTCTAAACCATTTATTTCTTCACATCCCCAACTCTCTCTCTCTCTCTCTCTCTCTCTCTCTCTCTCTAAACCATTTATTTCTTCACATCCCCAGCTCTCTCTCTCTCTCTCTTTCTCTCTCTCCATGGAGATCCCAAATCTTGTATTCTCTGTTTGGGTCTTCTCCATTTATTTGTGTCAATGCAGGAATGGGGTTGAAGGTTCTCATGAGGTGTACAGAAATCTCCAATCTGTGGAGACTCCCCAAATCAGTATAGCCAGTACGGAGAACAGAACTGGGTACCACTTCCAAGCACCAAAGAACTGGATCAATGGTATGTTTCCTAAACACCCCAATTATCTTGATTTATCTTCTGTTTGGCTCGGATTTGAGAACAATGGTTTTTTCTTCCCTGAAATATCCTCATTTATGTAGTTTTTGAAAGTCCTATGAAAAGTAGAAATTCTAAATATCACAAACTATTTTTCTCTGCTTCTGAAATGATTACTTACCATAGCATTTTCCGGAAGCGGGTTGGCTGGTGTACCACACATCAGCTATATAGCTTGTATACTGACGTCATCAAGTTCCGTGGGTCACATTATGCGGTATGTGTTATATCCAAACCGTCCATACATTTGGTGAGCTCTTCTTAAGGCTTGAGCCGAAAATAAGACAGATCTAAGATCAAGTGGACCACATTGAAAAAAAAAAAAAAGGCAGTGGGATATTGAACGTCTACCATTGAAACCCTTTTGGGGTCACAGAAGTTTTGGATCAATATGATTTTATTTTACTATTCATTCAGGTCTTTTCGACCTTACGAACAGATTGGATGGAAAATAACCGTTACGGTGGTAAAAATCATTATCTCAGATGCTATATGTGGTGTGGTCCATTTGAGCTTTGGATATGATTCATTTTTTGGCTTATTCTCTAAAATGATCTCGCAAAATGGATTAACGGAGTGGATATGATAAATACATCATTGAGGGGCCATGTAATTTTGATCTCCTTAGAACCGGTCGTACTCGTGGCTGGAGGAGCGTCAGCTCTCGTCTTCGTACGGACGCGGATTTCCTGAAAGGCCTTTCGCAGGAAGTTCCTGCGCAAGGATGCTCGGTGGGGCCTATTGCAATGTATGTGAGAAATCCGCCCCATCCATCCAATTTTAGATATCATTTTAGGATTGTGACGAAAAAATGAGGTGTATCCAACACTCAAATGGGCCACACGAGAGGAAACAGCGGGCATTCAGTGAGAACCGTTGAAGTATTCTTATGGCCATAAAACTTTGGAATCAAGCTATATTTTTTTGTGTTTTCACTTCATCCTATCGGGAATGACCTTATAAACCGTTTAGATAGCATATAAAAATTAAGGTGGAGCAGAGCAAGGTTTCAATGGTAGGAATTTCTTTCCCAAATTTTCTCCCTTGTGACCCACCTGGGTTTTTAATCCAACTCTCTTTTTGTCTCACGTACTAAAATGAGTTCGCAAAATGGATGGACGGAGTGGATTTCTCACGTACATTTCAGTGGGCCCCACCCCAGCATCCTTGGGCAGGAGCTTCCTCTTAAAGGCTTTGGCAGGATGTCGTCGTCCTCTTCTCACGACATGTACCCAAGCCAGCTAATTGCCTTCCGCGTTGAACTTTCAATGGGTCAAATACGATGCGGATTTCCAGCCAAATCATTTTGCAGGAAGTTCAGCACTGAGGTGACAGCGGAGCTAGAGGGTGGGGACGGGATGGCTCAATCCGGCTAATTCGGCTCGTTTGGCACGTTCAGGTCCAACCATGCCTGAACCGAATGTGTAAGTCGGTCCGAACTGAGTTCTAGCGGGGGACGGGATAGCTCAATCCAGCTAATTCGACTCGTTTGGCTCGTTTAGATCCAACTATGCCTGAACCGAATGTGTAAGTCGGTCCAAACTGAGTAAGCTTCTCTGAAGTCAAACTAAGTTTGAGTTACCTAGTAATTTGGTCCCATTCAATTTGAAACCTTACTCTTTAACTATACCTACCGCACCCTATCCTAACCTGATTTCAACATCTTTCTCCCTCCCTCATCCTCATCATCTTTCAAACCCAGCCTCTCTCTCTTTCCCTTCCTCTCCCATCCTTCTCATCTTTCAAGCCCAGCAACCACCCACCACCATCACCTTCCTCCTCCTCCCTCTCCTCTCCACTCTCTCAATCTCTCCCTCCCTCATCTCTCAATTTAACTCGATGCCAACTTGACCCAACTCAGTACTTCTAACCTAATCGGACTCAGTTCGGATCAGTATAGGACAGACCGGACTCGAATCGAGTCAAACATGCTGGACTTGATATCGAGTCGGATCAAGTTCAAATCAAGCCTATTTCAAAACCGGATCGAGTCGAGTCAGTCCTAACTCGGTCTAACTTGACTCGATGCCTAGCCCTAAGTGGGGCTAACATGATGTTTATGAAAAATTCACCCCATCCATCCATTTTTTTCCAATCATTTTAGGTCATGAGACCAAAAATCAGGTGGTTCCAAAACTCAAGGTAGCCATATCAAAATAAAAACTAGAAAAAGGATTTTACACCGTTGAAACCTTCCTAAGCTCCATCTTGATGTTTATATGCCATCTAAACTCTTTATAAGTTCATTCCCAGTGGGATGAAGTGAAAACACAAAACTATTAATCTTATAATAAAATTTTGTGGCCATACAAATATTTAAACGGCCGTCACTGAATATCAAATTTTGGTCTCGTGCGTAGGATGATTTGAAAAAACGTACGGACGGGTTGGATTTTTCATAAACATTATAGACATTACGGTGAACCCCAAGTAGCACCCGGTGCAGGAACTTCCTGCGAAAGCGCGGCCGTCGAATACAGACGTTGTCTCTGAGAGTCAAAGTCAAGGGGGTTTGGAAGTGGAAGTGTTTAATCATAAGTACCTATCACCGTGAGATGTACTCTTTAGAAAAGGAGGCAGTGACGCGGTTTGGCTAATGACGCTGCCAAGTGGTCGGTGCTTTGTGAGCCACAACATGGTTTATGTGTTCTATCCACTCCGTCCATCAATTTTTACAGATCAATTTAGGGTTTGATACTAAAGACGAGGAATATATAAATCCACAGGAAGAAAGTAGTGATTGAATGTCCACCATTTAAAACCTCTTAGGGCCCACCGAATTGTTTATTTGACATCTAATCAAGTCATACAAACCTAGATGAAAAAAAAAAAAAAAACAAATATCAGCTTGATCCAAGACCTTTTTGCCACTAAGAAGTTTTTAGCGGTGGCTGTTCAATCAACACTGTTTCCTGTGATATTGTCCACTTGAGATTTAGATGTACCTCATTTTTGAGATCATGCCATGAAATGATCTGTAAAAATGAATGGACGGCATGGATGAAACACATAGATCATGGTGGAGCCCACATAGCACCTACCACTAACCATGGGGTCACTAACCAACCGCGTCCAGAAGTGAAGCGGATTGCGTAGTGAGAAACACACTACGCTTGGTGTACTGAGTAAACTATATGAGCTCCACCATGATTTATGCATTTTATCTCTTCCGTCCATCCAATTTACTAGATAATTTTAGGGCTTGAGCCCAAAAATGAGCCATATCCAATGTTCAAATGGACCACACCACAGGAAACAGTTGAATTGAACATCTACTGTTGAAAATTTCTTGGGGCCCACAGAAGTTTTGGATCAAGAATATATTTGTGTTTTCCCTTCATCCATTTCTATATGATCTTACGAACAAGTTGGATGATAACTAAACATCACTGTGGGGCCTAGAAAGGTTTCGACGGTGGAAATCATTATCTCCACTGTTTCTAGCATTATGATCCACTTGATCTTTGGATATGCTTCAATTTGGGGCTCAACCCCTTAAATTAGATGGAAAAAATGGATAGACCACAAACATTCAAGGTGGGCCCAACTGAGTTTACTCACACGCTCTTATCGTACTAAGTAACTCAACTCGGTACGCAGTCCGATTTTGTCCGGAAGAGCCACAGCTAGAGGTGTACACGAGTCGAGCTTTACCCAGCTCGTGTTCGACTCGGACTGCTCGAGTCTCAGCTCATGCTCGGCTCGGCTCGGCTCGGCCTTTGAGCTCGGAACAGCAACTCATGCTCGGCTCAGCCGAGTTCGAGCTGTGCGTCGAACTGGCTGCGGTGACATCCTTCTTCACTACGTGCGGGCGCAATCGGTAGTGACAGGGCTGGACTCAGGCAATGCCAGTGACGTCATAGAATGGCGGACCAAGTGTGGAAGAATCGACGATAAGGGCAGAGATTAGGAGTTTCTGCAATCCCATTTCCATTTGTAGAGGGTCGAGGAATGATGGAGATGGGTTTCTACCGGCTTCGGAGATGGTGATGGATGTCGGGGCTGACTCCATGAAAACAAGCTTCACGTAATGAAGAGATGGAGGAAGAGAGGGTTTGAAAAGGGGGTAAAGTTTTTTGAAAAGGGATCATGCAGGCGCTGGGCAGAATGTATTTTGAAAAGGGGGTAGGGTTTTTTTTTTTAAGGGTATATATACCCTGTAACGAGTCGAACCGAGTCAAGCCAAGTTCGAGCAGTATTCGAGTCGAGTCGAGTCAAGCTGGGGCAAGATCGAACTTGGCTCAAACTCATTTCGAGCTCCAAAAATCAGCTCGACTCAATTCGAACTCAGCTTCGATCCGAGCTGAGTCGAGCATTTTCAAGTCGAGTCAAGTGAGCTACCGAGCTTACTCTGCTCGTGTAGAGCTCTAGTCACAGCCTATGAATATGTTTCGATGCTCTCCAACCACACCAAATCGTATGTGCTACTTACTTCTCTCTGGGGGGGATGCAGCCATGCTGGATCCCACAGTCTATGGGGCCCACAAGGACATGCTCAAGACTGAAATTAGCCTTCTTACAAAGGAATACATCCCTGAAGGTGTTCAGCTGCACCGTGTCCGCTGGAGCACGCAAACCTCCTGGACGTCAATCACACGTAGATTTGTAATGGTGGCGACTCCAAGGAGGGAGGGCCCACGGCGAGGGGAAGCGGATGGACGCGGATTGCATCCTACCCTCTGTGGGGCCCACCGTAATGTAAGTATTTTATCCACACTATTCATCGCTTTTCTCAGATCATTTTAAGGTATTATACAAAAAATGAAGCAGATAAACAGCTCCGGTGGACCACATCAAAGGAAGCTGCAGTGATAATAACACCCACCGTTGAAACCTTTCTAAGGGCCACAGTAATTTTTTTTTACCACCCAACCTATTAATAAGGTCATGCAGACTTGAATGAAGTGAAAACACAAATCTCATCTTGATCCGACACTTCTCCAGCTCCCAAGAAGTTTTTAACGGTGGACGTTCAATCCCCACTTTGTGGTCTACTGAAGCCTGAAACTACCTCAATTTTTTTCTTATGACTTAAAATAATCATATAAAAACGATTAACGGTGTGGATAAAATACTTGCATGATCTTGGAAAAGAGATGGACGGTGTTGATAAACAGATACATCACGGTGGGCCCCACACACCATCCAGGGTTAGGACGCAATCCGCTTCCACGGCGAGGGCAGCAACTACTGACGTGTTACCCGGCGAACGGCAACAGATAAGGTGAGACCCGTACTCATGAGAGATGGTGCGGCCCTTACCGTGGGGCCCACCTTAATTCATTTATTCTATATCCACACGGTCCATCCATTTTTACATATCATTTTACGGCATTATCCCAAAAATGAAGCAGATCCAATTATCAGGTGGACCATACCTAGGACATACTGGTTATTGACAATTAATGGGCCACAAAAGATTTGGATCAAGCCGATATTTGTTTTTTACCCTTCATCCAAGCTTACGTTACCTTGTCAGCGGATTGGATGGCATTCAATCACCACCGTTGCCTAGAGTACGGTCGGCCTGCGTTTTAGATTCTGGGATCATGTCCTAAAATGATACCAAAAAAGCAGATGAAAAGTGTGGATATAAAATACATGCATTAAGAAGCCTCGTGGTAACGGCCACACCGTATTGAATGAGTTTGGGGTCCCACCTAATTTATTCTAAAAATTCAAAGTCCAGGCAACGTGAATGTTACGGTAGCAGTGCTTAACATGAGCAAGTCAAAGTCATGGTAGGCTAAGGTTGGCTTAATTCATCCGTTCTCTCCTCGAGCTAGAGCTCACCCTTAAGCTTACCATAGGAGCTTGACTTGTTTACCAAACCTTTAGAAGCGAGCTTGACGCAAGCTAGTGGATCAAGTCAAGGCAATTTTACCTCAAGTTGAGATGAGCTTACCTTGAGTCCAGTCAAGCCTAATCCCACCTTAATTTATTATAGTTTTTGCTATAAAATATAAATTAAAAGTCGGCAACACTAAATCCAAAATATCCACATGCCACAACATTAAAACAAAAAAAAAAAGTCCCAAATGTACTATCTAAATACCATAATATTAAGTCCCAAAAGTAAAAATATATTACAAAATAAAAAAGCCTAAACAAAATTTTAAAAGTATACATTCATTCATGTAGTTTTAGATGCATTCTCATCTCGCTTCCATTCTCGTCTCCATCTTCCTCAACATTGAAACTACCACCACCCCAAAATGGATGCAACCAATCTTGTGTATCTATCAATACTTCGACTGTTTTCGAGGCGAGTTAGCTTCAATGCTTGCTCACAGCCCTACTCCCCGTGCTAAAAGTTGATTCTGATGCTACGGTCAAAATTGGAATTGACAATGTCCCTTGCTATTATCGAAAATCTAGAATATTCATGAGCTCTCGACTTCTACCACTGCAAAACATCAAAATCATCTTCTTCAAATCTTATGACCGGTTCCTTTATATACTTCTCCACTTTTGATTCAATTTTCTGCACATCTAGGTTCCAGTCCTTGCCCAAGTAGTAGACTTCGAAGAGTTTCAACACGAGGTCTTGGGTTCGAAACCCATAGGTGGTGAAATCCCACTACGGCATGTGTGGGTGTGTGGCGGGTGTGTGTGTGTGTAAAATATATGTGTGTGTGTGTGTGTGTGTATTAAAAAAAATATTTTAAAAAAAAGTTTTCTACATATCTATTTCTTTTTTATCTAAAAAATATATAAAATCGCAAAGTCGCTTTCCTCTAGTAGTACTACACATAAATTGAGGAATAATTATTGTACTGAATATTGCGGTGAAAGTACCAACATATGAAGTAAACAACTCTTCAATTACAGCATGAATAATTGCGATCTCCGCTGAAACTCTTTCAGAATTGGAATAAAATTACCTAAAAATGTGTCTAACCATTGTCATCTTGTACCGTGGATCCATAACAACCGCAATGGCCATTAACAAATGGTAATCAGCCCAATATTTATCGAATTTTATTTGCATTCCTAAATCCATCACTTGTAAAAAAATCTACACCCTCATCAATACACTTTTTTAAAGCATCCATAATTAAAATGATTTCTAAAAGAAACTGATTTGTCATAGGATACTTTTTTCTATAAAAAATCTTGATGAACAAGTTCATCTTTCATCGAGTCTTCATCACTAGGCACGTATGTGTATATTTGATTACACGCCACAAGTTAAGGGTATGCAACTTTAAATTCTAAAGAAGTATCCAACGTTTCATAAGTTAAATTATAGCGCATGCAAACGTTCAACTTTAACTACATTTTAGATTTCAAATCTAAACATCGGATTATATCATTTTACGTACTTAATTTTGAAGGTGACCCACTTATATATTTAATGTTATCTCGTATATTAGCAATCGTGGAGTCAATTGCGTTCAGCCCTTCTTGTACAATCAAGTTTAGCATATGAGCACAACATCTGACTTGAAATATTCAACCATTAAAGAATAAATTTTCAGTTGCCTTGAATTGACTACGTAAGAAATAAACAAAAGTGTCATTGGAAGATGCATTCTCCAAAGTTACTAAAGAAATTCCTTTTCGATGCCCCACTTAACAATACATTGGTAAATGCAATCCAACATTACCCTACCAGTATAAGGAGGAATGTAGCAAAAGTTTATAATTTTCTTTTGGAGTTTGTAATTTGTATGAACAAAGTGTGCGGTTAATGACATATATCACTTTCTTTAATTCAATGTCATCCACATATCCAAAGTCAAACTTATTCTTGATACAGATGTTAAAAGAGCTTTCAAGTTTGTTTTCTCAATTACGTACATTTCCATGCACTCTCTTTTCACAGTAAGATGAGAGGCCTTCTCACATGTAGTATTAAAGAATTTGTAAATTTTCATAAAACTTTACTTTCTACCATGTTAAACAGATTCTCATTAACTATCACCAATCTTGTATACTATTCTTTCAACTTTTCTTGATCATACTTATAGGTGGAGAGTGTAACTTGAGAGTTGTCATTTGTCAAAAAGGGTAAATAAAAGCAGTTGTTGGACTCCACCCATTAGCATTCTTGGTCCTTTCGCACATTTATCAAAATGCCTCTGATAATGAGTATGATAAGAACCAGAATGTTTGTCATAAAAGGTTTTAAAATACTTACATTTAATCTTAACTAAACCAACTAATAGCATGATCTCATTAAAAATTCACATACTATTGATTTTTTTTTCCTTTTCATTGAACCTGAAGTCATTTCAACTTTGTTTTTCAATATATCTCCCTCCACGATAAAAGGAGATGTGACTGACACACTGACACTGGAGATACTTGGGTTTTCCTCACTAGTCGTCTATAAATCAAAAGATAACAATGGTAAGGTAAGATCATAACTTTTACAGATTAAAGTATTTAGTTATTTATATTTATGTGTATATAAATATATAGTATAAACAATATCGAGGCCCCTCCATGAACTGCAAAACACAAGTGTCTTAAATAGTCTCCTAATAAATAAATCAGTCGGGGTACATACATATACATAACTATAAATTGTCCCTAATTGTTTCAAATTTTATTTACTAATTGTATCTAAATGTCTCAAATATTCCCTACTTGTCTCTATCCAGAGGTGTTAATTGTCTATATCCCATTTGAGAACATAACATGTACTATCATCGTACAATTTACATGCGAGGCGAAATTTCAGAAACATCTCCCCATATTCTCTGCATATATGTAAAATTCAATATCGATTAGTTGCCACATGTAATCCATTATACATGAATAGAGGGAACCAATTAGTAAAGAACCACATATCTACAGAAAATATAGAGAGATGCTACAGAAATTCCAACTGCATGTAAATTGATAAGATAATCTAAGTACATGGTATAATACTGAACTGTCCAAAATGGGACAATTTATAAATCCATAAAAAATAAGCATTTTCAGTCGAATAATTATACTTATTCAATATAAATTCCTAAACGAGAGGATACATTGCTAAACTACTAGGTAACCTAAATACTAATTAACAACATCAGATAACAAAAAATCATAAGCATAAACATTTAAACAACAAATATCGAAGTATATAAGAAAAAGAATAAGATAATGATTTAAATGTAAGTAACTTAAGTTAGTTTATTTATAGTAGGCAAGTTAGTGTATTTAATTCATACAAGTAAAAAAATTAATACATTTTTTATAATTTTAATATTCTACTTAATACTCATCTCCTCCATCTAAATTGGGATCAGATCCATTATTTTCGTTGTCCGTGCTCAAGCTGTTGGTATCTTGTCTAAGATGCTCGTTAACCTCCCTTGAATCAGAAGGTGTGGAGACTTTTCCATCATGTTTTTGTATAGATTCAGCTGGCTTTTTCAAATTTTTTTTGTGATATGATTTATACGAAGTATCCAAGATCTTATAGAACGAGGCAAATTTGGAAATAAACTCCGATGTCTTCTTGCAAGTCAAGCTCGACCCTGCTTCAGTGTCATGTTGTCAAGGAGGACATCGTTGTTATTTAGATGTATCTACCTATTCCTTATTTAACTTCAAGGAGATTTTTAATTGCTCTTCTTCCAAAGTTCTCAATTTAGCTTCCTTCTCATCTTCCTCTTCCCTACTAATTCTCTTCACTCTCTCTATTTCGAATTCTTTATTAATTAAAATAGGACTGTTATGGTATATCTTGTGTCTAGTTGTATTTGGGGGAGGGGGGGAAGGTTTCTTGTTGGAGTTTACGAGAGCTCGGAATAAAACTTATACCTCCCACAATGCTCTAGGACACGGTTTTACATCTCCCCCTGACCTGATAAGTGTAGTATAAGCAGATTTTTTTTTTCTAAATCTGGACCCACACAAATTGCATTAAATCTTTATTCTAAAAGAGTCTGGGGAGTAGACTTGAGAACTGTAATGCCAAATGTTGGTGGATGGATCATCTAAAGACATTGTTGCACACCATTTTGTTGTAAGAGAAATATTTTTATAAGAAAAATAAAGAAAATCATGCAAATCTAATCCATAATATCCATTTTCAGATTTACAATTACAATTCAAGAGTTTCAACTTTACAAAATGCAAATCTAATCAAAAACGCAAATTTAATTAGACCAACTCCACCCGACCCAACCCAGCTGCAACTTGACTCAACACTCAACAACCTCAACCCCAACCCAACTAACTCAACTGACCCAACCCGACCACCCAACTAACTTAACAACCCCAACCCGACCCAACTAACTCAATAGCCCCAACCCAACCCAACCCAACACCCAACGCAACCCTAACCCAGCCTGAACTAGCGCCCAACTTGACCCAACCCATCTGTTAGCACCCATACCCAACTAGCACCCAACCCAACCCAACCCAGCCCATCTGCCAACACTCACACCCAACCCGACCCACCACCCACACCCATCTCAACCCAGCCACCGGACCCAACTGACCCAACCCGCACCTGACCTAACCCCCATATTAAATATTCAATTATATATATAGAGAGAGAGAGAGCGTTCCTTGTTATGGGTGCTAAAAGAGAGAGAGAGAGAGAGAGAGAGAGAGAGAGAGTAGTCGAGTGCAAGTTGTACAACTGAGATGAGTTAGGCAAACGTTGAATCGAGCTCAAGCGTGTGGCCGAGTGGGGAGAGGAGAGAGAGCGAGAGAGAGAGAGAGAGAGAGAGAGAGAGAGAGAGAGAGAGGAGCTCAAGTGCAACGAGTTGGGTAAGAAATGGAAATGGTAAGAAATGGACGGACGGGTAGGGTAGGATTTTAGTTTTAAGTTTTAACTTTTTTATTTTTAAATATAATATATATATATATATATATATATATATATATATATATAAAATATTCAAGTCGAGTTGAGTCAAGCTCCACTATGCTCGGCCTCAACTCATTTTCAAAACGAGTTGGGTCATATGAAGCTTGGCTCGCCTCGAGTTATTGTCCAAGTAAAGTCAAGCCGAGCTAAATCGAGCCAAGCCCAATGAGCTTTTCGAGCTAGCTTGACTCGTGTACGAGCCTAGACAGGAGCCTTGATGACGTCCAACATGCAGTCCTTGGCACATGCGATCCACATCGGTAGACAAGAGAGTCATGGGAGCAGATTAGTTGAGACTCTGGACTCACCCAAGAGAATCACCTACCGTGGGGCCCACCTTGATATATTTATTCTATATCTATACCATACATTCTTTTTCTTGGACGATTTTATATGTGATATTAAAAATTAAGTAGATTTAAAGGGACTTTTATATATATTATATATATATATATATATATATATATATATATATATATATATATATATATATATATATATATATATATATCGTACATCTACCATCTCGAATGATTTTACACATGATGTTAAAAATTAAGTAGATTCAAATTATTGCTAGTTTTTTGTAAACGCGGGCATGCTAAATTGAATGTGCGACTCAATTCAAACTGAACAATTATAACTCCAAGTGCCAAGATAAGAGGATACGTAATATGTGACCGAGATCAAATAAAATCGGTCGCATATTCAACCACTCGCACAATGTTTCAATATGATCAAGCAATATTTAGAGGGTAGGGTTAGTCCTCTAAAATGTCTTACACATTTGCCTTATCTACAAAAGGACTTTTCGATCCAGATAAAAACAAGAACAAAAAGAAAATCTTATAGTCGGTCACCGCGAGCAGCTGCAAGACACCTTTTTGAATGAAGAATTTTGCTTGATACTTCAAACTGAATCCAACTAATGACATAAACTTAGAATTACAACTAAAGTTTAACAGCTACTTGATTACAGCAATGGATTACACTAAGGCATGTAAAGAGTTTATTACACTAAGGAATGTAATTGACTGGTAATGATAAGGATAATGATAATGAGCATAAGATCATTGAAAGATAAGTTCAATTTGGTTTGTTTGGTTGGTTGGTATGAGACATTTTTTTCTTACCAAACTCCCTTACTATTTATAGTCATAAGCTCTTCATCCATACACTTCCCACGTTCTAGCAATTGCTATTGTTGGGGGAAAAAATATAACTAGTCCTTGAGTTGGCTAGAGGATCAGAAGAATAGTAAAGCAATGGCTCGGACTCGTTGGATGCCAAGTCTGAATAAAGCCCAAAGTCTATAAGAAAGCTTGATGGAGAGACGTAGCTCGGACCGTGAAGTTCCTGACCCGGCCATAGCCTGAGTGTCCAGAGCCATGAAGCAAAAATCTCTAAGGGAGGAAGTGCACCTCGAGGCTCAATCAAAGCCTCACGGAGGAAAGCTTAAACCGACAGAGTAAGATCAGTCGGTCCTGGAGCCGCCCAAACTTTAGTTCGACTCAAGGATTAAGTCAGTCAACAGAGTAGGCGGAGAATCAGTTGTAGAGTTTGTCTCAGCACGACAATGTCGGAAAGATAAGCATCGGCCAAGCTATATTGCTCCATATCCAGAAGTTACCTAATAAAACTCTGGATTCTGCCCGAGATTTTCGGAAGAGGTAAGATAATAATCTCTGAGAATCTAGAGGAAATAAGGATTACGGATCCTCAAAGATGGAAATCTACCCTTACGAGATTTACTCTAAGGAATACGAAAGCCCTACGGGGTACGACGCCATTATAAATACAAAGATCCTCATGGTAAAAGCTATGCAAAAACTCTCACCTTAAAAACCTCTCAAAAGAGACCCAAATTCTGACTTTAGCATCGGAGGGTCCCCTGGCAAGACCAGGGTCACATTTTCCTTCTTACGTGTGAAGATTCCAGGGTCATAGAAGAAGCGAGCCCAAAAATAGCATCAACAGTTTGGCGCCGTCTATGGGAAACGATACGAAAGGTCGTTCTCCAAGCTCTATAAAAAAGCCTCAGATAGATCTCTGATAGCAAGAACTAGGAGAACTATTCAAAACGAGCCTAATGAGGTCATGGTTACTGGACCACCGGCACCAGTAAGCTCGCCAGGCACGAACAGAGCCCAAGGGGCTCAGAACCGTCCCGACAATCGAGAAGGTTCCGCGGCCCGGCTGGCAACCTCCGTTTCGACCAGGCATACTCAACGGAACCGGGGAAACAGGCGGTTAAATAAGGAGGTCCAAGAACTTAGGACTAACATGAACTACGTGAAACAAATGCTAGAACAGATTCATCGTCAGCAAGTTCCGCCTCAACATGAAGGCGGTCGGACGAATGCCCCGCAACAATTCTCCGATCCTCAGCCTATTACCTCGCGATCTGTCCCTCAGCAAAGTCAGCACCAAGGTCCGGCCGAGCCTGCACCCGTTCATTTCGTGACCGCCCCGCTACCTGCCACTAATCTTCGACACGAAATAGATCGGAGAATGCGTAGTAGGCCTCCGGTTGAGGGTACGGCGGATAGCGACGAACTATGGAAAGCTGACCTTCAAGATTTTCGGAAGGAAGTGCAGGAAGAGATCGCCGACATAAAGCAAAACGGCTACGTCAATCCAATAGGACCCGAGGCAAAGGCGTCCCCATTCACAGAGGAAATTATAAAAGCTCGATTATCAAAGCGATTCCACCTTCTGTAAATCCCGCCTTTTACTGGCAAAACCGACCCAACCGAGCACATTGAATCCTTCCGGACGTACATGGAATTGCATGATGCCTCAAACGTCGTGATGTGTCGAGCCTTTTCTCTCACCCTGGCCGACATAGCTCGGCTTTAGTTCAAACAGTTGAAACCAAAGTCGATTAGCTCATTCACCAAACTCAGCGACGCTTTACTCGCCAATTTCATTGGTGGGAAGAAAAAATTGAAATCATCTACACACCTTAACAATATAATCTAGAAAGAGGGAGAGTTACTCAAGGATTATGTCAAGCACTTCAATTTTGAGTCGCTCCAAGTTCGGAAGCACACGGACGAGACAGCTCTCAATTCAATTATGCAAGATGTCCGAGACAAGCCGTTTCTTGCATCTCTCGACAAAAACCCGCCCGCTACTCTGGCCGAATTCATGGCTCGGTCAGACAAGTATGCAGTTGCCGATGAAACCTTAATATTGCACGAGGCCGCCCAAAACGAAAAAACCCTAGCCAAAGAGCCAACCAAGAAAGAAGTTGACTCAGCTAGTGGTAAAAAGTGAAAAGATGATCGGTCTCACGATGAATGTAGGTTGGAAAAATGGCCTGATCATAAATTTTCGACATACACTTCGCTCAACAAGCCACAAGAGCAAGTACTAATGGAGATCAAAGGCGAAGGATTTGTCAACTGGCCAGATAGACTTCGGAGTAACCCAAACCGATGGAATAAAGGCAAATACTGCCATTTCCATCGTGATCATGGACATAACACTAGTGACTGTTATAATCTGAAGCAGGAGATCGAGAGGGTTATCTCGGCGAGCATGTCGATCCTGGAGCCAAAACCACGGAAGAACGCCCAAACGATAATCGGCCCACCGAAGATATCCGGACTATTATCGGTGGCCATTTGGGTGGAGGCGATTCAAGTAATGCTCGGAAAAAACATGCGAGAAGTATTGATCGGCCTGAGTCCGAAATCATGGTTCTAGCTCGGCCTCCAAAGGAAAGAAAGTTTGAAAAGTACACTGTAGCATTTACTGAGGAAGACGCGAAGGGTATTCATCACCCATATGACGACGCTTTAGTCGTCACTGTTACTATCGCAAATCGCCGAGTCTTTAGAGTTCTTATCGACACAAGTTCATCTGCGGATGTACTGTTTACGCAAGCATTCGACAAGATGGGCAGTGAACGCTCGGCTTTGAGACGCGTAAGGACTCCATTGGTCGGATTCTCTAGTGGACAGATTCTTCCCGAGGGAGCAATTAGCCTCCCACTCACTGCTGGGGAGGCACCGAGTCAAGCCACTGTTATGATTGATTTTTTGATAGTTGATCAGTCTTCAGTTTATAACGCTATCCTCGGTCGACCCTCCATATCTCCTCCGAGCCATCATGTCAACTTATCATCTGTCCATGAAGTTCCCGATTGAGAATGGCATTAGGGGGGTAAGAGGAGACCAGTACGACGCTCTACGATGTTATGCTACTACCCTAAGAGTACCTACGAAGGTCACGACGATTGAAATCCTGGATCTGCGCGACGAATCCTCTGGACATGGCCAACCCGTGGAAGTGCTCGTCCAAGTGCCTTTGGATGAGTTAGACCTTTCGAAGACTGTCCGAATTGGATTGTCCCTGATTACGTCATTGAAAGAGAAGCGATAGCCCTGCTACGCCGATATGTCGATGTCTTCGCATGGACTCATGAAGACATGCCGGGTATTGACCCTTTAGTCATGACTCACCGACTTAATATTGACCCGAATTACAAGTCAATCCGTCAGAAACGGCGCGCTCTCGGCCCTGAAAGATATGTCGTAATTGAGGAAGAGGTTGGAAAACTCCTCAGATCCAACTTCATTGAATAAGTATACTACCCTGAATGGGTAGGCAAAGTTGTGTTGGTCAAAAAGGCTAATGGGAAGTGGCGAGTCTGTATAGACTATACTGACTTAAATAAAGTCTGCCCTAAAGACAATTTTCCCCTTCCTTAAATCAGTTGATCCATAGCACTGCAGGGCACGAATTAATCAGTTTCATGGATGCTTATTTAGGGTATAACCAAATTATAATGCATCAATCTGATAAATCAAAAACCGCCTTTATCACTTACAAAGGTTTTTATTGTTACCGAATAATGTCATTTGGGTTGAAAAATGTTGGAGCAACTTATCAAAGATTAGTCAAAAAAATGTTCGCCTGACTCATAGGATGAACAATGGAAGTCTATATTGACGACATGCTCGTCAAAAGCATTAAAGCGACCGATCATGCAACCGATCTGGAGGAAATGTTCTTCATCTTATGAAGGTATAAGATGAAGCTTAATCCGAGCAAATGCGCATTCGGCGTAGGCTGAGGAAAATTCCTTGAATTCTTAGTCAGTTAAAAGGGAATCAAAGCTAATCCAGAAAAGATTAAAGCTCCACTCGACATAGAGTCCCCTAAGACGATCAAGGACGTTCAGTGACTGACTGGAAGAGTAGCGGCCTTAAATCGCTTCGTGTCCGAGCTACTAATAGGTGTCTCCCCTTTTTCAAACAGTTAAAGGGTTGACAAATTGTCAATTGGACAGAAGAGTGTGAAAGTGCCTTCCGGCAGATCAAGGAATATTTGGGATCGCCACCGTTGCTTTCTAAGCCCGAGCCAGGTGAGCCGTTACTGATCTATCTAACAGTATCTGACGCGTCCGTAAGCTCAACCCTGATCCGAGAGCATGAAGGCAAACAACTCCCCGTCTACTACATCAGCAAAGCTCTCGTCCTAGCAGAGACAAGATATCCGACCCTGAAAAAAGTGGCCCTAGCACTGGTTATATCGTCCCGACGCTTGCGGCCATATTCCAAGCTCATTCGATCACCGTCATGACCGGTTAGCCTATACGTCAAATACTACAGAGACCAGAGTCTTCTGGGTGACTTACAAAATGGGCGATCAAGCTTAGTGAATTCGATATTCATTACAAACCCCGAAGCACAATTAAGGGACAAGTCGTGGCAGACTTTATAGTCGAAGTGACAGTGCAACCCAGAATTGGTACCGCTGACTCAGCAGAATCATCCGATTGTGCCCCTCCCGACCCTTCATTTTGGTCTCTCTACGTTGACGGCTCATCCAACTCTAAAGCAAGCGGGGCAAGGGTAGTTATGGAAACTCCTGATAGCACAGTCATTCAGTATGCCTTAAGACTTGGATTCCAGGCCTTTAACAATATAGGTGAATATGAGGCTCTCTTCCTGGGACTCCGGCTAGCGGCTAGCTTTAGGGTCACTCATCTGAACGTGTATAGCAACTCTCAGCTAGTCATCAACCAAATAGCCGACATATATCAAGCCAGGAAAGAAAGACTGAAAGCTTATCTTGCAAAGGCCAGAGAGATGATCGCCGGGTTCCTTCAATGTTCTGTTACCCGGATTCCAAGGGCCGAGAATGCTAAAGCCGATCTACTAGCAAAGCTTGCCTCAGCTGACGAAGATGATATCCCCAAATCCATTCCTATCGAATTTGTGGCCGAGCCAAGCATTGGCGGAACCAAGTCTTTGTTGAGGGTCGAATATTGCATATCAGACCCCGATTACTGCCTGATTTTACGTACACGATAATGCCTAATATTATAATGTAATCGTGTTTTTGTTGCAGAATGTAATAAGGAGCTTTGATTGAAAAAGAGTATTAAAAGCATGGATTTAACGCTCCGAAGTCACCAGAGCAAGGAATGGACTCCAGGAGACCGAGATCGATGGATATACACACCAGAGATCCGAGAAAATTGAGAAACTAAAGCTTAGGTGGCCTGAAAGTTAGTCAGAATGCAAGATCACAGGGTTTCCACCATCCACTCGACTCGAAACTTCATATATGGCCTGAGGACCATAAATTAACCGTACACGTCAAATTTCAGCCATTAGATCCTCGTGGAAGTGGCCCAATAGAGAGATCAGAGGACAATAACCATTAAGAAAGCATCTTGGACATCCTTAAGAGATCTGGACCCAAACTGAACTGATGGAAAGAAAACGAAAAATGGTGGATATTTGTCAAATTTCACTTCTTTTGGATGGTGCAGTAGGGAGGAACGAACGACGGACGTTTCTAGAAGGCAGAGTGGCAATTCTGTAAATATAACGAAATCCATATGCATGCATGCACGTAAGCTAGAGGTTTGCTTCAACGTTCGGTATCGACTCATCACAGGTTGATTGTGTGGCCCACCTAGAGTTTGGATCTACTTCATACTTTGACCCATAGGCTTATACTTTATTAAGAAAATGATGAGCAGAGTAGATCTTCAAAAATACCATCAGAAGTGGGCTCCACTTATTTTTTGCAAACTTTTCAAATAGAGCCATGCGAAACGTCCAGTGACGGACGTGCCATCCACTGGGTTTTTACAGTGGGCCCTGCCCATCAATCTGATCACTGATCCAGACCGTCCATGTGACTCACGTGGTTTATCTTCACTAAGAACTAGGTGACAGAATTTCAAAAGGGAGCGAGTATGGGTTCTCAGCTATTCAAACGTAGGTTGGACGGTGGCGTAAAATATCCCATGGGCCACGTGAATGCAAGTCCAAACGGACCATTCTCAACCAAAATTCTGAGAGGAATCTGGTGGACGGAGTGAATTTCCCAAAAGTCATCTTAAGTGGGCCCCACCGAGAGTTCAGCGTCGGCTCGCATACAGAGCCTGCGTCCGTGAAAAACGGCCGCTGTGGGCCGGTTCCGTGATCCCGATCACGGTCGAATTAATAATCCAAACCGTCCAATGCGTATCTCATCCAAAAACTCCCCCCTGAACGTTGTGTTTTTGGAAGGATATCAAGAAAAATGGTGCTGTTTTGGCATGGTTTTTGGGCTGCGTAAATAGAATTACACAAGGAATATTTGTGGTGCGCTTCAAAGTCGATTGTTGTGCATTCCACCGACTGCTTTACGCACAGACTCTCCACCGACTCCAGCGACGGATTGCAACACTTATAAAAAGGAGAAGAAAAGAGAGAGTTAGGGAGAGCTGGGAGCTTGGACGTGAAGCAGAGGACAAGAGTTTGTTTTTTTTGTTTTTGTTTTTTTCCTTTTCTTTTCTTTTGAGATTTAGTTAATCAAAATTATGCTGGGCTAAACCTCTTAGCTAGGGCTAAGAGGTGAAGCTTGTAGCGAGATGGGTCCTGTATTTTATGCTTTTAATTTAATTTAAAGTTATGAACCGAATTTGATTTCAGTTTGATTATTAAGGTAATGTTTTTAGTCTTTAATGGTCTGTTGTGACTGAAATTACAATGGGTCTGCAATGGCTTTGAGCGTGTTCCTTTTCCTTATTTTAATTTTGACGTCAGGAAGCCCTGTTGTTCGCCATCGTCTCCTGGGCATGGTTGGATGTCGGTTCCCTTCCTAACCCTCATATCATGTTGACTGGTTTTTAATTAGTTTAATTCTGTTATTTACTTTGTCTCCTGGGCAAGGTTTGGTGATGGAATCCGTTCTAATTCATATACCTTTCATCTCGTGAAAACTAGATTAAGTAAGTTCAGTTTAATTTTCATGATGCAGGCATAAGATCTCTCTGATCTCTACAAGTGGATCCTCTGAATCCCTAGTTTCCTTCCTCTGAATTCCTTAAGTTTTATATTAGTATTTCACTCTTATTCCTCAAAAAAATCATTCGATTTAGATTTCATCTTAAGCTAGTTCTATTTCTACCTAATTTCAGATAACGTACAAGTATCAGTCCCTTGGGATTCGACCTCGGTCTCACCGAGTTTATTACTACATCACAACCCTATACTTGAGGAGTGAACAAGTTTTTGGCGCACATTGCTCCCCATCGATTCCGAATCATCTTGGGTCGACCCAATCGTCAAATACTTGGAAACTGGTGAACTCCCTGAAGATTGAACCGAGGCCTGACGACTAAAGGTTCGTGCGGCCCGCTACACTGTGCTTAGCGACGTTCTATATAAGAAAGGATACTACACGCCCCTCCTACGATGCCTAAAATCGGGTGAAGCCGATTGTGTTCTGCGTGAAATTCATGAAGGCATTTGTGGTAATCACTCGGGCAGTCGATCCCCGACTCACAAAGTCATTCGGAAGGGATATTATTAGCCGACCATTCAGCGAGACACTAAGAAACTCTTCTAGGGTTGCGATAAACGTCAGAGATTTGCTACCATCCCTCGACAGCCGCCTGAAGAGTTAACGCCAATAGCCGGACCTTGGCCTTTTGCCTAATGGGGAATCGACATCATCGGACCGTTCCCTCTGAAGAAAGGACAGACAAAGTTTGCTGTCATCATCGTCAACTATTTCACTAAATGGGCCGAGGCTGAACCCCTAGCCAAGATAACCAAGCAGAAGATCACGGATTTTGTTTGGAAAAATATCATCTGGCGATTCGAGATACCTCGAACTATTGTCTCCGACAATGGGAAACAGTTTGACAACAGGCAGTATCACAACATGTGCCAAAATCTAGGGATCAGAAACATTTACTCGTCCCAGCGTCATCCACAGGCAAACAAACAAGTCAAAGCCGTCAACAAGGTAATTAAACAATACCTTCGGACTAAGCTAGACCGAGCCAAAGGAGCATGGGCTAAAGAACTTCCCAAAGTCTTTTGGGCGTATCGAACTACAGCCCGAACTACTACAGGAGAAACCCCCTTCTCACTAGCCTATGGTTCGGAGGCGGTCGTCCCTGTGGAGATCAGCCTACCTACTGCCTGAGTAAGTTCATATGACGAGCAAAACAATGAGGAGCTGCTGACTCTCAACCTTGACCTCCTCAACGAAATCAGAGAATTGGCTCGACTTCAGATAGCCGCTTACCAATGATTAGTGTCTCGGTCTTACAACGCCCGAGTCAAAGTTAGGCGGTTTCGAGCGGGAGTTTGGTCCTCCGAAGAACTTTTTAGAACACTAAAGAAAGCGTAACAGGAACACTAGGCCCCAATTGGGAAGGCCCCTACATAATTGTCGATGTTATTTGACCAGGTACTTATCGACTAGAAGACCTAACAGGACAGCTCCTGCCTCACCCGTGTAATGCCGAGCATCTTAAGATATACTATCCATAGTTCAGCTAAAAAGTGATCCATACTCAGTTTAATTGTCTAAACACTTGCAAAATCAAAGGAAGAGAAATGTGTAAAATGCCGAATAAGCAAAAAACATGTATTCATTGATCAGTAAAGTGTTACATTAATCAGTTCATTAATTACAATTGAGTTGGAATAATACAACGATAAGTGTTCTACACTCGGATATCGATAAAAGATAACGCTCGACGCTGTTAACATGCTCGGCCCCGAGGCTTGGTGTGTTTGAAGTGCTTAAAGCAGATGTGGGGAACAGAAAGGAATTATTCTCCATCACGCCAACTTCAGGGCTCGGCCTCACCCGCCGCACCAGAAGCTAACCCAGGAGATGCTGATGGAGCTGCATCAGGAGCAGTAGCAGAGGCGTCATAAGTGTATGCCTAAGGGTCAGCCGCCGCCTCACCACCGGACCTCGACTCAGCCTCGTTAAAGCCGGACAGATCTAGGTGGGGAAAAGCACCCTTCATCACTTCAGCGTAACTCTCTCGATAAATGAGGGTCACTCCTCCTCGAAAGCCGAAGATGAAAGGAACTCTTCCACCGCCTCCTCTCTCGCAGTCGCAAGGGCGGCCTTGGTTCCCTTCGCGAGCTCTTGAAGCTTCCTCTAAGCCACAGTCCGCTCTGTGGCAACATGTTCAAAGGTCAGCCTGGCCTCTTCCAATCGCGAGGCCACGCGATCTCTTTCCGTTATAGCCGAAACAAGAGCAGCCTTTGCATCCTCGAGCTGGCCCTCTGCAAAGAGAGCCGTAGACTCAGCAAACGACAGTCGAGATTCCGCTTCCGACCGCCGAGTCTCAGCATCTGACACCCTAGCCTCCGCTTCTACGACTCGCCTAGCCAAGGCAGATACTTCGGCACAAGCCTTCAGCATACAGGGGACGAACTGCATAAGGAAAAAAAGCTCTTTTAAAATGATAGAAAATCCAAAAGAAAATGACTGAGGGGTAACGACATTACCTCGAGCAACAACGTCCTAATCCTGCCGAGCGTGTTGTCCACGGAAGCCGCCTCCAGAAGGTCGAAGAACTCCCCGCGAATATCTGCAGACTCGCCCAAGGAAAGATCTCTTCAACCTTTTAGCGGAAGGCTATCCTCTCTTCCTCAGCTACTCTCGTCCTCCACGGCTACCTTTCCTCAGCTCTTTGAGCAGTGGAGGCTTCAGCCAGTTCAGACTCGAGAGCTTCCTGAGATACCTCAGAAGGCGTCGTCACCGCTTCAGTTGCCCCTGCCTCTGGGGCGGCTACTTCCGTCGCCTCCGCCGCCTCCGTGCGTTTGTTAACCTTAATAACAGTCGAGGGAGCAGGGGGGCGGTCCTTACCAGGCCCTTTGAGATCGCCTTATGTCTCTTCGAGGCCCGGGGGCCCGAGCGAGGCGGGGGTCAAATTTGAGATGGCGAATGGAGAGAAGGCCAAGCTTCGGACATGTCTGCATTCAGAGAAGGATGAGCGTTAGTACAGTCGGACAGGCAAAAAAAAAAAGAGAAGACAAGGAAAACTCTCTCACCAGTCACTGCGGAGTCAAAGCCCCACTCAAAAAGAAGCTCCGGTTGGAGAAGCCTCTTACAAGATCTCCTCTCCAAGTCAAGGGCTCAGAAACTCTGAATCCGGGTCAGAGAATCCGAGTCAAGGTTCGGAGGTTACTTCGGTATTGCTGAAAAGTAGAGAAGCTACTCCCTTGATTCTGTTAAAAATGAGTTTTTTTATAATAATAATTTTTAAAAAAAAAGGGAATAGGCGGTAAACCACATCAACTCTACCTGCCGCCGCACAAAAGACTCGAGGAACAAAAGGCTGGATAGGTCCAGCTTCGGCCGAGTCCCACCTACCAAGGGCCTAAAACTACCTATCTCTCCGGTGCTTGTTCGATGAAGGGGAGTCAATTATTAAGGGCCCGCCGGTGTTCCGCCAGGAGCAGAAGAAGAACCAACCGGGATGTTGGGTGTGAGCCCACACTTGGTATAAGTGGAGAAATTCATTCACACTTAGCTCGGGCTGTCGTGTCTCAGCCCAGAGCACCGCGCAGCCGATTAAGTCCCTCCACCCATTCGGTACAACTTGTCCCGTGGCTATCCCCAGACTGCCTAGCAGTTCCCAAGCAATCTTTTGAAGCAACAACCGGAGACCGCATTGCAGCGCAACAAGAAAAATTGCAACTGCCGCAGGTGGAGGTTGGTCAGGCAGCTCTCCAGGCCGAGGAAGAGTCAAAATGACTATATCTGAAATGTGATATCCGAACCGGATCTTTGACAGCTCCTCTGTTGTCATCACTGAAGGTATGGGTCCTTTAACCCGTTCTTCAATCTCAATTTCCTCATCTCCGCCTCCCTCAAAATCATGGCGACCGGAGGAGCCCCCAACGGCCATACGGTCAGGAAGCGAATCCAATGCCTCCACTGACGCCACCAGCCTCTCTGCCGGAGGGTCTACAACCCTTTGCTAATGGCGAAACAGGAGGTCTGCCTCTCCAGCAACCTCCGCCAACAGTGAGGGTGATTCTGAAACCGACCAAAAGTCGCTCGCTTCACCCTCACCGTTGTATTCTCCCTCCCTAGGACTTGTGGGGCCTGACATTGTTAAAAAGAAAAGAAAGGGAAGAAGAAGGAGCTCACCAGGAGAAATCCAAAATGTTGAAAGCGGGAGGAAACGCAAAGGATTACAGGGCCGGAATCCGTGAAAGGAGGGAGGAGGCAAAAGCACAAGAGAGAATTGAAAGAAGGCGCGAACTGGCAAAAATTCGCTTAGAGCGACCCTCTTTTATAGAGCTGCCACGTGGCTCCAACATTAAATAAGGAGCCGAAGCGACGCCTCCTCGAGTGCCTCGACTTTACACGTGGCGGCCCCCCATGCGCTGTCGCCAAATATGTGGCCACGTGTCTGACCTTTATACGCCCCGGTGCTGTAATGACGACCACTTCGCTCGTGTAATCTCGATAAACGAGTCGACGCGTGGTCGAACGAAGCGACATATCTCGGAAGTCGCGTAAGCCGCCTTATACTCATTAAATGCTTCATCATTACTCGGCTCTAATATAGACCGACTCAATTTCGGAATACTCTGCAACCGCCTTAGGGCGCTGCACGAAGTAGGGGGGCTTACTGTTGGGGAAAAAATGTTACAAGTCATTGAGTCGGCTAGAGGATCAAAAGAATAGTGAAGCAATGGCTCGAACTCGTTGGATATCAAGTCTGAATAAAGCCCAAAGTCCATAAGAACGCTGGATGGAGAGACGTAGCTCGGACCGTGAGGTTCCTGACCCGGCCGTAGCCTAAGTGTCCAGAGCCATGAAGCGAAAACCTGTAAGGGAGGAAGTGCACCTCGAGGCCCAATCACAACCTCATAGAGGAAAGCTTAAACCGACAAAGTAAGATCAGTCGGTCCTGGAGCCCTCCAAACTTTAGTCCGACTCAAGGATTGAGTCGGTCAAAAGAGTAGGCGGAAAATCAGCCGTAGAGTTTGTCTCAGCACGACAATGTCGAAAAGATAAACATCAGCCAAGCTATATTGCTTCATATCCGGAAGTTACCTAGTAAAACTCTGAATTCTACCCGAGATTTTCGGAAGAGATAAGATAATAATCTCCGAGAATCTAGAGGAAACAGGGATTATGGATCCTCAAAAATGGAAATCTACCCTTACGGGATTTACTCTAAGGAATACGAAAGCCCTACGGGGTATGACGCCATTATAAATACAGAAATCCTTATGGTAAAAGGTATGCAAAAACTCTTGCCCTAAAAACATTTCAAAAGAGACCCAGATTTTGACTTTAGCATCGGAGGGTCCCCTAGCAAGACCAGGGTCAGCTTTTCCTTCTTACATGTACAGATTCCAGGGTCATAGAAGAGGGCGAGCCCAAAAACAGCATCAACAGCTATAACGATTTCAGGACTACTTGCCTACCTTCCAAACCTGTCATCTGTTCTAATAATTGCTTTAGAACGATTTCTAGTCTTTGCTAGAATGCTTAATGGATGACGTGACGTTACTCAATGCATTTCAGCTGTATTACCTTATAATCCTCTCCGTATATCCCCGAAGACCTTCGAATACACTAAACAAATCCCTCCTGATCATGCGCAAATCCCTCCACTCGAGCCTCTGCCTCATTTTTCGGCTGATCCCCTACAATGATACGGAAAAATGGATGGACGGTGTGGATAAAACCAATACATCACGGTGGCCCCTTAGAGCCCCCATCTGTTCTTCCCTAGATATGGGCGGGGTTAGTACCCATTTTGCGCCCCTGGACCAGAACCATGGAGTGGATGGGTCTCACCCTTTAGTGGTCGAGACCGGTGACATGGTCCACCTCACTGGATGAACACACAGCCAAATGGTAGCAACACCACAATCCTACTCATTTTTCTATTGATGGCAAAAACGGAAACACGCCGAATACTCCACTTGCACTGATGAGTGCCCCCATCAACTAGAAGTCGAATGAAACAGATTAGAAGCTTATCACCCAAATATGGTAAACCATTGAAAAATGGACCCCACTTGCATGCTAAATTGCTATTGACTATATTTTCTCTAATATGAGATGATTTAATTTTTTTGTGGCTTTCTTTTCCTTTTTTATGATTTGTTTTCCAACCTCTCCTTGCTTTCAATGGATGCCGTTCAAATTCTGGGCCACCACCGCAAATGAATGAACAGACCCAAACGGTAAGTTCCCGAATTCTCATTTATGTCATTGCATTGTCATTTGGAAAACGATCTGGCTTGCAGATCATACATCCCCAATCAGTTGGATGTGGGGCCCACCAAGTTATTGTGTGAACAGGAGAGTAATTAGTGTTATGTCCAATGCTCTTGATCTTCCCTCCTTGGTGTCCCCCACACCTTTCGGCTCTTTGATCGACGGTGATTGGACTCCTGATCTTCCCTCCATTTTATGAAACTGATACGAAAGATTATGTACATTGAATAGGCCCAATGTACTACAATGGCATCTACCACCTCTTCTACCAATACAACCCCTACGGCGCCACATGGGGTAATATAGTGTGGGCCCACTCAGTCTCGACGGACTTGATCAACTGGACCCCACTCGATCTTGCGATCTACCCATCGAAGCCATTCGACATCAACGGGTGCTGGTCGGGGTCTGCCACGATCCTCCCCGGTAACAAGCCGGTGATCATGTACACTGGCATTGACAAACAAAATCAACAGGTCCAAAACGTCGCATTCCCTAAGAATCTATCAGACCCACACCTTGAGGAATGGATCAAGCCCGATTACAACCCTCTGATGGCCCCCACACCTGCCAATGGCATCAATCCAAGCTCGTTCCGTGACCCGACAACAGCATGGCTGGGCCCAGATGGGCATTGGAGAGTGTTGGTTGGCAGCCAGATGGAAACAAGAGGAATGGCACTCTTGTACAGGAGTAAAGATTTTGTGCACTGGGTGAAGGCAAAGGATCCCCTCCATTCATCAAATGGGACCGGCATGTGGGAGTGTCCTGATTTCTATCCTGTCTCAGAGAATGGGATGGACGGTTTGGATACGTCCACGATGGGGAAGGGAATTAAGCATGTTTTGAAGGTTAGTTTATCTGTTAACAAGTCAGGTGATTATTACACCGTGGGTCGGTATATACACGAAAAAGACCTGTATGTGCCCGATAACACATCTGCCGATGATGCTACCGGCCTGAGTTATGATTATGGAAGGTTCTATGCATCCAAGACATTCTTCGATGCCAGGAAGAATAGGAGGGTGTTGTGGGGTTGGATGAATGAGTTGGATGGCGAGGCCAGTGACATTGCAAAGGGGTGGTCTGGTATCCAGGTAAGTGATTTTTGGTTTCATTTAAACAAGAATTAGCAATACACAATTACTCCGTGTATCGCCGATCATTTAATCGAGCAGATTATCAAATGGAACTTGAGAATGGTGGATTTTGAAATTGTTCATGATGTCAATATCTTGTGATCAAGAGATGGACTGCGTATGATCATACACTGGAAATCAGTGTATAGTCAATTAATTAATTGATCGGATCCACAAATGGAACTTGAAATAGTGCACTATCATCTTGGTGGATTTCCAAATTGTTGGTAGTATGAATTTCACCCATGCAGGATGTTAATGGGTTGGATCTATTTTAGTATGACCAAAATCAGACCCATTTAAAAACTACACCCATGGCAGGTTGATTTTTAGAGGACTCAGACCTAACCCATTTAGTAATTCTAGTCGAAATTCTGGACCCAAACCTGCCCCGTGGTCCTAAATTTTGGAGCCAGACCCACTAGTTTTCAGGTTGTCCAATGACCCTTTTGCACCCCTAGCTGCATACTATCAACTACACACCTAATATTGATGTATAGCCAACTCTTTAATTCTTCATATTCAAAAATGGAACTTGACTGTCTACTATCATCTTGATGGATTTTGAGATCATGATATCAATATCTTGTGATCAAGAGATGGATGGTGTACTATCGACTATACACTGAATCTCAGTGTAAAGTCAATTATTTGACAGGTCTAAAAATCATGCAATGGCCTGCTTATGATCAACAAGTCACCAAATGTCGGTGTATAGTCGATTGCCCACTTGATTATTCTTTATTCAGAAAATAAACTCTATAAGTATCCTTTTCTCAATTTCTGGTACATTTATTTCAAGTCGGATATTCATTTTTCTTACTGGTTTTTCTTCGTTTCTTTTTCTTTTTCCATTCAGTCGATTCCTCGGGCCGTATGGCTTGACAGGAACGGTCAACAACTCATGCAATGGCCAGTTGAAGAAGTCGAATCGCTGCGAGGCAAACAGGTGAGTTTCCATGAGCAACTGCTTAAGAAAGGTGATCTCCTTGAAGTTGATGGAATAACCGCTTCCCAGGTCAGTTTCTTGCCATTTCTACTCAACAACATGATCAATGATCATGTGGGCCACACCCCTCTTTATTATTTGGTGGGCCCACTATCTTATGTACATTTGATGATATGATGATCATCAACCCATTTCTACCATACAATGTGATCCTTTGGATGATATATAAACATTTCCTTTAGTGATCATGTGGGCCACACTATTTATTATGTGGTAGGCCCACCAGCTTAGTGCATATGATGATATGATGCTCTTCTTCTTCTTTTTCTTTTTTTTCGGTTTTTGAAGATTGATGATCATCACCCACCCAGCCACCCACCCACACACACACACACACACACACACACATATAGAGATGATTCAGTGCATCCTATAAGTTATCAGATCATCTGGCCCTGTCTGTGGGTCCATGATTTGCTTATCGAAACTTTAGATGGCTCAGATATCCCAAGATGGATTTATGTGCATGTCCCGTCATATCAAAGGTTTAGATCCAATAACTCCTATACATTGGATCATCATCCATATCTAACTTTTTGGTCTTTTTTTCTTATACAGGCTGATATTGAAGTCACATTTCATTTGCCAAGGTTGGAGGAAGCTGAGCCCTTTGATCCCACTTGGGTCAACCCTCAAATCCTATGCAACCAAAAGGGTGCTAATGTTAACGGGTCCATTGGACCATTTGGGTTAATGGTCCTGGCTTCTGATGGCTTAGATGAATACACCGCCGTCTTTTTCCGGATTTTCAAGGGTCAAGATAAGCCTGTGGTCCTGATGTGCTCTGATCAAAGCAGGTACACCTCACATACATATATATTTAAAAATAATAATAAATAAATAAAAAGGTCCATTGTAGGTGGGACATTCCTGTTATAACAGCCCTTGCTGTTATTATGTTTTCTAAACCTCGGTATGTCAAATCCTAACCCTTCAATCGCAAGGACATGTTCTGTCCAATGTGAGCCCTGCAGATCAATGGTTCCGTATTGCCAAACCAGTAATATTAACTAACCCAAATCTTACTATTCAAAAACAGATCCACTTTAAGAGAAGAAGTTGATAAAACAACATATGGAGGCTTTGTAGAAGTGGATTTGCGGTATGGGAAGCTATCTCTAAGGAATTTGGTAAGTTTAACTAAATCTTTTTATGTTATTATTATTGAGCCATGATCAAGGATGGTGTCGTCTGCCATATGTGGCACATGACCCACAAATTAACCTTGATTGAGCAACCAAAGCCATACAAATAGTAAAAATGGCCCATGCCAGAGTTTGCAGACCCTTATTTGAATGGGTTGTGCTCATCGGATCAGGGTGACATCGGGACCATGTGTATCCCTGGTGGGCCTCTCCCTACCCAATCTGCCATGTGATTGGACCACTCAAGGCTCAAATAAAATGTCTGTGTGTGTGTGTGTATGGCTGAAAAAATAAGGCAAATTAGGATGTATTGGATCATCTAATTAGTGTGATTTTTTCAAGGTAGAGCAAAAAATGTGCTCAGGACTTAATGTACAATTCAAATTGATGATTGAATGTCCAAGTGGCCCAATGCAACTAGAAGCGCCATAAACTATAATGCTTTAAGAGCACTAAAGCATTTCTCTATTTTATTATTGAGCCTATGATTTTTCGTGCGGAGCCGGCCCTAGACATATAAAATAGTCTTGATTGGACAATCAAAGCCATAAAAATCAAGGGTCCATGAAAATTGGTTGGTAGGAGTTCAAAATAAAAAAGAAAAAGAAAGAAAGAAAAGAAAAGGTTGTTACCATCCATTTGGTAAGCCCTTATTTGAATGGTGTGATCATCCGGGTTGATATTGTGACCATGTGCAGTCCAATATGGACCCTTATTTGAATGGTTGTGATCATTGGTGATTTTGGGGCCATGCATAGTCCATGGTAGACCCCTCCTATCCAATGGGCCACGTGATAGGTGGGACTGCTTGGGTCTCAAGTACAAATTCACATGCTTTTTTTCTTATGTTTCATATATTTTACGTTCAAGTAATATGTTTAAACAATCTTGATTCTTGGGGTGACATTTTTGTTTGTTTTTACGGGACCAGATCGACCGTTCAGTCGTCGAGAGCTTTGGCGGAGGAGGAAGGACATGCATCACAGCTAGGGTGTACCCTACTCTCGCTGCAGGTGGCAAGGCTCACTTGTATGCATTCAACAGAGGAACTGAGGCAGTAAGGATTTCTAAGCTGAATGCATGGAGCATGAGGACACCTCGAATGAATTGAGAAAGGGAGATGTGTTCTAGAGATTATGAATGTGAGGTGGGACTCTTTTTTTTCCACTTTAGGACTCTATGGGATATAGAAATTCAATTTTTAGGGAATAACAAGGAGTGGTGCCTTTGAGGTTTGTATGGTTTCTTTACTTATCACGTGTTTGGATCACTCATTTGAAAGAGAAAAAAAATTATCTTGTTTTAGATGAATTGTAGTTTAGTAATTTAAACAATCCCCTCACCCACGTATTCACTTGTATCTCAGCGACGGATTAGGAAAGCATATATATACTAAGGTAATCAAAATTGAAACTCTAACCATTCATTGCGTGTAAAATAAAGACACAATCTGTGCTAACCTTGAGTCATGCATCTGATATCTATCCAAGCTGGACTTCTCCTGTATGATAACGTCTGCCACGATCAATGGCTTGGATCTCCTCATGGACTCATGCTCTCCATTTCTCTTGCAATGGGATGTGCATGATGGGAACATGCCTCATGTCCAAATCCATATGCTTCACATTGTGAGATGTATGATCCTGTTTTGCACAATTAGATATGTAATCATTTTTTATCAACAGATTATCAAGCAATGAGCATTGAAACAGCATGGTATAGTAGAGAGACATTCATAAATTGCAAAGACTGTCAGATCCACACAGAGAAATACATAGCACTGGGCAAATAGCTATTGCGGGCTCCATCCACACATAGCACTCGGCAAATAGCTATCAGGAGCTTTTGGAAAGATAGAAAGAAAACAGCTTCATAGGTCCAATCTTCAAGCTTTGATGTGACTAGGAGTTATGACGGTAGATGGGCTAATCCTCTTCCCAACGTTGGTCATCTCCTCATGCCAGAAAATCTATAGAAAGGCACAATGATTGTTTGGTGAAATCACTTTTTTCTTTGCTATCAAAATAGCACAATAATGCTCTTGGAAATGACAATTAGATAATTATTACATTTTCTTCTTTCCTTTTCCGTGTTTGCAAACAGACCATATTTCAAAGAAATGAAGCCTTCCATGAAAACTTCTCACCGCAGCTTTAAAAAAAAAAAGGGCCTGTTCTATTTACTCGTGCATTTGTAGCCCACCAATTGGATGGTTAGAATTGCCTCATCCATGTCAGCCAGCCATACCACTAACTTCTCATATCATCGAGGAAGATAGATACAACATGATATCTCTTGTTAAGGAGAGATTATTCATATCACTGAGGAAGATAGACAAAACATGATATCTCTTGTTAAGGAGAGAATCCATTAAGAATTCTTCTCACAGCATTCCTGTGTGAATTCCTAATGGTGCCAATGTGGGCCACCTTCACCAACGAAACCTTTGATAGGAAGGTCTATCCTAGATTGCACAAAGCCTAAAGATGACTCTCATCAAATGATCATAACCATCTAGTAATGTGGAATATTGGAAGCAACTCTCTTTATTCAAAGCTCCATTGTGATCTTGGGAAAATCTACTTGAGCCAGGTATAGGAATTTCCACCATAATCATGTGGCTCTATGGAAATGATGATTCCATAAGTTGGGTGACTTATCAATGTGATTTGAAGCTTTGATTGTTTTTATACCAGGAATGTATTTTCTTTGAAAAGGCCAATTTTGATGTCTAACCTAAAAGCTGATTTGCAATGTCTACGTAGTGTCCTTCTTCATAATAGCCAGTTATTTTAATTTTTGAATCACCCAACTACCATGAAATTACAATGGATTCCATCACCCAAACATAACCTCTTTTGAAAGAGTGCCTTCGAGAAAGGAAATTTTTTTTTTCCTCGTATGATTTTATGCATCCAAACAACCTCCGAGAAGATTTTGCATCCTAGAACATAAACTTTCTCTATCGCAATTATCATATAAAACAACAAGACAATGGAAAACCAATAGTAAACTTAGGATACCCAATCCTAAGCTAGTCACAAAGCAAGTAAAACAAAATAGAAAACCATCTTCCTTAGAAATTTTCTTATTTGTTAGTAGTGTCTTGTAAATCAAGTTCTAGAAAGACTATCAAATATCAGATATACTGAGGCTTTACATTTTGAAGAACAAGGCGATGTGGTGCCCAACAGTGCAGAGTTCATGTTAGAAGTCAAGTAGACTCGATTTCCAAGTCCTAAATTCCTAATATAATTAGGATTAGAATTGGTTGTTATTTGCTTTTTTGGCAAGTTTCTATTTCAATAAATAGGGAGAGGGTGTAGAGATGTGATTCATCATGGTCCTGCCTTCGATTGCCCATGCATCTCAGATGATATTCTCATCTGATTATGAGAACCATCAAATTCATAGCCAGCAAAGTACACAATACAAATCATATGGACCATTAATTGATGTGAACCATCCAATCCGTGACCTCCACCCCCAATTGCCTCTACTTCTCAAGAAGCACTTCTCCTGATTGACCATACTGGAAAAGCTCTTATCATCAATCTGGACCATCCATCATGTGGTTCAACCTTTGATTGCCCGAGTATCACGAACATTACTTTGACCAGATGATCAGAAACATCAGGTTAGTGGACAGCCTGTATTGATTATATTAGAAAAAGGTCCCATCATTGATCTAAGGCATCAATTTCACAAGGCCTATTATTGGTTGGCTTTGTATATCGAGAATCACTTCCATTGGATGGCCATAATCATCCAATCAAAATTCCAGAAAAATAAAAATGGTTCAGACCAATCAATTGTCTTGTAAAAGGTTTGATCATCCATCCAAACTGTCCACGTGAAGCATGGTTCATTTCCGCGGCTCTCAAGAATTACTTTGATTATTTAAATACTTGAAAACTCAACTTCAAAATCTATTGAATCCGCTTGAGTGACTTGGATAAATTTTTTCTAGTTCTTTTCCAGGTTTTTTCAATAATATTTAACACCTATAACACACACCCACACTCAAGTATTTTCCGAGTTTTGTCGAGTCATGACCCCAATCCAGATATTCTGGAGTCATAAAATTTGTTTGAGTCAACTGGGGCATGTATAAGCTTTTCTAAGCTTTTGACAACTCTTCAAAGTCATATGATCAATAGCCAGACAATAGATATTTCAATGGGAAGGGTCCTGCAACCCATCTGGATTATCCGTCATGTGGTTGCACCTTTGATTGCCCATACCTCTCAAAAACCACTTCAATTTGACAATCCCAACCATCCAATCAACAGCCAAGTAAATGGTTGGCCCGCATCAATTATACCCATGGGAGAGTTTGGTCCGCACATGGAGTGGGCCCCCAATTTGATTGTATGTGCCTCTAAATATATTTTTATTGGATAATCTAATTAGTTGACAGAATGAGAGTATTGTCCCATATTCCATATTGCAATTTAAGATTTCTACTTGGAATGAATAGAAACTGGTAATTGACATTTCAACAACCTAAGGGCCCATCTGGACCCACCATCTAAATAGCTGTTTGTAGGTGAAATCCTCTGGCATTTTGCACCCCATTTGGAGACCAACCCGAAATCTTCGTTTTCAAAATCACCCAACAAAATAGGCACTAAAAGGCCCACTTACAAAAAATCTGTCGCTTTTGGGGGAAAGCCCTTTTGCAGAAGTTGCATCCAAACGGGCGCTAAATAGTATTTCAAGTCAACTGATTTTGCATCCAAAACAACATAAACACTCTCTTAAAATCTCATATGGAATTAATTAAAATCCCATGATCACCAGTAATTCAGGCTAAAGCATTTCCTACATCCACTATACATAATGCATATGCATGCATCAATCCGGACAATCCAAGCCATAGGCCTCTGCAAGCACCTGAAAACTCAGTAACAAGTGCAAACCAAGTACGCACCTTGTAACAGGTGGGACCCACCATTTACATGATTTGGCCAAGAGTTCACCGTTTGATTATCAAGTCTCTAAAATAAGCATGGAAAACAGGATTATTAGGTTTTTTGGACGAGAGGGAATGATGGGAACATCACGCGCACACGCACGCCCCCTACGCACGTACGCAAGGAGGAGGGCCCCACCATCGATCTAGATCGATGACGACATCCGGGGAGGGCTCCTAGTTAGAGGACTGCGTTTTGGTTCGTTGGAGTGGACTCGATAGTCATGTAAATCCCACCATAGGTTCTCATGATCGTGGCCCACTATTCTAATTAATCTAGTACTTTGGGTTTTGCTTATTATTGTTATTAGGAATATCATGGACGGTTTAGATTGCTTTGATTAGTTGTTATTTTTTATTACTTTGTCTCCAAGTTATAGGTTGTGCACATAGCGCGAGTTCTGAGGTATAGGATTTTATTATAAATAGGCACCCCTTGTAGTCTTTTTTTCTCAATGAAGATTAATAAAATTGCTACATTTTTTTGCTCCTCTAAATTCCTGAGTTGTGGAGATTCAATTGGGTGCGAAACCCTCCCTTCCTCGAAGGGCTGACTATCATGGTGCGAAGCCGCACCTATCCCGATTCGCCGCCACCTTCTTCCATGCATATTTCTCTTCTCCTACAAGCATTCCATCTACAAATCCATCAATATTTGCAAGCGTTTTTCTCTCTACAGCAGATTTCCAAAATCTGGCCCTGCAAGAGGGCTGAAACTTCGACGGAGCACCACGCACAAACCGTGTATCAGATCGAGTTGAGATTTAGGGGTTTTGGAGTCCATCCCTGGCTGACCAAGGCCAAGGTGACCTTTTTCTTAATAGTGGGCCCCACACACGTGCATCTGGGTCATTGTTGTTGTCCACACGTGCGGCACTTCTCTGGTTCATCTCTCTCCTCTCTTTCACTCCTCTTTCACCCAAAATCCTTAAACCTAACCCTAAATTACTCAAATCCCCAATTTTATGACCTTTCTTTCAACCTTAGGGTTCCCCAAATTGAAATTTCTAAATCCCTTGGATTGAAGAATTATTTCTGTGCATGTGTGGATGAATTTACCCTCCTTTAATTCTTGTTTGGTCTATAATTTTGATTAATCCGGCCCTAGCATGTGTAGGCCTGGATCCGCATAAGATTCCCCTTGATTGACTGTTTGAACTTTTGTGTGGGATATAGAATTTTGTGTAATTGTTTCTGAACTAGTGTGATCTAAAGCCTAAAAATCTTGCACATCGTACTTGAATTTCATGTCCTGCATCAGGAAAATTGAAAAAAAAAATTCGTTTTCCGCATGTTACTTTATTGTTGGAATCAAAGGAAAACTTTAAAATTAAATTAAATTTTAAAAAAAAAAAAAAACATTCTTTTCTGGATTCCAGCCATCCAAACAGGCATGTTAGTTCTGTTTTATGCCATCTTAGGTTAAAGTTGTAAACTAAAAAAAACTTTGGAGTATGCATTGTATTGCATAAACTAATTTATATAAAAAAATTTATAAAAAAAAATTTTAAAAAAAATCCATGGACAACATATAACAGACAAAAGTCTAAATAAATAATAATAATAATAACCCAACAATACCATGGGATATTGTATAAAAGAGATGCAAGGTTGTGGACCCAGTTGCATCAATTCACCCCAACTTTAATTTTTATTTTTATTTTTATTTATTAAAAAAAAAAAAAAAGCTTTCCCATGAGTTTGCAAAGCAAGGAAGGTCTTCGAAACTTACCATGACTTGATGTCACGTCTTCTTTGGTTTTGTTGGCAGTTGGGGAGAAGGCCAACACACCAGATCAATATCTCACTCATAGGATGGCATTGTACATCATGCTATTCCTTCTTTCCTCCATTGCCAAGGTGTTGATTTTCACTTACCACTGTGTTGAACTCACAGGCCTTAATGAGAGGAACATCGATTGTGGCTTCTCCTGTTGCTTTTGTTGTCGCAATCTCACCTTTCTTGTTGCTAACCTCCAATCCATGGGGTTCGGACATCGTGAGAATGATACCTTCATGATCAACTCCACTTAGATTTCCATAGGATTCACCAATGTGACCATTATGACTTTCTCTTTCACCTCAATGTATGGCTCATGCGCCGTGTTAACCCCAGCTTCCTCTGTAGATCCATTGATTGATCTCGATTGATCCATCCATAGATCTCGATGGTGAATTCATCTTGGACAGCAACACTCTCTTCAAACATGACAACTTTTTTATCTTTGGATAGGCTATGTATACTTGCATCAGTTACAAATTCTTTAATATGCCTTGTTCAAATCCTCCGAACTCTTCTTCTATCATTAATTCATTTTTCATTGATTGTGTGATCTCCCTCCACAGCTGAGTCACCGTCTTCCAACTCTTCTTCACCATGGTAACGGTAGAAAGATGGGAAAGAGTCTGGTGATAAAAACGTACAGGAATTATTGGGATAGCCATGGGTATCAAGATGGAAAGCAGGAGAATAGAAATTACAATGATCTGAAGAGTGAAGGGGACGTACAGATAGAAGTACCAATACAGAGCACATGAGTACCCATGGTTTTAAGACTCGTCCAAGTTGGGTGTGAACCCGCCTGAGTTAACCCTGACTCAAGCAAGTCCAGACTTGACTCAGGGTCAAATGAGTTTATCCAAGTCACTGAAGAGACTTTGTCTACGAAAAGACATCTCAACAAGAACAAGTTAGGAAGGCTGAAGGACAAGTTCTGGGCTGGAAATGGACTGATTTACCACAGGGTGTAGTTTTGGGCTGAATTGTAGGCTGTTTTCGGACCAGTAATATTTCAAATGTTGGCATAAGGCTAAGAAAAAGGGACAAGTTTAGGGTGGAAAAAGCAGGCAAGGAGTGGTCTGTTTAGAGACAGTTGCTGGGCTAAAATTGATGGATTACCAACTTGTCCGAGTCAACTCGGACTTGTCGAGTCCATCTGGTTTGGTACGACGAGCCATCACCACAAATATGCCTAACTCAGGTAAGTGGGATGTGTCACGGGACCGAACAAGTCAGCCCGAGTCAATGAGGATAAAAAGTGGTTAAAATTGGGCTGCAGTTGGGACTCAGATGTGAACAGATTCTAAGATGGTTTGGTCAGTTTTCATAGACACAGGTTTACAAACAGTAGTGCAATAACTGTAGGGGCTGCTATTAAGGGTTCTATGAAGGCTAAGTTGAGTTGCATGGATTGGTCGGGTTGTAGTTTTAGGGCTAGAGCTAGGGTTTGACAGACTGGAGAAAAGAGGGAAAAAATTCAAAAAACCAGCAACTCCGAAGAAAAGAACTTGCTCTAACACCACAGCATGTTTGCAAACCATGGATTCCATGCCAAACAGCGGAAACGGAAAGGGTTTTTCTTTCATGTGGCAATTCGTGTTGTTTGGATGGCAAAGAAAAGATAGATTCCACCAAGCAATAATTACACTTTTTCGTAATTTGAATTTGGCACCCCCAAAAAAAAAAACCAACTAGGTTAATATTGTAATATGAGATTACCACTCGCTGCCCAAATAAGAAGTCAAAATTGGAACTCATATTTTAATAGTTCTCATGGAAATTATCATTGGATGGTTATTATTTTTTTCTAACACTACAACCATGTTTGTAAACCATGGATTCCATGCCAAACAGCAAAAACAGAAAGAGTTTTTCTTTGATGTGATGATTCGTGTGGTTTAGATGGCAAAGAAAGGACAGATTCCACCAAGCAATCATTACACTTTTTCATAATTTGAATTCTTGACAAAAGAAACTATGTGAATATTGTGAGGGGGAATATGAGATTTCCACTTGCTACCTAAACAAGAAGTCAAAATTGGAACCCATGTTTCAATAGTTCTGATAGAAATCAGCATTACATAATTATTGTTTTTTCCTTTCTTTTGCCTTAGATTCCACATATTCAAACATGCCTTATGGGAATTTTTAATTGATTTAAATGAATTATTTGAGACACCCATTGTGTTTTTTATCAAGTATATAAAATAGCAATTGCATGCTTAAAAATAATACATCTTTAATAGCATAATACAACTTATATGAAGATAAATCAAGGGGATTGTGAATCGCATAACTTCCCTAATTTTTTAGGGTGGTATCCCACATCTTTCCAATTCATATATACCTGGGTTTTCGATATGGCACAGAAGTTTATGGTGAGTCAACTAGTTGTAGGATCCTTCTAACTAGGTGTTACACCCGCTTACAATCACACTTTGGACTCTTACCACTACTCCCTCTTCCTTTCTATTTATACTTGTTTACACTTTGAAATAGACACTTCCCCACTCCCACACCCAAATCCGTTGCCAATTTGCTTCACACTTCATGCAACTACAGAGTCAACCACGAATTCGCTCTTTTAGTGCTGAAAATTTTTGGAAGGAAAACCCTCTGGTAAGGATATCGGCAATTGGTTCATCAATGGAAACAAAGCAAGCCGAAAGATCTCCATTCCAAAGCATCATTCGAATAAAATGATAAGGTGTATCAATGATTCGGTCCTAGCTTGGAACATCAGGTTCCCCGCCACATAAGTAGCACTAAGGTTATTGCAATGGACGTATGTTGGAGAAGAGAGGAACTAGCCAAGATCACAAACAAGGGACTGTGACCAGATGACGCCAATGGTAGTAGCAGCCCAATACTTGGCTTCTGCACTTGAATGGGAAACAATAAAATGTTTCTTTACACCCTCATATGATCAAACTCAGCCCTAGATAATCCCAATAACCTATGGTGGAGTGTCAAGCACTTGGGCACCTTGCCCAATCAACATTAAAGTAGGCAAATAAACCAATGAAGGTGGAGCAGCGGAAAAAAGTACCCAAGAAATGCATTTCACCACAGCCACACGAGTATTGGTGTAACAATGCATAAATTCCCACACCTGGTTATCAACATAGGCAATGTCCAAGCTCAATAAAAGTAAAATCCTGAAGAGATAGATTACACTCTTACAGATATTCCAAAAGATGAACCCTATAGGCATGTTTGGATACATGAAATCCAAGGGAATAGAAAAGAAAAAAATAATAATTACCTAATGATGATTTCCATGAAAACTCTCAAAACATGGATTCTAATTTCGAGTTCTTTTTTGGGTAGCAAGTGAAAATTTCATATCCCTCTCACAATACTATCCTAGATTCTTGTGCCAAGAATTCAAATTATGGAAAAGTGTAATGATTGTTGGATGGAATACACCCTTTTCTTTGCCATCCAAACAACACGAATTGTCATATCAAAGGAAAACCCTTTTCCAAATCCATTGTTTGGCATGGAATCCATTGTTTGCAAACATAGCCTAATGAACGGATAGTTTGGACCCAGTAAACATGCGAGTAGCACAAGGCTTTGAAATAAACTCAGGCCGATCCACTTCTCAAGATATGTGTACGACAGGCAATCTCATTTTTCTTGAATTTTGCAAGATAAGGAAGGTGGTTTAACATCATTAATCCCCAGAAATCCAATGCTTAGAAACCCCAAACCTATGTAAATTTTACTATCTACCAACAAACCCCTTTGAACAGATTCATATCCTCAAATCACATTCAAAATAACCTCAGTTTGTGGGCCAGCACACTTTCTAGGTTGGGGCCCACATTCCCTTTATGTTTCAAAACATCTAGGCTCATATCCACACCCCAAGGGGCCTTTTACTCTTGTTTTTTTTTAATATGGGACATGGAAATCCCATTTTCATGCCCCAGAAAGGACCCTGTTTTTTAACTTCCATCTTTGCATCCTGATTTCCCCCACCTCCGCTAGCAGTTTTTCAAAAATCTCATATACCATTGTTTAGACCAACAAGTTAAGCTTCCAAATAAGTCCATGATCAGCCCAATCCAATCTGCAAACATCAAGATACAATCAATTTAAGGTGTGCAACAACAGCCTGGAGAAAACCTTATGATAGCCTAAAAGAGAAAGCAAGAATTTTGAGCCCTATATACCCTTCTTCGCACTAACCTCACCCTCCTTTCACCCTATGAAACTTGTCTTCTAAAATTTCATCTTCAGTTTGATTGGTAAATGGCGATCATATTTGGTTTGGAAAACAGAACTTCTCCTAGAGTTGTTACTTTCTACTGGGTGATTGGAGTCACAAAATCCAAACTCCATAACATTATCATCATCTAAGCCTCATCCCAACCAAATGGAGTCAGCTATAAGAATCTCGACCTGTCATTCCACTCTATCATGGAACACATCTTCAATTAAACCACACCTCATAAAATCTTTTCTTACTACCTCCATCTACATCCTTTTGGACTTCCTTGTTGCCCTTCTATATAGCCTTCAATTTGAACCAACTTAACCCTCCTAACTAGTGCAGTTCTTAGTCTCCAATGCACATGGCCAAACGATCTAAGTCTATTTTCCCTCATCTTATCACCTATTAGTCCCATGAATATGGTCATTTCTAATTATATCATTCCTCACCTTACCACTCATCAAGTTCAACATCCTCATTTCAGCTACAGTCATTCTATGAACTTGGTGTTCATTGACTGCCCAACATTCTGTCCTATAAAGCATAACTAGTCCCATAGTCATCCTATATTCCTATAAAATCTCCTCTTCAGTTTGAGTGGTATGCCGCGATCACATAAAACTCCGGAGGCACATCTCCACTTCATCCACCCAGCTATTATTCTATGAGTAAGATCCTTCCCAATTTCTCCCTTCTCATGAATTGTCAACCCAACATATCAAAAGTGGTCATTGGGGTATCCATTTTTACAAAAATTGTATTTCATATACTTTATTTTTGTTCAGCTAATTTTAAACCTTTTATTCTAAAGCATCCCTCCATAGTTCTAGCTTTGTGTTTACCTTGTCCCTACTCTCGTCAATCAAACCATGTCATCTACAACAACAGACAACACAGGATCTCTTCCAGATCACACATTATCAAAGACAAAAGTAAAGAGAATGGTTTCTATTAGAGGGAAAGTCTACGAATCATGTCTTGATTTATTTCCAATTTCCTTATGGGGTCTAGTGGCAAATTCTTAATTTGTTTGAGGTGGATTGGTTGATGATCTATTCTACAAATAGGCTCCTTGAAGCATGGAAGTTTGGTTTCAAATGGGAAGAGATGAAATTCTCCAACATATATCTCTTCTAGCAACATGGTGGTCAATATGGAAGGAGTGGAATAACAGGCTTTAGAAATAAATCAAAAAGCATCTCTCTGGTGGCCAAAAAAAAAAAAAAAAGGATCTGGAAAATGATGATTTCCTGTGACGAGTAAGTAATTCGAGGGAGTTGCCTATGATAATCTAAGAAGAGGATGGTTGGACATTATTAAGGAATTAGACATCCTACAATTCACTTGGTTTGGGAGCCTCCTCTAAGTGGAATGTGGAAGGTTTAACTTCAGTGGAAGCTCAAGTAGGCATCCAGGTCGGGAAGAAATTGGAGTGGGGGAGGATTCATCATATCTATGTGGGTCTAATTGGAACATTTATGGATCATTGATCGTACCATTTGCATTATAATAAAAACGAACAGCCTATTTCCCGAGCTATTGATTGGAACATTAGGATCATCTGAGCAAAGTGATCTTTTAAACGTGGGACCCACACAAGTGGTCTAGATCAATGATTCAATTGTTTATAGTAGAATCAATGCCATTATCAACATCGTCACCTAAGCCTTATACCAATTGATTGGGGTTGGCTACATGAATCATGTTCTGCCATTCCACTCTATCAAGGGTCGGATTCATAATGGAAGTTATGGCATAAGTTTGACGCATGCTACCAACCAAACGTTACCCTCCTTTATTTGACCTTAAGACCGGCAATTGGCTTTGTGCGGCCCATCAGAACATTATTAACATGTGTTCATATTTGTTCATTGGATTATTTTGAGTTTTCCCAATGTTTGAGTTTATATGTATGGATGTGATAATTTCATGATAATGAATTCATATAGATATTTATATTGTCCATCATGATGAGATGTGGCCAAAATTCGTCGATTAAAGGCTTAGTCCGCTTCTCCCACGATGTAAACCATTGTGCAGATATGCACAACAGGAGTAATGCATATTGAGATGCATGTATATATGAAATGTACCTCCACCCTTATTTATGAGATGCTCAGGATGAGATCTCACATATATTGGCTCCACACCTAGTCAGATCGTGGAAACCTAGATATTGAAGTGGTAATGGATCATTGGTTGATTGAATGGATCCCGCATTATAATCACATAGACAACGAATGCTTAATCATTCATGATGTGTGAATTGAGCTACACGTGTTGCGAGTGCAATTACCTACAAGCAACGAATCGCTTCCAATCTAGTCATGAGAGCATGCTAGCCCCAATATGTGACTCTTATTCGTATTAGTCTATGCTATGTGGCAAGCTCTCGATAAGGTGACACAACTTTGGTGTGCATTCTCAAGGCTATGCGCGTAAATTCAACTGGGTCAGAAGAACGCTAGGAATGTGGCCAAATCAAAAACGATTCACGACAATCAGATGGAAGAATATTGTAGATGATCACATAGCGGTGATGATGCACAGGAGACTCATCTAAGGTGTTGGATCGAATGGACGGTTGGATTTTATTGCAAATTGTTTTTGAAAAACATTTGTATATTATTGTATTAGTATTTTCAACAAGTTTCAATCGATCAAGTTTACGAAGATAAAATTCATTCAATCTCAAAAGTATATGAGTGTCTGCCATGATTGAAGAATTGGAATTTCCGCACGTGCACATATGGAATCAAACATGCCTAATTGAGTGTGATAAGATCAATAGTCTAGGACAAGCGGTTAGAGATTGGGACAAATCGTGTCTAGTCCACTTGTGAATTTTGTGCGATGTCATCCCCTAAGGAGGATTACAGTCTCAGAGATCTCACACTAGATCTACTTGACTGTTGAGTGTAGATTGGGTTTTTCTAATTAGGAGGGAGAGTGGTAATTTGGAACACCTCATTACCACCATAACTTAAGAGATGTTGGAGTTGGTCTCTAATTGGAATTTCTCTAAGATCAGGGTCTATAAATTAGATGTAGGGCTTTGGTTTGAGAAACTTATCTCCCATATCTCCAACCCTAGCCCTATAGAAACCCTTTCTCCTAGAAACACCAAATCTAGAGGTCCCATAGTGTTATAGTGTTCTCTTCCCTTATGATTGAGAATATGCATCTTTAGTGGGTTTTCCTTCATCTTCATGCGTTTTTCATGTAGCAAAGAAGATTATCCGGTAACACATTTGAGGTAATTTCGCTCCTGAAAATTTTTAAATTGGTTTATTTTTTAGTGTTTCCGCTTGTGGCAATGGGAGCACAAAAGTCTCATAGTCATTGGCGCAATGTAATAGGCTATTATATAGGCTAATAACAATCAAACACTATCTAATAGTCTGGTACAAAGGTTGATTACAATCAACAAGTTTGTAATAGAATCAATGTGAATTGCCTATTTCCATAACCGCTAGATGGTTAGGATCATTTGACCAAGGTGAATTGTAAAGAGGTAGGAGCAATCCAAGGAGGCAAGGATAGACCCACATAATAATGTTCTATATCAATGACCAGACTGTTTATAGTATAATCAAAATGGATTGTTTGTCGAGCCCATGGCTCAAAGGTAGAGAGACTACATTGCAACATTGAGATCCTGGGTTCGAACCCAGCCTTCCTTAAGGAAATAAAATATACAAAAAAGAAAAGAAAAGAAAATCCCTTGTAATATAATCATAGGTGAAACACCCCAAATAAACCAACAATAGAACATGATTAACTAATTATCTATACATAAGCAGTGCACATTAACACATTTTAATCCCTCCCGTTCCACAAATTTAGAGAAGTGAATAAGAAAAAATACGCTCATCTACAAGATCACAAGTGAAATTTTGAGGTCCACTAGCACCACATGCCCCTTAACACAGAGTACATCCCAAACTGGCACATGTGAAGCTGTTCTTGGCCTCTCACCATGAAGATGATTGACAAAAATTAGGCAAGCCCGCTCATCAAGAAAGCTAAATGGACAGCAAGTTCTTTTAGACCTTCAGTTGTTTCCATGTGAGGTGGTCTGCCTAAAGAGTGGGCAGCCTGATTTATGTGCAATGTCATCAGTGAAGTGGGGTCCACGTTATGCAGAACACGTTTCATTTCAGAATGTGTGCTGCATGTGGAAAGCAGATGAAGGGTGCAGCACATAACGGTCCGCCTTACGTACGGGATGTTCTGCGCACTCATGCTAGGTCCGTGCACATGCAGCATGTGGAGCTACCAAACCTCTTAATTTTCAAACCATACTTAGCTAACCCTCAAATTAGACATTAATAAATAAATACAAATCTTTCTTTGTAATTAGCCCATCATCAAGATATCTTGTTCCGCCCATGAAAATCAACTGCAATTGATGTAAACCAGCTGACAAAGTTAAAGAGTGAATTTAGTTTTGGGAGCCTTACTTACCTCTTTGGCACGTTAAAAGCAAAGAGATATAATGCAGTACTCCCGTATAAAATTTTTAAAAAAAAAATAATAATAATAATAATTAAAAAAATTTATTAAAAAAAAAAAACCTCAATTGCAAATGCCGCATTCTTTTAGGGGACCTAAATGTCACAAGTCCATTACAAAACTGAAACATATAATTATAGATTCCTAACCATGACTGCAACTTATCAGGGTTCGAGCCTGTAGCTTAGTGTAGCCGGCGTGTTTCAAGATTGAGGTCTTGGGTTCGAGCCCAGCTTAATAATAAAAAGAAAAAAAGAAAAAAATCTAAATCAATGAAATCAATCTTCAAAAGAAATTCTATAGAATTAGGAAAGAAATTATAATTAAACAATCTATTATAAGTGGAAATATCAAAGCTGGATAGAGCAAAACAGCAGTTTTAATTCAGCCAGCAATCTTACAGGTGGGCCCCACTTTCCATGATCCAACCATTCATCTGGTGGCCCCATTATGAATGGGGCATGCCATAAAATAAAATAAAAAATAAAAAAAGCAAGAAAGAAAACCCACCCACTGGAATACCATCAACAGGCCATGAAACACACGATTATGTACATTTGATGGAAAATATTCTTGTTGAATGGCCATCTATAAAGGAGGCCACTAGATGAACGATCTAAGTTATTTGAAGGATTTGTTTTTTTTCAAGGTAAGAAACTTTATTAGGCCAAAGGCAGAAAACCAGAACAAAGAAACAAGCAGAAGCAAACATAAAAAAGAAAAGAGAAAGGAAAATACAGGAGCTGAATAGCTCAAACCCAACCCTAAAAGATCAAGGGCACCACTCTCTCACACTCTGAATCACCTTACATAACACTCCCCTGACAGAACTACTTTTGTTCTCAAAACAACGAGAATTTCTCTCCAACCAAATGAACCACAAGCCTGCAAGCAAGACCAGTCTCCACCTCTTCTTCCCCAATTTGCCCCCACCCCAAACATCCCATGATCTATGGTGGCCCTCAATTGAAAGTGACAACTGACAAGAAAATCACAATCTATATCAGTATAATAGAAAGTAGTATAGCCAACAACTTGTGCTAAGATTGATAGTGTCATGGTGGCATGTAACCAACTCAGAAGTTGATTTCTGTGTACTACTGAATGTAAGTAGGATTTAAGCGAAGGGACCTACCTCCCAAATCATTAACAACTTCAATACATTGTGGCGGGGATTGTGTTGCGTCATTGATGAGATTCACCACATTACTGACCTTAATTGGCATCAATTAGCAGCTCTAGAGTAAGTAATTTGATCCATCGAGTTTGATGGCCCTTTGCTTCATATTAGATAAGCCCGAGGGCAGAGCAGTTGATGAGAAAGCTGCAGTCATGGTTTGGGTGGACGAAGCAACACCGATAATGATTTAGATGGTATAAAGTGATCATCATGTGTAGCTCTGGAAGTGTTTACAAGTATCAAGGGCGAGTAGAGACAGCAGACAAGGTCCGTGAGCGACAGGTAATGTTGTAGGAGGTGGATGTTGTGTAGGGGCAGATTGTCAGGTTTGATGAGAGTCAAAGCGATTGGGTCTACATTGCCATCCTAGAGTACCAAGAAACAAGCATCTCCCAATCCAGTGATGAGGCCGAATATCGCACTCTTGCTGGTATTGAGGCAGACAATCAGTGAATACATTACCTCCTTTGTGATACTAATGTTTGGTTATCCTTGGATCCATTAATCTACTGTGAATGATAATGTCAGTGTCACCTATCTTGCAGCCAATTCAGTTATGCATGTTCACACCAAACATATTGAAATTGACTATCACTTCATTCAAGAACTTGCGGCACATGGATCGCTTCCGGTCCTTTTTGTTTGCAATATCGATCAGTAAGTCAATAGATTCACTAAAGGCCTGACAACTTCTCGCTTTCTTGATTTTTTCAGTCCAAGCTGACCGTTCACTCTCTGGCAACAATCACCTTGTGGGGGAGTGTGGAGAGATGATGTGAGATATACCAATCTCACCCTGTAACTATGTGCGGACTGTGTAACTATGTATAAACCACATAGAGCTCATGTCTTGTAATCGTGATATCACAAGAATCTCATGTCTTTTTACATAGTGATACATATCCACGCAATTGGGTGTAGAGTTCTTATTTAAAATCAATGTTTCTACTGTTTAGATCACTATAAAATGGCACCAAGTTGCAGAAACTGACAATTAATAGAAATCTACAATGGCTCTGCCTGAGCAATATATAATACGTCGAAGATCAACGGTCTGGTCCAATTGAAGGAGGGCCCCACCAACACCCCAAGAGAGACTATGGTAGAATAACCCTTATTCTAAATCAAACATTTTTCAACAAAAAAGAAAGAAAGAAAAGAAGAGGGAAGGAAAAAAGATGTGCATTGATTTATTTCCCCAGAAAAAAAAAAATTTTGATGTGGAGTTATTTGATAGTCTGGCTACGTCTGACGTTTGATATGCAGGCACTTAGAAATGGGACATGTACCATTTACAAACTAAAATTAGAACGAAAAAATTGTGGAATCCAATGTCCATAAGTTCAGTCCAAAAATCCGATTTTTGAACAATCATAACCTCTGATTCATGGATACTTGTTTGCTGGAATAAGACATTTGGATACGTTCCATTTTAACCGTCCAATAAATGTCCACCAATCTAATAACCAGATAATAAACTAATCGTAATCTTTTGTTTGTGTTACATCTAAATTGCTACCCAAAATTTGAATTATGTATATGCCATGAATGCAATTTCTAAATAATTTCTAAGTGCCTGCGTATCATCCATCACACCCTGCAGGAGTATCAAAGTTTTCCTCAAAAGTAAATAGAGGGAATAAATTATCACCCCTCAACCGCATATGCAGCAAATATATGCAAATCCAGACCGACCAAACAGTGGGGCACATTGTGGATGGGGCATAACCTAAAAAAGTCAAAATGATTGACCAATCCTAACCGTCCAACCATCGAGAATGGATGGTTAGAAGTAAAAACCTCGATGGTCCAAATCCAACAGGCAAAATCAGATGGTGTGTTAAGATTACCCAGCAGTGAGAGCTTCCGCCCTTGTTCCATCCAATATAGGTCCCCCCGGGATGGACGGTCTGGATCTCCGTAAATGCATGACACGTGTACAGTTCAGGTTCCATCTCAAAACACTGAAACAAACAGAAATAAGGAATTAAAAAGGAAAGGAAAAACAACTTCCCACCGATTTTGCTAAACCTCAGCAACAATTTGAAGCTTCGACTCTGCATCCGAATTTAGGGGGAAAATAAATAAATAAGACGCCATTTTTACGGTCGGACAAGAAAATCAAGAGAGTGAGAAAATGGACGGCTGAGATTTGAGCAATCGAGAGCCCTTCTTTGCCCGGGAATTGGAGCTTGGCCTCCTCACTTTGCCTGGCGTCGCTGCTATCTAGCTCTCTCATCAGCGGCAGAGTGTAATGCGAAATCTGCGCACTGTGGGCGTATTTTAGTTAGCGGTGTTAATGGACCGGGTTGCCCGTCCGGATTTGGGTCCTGGCCCGATTTGGCCGAGCTCGGGCTGGAGAAGCACGCCCGTGTCCGGGCACGAGCTTAAACTCAAGGTCATTTTAAAACGGGCCGAGCTCCAACCACATAAAACAGCCCACAGCCCGCCCAAATCCTTCCTGGTCCGTTAGGGTAAAGATAACACGAGAAATTTTTTAAATATCCACATTACCAGCAAGCCCCCTCCCTCTCTCCTACTCTGATTCCTAGGTTTCTGAAATCTCAATGAAAATTTTGAAGTGTCATTTGGCACCATGGATACAAGGATTTGAACATATTTCAAATCCCCTGTTGTTTGGCACCATAAAGTAATTGGGGAGTTTCTCAAATCCAAAAGTTTCAAATATCCTCAAATTCAAATGCGGGATTTGAAATCTACCATGAAAGCTTATATTACATTTAAAATCCTTTCAAGAGCTGCATGTGTAACATGTGTGTCACTAGGTTATTATTTTATTGAGCACATGGCTTACTAGTGGTATCCCAAAACAATTAGATCATCAATTGCATTACTATAATTATTTTAATGTGTTGATCAATGCCATCCAAATATTTTCTATGTAAATCAACAGTTAAAATTGTTGGTTAGTTATTCGGACATGATCTTGTGCTTGTAGCCCATCTAAGACTTGGAATTTCATTATTTTCGGGCAAAGCATATATTTTAATAGGCTTATTACAACTATTGTATCAAACATTACATGTGTTCACTTATTAGAGACACCAAAGTTGATTTAGTAATTAAATTCAAACCCCCGTAGATATATTGTACATAGCCACTTTTGGATTAAAGTTATTCCCAATCCAAGGTGCTAAACGCAATATGAGGACTTCAAATCCAGGAGGTTCCAAATCTTGGAGATTCCAAATCCATGCTCCCAAACTGACCCTAAGAGCTTTGAATGCCTATAAAGTTCTTAAGTTGCAAAGGAATTACAAGTAATTTGGTTATAGGAGCTCTTTGGATGCATGTGTTTGTCTATAAAGCATTTATTGGCTGCAAATAGATTATACATTTTAGTTGTAATCTAAAATCATGTAAAAAGTCAAGTTTCAAAATATAGGTAAAGTTTTTACAATTAAAAGCATTACACATAATAGAACACAATGGTTAATATATTCTTATGACATGTGGGGCCTACCGTAACATGCATGGTACATCCAATCTACCCATCATGTACTTCCCTTGATATTCTCGTATGGCCTTGAAAAAATAGTTAGTCCAATATCCAATGGACCACATGAAGGAAGGATGGGACGTCCACCATTAAAAACTTCTATATTGCATTTTGGGGCTACTATGATGGGTGAAAGACATTTAATTTATTTAGTGTGTGCGCTTTAATGCTTTCTTAGGGCCTTAAAAAAATTAAGTCTTTCTTATGTGATTTGCAAATTCTGGAAGGTTTACTGCCTAAGCTTTATGATATGAATATTATTTTTAATCATTGTAAACACTTTACTGGCTAGCTAAATACATAATTTATTTACCTATAAACAGAACATATTATCCCTTAAAAGACAGACAGAATAGCATGTAAACTGATTACACCCGAAACTTTATTTAGGGTATAATGTATTTACAACTAAAAAAATTACAAACGTCCAAACAACCCCTTAGCCATTTTCGCACTCTCTCCTATTTTAATTCCTAGGGTTTTTGAAATCTCAATGCAAACCTTGGCCATTTTCGCACCTTAGAAGATTTCCATATTTCTCCTTGAATGTTTTGGCATGACATTTTGGATTGATCTCGAAGGTTATTTTTTACTTCGGAGTCGGTTCGAAGTTTCTTTTTTTGTGATTTTTGCCATATTTCGAGACATCTTTTGATTATTATTCTAAGATAAACATGTTTGGATGTTTTTTTTTTTCATTTTTTCATATTATTGTAATTTAGAAAAAATTTCATATCTCCGCTGACCTTTTGGATATTGACCAAAAGCCTTTCGCTTTTAAATTGTTTTTTAAAACTTGTTTACTAATTTCTTATGCGTTTCAAATATTCAGGAGTTGTTTAGCATCTCTACTAGCGATAACTTATCTGCTTATTCTAAAAAAGCAAACTTTTGTTTTAAAAAAAGATTGCTTGATAAAACTTGTATTTTACATCTTATTCTTTTAGAAGCTAACAAAGAAGCTTTGAAAAAGATAAGTGATATAAAGGTCACTTTTTCTTTAAGAGTTTATTTAGCTTAAGTAGGTAGATATATTAAACTAATTTCTACACAAATTTATCCTCAAACTTTTGAAGTAATTTTCATTGTATCCTCATACCGTCTCTTTTCAATTTTTGTAAAGTAAGCCCACATGATGAACAACCCATATTGAAGGTGGGGCTCCACATGATGAATGGTCTACATCAAGGTGGACCCACATAATGCAATATCACATCAAAGGTTAGCCCCACATGATGGGTGCCCTACATCAAAGTGTGGTCCCACGTGATGGTTGATCCATATCAAACGGGCCCCACCCAATGGACTATCCACATTGAAGGTGGGACGACATAATGGAAGGTTGACATCAAAGGCAGGCCCACATGATGAACGACCCATATTGAAGTTTGAGCCCCACATGATATACGGTCCACATTGAAGGTGGGACCTGCATGATGGATGGTGAACATCAAAGGTGGGTCCCATGTGATGGATGACCCACATCAAATTTTGGCCCTGCCTGATAGACTATCCACATCAAGTGGGCATCACATGATGAACGGTTCATAGTAAAGATGGGAGTCGTGGGACTCACATGATGGATGGTGGATATGGGCCACACGAGGACATTTAACCAACATTGCTCCTTAGGAATGGCCCACATTGTGACCTTCCCTTAGGCCTTATCAGGCCCGTTCTCATTCGTCTCTAAGTGGATTGACCCAAATCGATGGGCCCCATTGATATTGCATGATTTGTTGAGACTTAAATATTGTATAAATTTTTCCATTTATATCTTGGTTTTATGAACATAAATCAGCTTAATGTTCTATTTTACTCATGTATGTGTTGCAAGGTGAATTTAAAAGTTTAGATTGAAAAAGTATGCTAAAAGCATGGACTTGATGCTCAAGAATCACCAAGGCAATGGATAGATTTTAGGAGGCCAAGATTGAAGAATTCGCATACCAAAGATCTAAGAAAACCAAGTGAGGAATGAAAAGAATCAAAAATTTGAAGTGAAGAATTTTGAAATCATCCTGAAAAGTGTATTCTGAAGCTCTAAAGTCTATTTTAGAAAACTGCGTAGCGAAAAAGACTATTTTAATGAAACTGTGCAACGAGAAGTCTATTTTAACAAACTGCGTAAATTTGAGGCGGTTTCTAGAGTTTTCCAACTTTGTACAAAAAATGGAGTTCCCTACTTATAAATAGGGCTTCATAGGGCTAGAGCTGGGCATCGGACCGAGTCGAATCGGATTGGGTCCAACTCGACCCGGTCCGAGTTCTGCATGGCCTGACTCGAACTTGGACCGATCCGGGATCGAGTCCGGGTTATCTGACCCAATCCGATCCTAACACATGCTGCCCTGGATTGATCCGAGTCGGATCGGATTGGGCCAGGTTCAGATCGGTTGTTTTCCCTGCCTTCCTTAACCCAAATAGCCGAACAGACGGTTCAAGTTGTCAATTAGACTTAAATAGACTGTCCAATTTCCAAATACTACTCATCAGATGCCCATAAATAGCACTCTGATCAAAATGGACGGTCCAGATCATTGATTAAACTAATGATAAAACCCTAATGCCAATTCTAAGAGCTTTGAATAACGGATAAAAAGCTGGAGGAAAGCGGAGAGATTTCTGAGTATTTTTTAAATCAAAAAAGGGAAAAAAGAAATGGATATGAGAAATTACGATAATAACCTTGGTGATAACCCTGTAGGAGATGTATGCTTGGACGCCACTACCCAATTTGACAGGGTCAATTACAGAAACAAATAAATATGGTTGTGTTGAAGGAGATCTAGGGCTTTGTAATGACCCTGAAAGGCTTCTCTGCTGGAAAAATAAAAATAAAAAATAAAAACAGAGAGATTTCCATTTCAGTCCCTCAATTCTAGCATGCAGATATGAATGCAGGAGGAGAATATGGATGACAGTATCGTAATTACCATGGTAGTAATGCCATGGCATGGATATCTGTCAAAACAGATCTAGCGCTCGTCCGTTGTTCGGGTTGGGTTAGGGTAAGAAAAGAGGGGAAAGGGAGAGTCAGTAAGAAAAACAGAGGGTTAGAAAAGTTAGGGTAAAAAAATAAAAAATATATTTTATACTACCCGCCCGTCGTTCGGTTCGGGTATCCGGATCGGTCCGGACAGAGGTCTATCTAGACACGACCCAAAAAAGATCGGATCTGAAAATCCCAACCCGATCAGGCCCGATCTTGGCCGTCGGTTCTGTTTGGAACAGGCCGTTTCGGGTCGGATCCGCCGGATTGGGTCACAAATGCACACCTCTACCTAGGGCATTCCTAAGCATCATTAAAGGCATCTCAAAGCAAGATTTAAGGGTTTTTTAAGAGTTTTTTATTAAAGTTTTATAAGTTATTTTTTTATTTTAGATCTTTTCTATTTGTATTTATTTTTTCCTTATTGCTTTTATTTCTACAATTTAATTATGTGTTTCTAAGTTCCTTCTAACCCAAGCTAGAAGGGAAGCACATGGGTTTAATAATTCTTTAAGTTATGATGATTGATTGTTTTAATGATGAGAAGAATAGTGTATGCATGTTATCTATTATTTAGGTTTTGTTTTTGACCCTCTTATGAAATCCATATGTTTCCATCATATGAGATCCACATTGATGGATAGGCTTACCCTAGATCAATCAGATTTCCTATATAGGAGAGGTTCTCAACCTACTATATTTCTTTGATTTTCATTACCTCATAGATATTGAATACTTAAAATCACTGGTGCTTGAGAATATATGTCAAATGTGCAAATCCATGATTTTCTAATCTTTTATATCATTTATTAAAACATTTAAACTGTTTTATTTTCCTATTAGGCTGACCATAGTGCTCAGATCCTAGTTGTATTATCTAAGTCATCATGATTTTGGAACATTAACCTATGTGTGGAACTTTGAAGCTTGGGTGTTATTTTAATTCAGTTGAATTACATCCATTCAAAAATTCTAAAATTAAATCATCAGTTTAGTTTTTATTACTTAGTTGGTTTTATATTTGATTTTTTCCTTCTCGCAATTCATCTCCCTGTGGGATCGAACCTGTATTCATAGGATGTTACTTACGAACCTTTGCACTTGGAGGCAAGCAATCATGATCCATTTATTCTTTTGAGCTAACCCAAATTGTTGGGCCCCCATTGGTTTCTTGTAGGATTGTAGGTTGGCCACCTAAGCCCAACCTCGATTTGAGGATAGTCCATCCTCGCCATAGGCAGAGGAACCCGTGCTATCGGAATCGGCATATCCACAGTCGAGGAATGACCCTCCATGCTATGAATCTGTTGTCTGTCTATGGATCTCGCCTTGCATGTATAGGCCGATCATCAATGTCGGTAGCGATGCCGATTATTGATGTCGATTATAAGTATGTGATAGCATAACATCATGATACATACCCATACGCACCATCTGCTTGTTTGTTATGAGATATGGTTGACCATTGCATGTGGCATTGGGCAGGTTGTTCATGGGACTCCCTGACAGGTGGAGTTGTCCCATATGAGCGCACGACATATGCAGGATTGATGTATGATTGGACTGCATAACTCATGCATCTTGCATTGTGTGATTATGATTATTGTACGCCTTATCAACATCAAGACTATAGCCTCCACAGATATAGCATGGATGGCAGGATTGGATACCGAAAATACTATTTAAGCACGGAAGCGCGTAGGATGTCCAAGGGTGAAAGTCCCCAAACCTTTATGGTACCATGAAGGATGCTCCAATACATAAACCGAGTGAATGTATGACCGCATGAGGGCCGAATACCAGAAGGTAGACTCGCATGATGAACGACCCATATTGAAGGTGCCCCCCATGATGAATGGTTAACATCAAGGTGGGCCCACACAATGCATAGTTCACATCAAAGGTGGGCCCCATATGATGGATGGCCCGCATCAAACTATGGCTCAACATGATAGACCATCCATGTGAAGTGGTCCCCACTTGATGGACGGTCCACATCAAAGGAGGGTCCCACATGATGGATGATGGATGATGGACATCAAAGGTGGGCCCACATGATGGACGATCGACGTCAAAGGTGGGCCCATATGATGAACGACTCATATTGAAGGCGAGGCCCCACAAAATAAATGGTCCACATCAAGGTGGACCACAAAACGGACGGAGTGGGCCTTACATGATGGATGGACCATGTCAAAGTGTAGCCCTTGGTGATGGACAATCCATATCAAGTGGGCACCACCTAATGGACAATCCACATCCAAGGTCTTGCATGATGGATGACCCATATCCAAAGTAGCTTAACATGATGGGTGATCCACATAAAAGGTGCTCCCACACGATGAATGGTGAACATCAAAAGCGAGCCCCACATGATGGACAATCCACTTTGAAGGTGGGGCCCACATAATGGACACATCAAATGTGGACTTCACATGATGGGTAATGGACATTAAGGGGCCCACATAAAGACAATTAGCATTGATGGTGGGCCTCACATGGTGGATGACCTACATCAAGGTTAGGCCCAACATAATGGACAATCCATGTCAAACCCTTAATGATGAATGTTACACATTCAAGATACGCCTCACATGATGGACGGTCCACTTTGAAAGTTTGGTTCACACAATGGACGATCTACATCAATGATGGGCTCCACATGGTGGAAGGTCCACATCCAATGTCCAACATAATGGACAGCTCCAATGTCTTAAAACATAAAGATTGTAGCCATCTATTCTTTTGTTATTTGGGCCACAATCAATCTATAAAGAAAGACTGCCCCGATTCTCCAAACAAGTTCTACACCGCTTGTTGGTGGGCCACTAGTTCTAAAATTATAGAATAATGTTCATCTCATTGGGCTTGACATCCATCGTGGGAGTCGGACCTGGGTACAGCCTAGAACCGCTCAACTTAAGCTAAAGGACGAGTGCATGAGAAGTGCAAATACCCCAAAGAAAGGAGCTGGAACTTAAGTGAATTGGGTCATCCACTCTTATGCAAAGTTGAGGATTTCGGACCGTCGGTTTATGACCAAACTTCACACATAGAGTGAGGATATTTTTCTGCTCATATCCATATAGCCGCGGCCCCGATCGACCATCGGCGACCGTTGAACAGACTTCTCATCATATCTGTCGATCGGCGCATCCAAATGGCGGGCCGATCATATCCATACGTAGATCATCATTAGGGCTAACTATCCTACGGTGTGTATTGACTTGTACGCCCCATAGTGGGCCCTAGAGCTTAGAAAGACCCTCTAATAGGTCTAGTATAGTAAAAACCTAGCACTTGGGGCCATTTGCACCAAATCTGGCATTATAAAAGGGCCTCATTTGGGGCACCCCTCTCCCCATACGAATTTGTCCTAGAGAAGGAAGGAGAGAAGAGAGAAAAGGGAGAAGAGAAAGAGGAGAAAGGAGAAGAAAGAGAGAGGGAGAAGAAAGGAGAGGAGTATGTGGTAGGAGGTGGGGCCCAAGGAAGCTCAACCTTGCAACGCTCTACCCATTCTCCAAGGAAACCTCCACCAAACCCACACATGCCAAGAAGCGGAGGTAAGAATGGTATATTTCCCTTCAATAGAGCAACTTAGTGTAGATTTCTAGGCATTAATGTTGTCTTTCTTAATTTTGATTTAGGAAATGTGGTTTTACCCAAATCCCCAAACCCTAAGATCTCAAAGAATGAAAATCTCCTCTTAAGGTGCGGACTATTATTCTTAGGTGGCCTAGCACCAATTATAGTTGGAGTTTAATGATTTCGTTTGCTTGGTATGTTGTATGGAAGAATCTAGAGGAACCTAGGAATGGTATGTTGTTGGATTGTATGAAATGACATGTTTAGTTCTCCTTGATGTTAAATCTTGCCTCTCATGATCTAGTGTATGGATGATTACATGCTCATGTTTGTTTGATTTTCTTTTTTCTCATATGTGTTGCTTTTTAGTGTGTTGATTCATTGTTCTTGTGTAATTGATCCCTTAAGGTGTGGGAAGTGCTTAACTTCTTCACCAACCCACACCACACACATACACCTTATTCATGATATTAATAGTTTGCTTGCTAGAGAAATTTGAGTTGTATGTTGAGCAACATGAGAACATGGTGTTGAATATGTTTGATGTTACATTGGTAGTTGGCATGCTATGAGTCACTATTCCTACTCTTGGGTTGGTCAGGAACATGAGGAGAGCGAAGGTGGTTCCGTTGGTAGGACCACCTTAAGGCTAAACCCATGGGTTTGGACGAGTATGTGTGGGCGGCAGTAGCCAGGCTACATGGGTCGTTTGTACCCGATGTCGTTCCGCCACATACTTGCCTGGGCTCGTGCGGTTTAGTCCACTGGCTGACCCACCTTGTTTGTTAACCTTGTTTGCTCATATATGTATAGAAACTGGAACACCCCACCACCGTTATAGCCCATCGATACCGGATGAAATATTGATCCACGGTCTCGTGAGCCGGGCATGGTGGAATGGGACACTATGTCCGAGCTGTCGGCCTACGCTGGGGTGACGCGCCTCCCCGTAGTGACCGCGAGCGACCCCACATTCAGCACCCCCCATGAGCTTGAAGTCGGGGATGGGGGAAACCCGACGGGGTCAAGGATCGCGGGGTCTTGGCCTCACACATTGGGGGGTCATGGCCTCGCAACTAGTTCAGGGCATTTGATACGTGGGGTGTATCAGATTCCCAAATCTGCTGGATGAATGGACTTAACTAAGAACCCGGTTAACATCATCATTGCATGGCATTAGCTAGGTTGGTGACTCGGTAGTTGAGGTCGCACTGAGGGAGTGTTGGCATTGGCGATCATTAGATGTTGTCGCACGAGGGAGCGTTGTGGTGAGGGCATACATCATATCATCCTGCATGCATGCACATTAACAAGATTAGATAGATGTTTATGATTGATTGTTTTTCATTAAATTCTTATTATAATTGATGCTTATTATAACTTATGGCTAATAGCACCCACTGAGTTGATCACTCACTCCCACTCTGGGACGGTATTTTAAAACACCAACCAGACTCTTTAGTAGCTGCAGGTAGCGATGAGTTCGAGGAGGACGAGCTGTTCTACTTCCAGCTGATGGGCGGTTCGTCATAGATTAGCAGCCTATTGTGGATCGCTGAGTGGTGAACTCAGCTTATCATTCTTTTTGAACATATTTTTGTAATTTTGTTGGGCAACGCCTTGGGCGACCCTTATATATTCTTTTGGGCATGTACATATATATATATATATATATCTCTTTTCATTTCAGTAGACTAGTTGTGGTTGTGTTCCATGTTCCAGGTAACTCTAGGCTGCGCATTTAAACTTGATTTAAGTGCATATTAATGAAAACCAGTTATAAGTGACCCCGGGAACTCGGGAGTCGAGTGTATGCACGACCCCCGATTTTCAGGGTGTTACAGTTTTTTTCTAAGAGATTATAGGTCAATCATGTCTTTGATTGGCTAAACCTCTTAGCTAGGGCTAAGAGGTAAAGCTTGTGGTGTGATGGGATTATTTTCTATGCTTTGATTCATGTTTATTGAACTCTCTTTGATTCTAGTTTGATTATGAGATATACTTTCAGTTTTTAATGATTTATTGTGACTCAAATTATAGTAGATCTGCAATAGCTTTAAGTATGTTCTTTTCATTATAATATTGTAAATTTAGGAAGCCCTGTTGTTCATTATCGTCTCCTAGGCATGGTTGGATGATGGAACCCTTCCTAACGTTCATAATTCTCTTAAATTGGTTGTGGATTAGTTAAATTTTGTTGTTTGCTTTGTCTCATGGGCATGGTTTTGTGATGGAATCACTTCTAGTTCTTATACCTTTCATCTCTTGAGAACTGGATCAAAGGAAGTTCAAATTTGATTTTAATGTGATATCTTCCAATTGGATGAAGACAGGACTCTGATTCCAGTTGTGTTCGTGAATCAAGCATAGATCGCCCTGATCTCTACAAGTGGATCCTTAGAATCCCTAGTTTCCCACCTTTGAATTTTATAAATTTTAGTTAATTAAATTCATAATTATTCTCTTAATTTTTCCTGATTTATTTTACATCTTCGCCTAGTTCTAGTTCGAGTTACTTTCAGATTATGTATAAGGTTCAGTCCCTGTGGATTCGACCTCAGTCTTACCGAGATTATTACTACATCACAACCCTATACTTAGGGTGTGAATAGGCCAAATAACAAGAAATAATGGTAATTAAACACCCATTGTTGAAGCATCTTGGGGCCCTCACAGAGCTCACTTTGGGCTTTGCATCTACCTTAATTATGACTATGAGAGTACCGTACCCTAAAATGAGCTAGCAAAACATATGGATGGGTGAATTCCTCACAAAGATTCAAGGTGTACAGTATAGGTTAGAGGGTGGCATGCCAAGTTGACCAAGGTAAAAGGAGAAAGTTTCGCCAATGCAAAGATACAAAAACTTATGGTAACTACCAGTGTGTAGTGTAATGTCTAACAATGAAAACTATAGGCATGCTTTGAAAAATAGTTTTAAAGTGGTAGGTTTTCTGTCCATGGTGAAAAAGCAAGGCAGTCTTATGAAAAAATTCCCTTTAGTTTAAGTTGGGAGTTTTAAAAAATAAATAAATAAATAAAAACACCCAGACCCCACACACTCACACACCCACCCACACCACATGGACACTTGATCATGGCCTAAGTGTTGAAACAAAGATTGTCTACCACCGAGCCATGGGGCCAGACCCAAAACAAAGTTAGAGTTAAGTTTGGATGAGTCTCTCTTCTCTCAATAATTTGATGGAAAGGGCCCGGCACAGCGTAAACACTTTAGGTTGGACTCAGGCTGGGTTTTTTTTTACTGCTACAGTCCAAGCCAGGCTTGAGACTATGTTTTGTGAGATCTAGATGCAGAATGGTCATAAGATCGACTGTGCATTGGATATGAACGATGGATATAGAATGTAATAACCCTAAATTTTGGTGTATTAAAAAAATTAAAATAAATATTTAAAGATTTTATTTTTAAATAAAAAATAAAAACAAGTCAATAGTTGAGTTGGTAGAGACATTCTTAGTCGAGAGAGAGGTTTAGGGATCGAGTCTTGAAGTGTTGTTAATTTCTTCTTGATCTATACAATGGATGGTGTGGATCATCTACACTAACATTGTATATGTGTGTAGGTCGAAATGGGCCATCGATATATGTGTGGTTAGATCCACACCATCCATCTAATGTGTAGAGGTAAAACATGGTAATACCTAAAGAATCTGGATGATCCAATCATTCAGTGGGCCACCCGATTAATTATTTGACATTCAATTTTAGGATCTTAAAAAGAAAATCTAAATCTTGATAATTAAATTTAAATATTTAATTATTTGATCATTTAGGGTTTAACCACTTAGGATGTATATCAAGGTGGGCCCCACCATGTAAAATAACTAGATGAATAATAATGTTGTTGATATAACTGATAGGATCTCTGAATTCAAACCAACATAATTAACTTGTGGATTCTACACTACCAAACTGAGGTGAGTAACCCAACTTGTTTCATGATTCATTAAAATTAAAATAAATCGTTTATGATTGTTCGATTGATTGATATACTGATTTGAGCATTTTGATATGATAATTGTACGTTAAATTCATATGTGAATATTCTGATTAAGACAACTATGTCGAATATAAAAAATATGTATTACATATCATCCATCATTCATTACATTTACATAATGCATGGTCGATCCTAGGGGCCCTCCCTGGAAGAAATGTCGATCCTGGTAGAGCGTTACCAGATGTGGGTTATGCCCAAGCTTACCGAAATGTGGAAACCTACCCAGCGGGTGAATGTGAGTTGACGACCTCCAACTCAAGCAGATGGACGATCATCCCGAGTGGATGTGGGTTGACGACCTCCAACTCAAGCAGATGAACGATCATCTCATCTGATGCATTCATACACCATTTGCATCCATATTATTGTACATACATTTTTATGTTATTTTAATTGTTATGATTATGAACTATGCTAGGTTATTTCACTAAGCCTTACTAGCTTACCTTTTTATTAATGAAAAAATCATATAAAAGAGCCATTAGTAGATAATGTGGTGTAAGAACCGGAAGGATCCACCGTACCTGAACACGATCCATGTGAAATGTGAGCATACTTATCTGAAAATGAAGTGACGGTATTAGACTATTTTTGATTACTTGCTAGCATAGTTTGATTAACGTAAAAAGTATATCGGTATTAATTTTGAGATTTTAAGAAATTATTTAGATTTATTTCATTGAAACAATGTTAGTATGAAATAAATATAATTATAGTACGATGATATAATAAATGAATGATTTTTAAGGTTTATTTTATTTTAAGGGTTGTCAAGATTTATATATGCCATGTTGATTGGTGCTAAGTGTTATGTATGTGTGATTGAGAATACGGTGGAACTTAGACTAAATATAATTACCATCTCTGATTAAACTGATTAAGGAATTAAATTAATACACTTTGTGTATGAGTTACGAATTGAAACTCGGGTCTGAGGGTGCAATTTCAGGGCGTGACATAGAAGATGGCTTACTTGTTTGAGCCACTATTGCTGTGAAGTCGAGGTCTGAGATTTTCCTTTCCTTATACCCTTTAGAGAAGAATATATGGGCCTGGAACTTCTCAAGATGATGTAGGATTGGGGACCCAGCCTATATTTATAGTTATAAGGGGCAGAGGAGTTTGAAACCCATCAAAACTCCTCTCGCTGAAAGGCTCCACACAAAATTAGGAATCCCAGTTCCCTTATAATACTACATGCATCACAGTAGCAGCACACCACCCCTTACGAATTATGGATGTATCACAACTTGTGGGGCCTGTTGGTGCACCCGATCACATTATCCAACCTGTAGAATAATCCAGAGCGTTGATTAATAAGGCCCACTATATAGAATTCTTACATGTTCAGGATTATGTGTAAGACCCGTGTCCTAATCCGTACTGTTCCATTAGCTTCCGCGGTCCTTCCGGTCAAATTCCGGCAACCTTCGCACCGTATTCGGTATTTGCGCACGATCTTAAGCCAGGTCCCGCGCACCGACGTCGGCTTGGTCCGAAAGTTATATCATAGCGACCGCGTCGTCGCCGCGGTTCCAACGCCGTGACTTGCGCACCGAACCGATAACCAGGCAAGAAGATGCCGATCAGCGTTTATTCCGAAGAAACACCGCGCGTTGCGGATTTCGAGGGAATCTCTACTATTAGTCCCATCAATCAACCATTAAAGCATCCCATACCTCAAGTACATCAACCCATCACCACCTTTTACAAAAGTCCACCCTTCTTTCCACCTCACCACTCCTCTTTTCCAAATTTCAACAACAACCATACCTCTTTTTACCATTTTCAACCCAAACCATCCCCCATCACTCCATCACCCTATCTCACTCCCTCTCTCTCTCTCCCTTACAAGTCTCTCTCTCATTCAAACTCTCCCATAGCAAGTCCCATACGTATGGTCCTCCCATGGTGAGAAAACTCCCTTTGTGAGGTCCACCTTTCCCACCCCTTCATCTCTCATCTCAACCATCCATTTCTCATCTTCCTCCATCAAAGGGTAGCCCAAGGAGCCAAGGAAGCCTAGGGAGCAAGAAGATCAAGTGGTGGGTGCCTTGATAGGGTAGATTTTCATATTTTTAAGATGGGCCAAGTGAGGCCAACCGATCAATGGTTTGGATCTCACTTTGGACCCTAAGATGTGGCCGATGGCCCACTTGGATCATCATGATCATTCCATGATGGGGCCATTCTCCATGGACCCCATCATGATGTTTATTTTCTTGTATATTTAGGGTCATCTAGACCGTTTAATTTGGTGGAGAAGGGATCTCCACCGTTGGATTTAATTTTAATGGGCCACATAAGATGGGACCCACTTGATGTATGATTTAGTGCAAGGGAGGGCCCATAGTGCCGGGGTCCCTCCATCACACGGTCTCACTCTCTATATCTCTCCCTTTTTTGTTTTATTTTTATTTTATTTTATTTTTATAAGGTCGTATGGCCTGCTTGAATGGACCCCACCATGTAGTAAGTATTTTATTTGAGTGGGGCCCACCTTATAAGTATAGTGCCCATGCCACTCATCAGTGGTGGCCCACCTGAACAGGCCCACCTCAAATGGTAAGACCGTCCAGCGTCCCTGGACGCTGGACGTTTAAATGGGAAAACATAAATATATTATTTTTTTAGGCCTTGGAGTGGTCCACTCATGTAGGCCCCACCTTGATGTATGTATTAAATCCATGCCGTTCATTCCCTTCCCAAGATGATTTTAGGCGTTGAGCCAGGAGGTGGGATCCATCAGACCCTCAGGCGGGCCATACCATACCAAAAGGTGGTTTTCACCATTGAAACCTCCCCTGATGGGTTGTACGTTGGAACATGTCCAATATTGGACTTGTTTTGCTCGTAGTGAGCCATAGAAGAACAATGGACGGAGCGGATTCACTGGATGTGGACCCCACCTGCAAAATCTATGGAAAAAACGAAAATCAAAAAAAAAAAAAAGATCAGCAGCCGCAGCTGCTGCTGCTGTGTCAGTAGCGCAGCAGCGCTGCCTGCGCATTGCAGCGGGCGGACGGCCTGGCCGCCGTACAGCCACCCACGGCTGCAGCCGTGGGCCCCACATTGATGTTTATATGTCATCTAGGCCGTTCATCAGGTGGCCCACTCTCTGAAGTGGGCCCATCTCAAAAATCAGCCTGCTCCAAGACTCAGGTGGGCCACATCGTGTGAAACAGTGGAATTGAACATTTACCTTTGAAACCCTTTTTGGGCCCACAGAAGTTTTGGATCAGGGTGAAAATTATTTTCACCATTCATCTAGGTCTGCTGGACCTTATCAACGGTCCGGATGGGATATAAACACTATGGTGGGCCCCACATGGAGCCCACATTGATGTATGTGTTTCATTCCCACCGTCCGCCTGGACGGTGGACGTGGAGCCACTTTGATGTGTGTGGGCCCACTGTGATGAGTGTGTGGGCCCACTGTGATGTGTGTGTGTGTGTGTATATATATATATATATATATATATATATATATATATATATATAATATTATAGTTCATATAATATTATATACATGTATTATGTATATATATTATATACTATATACATATTATATACTATATTATATGTATATATTTTTATTATTTTTTTTTTTTTACTAATGTTGAGGCCCGTGATTGAGGCCCACCTCAGTACTTGTGACCCATGGTTGAGGCCCACTTTGATGTATATAAAAGGCCCATGGGTCGAGGCCCATTCAATGTATTAGGGGCCCATGGGTCGAGGCCCATTGGATGTAATGGGGCCAATGAGTTGAGGCCCACTTGATGTGCACATGGGGCCCAATTGGTGAGGCCCATTTGATACATATAAGGCCCAGGTGAGTAGACCCATTTGATGTACATATGGAGCCCAACTGTTGAGGCCCATTTGACACGTGTAAGGCCCATAAGCTTAGGCCTATTTGATAGGTTCTGAAGCCCCCGGGTTATAGCCCATTGCAATGTACATAAGGCCCATTGGTGTGGCCCACTTAATGAATATAAGGCCCATATGACTTGGCTAATTTGATGTATTTAAGGGCCCAATGGATGTACCAAAGGTCCATTGCAATGTGTAATCCCGACATGATTTATGACAGTCGTGCCTTGGGAGCAATGTTGGTTTGACGTCCACATTGCAAGTACAATGTTGGTTAAATGTCCGCATTATGCCTTTCCCTAAGGCCCATTGGCGGGCCCATGCGTGTTATGTGCAGGTCGTCTGGGCCCACCTTCGTTATGCATGTCATCCATCCTATATAGCACGTTTAAATTCCATAATTCATGATCATATGCATCATATGTATGCTTGATGTGAGAGATGACTGATCATAGCATAAGTCTTTGGGTAGATTGTTTAGGGACTCCCGCATAGGGGGTGTTGGCCTACATGAGCGCACGATACGCGCAGGATTGCTGCATGACTGAATAGTGTGATTCATGCATTCGCATTGTGTGATATGGTCACTCTACGCCCTAGCGACATCAGGGTCATAGCCTCCACAGACGCATCGTGGTTGGCAGGATTGGATACCGGAAATACTGTTCTACATGGGGTGCGATAGATATCCCTGGGTGAAAGTCCCTAAACCCTTATGGTACCAGGAGGTTGCTCCAACGTCTAGACCGAGTGGGTGCATGAGCGCTGAGTGCCGATTACCAGACGGTTGCGCTTTCCACTGTGTCGTGGTCGGTTGGAAGGGGGTGCGGCCTTACCCGCCCGAGAGTAGGGGGCAATGCTAGGCTGAGTCTGACCAGCTCGAGGAATGGGTCCGCTATTGACGAGCCGAGCCCGATATTGGCAGGCGGATAGTGAGGTCTTTTCCACTCACCTTATTGCGCGCGATGGGGCGGCAATCTGGCTTGGAGTGTACTAGACTCCGGATATTCCCGATTTGAGCCGTATTGACATGTGGACTTAGATGAGGATTTGTATGCTTGACTTGCATTTTGCATTGCATGGCCTTGGTATGGCCGACATCATTCTTTGCACCGCATGGCCTTGGTACGGCTAATGGGATTCTTAGCATTCATCAGCATGTTCCGCATTACTCTGATACTGCATGACTACATTATCACCTTGAGCATACACTTTCACCACCCTCTAAGCTTTCTATAAGCTTATGCACGACCGTTGCGTGCAGGTGACGTTGGATCGCAGCAGCGCTGAGGCTTGGACGCGTGGCTGATCTTCTTTTGGAGTTTTGGTCTATATTCATTGTATTTCCCTTATGCTCATTGTACTTGTAAAGTTTTTTATTATAGTGAAAATGTGATGGAGTTTTTGGTTGTTGTTTGTGGGTTATGCCTTTGGTTATGCTTATTACGAATCAAACGGATGTTAAAAATCCTCCTTGTAGCATCCCAGGATCGGAACCTGGCGAACGGGCGCTGGGAGCCGAGAATGGGGTTCTACGGAGGCTGTCGGCGCCAGATTCGGCGATCGGGAATTTTGTGAGCCCGGTTCCCGAGTTTGGGGCGTGACATTATGGGTCCGGCTTGGACATAGGTTGGCCTGACCTTAACCCAGCTGGTTGGCTAAGGGGTGTTAATAGGCTCCACTCGTGCTTGAAATTCAGTATTTTGAATAGGTCCGGCCCGATACAGCTTAAAATCCGGGCTAAGACCTACCCAGCCGGGCCCATTGACAGCCTTACATATTTTAGTGGGATGAATTAATTAATACTCCAGCAGAATATGATAGATGGTATGAAGTGTAAGACCCATATCCTAGCCTGTACTATTCTGGATGCTTCCGCGATCCTCCCAGTCGAATTTCGGAGACCCACGACACGTAGACTGCATTTGCGCGCAACCCTGAGTCGTGTCATGTATTTCAGAGTCGACTTGACCCGAGACTTATACCTTAGCGATCGCGCCGTCGCCGCAGTTCCGATGCTGCATCGCGCGCATCGAGGCAATACCCAGGCCAGGAGATGTGGGCCCACGTTCAGTTCGAGAAAACACCACGCGTTTGTAATCCCAAGAGAATCTCTACAACATGTCCCATCAATCAATCAATCAATCACCTCAGTATAAGAGCAACCCCAAAGTTAACTCTCTCTCTCTCTCTTATACACCCATACATGTCAAGTACAACTATCACCTCACATCCATCACTCACATCTATCACCTCTCTTACAACCACCCTTTCTCTCTCTCTTTCTCTTCACATTTTTTTCAAGCAACAAATTTGGGGTTGTGTGTGGCCTACTTCCTCCCCCAAGATCTATCATCCTAGCCCTTCATTTCTCATCACCCTCCATCAAAGTGAGACACAAGGAGATCGGCATTCCATCGGACCAAAAAGATTGAACGGTGGGTGCTTCTATAGGCCTAGATTTCATATTTTTATGATGGGCCAAGTGAGGCCTACCGATTGATGGTATGAATCTCACTTTGGACCCTAGATGTAGTCGATGACCCACTTTGATTCTCATGATCATTCCATGATAGAGCCATTCTCCATGGACCCCATCATAATGTTTATTTTCCTTGTATGGATAGGGTCATCTAGACCTTGCATTTTGGTGGAGAAAGAATCTCCACCGTTGATTTTGATCGGTGGGCCCACATGTATTGGGACCCACTTGATGTATGATTGAATGCATGGAAGGGAGGGCCTATAGTGTTGGGGCCTCTCTCTCTCTCTCTCTCTCTCTCCCTCCTTCCTTTATTTTGCGGCCCACCTAATGAGTGTATGTGATGTCCAAACCATCCATCAAATGGACCCCATGTCGTCCAAACCATGTGGGCCCTACCTTATGGCGATGCGAAAACACAAGTATCAGATTAATTCAAATTAAGTGGGCCAGTCCATGTGGGACCCACCTTAATAATTACGTCCACGTCCAGCGTCCCTGGACGCTGGACATTGTGAAGGACAGTGGGTGTATTAACAAAATAATAATAATAATAATTTTAAAGCTATTTGGGTGGGCCACACGTATAGGCCCCACCTTGATGCATTGATCCAATCCACGCCGTCTATCCCGTTCTCCAACTCATTTTAGGCATTGAGTCAAAAAATGAGGCCAATCCGATTATTTGGCGAGCCATTTTATAGAAAATAGTTGTTTTTACTATTGAAATTCACCCTGATGTTTCGATACGCCAAAATATATCGAATATTGGGCTTGTTTGGTCCGTCTCGGGCCATGGAATCCAATGGGTGGAGTGGATCCACCTGATGCGGGCCCCACATAGGAAAAATAATCAAAAGACAAAAAAGAAGAAGATAAGCAGCAAGCGCTGCCGCTGCAGCAGCGTCCTGCTGCGTATAACGCTGGGCGGTGGGCAGGGGTCCCAGCCGTGGGCCCCACCATGATGTGTGTTGATCATCAACACCGTGCATTTGTGAGTCCCCTCTGTCTAGTGGGCCACCCCAAAAATCAGTCATATGTGGGACTCAGGTGGCCCACACGGCAGGAAACAGTGAGATTGAACATCTGCCATTGAAACCCTTTGGGGTTGTCACAGAAGTTGTGGATCATTTTGAAATTTGTTTTTCCTCTGCATCCGGGTCCGTGTGACCTTATTAACAAATTGGATGACAGATAAACGTTATGGTGGACCCCACGTGGGACCCACTATGGTGTATGTGTTTTACCCACACCATCCACACCATTGGACGATGGGACCCACTATGACGTATGTGTTTTATCTATGCCGTCCAGCCATTTTGGCTGGGCTGCTGGACGACAGGGGACCCCACCATGAGGTATATGCTTTATCCATGTTGTCTATCCCTATGGGACTCACCATGATGTATGGGTTACATCCAAACCGTCCATCCAGTGGCGAGCTAGCCTTAAGGCTTGAGGCAAATGAGGTAGATCTACCTATCAAGTGGACCACATAGTAAAAAGCAGTGGGGATTGAGTGTCTGCCATTGAAACCTTTTGTTGTCACAAAAGTTTTGGATCATTAGGAAATTTGTTTTTCCTCTTAATTCAGGACTATGTGACCTTACGATCAGATTGGATAGAAAATAAATGTTATGGTGGGCCTTGAGAATTTAATGGTGGAAATCATTATCACCACTGTTATTTAGAGTGCGGTCCGATTGATATTTTGATATGATATGATATGATATATATATATATATATATATATATATATATATATATATATATATATATATATATATATATATATATATATATTGATTTCAAAAAATAGATTGGATGAGTTGGGTTTGGCCCATTCAACTTGGCCCGTTCAACTCGGCCCATTCAACTTGGCCCATTTGATTCGGCCCATTGCTTCGGCCTATTTGATAAGGCTCAATATGATATATGAGGCCCGTTGTTGAGGTCCACCTTAATGTGTATAAGGCCGTTGTTGAGGCCCACCTTGATGTGATTTGGCCTATTTAAACTCGGCCCATTTGACTTAGTCCATTTGATTCGGTCCATTTGATAAGGCTCAATGTGATGTATGAGGCCCATTGTTGAGACCCACATTGATATATATATATGAGGCCCATGTGATGTGGCCCATTTGATGTATATAAGGCCCATGGGTTGAGGCCCAATGGGATGTACACAAGTCCATTGCAATGTGTGATTCTACCATGGTTTATGTAATGATGCTTATGGCAGGTCGTGCCTTGGGAGCAATGATAGTTAAATGTCCACATTGATGGACCTTCCCTTAGGACGATTCTGATTATCGAGGCTGATTCCGATTATCGGGGCTGAATACCGAGGGCGATTATCAGTGCCGGTTATCGATACCGATTATGAGTATGTGACAGCATAGCATCATGATACCTACACCTTGGAGCCACCTTGTGTATATATTGGGCCCATAGGAAAGTTTGGTTTATTGCGCGATAGAGAGGGTAAGGAAGCCCACTTTTTGCACTTAGACTCGGATCTGCCCTTGGTGGGGGATATTGTGACACTCCATCACTGTGATCACATGTGGGAGGGCGCACGTGGGTGGACACTAATGTGGGCGGGGCCTGAGGAGCTTGAGCGAGCTACCAGTGATTGGCAGGCTACTGTGCACACGGTGAAGGCAGAACTTTATCCCACATCAGTTGCATCGTCCGATGTTATGTTGGCTATAAGTTGGATTTTTTCCTTAACTATCGTGATGCGTTTTAAATCAGTGAGCTTATCTTAAAATTTGACTAGATCCGTCATCCTTCTGTGGACCCCCATCATTCGTATGCATGTTGTGATGGATGATTGATTAAAGCAGATGCCATTGGGCTGAAATATTTATGGGACTCCTTGTGAGACAAAGTTATCCCCACATGATCGCGCGATACGCGCAAGTTTGATATATGGCCTAGATGAGGTCGATGGTATTCGTGGCTCGTCGGGATTTGCATATTGTATTGCCTCCTCGGCATCTATTATTGTCTTATTATGTTTTGCATTGCATAGCCTTGATATGGCCATTAGCATTCATGTCTTGCATCACATAGCCTTGGTACGACTGATAACACTCGTGGACTTACCAGTATATTTCTGCTTACTCTGATATCGTATGATTCATGATCTTGTCAGTATTTCCACTTACTTTGATATCGTATGATTCATGATTTTACTTGTATTTCCAATATTGTATAATTATGGCATTATATTGGATACTTGGCATGTGCATCGCACACACTTACACCACTCTCTAAGCTTTCTATAAGCTTATGCACGATAGATGCGTCCAGGTGGCGTTAGGTTGCAGCAGCGTTGAGCTTGAAGCGTGCAAAGGTCTTCTGGAGCTTTGATTTTTGACATATGTATTTCCCTTTCAGCATTGTATTCAAATGTTTATATTAGTAGATATGTGATGATGATGTTGCCTTTATGATTTGGGTAAACTTGTGGTTATGCTTATTATGAGACAAATGTACGTTGGAAAATTCTCATTGTAGGATCCCAGGATTAGAATCTGGCGTATCCTGTGCTAGGAACCGAGAATCGGGTACTACGGAGGCTGTCGGCACCGGATTCGGTGATTGGGAATTTTGTGAGCCTGATTTCCGGGTTTGGGGCATGACATGAAGGCACTTACATATGTAGACATGGCAGATGTTTAACTCAAATTAAGCCATTAAAATTATTGAATCAATGTTGATATTAAAATAATTTAATTTACATATTTATAATTTCTAATTGATAAGAATTTATTTGTTAAAATCAGATAGTCAATTTTTTATTATTTTTTTAATGATTGTCCATTAGTTACGGATTAATTAACCAAGTAAGCATAAGTTCGGTGGAATTAGTTTCATGAACCCCGTAAAGTGAGTCACACCATCCAAAGTCTTTCCTTTGAATTTAAAAATAAAATAAAATTGCACATCGCAAATCTTGAGTGCTTGTGCATGATCCTTTACTCTCTATTATAGCATTAAAGTTTTTTCCTCATTTTATGTGGGAGAAGGAGTAATTGCTATGGCCATTGTCTGAGGGTGTGTTATGTAAGACCCGAAATTCATCCTCCCAACAGGGCTGTTTGGCCCATAGTGGTAAATCTCGATCTTGGCAATTTCTTAGGAGATTTTTAATTTTTGAAGTTTTTCTCAGGATATTATATAAAAAATCCTATTGATAATAAAAATAATAAAAATATTTATTATATATTAATACTTTTAAATTAATTTTGAAGAATTATATATCAAATCTAGTAAGTTTTAACTATTTTTGGATAATATCAAATAAAAACACAACATTTTAAATTATACAAATATTTCTAAAATCTAGCATAGAATAATGTTAAAATCATTTAATGTATTGTTTGTGATATTATCATAAGATTTTCAAGATATTGTTGATATTTCTAGCACTGGTTGGTATGCACCCTTACAAGGGGCTTTCTATGCAAGAACTCACATGTTAAGCCCCATATGGGTTTATTTGTGCCTTTGGATGCACTCTAACAAATTGTCCTTTACTCTCTAGTTGGATGTATTAGGGGGAATTGGATTTTGTTTTTTTTTTTTACGCCTTTTAAGCATTAATTAAGGAATTTATGATGAAAGGGATGTTGTATAACATCGACCGCAACAATTTTTGGATACAAAAAGCGAGATAGACTCTATAGGTCTCACCATGATGCATGTGTTTTATCCATGTTGTCCATTCATTTGGCCAGAAAATTCTAGGGCATGCCTCCAAAAATAAGATACATCCAAAGCTCAAGTGGACCACACGATGGGAAGAACATTTAAGTGGTTAGTGTTCAATCTTCAGTATTTTATGTAGTGTGGCCCACGTGATCTTTGAATCTTCCTCATTTTTGGGCACATGCTTTAAAATGATCTATACAAATTAATGGATGGAGTGGATATAACAATTATATCATGGTAGGGCCTACCAAGCTTTTGTTGGGGGCCATTGCACAAAACCTTAGGATTTAGCCTCCCAAAAACACCAGAATTATGGGATATAATAAAGTAATGAAATCAATTAAAGCATAAACCACATGATACAAGAGATTTTTATGTGAAAAACCCTCAAAGAGGTAAAAACCACGGGACCTCGTCCAGATCAACAATCCACTATGAAGTAGAACATTACAACCAATCACAAGCACACACCACTTGGATCAAAGCTTCTTCACTCATGCAGGAGTGGATAAACAATAAGAGAATAAAGAAAAATGAAGAGATCTAACTGATTACGAGGATGTAGAAGCGCTGAAACGTCGAGTGCACAGTATATCACCTCTACGAGCAGAACCTCCCTTCCACAAGCTTCCTTTTCTCTCTTTCTCTCTCTCTTGCACATTTGATAGCCCTAAACCCTTTAGCAAACCCTTGTAAAGCTTTAGGAAACTCTCTTGCATTTCCTAAAAAAGCCTTAGGAACTCCTATTTATAGTTTAGACAACTTCTTTCCGCACCATGGCGAAAACCGCCTCAAATTTACGCAGTTCGCACAAAATCCGATCATGAATCTGCGTAACCTCGACTGGTCGAGCAGAGCCCTCGACCGATCGAGTGGAGCCTCGACTAGTCAAGTAGCGCGAAAGAATAAACTCAATTGGTCGCTGGGCTTTGAGTCGATCACCACTCGACTACTCAAGCACCACTCTCGACCGGTCGAGTGACGAGGAGAAAATCCCCATCAACTTTAGCTTAAAATTATCATGAAATCTGATCTAGGTAACTCCTCTTCACTTTTCAAAGGCATGCATAATTGTTTTATGTATGCATTTAATGCTAATTTGAAAGAAAATACATGAAAATACAAATAATAAACCAAACAGCCCTTACTGGGCTATGGGTAAGTCAATCAACAAAATTGCAAGAAACCTTTTTTTATAGTAAGATGGGCATTTGATTCCTCACCCTTTATATGACACCTATTTATATTTAGTAGCCAAGATGGAGAAAATTGAAATGCATCTGTCTATTGATTTACATGTGAAAAAATGTCAAGATTACGTGGGTTTGGGTGCATTGGCTTGAATCTTTACTCATTCTCATTTCTTATATTATTATTTTTTTACTATTTTTCTACCTGATTTTGATGTTTTAAAAGAGATGATTTCTTTTTAGTTGAATTTTTACTTGCTTGTAATTGATATTAATCCATTCAGTTGACCAAGTTCATGCCTATTGCAGTTTTCAACCCCTGACTCGTCTCTTCATTTTTGAATTACTTGGATCTGTTCTTTTCGGCTAATGTCTTTGTTCTATAAGTTGTAAAAATGTATCCAAACCTTTCTTGTGAAATCAATGCAAAGGTGGGAAATGCATTGCACTTGTCTAACAAAGAATTTATGAAAAATGAATTGTAGGGATTAAATTATTAGAATTCAAGACCCCGTGCAATGGATTAGCAGTAACAATGTCTGTAACAAGAGAATCCCAAACAATTGATTTGGACAAGGTCATTTCCTTATGGCATGAATGTGAAGCAGGTATAACATAGTGCTCGTCCCAATGAAGGGCTTTTAGTACTCTTCCATATTTTAGACCGATCAAATTTATTTTTAAACCTTCTCATCAATATGTTCACCTGTTTTTGAATTATAGGAGAGAGTATTTGAAAGTTTTCTAAATGCAGAGATGGCATTGATGTGCTTTGGTTGGTTGAGTGGGCGTTTTGGTGCGGTTATGAAAGCTATTTACATTTTTTATTTCATTATATTAAAAAATTAGGAAATAAGTCCAAATGTAATATCATTGTTTTTTCCCTATTGGTGGGTTGCAAGTACCTTGCCACGAAACGTATTGCGTACTGAGTTACTCCGTACCCTCCTATCGTACTGAGTAAACTCGGTTGGGCCCACCTTAAATGTATGTAGTCTATCCACACCGTCCATCTATTTTTCATCTAATTTAAGGGGTTGAGCCCAAAATTGAAGCATATATCCAAAGATCAAGTGGATCATACCACTGGAAACAGTAGGGATAATGATTTCCACCGTTGAAACATTTCTAGGCCTGTCATCAATGTTTATTTGTCATCCAACCTGTTCATGAGATCATAAAGACCTATATGAAGGGAAAATAAAAATATAAGCTTGATCGAAAACTTCCGTGGCCCTCAAGAAGTTTTCAATTGAAGATGTACAATTCAACTCTTTCCTGTGGTGTGGTCCATTTGAATATTGGATATTCCTTGATTTTGGAATCAAGCCCTAAAATTATCTGTTAAAATGGATGGATGGAGAGGATAAAGTATATAAATCATGGTGGACCTCAAAGAGTTTACTCAGTACACTAAGCCTAGTGAGTTACCACGCAATCCGCTTCCCCTTGTCACAGGTTTGTTTTACTGTGTATCTGGCAAGGAATTTGTGGTTTGAATAAAGAAGACGTAATAAGATGACATGAATTTGTGGTTTGCTACAAACAGTTTGAATAAAGGAATTCATGGTCCACAGTGATGTATGGGCTTTATCCACACCGTTCATCATTTTTTTCCATCTCATTTCAGGATATAATCCCAAATTGAGATAAATGCAAGACACAGGTGGACCACACAATGACGATTAAACTTTTACCGTTGAAAGCTTAGTGTCGACCTGATATCTATTGTTTCCCTTTATCCAGTTCCATGTGACTTTATGAATAGGATGAATATCAAATAAACGTCAAAGTGGGCCCCACAAAAGTTTCAACAGTGTGCATCATTTAACTGCTTCTTCCACTGGTGTGGTCCATTGAAGATTGGATATGCCTAAATTGCAACTATATCATGTGAAACGGATCGATGGTGTGGATAAAACCCATAAATCATGGTCGACACTCCAAGCCATTGCCCGTATGCAGCTAGAGACAGCTAGGGATAGGATGCATTGGTGTGGTGGTGAGAGAGAAGGAATCCACTGTACCCATCCACCTTAACACAAATATTCAATGTCTTCGGTTGGAAGTTCTCAACTCTTCCAGTTTATCCGGGCCCTCCAAACAATCCCAAATGCTCTCCTAGGTTTTTCAATGAATTCCACCAACCATCCAAACATGACCATGCACAAGTCCCTTGGAGCGATACGAGGAATTCATTGGTGCCGTCCAAACATTTTTTTTTGCACAACCATGCTTACAATAAATCCATGGCTACCCTTGACATTCAACAATGATGGATTTTATGCAATTACATCCCATCTATTTGTTGAAAATTATACCGATTGATATAATTTCTGTATAATGTGGAAACTGAAAATTGCAAATAAATCTAAAATATAGATAGGCTGAAGTATGTCTGAAACACTGTCCTTAAAGTATTATTTGCCCCTATTCAAGTGAATTGAGTATGCTGATAGGTTACAGGCAAATCGCTTATAGAATACGACGAGCCTGGTGTGGGTTTGCGTTCAGCAAACACGAAGTCCCACCATTGGAACTCTATTATACTCAGTCTGGCATAAATACAATAAAAGAAAAATCCCAAAAGAAAAAAGAAGAAAATTGTGATTTAGACCACTGCACTGGTCAAGTCTTCAGCCACAGGTTCAGTTGAACCGTTCTAGACCACACCGTTGGTCTGTTCTTTTTGCAAAGGTTTAACTGTTGCTATCTTGTTAGAATTACTGGAGTATAGAGAGAGGAGTAGTAAGTTGTCTCAATTCGTATGATAGTGCTAGATTGGGTTGTGAGATGGTTTGGAAACCCATCCAGGCCCTCCTTTTATAGGCTATGGTGGGTGGGAGTTATGGTCCAGGGAAATAAATCCCATGACCGTTTTCTAGCTGTTGGAGAAAACTAGCCATTTTCTGACTGTTGTGCATGGGCCATTAATCTGCTGCATGATGACTGTTGTGAGACAACAGCTAGCTGTTGGGCTAGCCATGCAGTAGTTTCAGCTGGACCCTACACTTATGGCACAGTTGTTACAGATTTTCTGCAACAGCTTTTTTTTTCAGCCCTCTATATATTCTGGAGGACTCTCATTCAGTCCTCTAGTCTCTCCTTCACCCAGCCATCTGCCTTAGCCACTTAGTCACACCGCGACTCGCACACGTCTCGCTCCGGTTCGTGAAGGGAGCGATCCTCTGCGACACGATGCGCACGTGCAAAGTGCGCCACTAGCGCCTCTACAACCACACTGCCTCACATGCCCACGCCCTCGCACTGAGCCCGTGACCGAGACCGAAACCCAGACCGAGACCAAGACCGAGCCCGTGCCCGAGCCCGAGTGTTCCAATGCGTAAGTCCATAGTCATTGGAATAGGTAAATAAATATTATAATACTCTACTGTTTTCATTTAAACCACTTTTTCTTCTCTTCCCTTTCCCATGTGGGATTATTGTTAAAACCCCCAAAAGGCTTTTTTCAAACACTCTATATATTATATTATATTTATTTTAAAATATATATTTTATATAAAATCAATATTTTTTTGTAACACTAATCCCATTGAGATCGATATGCCAAACAAGCTCTAAATGAACGGTTTAGATTATTCTTGAAGAAGAATTTTGTGGCTGTTTATATCCATTTTCACCGCTATAACATGGATCAATTAAGGGCTATCATGTGTTAATATCACGTGATTGCAACTAGTGTGAAAGCTACTCTCATTGGAGAGTATTGTTATTTATGCTTCCTTTGGTAATATGCATTTCGTTATAAATGTGATGACACAAATCCTCACACATGTGGCCATGTTTATCATGCTCATTAATGAGGCAACGTGCTCAACATGTCTACAAGAGACCCACCGAAAGAACGAATCTATCAAGAATCTGGCTATGATATTTTCGGTGAGGTTATCTCTCATGATCCTTCCAAAATATGAGATCTTCTTAAAGGCATTCGGAGCGATTGTAGCGATCAAAAATATTCCAAAGATCAGACAGATGTCCAAGCGAATCCAGCCTAGGTCAGGAGAAACGGAAACATCAACCTAGTTGAGTCTGAAGCCATGCCCCCAATCAGAATAAAGGGAAGGCTCGAAGGAGGATATGATCTCTCCGATAACATATATGTTAGTATCGGGCAGATCCAGGCCTCTCATTAAGGAGATTGGAAAAGACAGAGAGATCCCCCAAATGCCTACTGGGGTGATCCTATTTGATGGTCGTAATCCCGTTAGAATTAAAAGAATGGGAGATCTTGACTTGACAAATCTGGTCCATCTCCAATAGTTGATTCGTATTGGGTGTCAAATCTTACTCCAATACTCAGGAACTAAGTGATCTAGACCGGGCCATGCAGATGAATGGTCGTGATGGATTTGAGGGTTAGATGCTCCCTTAACCAATGTGGTTCCTACAGGGGAGCATCTACGACTTTAGGAGTGAAAATCTAATATCCAGTGGCCTCAGACCTTTCGGGGACCTTCCTGGTTAGGAGTTCTAGATCTATTGGGGAGATTTTCTTATCCGAAAAGCCTACAACGTGAGAGCAAAGGATCCAAGATCAGCAAGGAAACCCCGACAAGGGTTTTCACTACCTCGATAATCTAGAAAATGAGCAATTGAAGAAGAGCTCGAAGCCCTATGCCAAACACATAAAGAAACCCTTTTAAATTATCTTTCTTGGCATAGCCTAACCTAGCCTCCTTTTATATAGCTAATGCCTAGCGGCTCCCACTACAATACCTTAGGAGTACAAGTAAAATTCTACAGCCTTAAGGTGTATGACCGTGATCATCTAAATTTCGATTTATTTGGTCACACCCGCCTTGATCGTCTATTCCGATAGATTCATTAAGTATTTATCATTTTCCTTTTTGTTTATTCATTTGGTTGTCTTACAATTTGTCAATTATAATGAGCGCATTTCTAAATATTAATGAAATTGATAGCATCTTCCTTTTTTCTTTTTTTTTTCCTTTTTTAAAAAATTAAAAAATTACATGTGTATCCTTATTCCTTTGAGAAGTATATTGAACTTAAAGTGTTAGTGAAAGAATAAGTATTTAAGTCCACAAACTCACGTCTATTGTCACGAGGCAAAAAAAAACTCGTTCGAAAGGGCTAACTCCTACCCTTTCGCAAATTGCTTGAATGAAAGCATAAATATTGGTGGTTGAAATGGACCTTGGATCTTTGATTCCAGTCTCCAATATGTTCAGCTCAATGTGGAGGAAAACCAATGATTCAATCAAACTTTGAGTCGAGTAGACTCTAGCATGCCTATGTACTTTTCCACACATAAAATCCCAATCTAGGCCACCGATCACACGAGTGGCCAAGTTTGATTGAATTAGCAAAAAAAAAGAGGCATTATCCCTTCTTGATGGGATAGATAGATTCTCATCTAGATCACCCTATCATAGGCTCCGACTATCCTAATTTAGACATAGAACTGATTGTGGGTAAGTCGTTCAATAATTCCACTGGTATAAATAACATGCACGCTATTGCTAGGCTAAAGTAATATAATCACAATCTCCGTGGGGCCCAATGAGGCATTAGAGAGATCCAAAATTCAAAGGCCACACTAGTGGAGGCCGAATGCTCACCATTGAAACCATCTCTGAGGCTATAAAAGTTTTGGACTAGTCTTCTACATGTGTTTTTACTTCTTAGGTGGGGGAGTCACCACTTGAATGAGCTTAATGACATATAGGATGGAGATTAGGTGGTGTGGTGTGTTGATATGTTGTGCGCTGTGGGGCCTAACATGATGTGTATGTTATATCCATGTCATCCATCCGTTTTTCCAACTCATTTTAGGGTATGAACCCAAAAATGAAGTAGATCCTAAGCTTAAAGTGGACCGCACCATAGGAAAGAGTGGGGGATAATGACACCCACCGTTTGAAAACTTTCTAAGGCCCTCACTCAAAACAAGATGAAAGGAAAAAAACAAATATTTTAAAACTTTTGTGGATCCCAATAAGTTCTTAATGGTGAGCATTCAATCGCCACCTTTTCTTGCAGCATGGTCCACTTGAGCTTCATATCTGCTTCATTTTTGGGTTCATGCCCTAAAATGAGGGGGCAAAAAATGGATGAACAACGTGGGTATAAAACACATACATCGCATTGGGCCTCACAACACCTAACATATCCGTACACCACTGCTTGTTACCCATCCATTTGATCCACATGGGGACCATACATCATGTTGTGTTGGCACTTGATCCGCGTGGGGACCCCACATACATCCAATTATATAAACATCACGGTGGGTCCTAGTATGGTTTCAATGGTCATGTGGTGTGGCCCACTTTAGTTTTGGATATCCCTCATGTATGGGTTCATGTCCAAAATGAGCTAGTGAAGTGTATGCATGAAGTATACAACACGACATCGCGGTGGGCCCCATGGAGGCTGGGGTTTGGGAACATGACTTATGGCTTGTGTTGTTAACAATGATAAAAATCGTGGAATGTTGAACTTAATGGTGAGCATTCAATCGCTACCTTTTCTTGCAGCATGGTCCACTTGAGCTTCACATCTGCTTCATTTTTGGGTTCATGCCCTAAAATGAGGGGGCAAAAAATGGATGAACAACGATGGGTATAAAACACATACATCGCATTGGGCCTCACAACACCTAACATATCCATACACCAATGCTTGTTACCCATCCATTTGATCCACATGGGGACCATACATCATGTTGTGTTGGCACTTGATCCGCGTGGGGACCCCACATACATCCAATCATATAAACATCACAGTGGGTCCTAGTATGGTTTCAATGGTCATGTGGTGTGGCCCACTTTAGTTTTGGATCTCCATCGTGTATGGGTTCATGTCCAAAATGAACTAGTGAAGCGTATGCATGAAGTATACAACACGAAATCGCGGTGGGCCCCATGGAGGCTGGGGTTTGGGAACATGACTGATGGCTTGTGTTGTTAACAATGATGAAAATGGTGGAATGCTGATCTTAGAAAGAACTTTGCATTAAATGATGTTTGTTAACGCAAAACTCGGAAAGTAATTTGTGATTTTTACAGATTTTTTTGATGAGAGAGGTCAGCTTAATGGTGAATATAGAATGTGCTCCACGAATTCTTTTTAAAAAATTAAAATTTGCTTCTAAATTTACCTCAATAGACATTGCGAAGGAGTTTTCTCTCTCTAAAATAGACTGTAATACACAACTCAACTTTTAACTTGTAAAACTTCTTTGGCCCCACTATGATTTATGTATTAGATCCACACCGTCCATTAACTTTTTTAGATAATTCTAGAGCATGAGCCCAAAAAATGAGGCACATCAAAAGTTCAAGTGGACCACACGATCGAAAGTAGTGTGAATTGAAGAACTACTATTGAAACCTTCCTAGGGTCCACTATGAGGTTTATTTACCATATAACCTCTTCATGAGGTCACACAAACTTAAATGAAGGGAAAACACAAATATTAGCTTGTTCAGAGACTTCTGTGAGCCAAAGAAGTTTTCAACGATAGGCGCCCAATTCCCATTGTTTCCTGCAATGTGGCCCGCTTGAGTTTTGGATCCGTCTCATTTTTTGTTTCTTGTCCTAAAATGAGGATGCAAAATGAATGGATGGGTGAAATTCCCATAAATATCATGGTGGGCTCCACCTAACATCGTAGCACATAAAGTATATGCAAAAAGGCTTTAACTGGAAATCCATTGTGTATAACTAGGGGTGTATACCGAGTCAAGCTAGCCTTAGCTCGACTCGGCTCGGCCACTAGCTGACCCCAGCTCGAACTCAGCTTGACTCGGTCCTCGACCCTGACTGGCTAGCTCAGCTCGGTTCGATCAGCAGCTCGGGCCAGTTCTAGTCGAGTTTGAGCTGAGTTCGCCTATGCAGCATTTTTACAAACACATGGACTGAACCCTCAAAATCTCACTATATGTAAAACAACAGCAGTGATTTTATAGGTATTTTATCAAACACCTTCTAAGTAACATAAAAATCAAGAAAAAAATGGTATTTGTTTCGTATACATACCTTCCTTGTCACCAGCCACACTTCGCTAAGTCATTTCATCAAACACTTGGTGAGCAACATCAATTTCAAAGCAACTGAATCACCAAATTGGTTCGATCCAAGTTCGATTTGAGTTGGGTTTAATCCAAGTCAAGTCGAGCTGGGGCCGGCTCGAACTCGGCTTGAACTCATTTTTGAGCTCAAAAAATTAGCTCGACTTGGCTTGAATTCAGCTTCTAACCGAGTCGAATCAGTCTTTTTCGAGTCGAGCAAGCTAATCGAACTACCTCGGTTCGTCTACACCCTTATGTATAACACAACCATTATTGGAACCAGATTACATGGTGTGCCACACATCACCAAACTAGCGTCACCAAGTTATGTAGGCCACACCATAATTCATGTGTTATATCAAAATGTTCATCCATTTTGTAAGTTCATATTAGTGCATGAAAAAAAGAAAAGAAAAAAAGAAGACACAAATCCAAATCTCAAGTGGACCACACCACAAGAAACACAATGGTGATTTAATGCTCACCATTAAAAACTTCCTATGACCCATTGTAATATTTATTTACCATCCAACTTGTTGATTAGGGCACACATACCTCGATGAAGGGAAAACACAAATATCGGCTTGATCAGAGCCATCTGTGGGGCTAAGAAGTTTTCAACAGCAAGCACCCAAATCACACTGTTTCCTATAGTGTGGCCCAGTTGCACCTTAGATCTGTCTCATTTATAGTGCCTGCCCTAAAATAGTGTGGGAAAATGGATGGACGGTGTGGATAAAATATATACATCATGGTAGGCCCCACGGAGCCCCTACAGGATTGTCCATCAGGAGCTATGTGCGGCCGTGACTTTGGTGGATTTGGATCCAGATGAGGGGAAGTTTCCGACTGTACGACCCATTTATGGACCATTTCCAAGACAAAGCCCACCTCTTTTACCTTCCAAGAATAAGCCCCAGCTGTACAGACACCTTCCCAAAGGTCAAAAATGCCCTTGCTTTTTCCTTCAAGCAGATCGGCCGGTGCTCAAAGTCGAGCGCTGACGCTCCTCAACTCTGATTTGTACGAACGGTTCAAAAGAGATCAACGTTACGTGGGCCCCACAGTTATGTATTTATTACATCCACAACGTTCATCCATATTACGAGATCATTTCAGAGTATTATCCAAAAAAAGGAAATCATATCCAAAGATCAACTGGACCACACCACAAAGAGCAACATAAAATTGATTTTCATCATTGAAACTTTTGTAGGGCCCACCATAACATTTATTTTCCATCCAATCTATTCATAAGGTCACATAGACTTGGATGAAGAGGAAAAACAAATTTCATAAGATCCAAAACTTCTGTGACCTCATAATAGGACCCAAAAAAAACGGTAGGGATTACAACAGCAAAAAATTAAAAAATAATAATAAAAAACAAAAAAATAGGAACTTATGGCTACGGGGTTTTTTATAGCTATGGATTATAACCGTAGCCATACCCATAGCCCTTGCCATTTCAGCATGTCTTTTTATATGTATTGATGATCTTTCGATTAATCGAAAAAACTCCAAAACTGCCTAGCAAGTTTGCCTCAAAAATCCTGCAATTTTCGATACATATCGAAGAGTATTCGATATGCATCGAAGGTATTATTACCAATAGCTACGGATTATAACCATAGCCACAACTGTAGTCTATGCCACTTTATGAATTTATTTTTTATTTTTTTATTTTTATTTTTTTACATAGAGAACTTTATTCTACCTACAATTTTCTCTAATAAATATTTATATAAATATGTATATATAAGCATATAATTTTTTTTCTCTTTTTTTTTTCATTTCTTTCTTTATTCATTTAACAAGAATATCTTTTAAACCAAAATTAGTTTCTTGACGTACCCTATATGATTTTGGGGTAGGAGAAGCAACTTTAGCTAACCTAGTTATTTTTCAAGATTCCATTAGGTCGATGGTTGAAAAGCCATTTCATTCACTTCGCAGTCAATTTCAATCAGTTCGCGATCAATTTCGTTCATTTCATTTACTTCGCAATCAATTCTATGCATTTCACGGTCAATCCCAGCGATTCCATTTTGATTCATGGTCATTTTCATGCATTTCACGGTCAATTGCCTTCACTTCACGGTCATTTCCACACATTTCACGGCCAATTCGCTTCACTTTAGGGTCATGTTCATGCATTTCACGGTCATTTCCAGCAATTCCGTTTAGATTCACGGTCATTTCCATGCACTTCACAGTCAATTCTCTTCACTTCATGGTCATTTCCATGCATTTCATGGTCAATTCGCTTCACTTCACGGTCATTTTCATGCATTTCATGGTCATTTTCGGCGATTTCGTTTAGATTCACGGTCATTTCCATGCACTTCACGGTCAATTCTCTTCACTTCACGGTCATTTCCATGCACTTCACGGTCAATTCCCTTCACTTCACGGTCATTTCCATGCATTTCACGGTCATTCTCAAAATTTTCGTGTTCATTCACGGTCAATTCGACGCACTTCATGGTCAATTCACTTCACTTCACAGCCATTTCCATGCACTTCGCGGTCAATTCACTTCACTTCACCATCATTTCCATGCATTTCACGGTCATTCTCGGCAATTCCATGTTCATTCACGGTCAATTCGACGCACTTCACGGTCAATTCACTTCACTTCACGGCCATTTCCACACACTTCGCGGTCTATTCACTTCGCTTTACCGTCATTTTCATGCATTTCACAGTCATTCCCGGCAATTCCGTGTTCATTCACGGTCAATTTGATGCACTTCACGGTCAATTCACTTCACTTCACGGCCATTTCCACGCACTTCGTGGTCAATTCCCTTCACTTCACCGTCATTTCCATGCATTTCACGGTCATTCCCAGCAATTCCGTGTTCATTCACGGTCAATTTGACGCACTTCACGGTCAATTCACTTCACTTCACGGCCATTTCCACGCACTTCGCGATCAATTTACTTAACTTCACCGTCATTTCCATGCATTTTATGGTCATTCCCGGCGATTCCGTGTTCATTCACGGTCAATTCGACGCACTTCACGGTCAATTCACTTCACTTCACACCCATTTCCACTCACGTAGCGGTCAATTCAATTCACTTCACCGTCATTTCCATGCATTTCACGGTCATTCCCAGCGATTTCGTGCTCATTCACGGTCAATTCGACGCACTTCACGGTCATTTCGATGCATTTCAGGGCAATTTCCTTCACTTCACGGTCATTTCCATGCATTTCACGGTCAATTCGCTTCACTTCACGGTCATTTTCATGCATTTCACGATCAATCCCGGCGATTCCATTTTGATTCACAGTCATTTCGATGCATTTCATGGTCAATTCCCTTCACTTCACGGTCATTTCCATGCATTTCACGGTCAATTCGCTTCACTTCATGGTCATTTTCATGCATTTCACGGTCAATCACGACAATTCCGTTTTGATTCACGGTCATTTCGATGCATTTCACGGTCAATTCCCTTCACTTCACGGTCATTTCCATGCATTTCACGGTCAATACCGGCAATTCCGTTTTGATTCACAGTCAATTCCCTTCACTTCACGGTCATTTCGATGCATTTCACGGTCAACTCGCTTCATTTCACGGTCATTTTCATACATGTCATGGTCAATCCCGGCGATTTCGTTTTGATTCACGGTCATTTCGATGCATTTCACGGTCAATTTCCTTCACTTCACGCTCATTTCCATGCATTTCACGGTCAATTCGCATCACTTCACAATCATTTTCATGCATTTCACAATCAATCCCGACGATTCCGTTTTGATTCACGGTCATTTCGATGCATTTCACGGTCAATTCCCCTCACTTCACGATCATTTCCATGCATTTCACGGTCAATTCACATCACTTCACGGTCATTTTCATGCATTTCACGGTCAGTCCAGGCGATTCCGTTTTGATTCACGGTCATTTCGATTCATTTCACGGTCAATTCCCTTCACTTCACGATCATTTCTATGCATTTCACGGTCAATTCCCTTCACTTCACGATCATTTCCATGCATTTCACGGTCAATTTGCTTCACTTCACGGTCATTTTCATGCATTTCACGGTCAATCTCGGCGATTTCGTTTTGATTCACGTGGAAATGGCCGTAAAGTGAAGTGAATTGACCGTGAAGTGCGTCGAATTGACTGTGAATGAACACGAAATCGCCGGGAATGACCCTGAAATGCATGGAAATGATGGTGAAGTTAAGTGAATTGACCGCGAAGTGCGTGAAAATGGCCGTGAAGTGAAGTGAATTGACCGTGAAGTGCGTTGAATTGACCATGAATGAACACAAAATCGCCGGGAATGACCGTGAAATGAACGCAAATGACGGTGAAGTTAACTGAATTGACCGCGAAGTGCGTGGAAATGAAATGCATTGAAATGACCGTGAATCAAAACGCAATTGTCAGAATTGACCGTGAAATGCATGAAAATGACCGTGAAGTGAAGCGAATTGACTGTGAAATGCATGGAAATGACCATGAAGTGAAGGGAATTGACCGTGAAATGCATCAAAATGACCATGAATTAAAACGGAATCGCCGGGATTGACCGTGAAATGCATGAAAATGACCGTGAAGTGAAGCGAATTGACTGTGAAATGCATGGAAATGACCGTGAAGTGAAGGGAATTGACCGTGAAATGCATCGAAATGACCATGAGATGAAACGGAATCGTTGGAAATGACTATGAAATGCATGGAAATGACCGTGAAATGAAGCGAGTTGACTGTGAAATGCATGGAAATGACCATGAAGTGAAGAGAGTTGACCGTGAAATGCATCAAAATGACCGTGAATCAAAACGGAATCACTGGGATTGACCGTGAAATGTATGAAAATGACCGTGAAGTGAAGTGAATTGACCGTAAAATGCATGGAAATGACCGTGAAGTGAAGGGAATTGACTGTGAAGTGAAGGGAAATGACCGTGAATCAAAACGGAATTGCCGTGATTGACCATGAAATGCATGAAAATGACCGTGAAGTGAAGTGAATTGACCGTGAAATGCATGGAAATGACCATGAAGTGAAGGGAATTGACCGTAAAATGCATCGAAATGATCGTGAATCAAAACGGAATCGCTGGGATTGACTGTGAAATTCATGAAAATGACCGTGAAGTGAAGCGAATTGACCGTGAAATGCATAGAAATGATCGTGAAATGAAGGGAATTGACCATGAAACGCATCGAAATGACCGTGAATCAAAACGGAATCACCGGGATTGACTGTGAAATGCATGAAAATGATCGTGAAGTAAAGTGAATTGACCGTGAAATGCATGGAAATGACCATGAAGTGAAGGGAATTGACCGTGAAATGCATGGAATTGACCGTAAATAAAAACGAGATTGTCGGGATTGACCGTGAAATGCATGAAAATGACCGTGAAGTGAAGCGAATTGACCATAAAATGCATGGAAATGACTGTGAAATGCATCAAAATGATCGTAAATCAAAACAGAATCATCGGGATTGACCATGAAATGCATGGAATTGGTCGCGATGTAAATGAAATGAATGAAATTGACCGCGAACTGATTGAAATTGACTGTAAAGTGAATGGAATGGATTTTCGACCATAGACCTAATAGAATCTTGAAAAATAACTAGGTTGGTTGGCTAAAGTAGCTTCTCCTACCGCAAAATCATATAGGGTACGTCAAGTAACTAATTTTGGTTTAGAAGATATTCTTGTTAAATGAATAAAGAAAGAAATGAAAAAAAAGAGAGAATTTTTTTTATATGCTTATATATAAATATGTATTAGAGAAAATTGTAGGTAGAATAAAGTTCTACATGTAAAAAAATAAAAATAAAAAATAAAAAATTTTCATAAACTTGCACAGACTACATTTATGGCTACGGTTATAATCCGTAGCTATTGGTCAAATCACCTTCGATACATGTTGAATGCTCTTGTATATGTATCGAAAATTACCAGAATTTTGAGGAAACTCACTGGACAATTCTAAACTCTTTTCGATTAATCGAAAGACCTTTGATACATATCGAAAGGCCTTTAATATATGTAAAAGGATATATAGAAAAGGCAGGTTACGGCTATTGCTACGGTTATTATCCGTAGCTATAGAAAACTCCGTAGCCATAAGTTCTACCTTTTATTATTATTATTTTATTTTATTTTATTTTTTGCTGCTGTAATCCCACTGCTTATCCTGGGTCCTATTATGAGATATGTATTATATCCAAACTGTCCATATATTTGGCAAACTCTGTATTAAGGTTTGAGACGAAACATAAGACAGATCTAGCTATCAAGTGAACCACACTGTAAAAGGCCGTGGAGGATTGAACATCTACCATTGAAACCCTTTTGGGGGTCACGGAAGTTTTGGATCATTATGAAATTTGTTTTTCTTCTCCATCCAGGTCTTTGTGACCTTATGAATAGATTGGATGGAAAATAAATTTTATGGTGGGCTCTACAAAATTTTTAACGGTGAAAATCAATTTTCCCGCTGCTCTTTGTGGTGTGGCCCAGTTGATTTTTGGATGTGATTTTTTTTTTGATAATACTTCGAAATGATCTCCAAATATGGATGAACGTTGTGGATATAATAAATACATAACTGTGGGGCCACGTAACTTTGATATCTTTTGAACCGTTCGTACAACTCGAAGTTCGAGGAGCGTCAGCGCTGGTCTTCGAGCACCCAGCGATCTGCTTCCGGCGAGAAGCAGGGGCATTTTCGACCTGAGAAATGGGGCCGTACAGCCGGGGCTTATTCCTGGGAGGTAAAAAACAAGTGGGCTTCAAATGGTTGATGGCCACATATGGGTCGTACACTTGGAAATTTCCCTCCATGTGAGATTAGATTAGGTGGGACCCCACCCAAGACCATGCGACCCTTACCATGGGGTTACACCTTGATATATGCATCATCATGTATCGAGGTATTCCACGCATTTTTCAATTTCATTTTAGGACATTATCCAAAAAGTGAAGCACTTCCAATTATTAGGTGTACCATATCAGAAGAAACAATTGTGATTGACCATCCTACCACTTAAAACTTCTTAAGATACATCTTAATGTTTTCATAGTATTTATTTACCATCCAATCTATTAATAATGTCATGTAAGCCCTGATGAATTTTTTATTTTTATTTTTTAAAAAAAGATATTAGCTTGATCCGAAACTTTTGTAGCCCATTAATAATGTCATGTAAGCCTGATGAATTTTTAATTTTTAAATTTTTTTTAAAAAAGATATCAGCTTGATCCAAAACTTTTATGGTCCATTAATGGTCAACCAACACTATTTCTTACACTATGGTCCACCTTGTAATTGGATCTATTTCATTTTTTTGATAACATCATACAATAATATAGAAAAATGGATTTTGTGACCTAAATGAAGAGACCACACAAATATCAGCTTGATCCAAAACTTTCATGGCTCATGAGAAGTTTCTAATAGTTGATTACCATTATTTCCTATTGTATGGTCCACCTAAGATCTGGATCTACTTAATTTTTTTAGATTATACCCTAAAATGAGTTTTCAAATGGATGGATAGTATGGATACAAGGCACGTACATCATAGTGGGCCCCATAGTCACGAATCATAGCCCAAGTACGGAGGTCAGTTCTTGATCCAAAATGCATGTGCACCCAGTGAGTTTTCAATGGCAAGCGTTCAATCATCATGGTTTCTTAGGATGTGTTCTACTTGGGATTTGGATATGTCTAATTTTTAACCTAATGCTGTAAAATGAGGTAAAAATATATCGGTGGTGGACGGCATGTACAAAACACAGTGGGGCCCACAGCATCGACCAATAAGGCGTACTGTTTCCACTTGAGACTGGGAAAACGGATTGGCTAGCTACTCCCCCTGCCACAAGCCCGATGGCTGGTGGTCGGTGCTCTGTTGGCCCCACTATGATATATTTTTTCATTCATTCCATTTATCCATTTTTAAAGATCATTTTAGTTCTTGATCCCGAAAATGAGAGGGATATAAATCTCAGTTGGACCACACCACAGGAAAACAATAGTAATAGGATATCCACCATTAAAATCCTCCTAAGGTCCACTGTACTGTTTATTTGACATCCAATATACTGATTAGGTCATACAGGCCTAGATGAAGGGATAAAACAAAGATCAGCCTGATCCAAAACTTTTATGGCCCCCTAAAGGTTTTTAATGGTCGAAGCTCACTCAACACTGTTTTATGTAATGTGGTCCACTTGAGATTCGAATATAGCTTATTTTAGGTCTCACTCCCTAAAATTATCTAAAAAAATAGATGGACAGCATGGATGAAACACCTACATCATGGTGGGACCCACAGAACACCAACCACCAGCCATTTGCTGGTGGCAGGGGGAGTAGCCAATCCGTTTCCTTTGGCTGGCTACCAAGGACCAGTCAGCTAGCAGGGTCAAAAGTCAAATCCCTGCGGACACCACCATCATGCATGTCTTTAATCATGACATCCTTCCATTTTTCCTGCTCATAGTAGGACATGAGTCTAAAAATAAGGTCCAAAACTTAGGACCACACTGCAGGAGAGAGTGGATTGAACGCATGCTGTTGCGGTCTAGATTTGGATGAACGGCCTCGATGAAACACATACATCCTGACAGGGTCCTCCGAGCTTTGACATCAGCAAGCTGGCTGATGTTAGGGTCACTGCCGATCAGCGTTCGTTTCTTCTCGGATTGCGTGGGGACTCCAAAACCCTTCAGGTAGCTGGTGGAAAAGCTCCGTTACCATGATATATGTGTTTTATCTGTGCCGTCCATCTTTTTCTCGGGCAGATCCAAATCTACAGACAAAACCATGGGAAACAGTGGAACGCGGATTGCGTCCTATCCCCGCCGGGCAGGGATCTGTGGAGCCCACCGTGATGTAAGTTTTTATCCATGTTGTTAATTGTTTTTCTCAGATCATTTTACGATATGAGACAAAAAATGAGGCAGGTACTGGTCTTATGTGGACCACAAAGTGGGGATTGAACGTCCACCATTAAAAACTTCTTGGGAGCTGGAGAAGTTTCGGATCAAGCTGATATTTTTGTTTTCACTTCACCCACGTCCACATGAACTTATGAATAGGTGGATGGTAAAAACACATCACAGTGGCCCTTAAAAATGTTTCCAAAGTGGACGTCATTATTACTGCAGCTTCCTTTGGTGTGGCCCAATGGATATGTGGACCTGCTTAATTTTTATGTTTATATCTTAAAATGGTCTGAGAAAAGCGATTAACAGCATGGATTAAACACTTACATCGTGGGTAGGACACAATCCACATCCGGAAACAATGGGGACTGAATGCTTACCGTTGAAAATATTTTGAGGCCGATGGTAGTATTTATTTACCATATAACTTGTTCATAAAGTCACATAACCGTGGATGAAAGGAAAATGCATACCAGTTTGATCCAGAGTGGCTGCGGAAAGTTTTCAATGGTAGGAGTTCAACCCCCATTATTTCTTTTTGTGTGGTCATCTCAAGTTCTGAATCTAACTCGATTTTCTAGTCATGCCCTAAAATGAACTGAAAAAATGTATTAACGACATGGGTAAAACACATACATCATGATAGGCCCACAGAGCTTTTCCACCATCATCAGCTGGATGCTGGGTCACCACCCAATCTGACTCCAGGGGGTGTCAGGAGGACGCAGATTTCCTGCGAAAGCCATTCGCATTAAGTTCCTGAGCAAGGATTTTGGGTGGAGCACATTGTAACGTTTGTGAGAAATCCAACCCATCCATCAATTTTTTGAGCTAATTTTAGGATATCCTTTTAAATTGATTAAAAATTCAAATGGGCCCCACGAGAGGAAATAGTGGGTATTTAGTGACCAACGTTGAAACATTTATGTCCACAAAAGTTTTGTATCAGTCTAAGTTTTGGGTGATTTCACTTCATCGCAGTGAAAATGAACTTATAAACGGTTTGGATGGCATATAAACATAAGTTGGAACCTAGGAAGGTTTCAACGGTAGGCATTCCTTTCCCCACTGTTTCATCACATATGGCCCACTTGAGTTTTGGATAATCCACATTTTTGGCTGCATGTCCTAAAAGTAGCTCAAAAAATTGATAGACATGTTGGATTTCTCACAAATATCACAGTGGCTCACCCATAATCCTTGCGCAGGAACTTACTGCGAAATCGCAGGAAATCCGCGTCCGAGTAATACGGAAGAGAGAAGAAGCAATTACGTGCAATATCGTGCCGGCGGTGGTGGGGAGTGCACGTTCCGACGATAGGGTTTCAAGTTCGAACCGTTGCTTTTTGAATTAAGGGTTTTTCAGAAACGTCCATCTTCCTCCCCTCACATGGTAAGCATATCTCCCTCTCTCAAAACCGAGGCTTCTTTCAGCCATTGAAGTTGAACTGTAATCTCTCTCTCATCATCATCATCTTCTTCTTTTCCTTTTCAGATTCATCATCTATGTAGTTCCAATCCAACACAACTCTTTATTTTCTTTATTGATTTTTTTATTTCTCAACATTCGATTCATGTTAACATTGCAACCATTGATACGATTGTCCATCATGTGTGACCCCACCTTTGATTGCCATCCCTCACAAATGTCACCTTGATCAGGGAGGCAGATTGCGTACTGAGTTAACTGTGGGGCCCACAATGATGTACATGTCTTATCCACGCTATCTATTCGTTTTTCCATATCATTTTAGGATATGAGCCCAAAATTGAAGCATAACCAAAGCTCAAGTGGACTACACCACGGAACCGTTTGAATTGAATGCCTACCATTGAAAACTCCTTAGGGTCCAAAGAAGTATTTGATCCAGCTGATATTTGTGTTTTCCCTTCATCCATATCTTTTTTACAGTATGAACAAGTTGGATGACAAATAAACATCACTATGGCTGTAGGAAGGTTTCAACAGTGGACATCATTATCCCCACTGTTTCTTGTGGTGTGGTCCACTTGAGCTTTGGATATGCTTCAATTTTGGGTTCATGCCCTAAAATGATTTGGAAAAATGGATGGATGGCGTGGATAGGATTCTAAGACGCATACATTCATTGCGCCCCTCAGAGTTTACTCATTATGCCTAGTGTACTGAGTTACTCAGTACTTAATCGGTTTCCCTTGATTGGATGATTTTCAGTGGGTCATCAATACTATGAAAATAGACGGCCCATATTGATTATATGAGAGAACCTTGGATTATTGATCATGCTGTCCTTGGTGTCGGGTCTACCCCGTATTGCTCTGTTTCAAAAATCACTTTTATTGGATGATCTCAACCATATGACCAGTGGCTAGGAAAATGAACTTTCCATATTGAGTACTTGGAAAGCTCCAATTGGTTAAGACCGTCCATCACATGGGGCCCACCTTTCTTTGCCCATCCCTCACAAAAATCACTTTACATTGATCCTAGCCATCAACTCAATGGCTTGAAACAGGAAGATCATAGTTTTATACTAGAAAAGGTTCAATAAGAGGTCTAAACTATCAATCATGTGGGCCCACTTTGGTTACCAATCTCTCCCCAGAATCCACGTGAGTTGATTCTAACCATCCGATTGATGTCTAGGAAATTTAAGGTCTATAGTTATTATAGTAGAAGGTCTGATCATTATCCATCAAGTGGGGCCGCCTTTGATTGCCATATGGTCTCAAACATCACTTGATTGAATGATGCCTAGGGGTGGTTTTGTTTTTAATTTTCCTGGTAAATACATGGGAATAAGTAATTGTCACTTACTCCACCTGTCTGAATTCGCCAGGGAAACCGGGTCCATAAAAACCCTGTTATTACTGTTTTAAATGTGGGCCCATCATGATATATGTGAGTTATCCACACCATCCATCCTTTTTAACATAACATTTTAATGCATGAGCTCAAAAGTGAACAAAATCAAAAGCTTAAGTGTACAGTATAGATAAGACATAGACATCATGGTGGGCCCCAGGATTTAACGTTTTTCTACACGGGACGTGAGGGTTGCTATAAATAAAAGGTGGCTGGCAATATTACCTTAAAAATCGAACTAAAAATATGAAGGTAAATAATTATTACCCATTTACCTTGAATTACCAAGGTAATTAGAAAATCAAACAGTCCCTAAGCAAAGCTTGGAAAATAGATACCGCATATTGACGCCATACCATAGGTTACGTGGGATTCACTTTTGGTTGTCCACCCCTCTCAAAAGTCACTTTGATTGTATGCTCATAACTATCCAATCAATAGCTTGGAAAAGAGATGTTTCTTTGATGATTTGATAAAATTATCCCCAGTGGAACTTGGGGAATATGTTTCCTTACTTTTAGTTGGGGTCTCATTGGGAAATATAATAGCGAACTTTTTGGATGGGACCGATCACATTTCAAGTTGAAGTTTAAGAGAAGCTTAACAAGAAGTGTTTTCATGGAAAACAAATATGCTAGTAAAATATTACAAAGTAAATGCCTCGCAGATTCTTTCACATTGGTTGATAATAGTCCCAAATGCAGTCAAGGTGAAAAAAGATGAACATAAAAATGGACAAATGAAAAGAGGAACGATGGTCCTACTTTGAGGTGGATGGACTCCTAGGGATTAGGAATAGATAAGAATCTCATTGTACATTATGTTCCACTTACACCCCATTGTATGACTCTCGGTTGAGGGACCTAAGCATGTCCTTAAACTGCTAGCTGGGGGACTTTGTGATGTACTTCCCTAGCTGCCTTGAATGGTTTGCTAAGTGGACAGCTATAGCGAAGAAATCCTTGTACTTTGGGCAAGCCATTTAGTGGTTAGGAGCGGTGTTCGAAATATTGATATTGCGCTATGTATTGCACGCTTGGGATGCAGATCCATATCGATAATCGCATGGGATATATTATTTGTATCGCATAATTTATCATACTTTTTGGGAAACATGGGAAAACATTGAAAAATTTGTTGAATTAAAAAAAAAAAACTTTAGGGATTGTTAATAAATAATAATTAATATCAACTTTTAAATCATAACATCTCAAAATAAAAATAAAAATGTGCACACAATAAATTTCCTTTGTATATGGTCTCAAGTTATATGCTAACTGATTGAACTAAAACAACTATATTTAAGTACAATGCATAACATTTAAAAATGTATCAAGATATGTATGAAAACATGACAAATGCATTTAAAAGTAAAAGATATATGCTGATCATATCAACGGGTTGGATGGCAAATAAACATTTAGGTGGCCCCTATGAAGTTTTCAATGGTGGGGATTTAATTATGACTTTTTCATGTGGTATGGTCCACCTACGATTCAGATATGCTTTGTTTTTAGCATCATGCCCTAAAGTGAATTATCAAAATAGATGAACCATGTGGGTGTAAGGCATATACATCATAGTGGGCCCCATAATGTCATTTGTTGTCTAGGTTTGAAGGGCGGATAAGGTGAGTCCTCGATCTCACCCAAGAGGGCCTTACCATGGAGCCCACCTTGATGTATGTAATATGTATCCATGCAGTCCATTTGTTTTTTCCAAACCATTTTAGGGCATTATCTAAAAAATGAAGCAGATCCAATTATCAGTTGGACCATACCATGAGAAACAGTAGTAATTGACTGTCCTACCATTAAAAACATCTTTGGGTACACCTTAATGTTTCCTTAGTGTTTATTTACCATCCAATCTATTGATAAGGTCAGATGAGCCTAAATGAATGAAAAAAATCAAATTTCAACTTGATCCAAAACTTTCGTAGCCCATTAACAGTCAATCACAATTTATTCTTATGGTCCACCTGATGATTACATCTGCTTCATTTTTGGAATAATGCCCTAAAATGATCCAGAAAAATGGATGGAGAATGTGGATGCATAAATACATCAAGGTGAGCCCCACATAAGTCATCCATTGAAAGTCCTTGTGTGGGATGCTAGGTGGGGCACATCGTTATGTTTGTGAGAAATCCACTCGGTTCATCTTTTTCCTGATAATTTTAAGACATTAGACCAAAATTTAGGTGGATCTAAAACTCAAGGTGGCCATACAAGAGGAAACAGTGGGGATTATGTAACCACCATTGAAACATTTGTATGGCCACAAAAGTTTCATATCGTACTATGTTTCTATGTTTCGTGTGTTTTTACTTCATCCCAGTGGGAATTACCTTATAAGTGGTTTGGGTGGCATATAAACATCAAGGTAGAGCCTAGAAAGGTTTCACCCGTAGGCAAATCTTTCCCCAATTTTCCCTTTTGTGTGGATGCCTTGAGTTTTGGATCCACTTTATTTTTGGTCTCATGTCCTAAAATGATCTAGAAAAATGGATGGACGGAATGGATTTCTCACAAACATTACAGTGGCCCTACCAAGTATCCAACATAGGAACTTCATCTGAAAGGCTTTGGTAGGAAATCTATGTCCGGGTCTCATGCACGAACCAGCGTGTGGGTGGGACCCGGACAGTAGGGCCCACCAAGATGCATGCACGGTGTATCCACACCATCCATCTGTTTTGCTATATGATTTTAGTGATTTGTCCAAAAAATGATGCAGGTGCAAATTTCAAGTCGTTGTGGACCACTCTACACGAAACAGTGGTTATTGACCATTAAAAACCCATTCTGGTCCACAATTTTTTTGGATGAAGGCGATATCTGTTTTTACCTTTCATCCAAGTTTTTGTGAACTTTTCAACAGGTTGGATGGTCAATAAGAACCCTTGGAAGTTTTTAATGGTGGGAGATCAATGACTACTATTTCTTTTAGTGTGGTCCACTTGAAACTTTTATCTACTTCATTTTTGGTACCAAGCTATAAAATAATCATTTCAAACATATGGACAGTATGGATAGGTAGTGAATACATTGAGGTGGCCCCAAAGAGTTTGCTAAATACCCTATCCGAGTCCTTAAACCTAGTACCAGCGAATTGGGTTGGTCCGTGACCGTGAGGCCACCTGGATGTAATACGATGTATCTACACTGTTAATTCATTTTGACATATCATTTCAGAGAATGAGCCAAAAGATGAGACAAATCCAAATCTTAGGTGGACCACGCCGTATGAAACAATGGTCATTTAATGGCTACCATTAACCTTTTTTTGTGGGCCACGGAACTTTTGGATCAAGCTAATATTTATATTTTCCCTTCATCCAGGTCTGTCAGACCTTATGAACAGATTGGATGGCAAATCCGCATCATGGTGGCCCTAGGAAAGCTTCAATGGTGGATATCATTACCACCACGCCTTCCTGTGGTTTGGTCTACTTGAGCCTTATATCTATCTAAATTTTCGGTTCATGCCATGAAATGACCTATAAAAATGTATGAACGGTGTAGATAAAACACATACATCATGGTGGGCCCTATAGAGACAGGACTGTCCATCTCCAGCTAACTCGATTGGCGCCGTAAAAAGGGATCCGGGAGTGATTTCGGAAGTCACAGATGGTGGACGCGATTAGCTACTGAACCCGACAGTAGCGGGTTGGCTACTGAAGTGACGTCACCATATTCGGGCCCACCATAACGTACGTGTTGTATCCACACCATCCATTCACTTGGAGAGACCGTTTTAGTTCATGAGCCAAAGAATGAGGCATATCAAAGCTTAAGTGAACCCCATCACAAAAAACTATGAGATAGTGACACCCACCATTGAAACTTTCTATAGCCCACCATGATGTTTATTTGAGATCTAAACTACTTATAAGTTAACACAGACATAAAATTAGGGAAAACACATATATCAGCTTGATCGAAACACTTCCGTGGTCGAAAGAAGTTTTTAATGGTAGGCGTTCAATCCCCACTATTTTCTGTGGTGGGGTCCACTTGAACTTTGGATCCGCCTCATTCTTTGGTTCACATCCTAAAATGATCTCTACGAATGGATGGACGGCGTGGATACAACACATACATCATGCTGGGCCGACAGAACTTGGTGACGTCAACTCGCATAAGCGGATTGCGTCCTACCCCCGCCCGGACGGGCAGATCTCTGTGGGGGCCACCTTGGTGTAAAATTCTTATCCACGCCGTCCATCCCTATTTACATATTATTATAAGGTATAAAACTAAAAATTAGGCAAAACCAAGTCTTACGTGGGCCACAAAGTGGTGATTGAAGGCCTGCCATTAAAAATTTCTTGGGAGCTGCGGAACTTTCGGACCAAGCTGATATTTGTGTTTTCACTTCATCCAGGTCAAATGACCTTGTGAATACGTTGGATGGTAAAAAAACATCACAGTGGCCCTTAGAGAGGTATCAATGGTGGGTGTCATTATCACCACTGCTACCTTTGGTGTGGTCCACTGAAGATCTGGAACAGCTTCGGTTTTAAGTCATGCCATCAAATGATCTTTTAATAGGTATGGACGGCGTGGATAAGACGTTTACATCACGTTGGCCCCCACAGAAATCCGCCCGGGGGTAGGACGCAATCCGCTTCCGAGACTCCTACTGTCGAGTTCAGTAGCTAATCCGCGTCCAAAGAGGGTTCCGGACTTAAACCCCAAACTACCTCCCAAATCTCAGGTATTTTTTTTTCGAATTTCTCTGGATTTTTTCAAAGCGCGATACCTCCATCATTGCGTTTCGATTGGGTTTTCTCGAGACGAACTCGGAGATTCCCTTTGCACTCACCTACGCAACGCTTCGATTGAATGACCCACCAAATGAAGCTTCCTCTCCTACAGGTACCGAATCCACCTTGTTGAACGTTTTTCTCTTATTATTATTATTATTTTTTTCCCGGATATTTACGTTATTCCTAGTCTACCTGGATGACCGGGATGCCAATATCGTCGATATCGCTTATTTATTTATTTATTTATTTATAATTTCTTAGTCTCTCCGAAGGTTTGGCATCGCTGGACCGCGATACCGATAATATCGGCCGATAGTATGGATATTGCGAACACTGGTTAGGAGTAGGTGAAGCTTAACCTCCCATTGTTTCTGGCAAACCTGAGATTAGCCACTGGAGGTAACAAAGGTGGAAAAACCAACCGCTCAACGCCCATTGTATGACTCTTGCAATGATCACTCAAACTTCTTCATAGCACCAACAAATCAGCAACTTTGGGTGCACATAACTAGTTGATGTATAAAATTATGAAAATGCCTTGGATAATTGGATATAAATCAGCAAATTTGGAGTGAAAAACAGTTTTGTACCACCACTCAGCCAACGGGGAGTATTTACCACTGCACTGGGCGGTCTTTGGAGAAAAATCAAAGAGAAGCTTCCATACATTGACTACCTCAGTCTGGTTGTTCGTTCGGGGATGATTCACTAGGGTTGATTGACTACATCAATCGTGTTGTTCATTTGGGGATGATACACTAGTGCTGCAACTTGGGTTTGGGTAAACCCGAACCTGATTGACCCAACCTGAGTTTATGTTGGGCCGGGTTGAGTTGTCAAGGTCTTCGAGTCGGTTTTGGGTTGCAAATGGCAACCCGATTTGAAATTGTGTTAGGTTCGGGTTGAACAAATTCGGGTCGTGTTAGGTTGGTTAGGGAATAATCGCATGTATTTGGGTTGGGTTGGGTCAAGTGCAGAGGAATTCGGGTTGGGTTCAGGGTGGGTTGGGCTTGGTTTGACCCTCAACTTGACCACCTGACCTGCCCAAGTTGCACCCATATGATACATTGAACTCATTTTAAGCTCAGGTCCTTGAGGCATAACAAGTTCTTGCTGAAATGCACTTGTAAGGACATGGTCTTTGTCTCTTATAATTGACACTGGTATGTGCCACAGACTGGATGGCTGTACGTATACCTGTTTTCTGTTTCTGTTAACTAACATCCATCTGAAAGGCAGTTATGTAGCTTGATTTATAAGTGTTTAAACTGTTGAGTGGCTAATCTGCGTTCTTTGTTTGTAGATCCTTTGGCTTTGGTCAGTGGTAACTTGTAACCAACATTCTTGAGTAGTTTTACTTGTATTGATCACGCATGTGCATTTTTTTTCCAGCTCAATTGATGACACTTTTACATTTCAAAGATGGTCTGGTGTAAGCATTGTGCAGAAGACCATCCTACAATACGTGATTACGACAATGGTTATGTGTAAGTAGCTATCTGTCTTGCTGTTTTGTTCTTTGGATGTATTATGAAGCATATGAACTTGGTTTTTGGAGAAGCCGTTTGCTAAGATTATGACACTTTGGTTTATACTAAGGCGGGCTACAATTGCAAACTTGAAATTTCGGGGTTTCTTTTTTTTTCTATTGGGCGTTGCTGTAGTGGCTGTAGTGGCACACATGATGCATAAATTCCAACATGTCCATCATATGCGCGTCATCCCCAGGGACCTAAAAACAGGCTGATTTGTGAATCATTTGGGTCACACCACATGGAACAAGTTGGGAGGGAACATCCACTATTGATTTGCGTGGAGGGCCCACCTTATTGTATATATGAAATCCAGGCCATTCAGGCCCTTCATTGGATTAGGACGAAGTGTCAGGCTGAAAATTAGGCTGTTTTAAAATTCGGATGGGCCCCTGTGAAATTAAGGGTGGGCATCCCCTCTCACATCGACACCTGTTTCGTGGCCTACTTGAGTATTAGATCAGGCTGATTTTTGGCATTTGGGGTTAATATCAGGTGATGCATCTGAGGGGCGGGTATGATGGCCTTAATTCATCACGTGGGCCCCGTATCTGGTACCACTATAAGCTTGTGGAGGTACTAGCAACACTTGAGCAAGCACCCCCCCTTTTTTTATTGCCTGTTTTGAAGTTACAATTTATGCCAAATTCCTATATAAAGCCATATTCCCATCAAATACCCTTGAAAAATGATTGTTTAGTCTTTTCCGCAACCATCTTGCAGACCACACTGCACTTTTGGTTCTGAGATGATAACTGACCCTCTCCCTCTTTCTCTCTTTTATTTCTCTCAGATGTTGTAGCGGTTGTGGAAGGGTTATTGATCAGGATGTCTTTGTTAATGATGTTAGCTTTGTTAAAACTGCTGGGGGGCAGGTTTGTTGATTTTGTTATATGTTCTAGTCCATATCACATGGTTTCATTTCCTTCCAGTAGGTAGAGGATATTTCTTGGTTATATGCCTTTTTTTACGAGACGATATGGATTGCTAGCTTCTCAAATGCCGAATTGAAGCAGATGCAATGTTGTGCCTGAGATTTTCATTTTAAATTTTTTTTTTCCATTGCTATTGTTATTTTTGCAGAGTCAGTTGGCAGGTAGTTTTATAAGAAGTGTTCAGAGTGAATATTCTGTATCACATGAGAGGACATTGATGAAGGGTAAGTTTTGATCATAGTTTCCTATTGCTTGTACAAAATCCTATACATAGAATGAAAACTGCTTGAATCCTCATTGTGCTGGATTATGTAGTTACATGGAGTAGTACAGGCAATGCTATATATTCGCTGCATGCAGTGAAGACTACACCACTGATCTGTGAATACTACAGTAGTAGGATAAGCATTATGTTCTATTATCCTTGAGCCAAGGGGATTCTGTGGATCTGTATGAAAGCCTTGAAATGCTGATGGTTGTAACTATTTTTGAATGATAAATTTCTCCCTACGTATTTGTGGTGTTTGTTTAGTTGTTATGTTTGAGATTCAGAGACGTTCACTAGTTTATGAAGTTGCTACAGTAATTGGCAATTTTCAGGAAGTTGCATTGATATACAAAATGTTCCACAAGTTGTAAGTGGTTAGCAAACTTCAATTGGATAAGCATGTTAATGAGTGTTAAAAGCATTGAATGTCATATGGCTGGCCTGTTTGGGCTTTATTGTACAAGTTATTTGAGCTGTTGGGATTTTCATGTTGGGTGGTGTTTAGCCCCATAGGAATAGTCTATATTACATTAATTGGCACCGAATGGGTGACGCCAGAAACTGTGGTTGAGCTTTTATGGGCTTGGTATGGTGGGGGGTTGGAAATTTGGAAAAAGAGCTGTGGAGATTGTTAATCATGGCTATCTTCTAGGTGATTTGGGGGGCTAGAAATGACCGTTGCTTTTCAGAATAGCGATATCTCAATTGAGGGTTGTTTTAAGAAGATTAAGCACAATATTTTGGGTTGGACTTCGTATGTTGAGAAAGTTAATTCTGATGATCTTCATTCAATTTTCAATTTGTGGTTTGGTTTGTATTCTTTTCTTGTCTTTGGAAGGCTTCTTAATAAATTATTATTCTCTCTCAAAAGAAAAAAGGAGGCATTATTGTATTTCCAGATATCATTTGGTGCAACCCTAATAAAACTAAAGAGAGTTTTTTTTTTTTTTGGGGGGATAAAGATGCAGTTAGTGGTCCCTAATATGGAACCGAAAGGTGTAGTTAGTGGTCTCTCATCACTAGGAGAAGTGTTTGGACCTTTGTTTAATGCGTCCATAACATTCGTAAAGTTGAATGGGAAGAATTATCTTCACTAGGTTAAATATGTTGAAGTATTTCTCTTAACCCGGGAAAAGAATCAATTCCTTATAGAATCTAAACCAGAGAAATTTGATCTTAGATATAAACGGTGGATGTGTGATGATCAAGGTGTTCCGTATCCATTACGATATGCTTGTAAAGGCCGATATGTATAGGTAACGGCCATGACCGTTACGCGATACGAGGGTGAAAGGGGCAGTTAGTTTTTTGAGACTGTATCAGCCATTACGGTGGCCGTAAAGACTGTTACGGGGCATAACGATCGTTACTCTTGTAACAGTCGAAAAAAGATAACTTTTTTTTTTCTATTTTAATTTATTTTTCTCATTTTTTTTTTTTCACTTTTGTCATTCCAAAAACTCTCCTATATCATTTTACAATAGATTTCGACCACTCTGACTATAGCTTTTAAGATTAAAACTGTGGATTGAAGTGATTTGAGCGAATAAAATCTCTGAGGGCCCCTTTTTTTTTTTTCAAAAAATTGAAAAAGTAGTATTTAGGCTTTTTTCCCCCCTGATTTCTAGTTCTAATGCTTGATTGTGATGTGTAAACATTGGAGACATAATCATATTAAACAATTCACTAGATAGCCCGATACAACACTCTCACCAAAGAGTGGACCATTACACTACCATAAATATGTTCAAAACAAAAAATGAATACATATTTGAAATATTTACATTATTCTTGATTTTCTAAATATTTTTTCAGAATTTTTCGGGTAAAAAATTTTTCAACCGTTACAGGGGATCGTAACGGTCGTTACGCCCTCGTATCGGTAATGGTGGTGACCGTTATGGCCACCGTTATCGATACGGAATACCTTGGTGATGATGCTCGGATTAAATTTTGGTTATGGAATAGCATGGAACTCGAGGTAAGTTCTAATTTGGTGTTCTTGAACGCTGCAAAGATGTTTGTTATATCGTGAACAAGATGTATTCCTGATGCAGGACACATGATTTAATGTTAGCATGCAACGTGGAGATTATTAAGGGTCCATAAAGTAATTCAATTAACAAAAGATGCTAACCCACCACGTAATTAAGAGTAAACAATATAAATAAAACTTGATTTAATCTAAATTACATGCCCACATGCTAAGAAATCACATAAATCAATTAAAACTAGGCCCGATGGAAGGATATAACTTTGTAGCATAGGCACATTCCACACTCAAGGGATTGAATTGTAGGTTCTATGATTAGGGTTAGGAAGGGGAAAATATGAAAATTGGAAAATTAGGGTTCTTTAGAATTGGAGATTTTGGAATTAGGTTTTTTTAGAATTTGAGGAAAAGATGAAATTAGGGCCAATACACGTATCGGTTTTGGTGGGCCCTGATATGCCTACTGAAACTAATGCGAGACACCTTGGTAGTTATGAGAATTCTTAGGTATTTAAAGGGTACACCTAGGAAAGATATCCTATACAGATCTCATGGTCATCTCCAATTGGTTATCTTGACATAGATTATGCAAGGTTGAGATACGACACACAATTGACTACAGTTTAACTATACCTTCCTTGGTCGCAATGTGGTTACTAGGAAAAGTAAGAAGCAGAATGTGGTTGCCATGTCAAATGTTGAGGTGGAATATAGGTCAATGGCACACATAACCTGTGAACTGAACTTGTTTGGCTTAAATCCCTTCTTATAGAATTGGAGTTGTTCAAGTTTCATACCTTTACATTGTGATAATCAAGCTACCACACAAATTGCCAAAAATCCAGTATTTCATGAGAGATCAAAGCGTGTAGAAGTCGACTGCCACTTCATTTGAGATAAGGTCTCTCAAAAGGAATATAGGTCAATGGCACACATAACCTGTGAACTTGTTTGGCTTAAATCTCTTCTTATAGAATTAGAGTTGTTCAAGGTTCATACCTTTACATTGTGATAATCAAGCTACCACACATATTGCCAAAAATCCAGTATTTCATGAGAGATCAAAGCGTGTAGAAGTCGACTGCCACTTCATTTGAGATAAGGTCTCTCAAAAGGAAATGCACACTTCGTATATCTCCTCCCATGATCAGGTTGCAAATTTATTCTCCAAAAAGCTCTTGAGAAGTCTCAATTCGAAAAGCTTATATCCAAGTTGGGCATATATGATATCTATACTCCTGTTTTAGGGGGTGTGTTAAAAGTGTTGAATGTCATACAACTGTTGTACATGTTATTTGAGCTATTGGGCTTTTTTTTCATGTTGGGTTTAAGCTTATAGGAATGGTCTTTATGTACATCACTTAAGCAAGAAAGCCATTATTGGAAATTTCAAATATTGTTTCGTGCAACCATAATTGAACGCGGGGGGTTTTACTCTTTCTCTCCCTTCTTCTTTACTCTTCTTTTTTTCCTTCTTTTTTGTTAAATCCTTCCCCTTCACACATTTTCACAGTGAGCTTTTGCGATACTTAATTTGTCTAACTTGGTATCAGAGTCAGGCTTAAGAGAAAGCGAATTAAAGTTTTTTTTTTTTTCTTTTAAAAGGATAAAATAGGAGAATAGGTAAGGTGGGGGCATTTTCACACCGGGCTCGAGTGGGGTGGCCTATGGGATGTGGGGGCACACTCGGGGTGTGCAGCCTATGGAACCCATGGATTTGGGATCCACGATGAGGATTCGGCCGAGGACCTAACCCATGGATTTGGGGCTTGGGCTATGAGATAAGGGATTAATTCGCCGTGCTCTATCAGTTCGAGCTGCAAGTGGTTAATTGCCCTGCATCAATAGGAGATTTATTAAATAGGGAAAAAACTACAAAGAGCCAAATAAAGAAGAACAAAATGGCGTGCTGTAAAGGCTGTTATGTGGGGGTGGGGTTAGGTGTTACCGCACCCCCCTTCTTCTCTTTCTTCTTCGTTTGACTTCTTTTTTCCTTCATTTTTGCTAAATCCTTTCCCTTCACACGTTTTCACAGTGAGCTTTGGCAACACTTAATTTGTCTTTCTTGGTATCAAAGCCAGGCTCAAGAAAAAGAGAATCAAATGGGGTAGGATAAAAATACGAGATTTTATTAAGCAAGCCAGGCTCAAGAAAAAGAGAATCAAATGGGGTAGGATAAAAATACGAGATTTTATTAAGCAGGAAAAAAACTACAAAGAGCTAAACAAAGAAGAACAAAATGGTGTGCTGTAAAGGCCATTACATAAAGGTAATGCAACCGTACCCCCCTTCTTCTCTCCCTTCTTCTTTTCTCTTCTTTCTTCTTTCTTTTTTGTGAAATCCTTCCCCTTCACACATTTTCACTGTGAGCTTCGGCGACACTTAATTTGTCTAACTTGGTGTCAAAGCCAGGCTTAAGAAAAAGAGAATCAAATGGGGTTTTCTTTTTATTTTTTAAGGGTAAAATATAAGATTTTCTTAAACAGGAAAAAAGCTACAAAGAGCCAAACAAAGAAGAACAAAATCGCGTGTTGTAAAGGCCATTACATAAAGGTAATGGTGGCAACTAGGGGTGCACATCGAACCAGTAGAATCGTGGAACCGGACTGGAACCGACCAAACGGTCTGGTTTGGTCCAGTTCTAGAGTGCACCGGTTCTGGTTCCGATTCAAAAAATTAAAGAACCGCTTAGTTCGGTTCGGTTCTGGTTTGGGGGTATGTAGAACCGAACCGAATTGTGATGCAAACCGTGAATCCGAACCGTGGAACTGAACTTGGAACCCAACCGTGGAACCGAACCTGGAACCGTGAGTTTACAATATATTTTAGTTGTATGTTTGACTCATGATTTATGGTTTACAATGCACCATTTGATTGTTTTCATAAATGTATTTTTTCACGCCATATACAATATCTAAACCATTCATCAAATGGATCACAACACGAATGGACATGGGCTAAATTATAAAATAGAACATGCAATCAGGCTGGATTATAAAAAGCCCAGAACCGTGGAACCAATCCGGAATTGAACCGGTTTTCATGGTCCGGTTCCGGTTCGATTCTACGGTGCTAACAGTCCAGTTCTGGTTCCGAAAATCCTAGAACCGTAAGGAACAGTTAGGTTCCGGTTTCACCCTAGAACCGGACCGAACTGAACCGTGTGCACCCCTAGTGGCAACTGTTACACCTTTTGGGGTTGTAACGTCCATAACAACTGTTATGGAAAAAATGACCTATAAATGTCGTTAATGGCCTGTTACGTCCCCTTTAAAGGCTGTAACAACCTTGTAATGGCCTGTTACGGGACAAATATAGGTTTTTCGGATATATTTTTTTTCAACGTTATGATAGAAATACAGATTTTTCAGATTTTTTTCTTTCAATAAAAAAAGAGACCATAACTGCCGTTATGGGGGCTGTAATAGTTGTTATGACCCATAGCTTAAAGGTAATGGTGGCAGCCATTATGGCCATTGTTACCATTACGAAATACCCTGAGAACAAAAATAGAAAAATGAACAGGGGAATGAAGATAAATGGAAAGAAACATAGCATGAACACCCGCTTTTGCTAACGCATCTTCCTTATCATTTGCATCCCTACTAATTCTAGAGAAAACCATCGCATGGTCATTTACTAAGATAATTTCCCCATTATGAACAGGAGTTATCCCTTGTTGATGTCATGTGGCCATATGACCTATTTCATCATCCATATGGTCCCCTAGTTCTTTCCAGTTGTTTGAAAATCATGTGTTTCTTTCGTTGGGATTGGATTTCTAGGATTTTTGCAGTCTTTTATTATCTTTGTTGAAGTTGTTGAAGTGATATTTGCTCTGTAAAAAAATGGTCTGGAAAAGTTCAGGAAAATCAGTTTCTTGTTAGCTTTGATTTTGGGTTTGTATCTAGAGGTGTTTATATAGGATGGTGAAGGGGAACTTTTATAGGACGGCTATAAGATCAACCATGCTTTATAGGACATAATGTTGGGCAGTTAAGGAACAACTTGTTCATGGGAATAGTGTAACTGAAATGAGGATGTTGGGATGGATTAGTGATAAGATAAGGAAGGATAGAATTAGAAATGAATGCATTTGAGGGAATTTTGGAGTAGCAGCAGTAGGTTACATGATGAGGGAAAGTAGAATTAGATGGTTTAACAATATGCAATGGAGACCAAGAATTGTGCCGGTTAGAGGGAGTGAGTTTGTACAAGTTGAAGGCTCTAAAAGGGCAAGGGGAAGGCCCAGAAGGACGTGAGTGGAGGTAATAAGAAAGACTTGATGACCTATGGTCTAACTGAAGTCATGGCCCTTAACAGAGTGGAATGGAGGAAAAGGATTCATGCAGCTGACCCCTATTAGTTAGGATGAGGCTCAGATGATGATGATGATGATGATTTTTGATCGGCAATCTTTTTTGTCCATTTTTCTATTATTTTTTATATTCTTTCCTTTTATATATATATATATATATATATATATATATTAGTATGCGATTGTATGGGCCGTTACAGGGGCTGTCTTTATGAACCTCAAACTTGTCCGGTTTTGGGCATATGGTCTTATTTGATAGGTGAGGTGACCCATTTGTTGATGGTTTGACCATTACTTCCCTAATGGCATTGCTGTAATGCTAAGCTTGTTGATGTACATGATTCTAAAGAGAAATTTTAAGGTAAAAAGAGGGAAAGAGCTTGTAGGGTCAGGATTTTGTACATGTGGACTCCATGGTTCAGTGATCCAATATATCAACCTGATGGGCCCCACTTTTGATTGGGGAATGCTGCAGGGATCTCCAGTTGGAAGATTCTGACCCTTAGATTGGTGGAAAGCAGAAACAATCCACATTCATTGGAAAGGACTGAACATCGAAGGTTTGGTATCTTCTGATAATAGAGATTTTTGGGTATCTGACATCCACAATGGGGCTCATCAAATCAATTGTCTGGATCACTGAACCAGGCACCTGCAGATGTATGGATTCTGTGACTTTCCATGATTACCCTGAGGAAGTTTGATGATGTGAAAGCCATGTTCTCTATGATGTGCTTCTTATCAAGCTTCGTGCCACAATCCAATTATTGGGATTTGAACAGTTGGTTGTTGAAGTCAGAGATGAACTCGAAGAAGCCAGGAGATCCCCTGTAGGTATTATTTATGCCAATTGTTGCGCTGATTGTTACATGTTTGTTGCCCTCATGATGGGAACACACAGTGATTGGTTCCACCTTGGGTTTTTGTACTTTCACTACCCATTTGGACATGCAATCTTGGCGCTACTATTTTGGGATTTTATTCATAGAGGTGAATGTTGATTAGTTTTGCGTTTCGGTCTTCTGAGATTCTCATTCATCACACGCCATTCTGCTATTGTATTGTAGGAAGAGAAGAAATTAGCGATATGGTTGGCAGTCTATGCGTGAGCGGTGGAGATTCTATAATAAATCAGGCTCATGCTTTTTATACGGTGTGCTTCTTTAGCTTCACTCTTGATTTTGTTACCTGTTGTGTATCAACTAGTGAATGTTTGAACCTGCTTCACTTTCATGAAGATAGCGGTTGAGCGGAGTTTCACCAGGGGGCGTAGGACAGCACTTGTTGCAGCTTCGTGCCTTTACATTGCTTGCCGGTTAGCACTGACCCTTAGATGGTTTTCTTTCTTCTTCTTCTTTCTTTTGTATTTTGTCTTCCCCCCCCCCCCCCCCAAAAAAAAAAAAAAAAGGAAGAAAGAAAAAAGAAAAAAGAAAAGAAAGAGAAAAATATGTTACCATGCTGCTCTACATGTTTAGTAAAAGGTTTATTGAGATTAGACTTTAAGGTGCTTTTGCATTGGTTAGCCTGATGAACGGCACACTCTCAGTTGACCACCCAAAAACCTAAAAGTGGTTGTGTCTGTAAGGATATTCGCTGTGGTATTTATCCATTAGTTTGCTGGTAAACATTAAGTGTGGAACTTTTCAAAAGAAAAAAAAGAAGGAAAAGTTTGGCTGATGAACAAAATCAAAGTGCACTTGTTTTTCCTATACATGTTTATCTTGATATGCATATTTCCAGAAAAATCTTGCATTTATGTTATGGTTCTTCTACGATAACTATGAACTGAGTTCGTTACAGTTGCTTATTCACTCATCAACAAGTCATTTGTGTTAATTTTTTTATTTCCATGAAGCATTGATATTATTGACAAAGTAAAAGGCTGGTCTTGGAATCGAAGCTGTTCCAGCTATTCATTCAGATTCTGTGTCTTGGATACAAGTTATTCTGAACTAGTGACTTATTTGTATCTTTGGAAAAGATTACAAACAAAACTGATCAACTAAGAGTCCTATGAAGTCACTTTAGTGCACTTTCCAAGGGACTTGGCAGCCCACATGTGCCAATCCGGCATTCGTGTGCGATATCCCAGGTAGTTGTTGGAAAACATTGTGGTCAACTCATTAGTTAGGCCATACATGCAAGAGAATGAATGTCAACAAAAAAAAGAAGAAAAAAGAGGAAAGAAAAAAGAGGAGTTTAATACATGTGCAAATCTCACTTAATGAGTGGACTAATCTGGTTATTGAGTCGGGGCATCTATGGGTTGGGGCCCTCTTGACAAGCAACTTAGATCTGTCTCATGTGTGGCACACTGGTACTTATTGCCGCAGGTCACTTCGAAAGTGCACCAGGCAAGTTCACTAAGCATTTCTCAGCAACTAATACTAGTTTCCATGCTTTGTTTCAGGCAAAATGAGAAGGCATATCTCCTCATTGATTTTTCGGAGTACTTGCAGATAAATGTGTAAGGATATGTAATATGTTTTGCGTAACTTCAGCTCTCCTTTAAAACTAAATGACTATCTTATGCTGTGGTTAAGTTCATGAATTGCCAACTTGACTGAGTCTGATGTTACTCGTCCGAGTTGACTCAGATTTTGTCAAGTCCAATCTGGTTCAGTACCATGAGTCACGGCCCCAATATACCCAACTCGTCCTGACTCAGATGAGTCACTCCCTTGACTTGCACACATCCCTACTCAACTTAGGATCGGATGAGTTGGTCTGAGTTGCCAAGTCAACAAAACAATGGTTCAGTTGCAGCTCTTTATGTAGATGATTTGTTAGACTCTCATCTGAAATTTGTCTCAGTTATGTGCTAGGTGCTGTATTTCTGCAGCTTTGCAAGTTGCTAAGGCTTGAAGAACATCCCATAGTTCAAAAACCTGTTGATCCTAGCCTTTTTATACATCGATTCACAGAACGTAAGCATTTCTGATCCTTAACCTTTCGTATTGTTCACTTTGTTGCTTTTATCAGAAAGCATGCTGTGATACCCGTTGAATTTTGTTGGTTTATATATACTTTTATTTAATTAATAATTGAAAGTGAGATGCGTGTCTCCGTACAGCTTGAAGGGCCTCTAAAGACACATAGTTCGGCCCTACACTGTGGATCCCACTTGTTATATGCATTTGATCTCACTTGCCTGCACATCACATTGTTTGAAGGGGTGAAATTGTCAAAATACTGGAGTTTTTGGACCATTCCTATTTCGTAACTAACCGCGCCTTGATGAATGGAGTAGTTTGATTGTTCTTGCTAGGGCTGTTAATGGGCTGGGCCTGGGGTTGGTCTCGGCCTGGAGTTTGAACTGTTTTGGGGCCGGCCCCTATTCAAAATTTCGATTGTGCCAGGTCCTAGCCTGGCCCATTGACGCCTTTAGTTCTTGCAGTATGATTATTAACTGTGGTAGTCTAGACCGTCCAGGTTGCAGAATTGCAGACCCTATTGTGGATAGAGCATAACCAGAAAATTGCACTCTGAAGATAATGTTAATCATCCCATTGTCCCTTCGAATATGGAGCACTCACTATTAATTGGAAAGTTGGAGCTATTTCTTCCACTGGTTATGTTGTTAGGATTACGAAGAGCGGGCAGTGGTTGGTCGACGGCTGAGATGAGGGGTGGTGGAGTCCTGGTGGTTATGTAGAGGGGAAGAGGAAGAAACGAGCTTGAGAGAAGGTAGCTGAAGATGAAGAAAAGAGAGTGAGGGAGATGGCTAGGATCTGCTGATTGGGCACCAGATGAACAGTCTGGATCACCCAACCACATGCCCCAACCTGTTCAAACTGAGAAACCTGAGGACCCTATGCATATGTGTGGGTCAAGGATCACACAGTTCCTCTTCACTGAGATGCTCATGTCACCTGTTGCATTAAGAGCAATTATCCAGGGCTCATGGATGCCTAAATCTGAAAAGAAAAAAAGTTCTGAAGTTCTTGTGATCTTTATAGTTATGTACTCTTGGAAGGCTAGGTCCATGTTTGGCTGCCTCATCAACGATTGTTTGGTTCTGATGAGCATCATGTTTGGCTGCCTCATCTTAATACGTTGCCTTTTCCTAGAAAGATGCGGCCTATGTTGGGAAGATGATGACTATATGCTTAGCATTTGAGCTTCTGTTTATTCAGTGTCCCTATCATATTCTGTTCTAAAGCCTACAATTCATCTTTCTTGACTTGATGTCCTGATGACTACTTGTGTAATTGTATTACTGTCGGACTTCTAAACTACAAATTGCTATTTGTTTTTTGTTTTTCCTTCATGAAGTCTGTTTCTCATTATTTGTACTTCTGTCATCAACGTGTGCTGAGTTATTCTTTTTGGACAGTATCGCTTGTTTCAAAGTTTTTTGAGGATTTATGGCAGCTATTGCGCGTGCTTTTGTGAGAATCTGATGTTACAGATATTAAAATTGAGACTGAATATATAGAGTAACTAGTCTTTTAAGTTCCCCCCACCCCCCAAACAACAACAACAACAGGTAGTTCGGATATTAAGAAATTATCCGTGTATAGGATTGAAGTAATTTAGTTGTGCAGGATAGCTGTTGAGATTACTGGAGTATTTTTTCCACTCAATGGAATGCCTTTTCTTCTTCAAGGTGTAAAAAACCACTTATTTTTCCCCCCTTGGCCCCTCTCTGCTTTGCATGATTTCTTTTGTAGGTTCATCTTAATTATTCTTCTTTATATTTGTGCTTTTTGATCATTAACAATATCTACTATTGATTTGAAATGGAAGCTGAAATTAAAAATCATCACAGTAGATTGCTGTGGTACTTGTTCGCATGTGGTTCTATCTGAAATCACATTCTGTTCTAGCAAGAAAGCATGATTTCTCATTTGTTTCTAGGTTTAATTGGAGAAAAGAACTTCAGAGTTTCTAAGACTGCGTTGCAAATTATAGCTAGCATGAAGCGAGATTGGATGCAGGTAGATTATTCTTTTGCAACCTTTTTAACAAGATTTGCTGAGTCTGGATGGATACTTATTTTTCAGGAGATTATTTCAAACTCTCACTTAATATGGATCTGCAGACAGGGAGGAAACCTAGTGGGTTGTGTGGGGCAGCGCTCTACATATCTGCACTTTCTCACGGACTCAAATATTCCAAGTCAGATATTGTAAGTGAGACCAAAGTATTTATTGATATCCATTTTCTCAAGTTACATGTATCTGGATTTTCAAGGACATGGTTATGTAGTTTATCAGGTTACAAATTAGATAATGGATTTGGCTTTGTTTCAAATCCATGCAATTAGGACTCTGTTTCACTGTTCATCACGTTGTATTGTTCTGTTTTGTTTTGTTATAATTATTTTGCTCTCTTCATTATAAAATAGTCAATATTTCTATTTTTGAACCATCATCATCTCCTGTTGAATCTCTCCTGCCATTCCATTGCAGTAATGGGCAACAGCCTGGCTTTCATTTTCAAACACCTCACATCTCACTGTCAGATCATATTATTCTATGTATACTCCTCTAGGCTAAGGTTTCCTTAATGTAGTGAGATAAGATCCTTGAATGAGAGATGCTTATAGTCAATGTGAAGGAACTGCTGTTTTTGAAGGATGACAACTTTGTTAAGAAAGACAGCAACGTCGGAAAGAATACAACCAGAAAAGAAAAAAAAAGAGGAAAAATTAGCACAACACAAAAAGCTTGAGCACAAACTTTAAGGAGATACAACATTAGCCCACTCTACAACAAATGAGTGAGCGGAGAGGAAAACACTCCTAGGACTGTGATGTGGACATTTGGTGCACCCATTAGAGTGTACTGGAGGAGGAGGCTTCACCAATAGAGTATCGGAGCGGAAGAGTTGATGTGGATGGACGCTGGGTTCATCAGACCCATTTTCTGACGAGCTGTGAGTGCAGAAGTGGCATGACCGTACTCTGACTGCAGGCTCACGGGGCGGACTTTACACCCTATCGTGCGAGTGTTTTAGTTATATTCGTTTTTTTGTTCTTTTCCTTATTTTCAGGGGCTTTAGTGCACTTTTTATTTTTTCCGAGAAACCCCATTTTATTATTGAATGAATGAGAATTCGTATACTTTCTTACTCTTTTACCAAAGAGATTAGGATTTCAAGATTGACTCTTAGGTATCGAGGATTCCACCCCGGTTTCTGATTTTCCTTCTTTCTAGATCTTCGAGTTGCAGGAAAAGGTAAATATCAGCTGTCTTCTTTTCTTTGATGCCCTAGAATCTGTACTCTCTTTCATCTCAAACCTATCTCTTCTTTATCTATTTCGTTCTTATCTGGATATTTCCTTTTGGTTTGAATAGAAAAAGGGATGACTAGTCAGGAGCATCGGATCCAAACTTGACTGTGGACTGACTTATGGTAGATCTGGAATATTCTCATATCCCTAGGTCCTCCCTTTTTACTGTTTACGTGATTTTATTCTAAGGGGCATGATCCTGACGGAATGATTTCATCTGTGTTGAGATTTGCTTAATCTCCTTGATTGAAAACAATTACTTGATTAATTTTATTATTTGAATATCTTCAACCTGATTAACATGCTTCTAAAGTTAGGCCATCACATGTCCTTGCATCAGTTTTGGTATCAAAGATTGGTTTTTAACGTATGTCAGTTTATCGACAATGCCTCTTTGTGGTGAAAAATTACTAAAGAACCCCTCAACCCAAATCATAAAAATCGTCGACCCATGTACTGACTCTGCGAGGGGGATATATTTTGTTGAGTTTAGTTAGCCATTTTCATAGGTTTTGTTGAGTCCTCATATAGATCTAGGCCATGTAAGATAGTTGGATTGCATTGGTATCAACATTTATATTTTTAGAACCCTTCACTTTTCATTCCTAGTGTATGCCCACGTGCACTGGTCGTGGATTTGGTCTCCATTACACAATGGACTCTGATCAATTTGCTAAGGATATGGAGGGCCTAACTAAGAGAATTGATCAACAGTTTTGAACCTTCAGGGATGAGATCGCACAACAGTTTGCGCATCGGGATAGTAGGTTCATGCGTCTAGAGGAGAGAGTTATGCGCTTAGAGGTTGTTACTCCAACTGCTACTGTAGGTGGTGCCCAGGCGACCCCCGGATGATGAAGAGATCATTATCCCATACCTTGAGCCGACTAGTGATGCCGATGATGATACCGTGGAGACTACCCGCTTGCAGTGGTGAGGTGCGCCTTGACCTAGGTGAAGGAAAGTGAAGATTGGCGCATAACCACCATTTTCCACATGCCAAGTGTGGAGAAAAGAGCTGCAAAGTGATTATAGACAACGGGAGTTGTGAGAATATAGTTTCCCCAGTTACTTTGAGTCACCTGAAGTTGAAGTCAATCTCTCACCCCAACCCATACAGAGTTTCTTGGATGGATGCAACATCCCTCCCTGTGACCTAGCGATGCTTTGTTCTGATTGAGTTTGGACCATACAAGAACAAGTTATGGTGTGATGTGGTCACGATGGACGTTGGTCATATAATCCTGGGAAGGTCATGGCTTTATGACAAAGATGTCACAATATTCGGGCGTACAAATAATTGTGTGTTTAAGCATGAAGGAAAGAAGCCTGGAGCCCGCTCCCTCCCAAATTGTCAACATGAGCGAAAGATGTTGCGTCCCCGGGCAGTTCTAACAGTCAAAGGGCGCCTCATTCGAAGTCGCTTCACATCATTAGATGCTAAGGAGTTTGAGAGAGAGACCAAGGTGGGGACTATGGTGTACGGCCTACTGGCTAGGGAGAGTACACCTAAGTTTGCTATGGGGATACCCTAGCAGGTTCGTCTAGTCCTAGAGGACTTTCGGGATGTCTTTCTTGAGGATCTTCCAGACGAGCTTCTACCGATGCGAGACATTAAACATGCGATATATCTCGTCCTAGGGGCGACCATACCAAACCTCCCTCACTACAGAATGATCCCCACCGAGCATGCTGAGTTGAAAAGGCAGGTGGATGATTGTTTAAAAAGGAATTCATTCATGAGTCTTAGCTGTGCACCATGCTCGTGCTTCATATGCCGAATAAAGATAGCATGTGGCGCATGTGTGTCATTAGTAGGAGCCATAAACAAGATCACTGTCAAGTATCGATTTCCCATCCCGAGGCTTGATGATATGCTTGACATGATGACCGTCTCTACTATCTTTTCAGAAATTGACTTCAAGAGTGGTTATCACCAAATTTGTGTTTGCCTGGGAGATGAATGGAAGACTGCCTTCAAGACAAAGGACGGGTTGTACAAGTGGCTGGTCATACCATTCGGGTTAACCAATGCCCCAAGTGCGTTTATGAGGGTGATAACTCAGGTGCTGCGACCCTTTATGGGCAAGTTTTTAATTGTGTACTTCGATGATATCCTCATTTATAGTACGTCCCTTAGCCAACACATCGAGTGCTTGAGGCAGGTCTGCAATACCTTGTGCACATAAAAGCTCTATGCGAACCTTAAGAAGTGTTCCCTCTTGACCTCCCAAGTTATCTTCCTAGGGTTCGTTGTGTCGTTAGTAGAGGTGGGCACTGGATGACTCGATCCAGCTAACTCGACTTGTTCGACTTGTTCAGATTCGACTCGACCCGAACCGAATGAGTGAGTTGGTCCGAACCGAGTAGGCTTCGCCTAATCTGAACTCAAACCGAGTCGAGTTCGAGTTACCTAGTAACTCGACCCGAAACTAGATTCGGTTAGACCCGACTCGATTTTTGAAACCCGACTCTCTAACCCTACCCTCCGGACCCTACCCCGACTCGATCCCAAAATCTCTCTCCCTCCCTTATCCTCCTCATCTTCTAAGCCCGACAACCACCCACCACCATCACCCTCCTCCTCCTCCTCTCTCTCTCCTCTCCACTCTCTTGGTCTCTCCCTCCCTCATCTCTCAATCTGACTCGGTGCCAACTCGATCAGATTCGGTACTTCTAATCGGATCAGTCCAGGCCAGACCGGACTCGGATCGAGTCAGGCATGCTGGACTCAGTATCGAGTCAAATCGAGTTAGGGTCAGGCCTATTTCAAAACTGGATCGAGTCGAGTCAGCCCTAACTCGGTCTGACTTGACTCGATGCCCAGCTTTAGTCGTCAGAGGGTATGTTTGCAGACCTTGAGAAAGTTAAGGCCATTATCAGTTGGCCTGCGCTGCATACCATACATGATGTGTGAAGTTTTCATGGCTTAACTACGTTCTATCGACGGTTCATCCATGGATTTAGCTTGATTATGGCTCCCATACAGATTGCATACGAAAAGGGGAGTTTCAACGGACTAAAGCCACGACGTGGGCTTTCTCAGAAATTAAAAAGAAGATGACGGAAGTGCTAGTCATGCGTTTACCTGACTTTGCCAAAGTATTTGAGGTAGCATGTGACGCGTCAAGAATTGTCATAAGTGGAGTGTTAAGCCAAGAGGGACATCCTATGGCTTTTTTAGTGAGAAGCTGAACAAGGCTAAACAACGCCACTCCACTTATGACAAGGAGTTCTATGCGGTTGTGCAATCATTGTGCCATTGGCGGCGTTATTTATTACCGCAAGAATTCGTCTTGTTCTCTGATCATGAGGCATTGAAATATTTGAGCTCTCAAAAGAAGTTGAGCCCTAAGCATGCCAAGTGGGCACAATTTCTTCAAGAGTATATATTTGTGCCTAAGCACAAGGCCGAAAAAGAGAATAAGGCTGCTGACACGCTTAGCCGTCGTGTCATGACGCTGCGGTCCATGAGCATTGAAGTTACATGCTTTGAGCAAATTAATGGTGAGTATTCAAACTGTCCTGATTTTGTGATCATTTATGCGTCAGTCTAGTGACCCGCTCTCGAGGAGTGCAGAGTTCGTTCTTACAGATGGATATCTTTTTAGAGAGGACAAGCTTTGTATCCCACGCACATCCCTCCGTGATTTTCTAGTTTGAGAGTTGCATGCTGAAGGGATGGCAGGTCACTTTGGTTGAGATAAAATAGTTACCCTTGTGTCTGATCGTTTTTATTGGCCTAATTTCTCGCAAGATGTGGCTAAGATTGTAGGATAGTGTTGGGCATGTTAATTGGTGAAGCAGATGAAGCAAAATACAGGTTTATATACTCCTTTGCCAGTTTCACATGCCCTGTGGCAAGATGTCAGTATGGACTTCGTGCTTGGGTTTCCCAAGACTATTTGTAAGCACGATTCCATACTCGTGGTTGTTGATCGGTTTTCTAAGATGACCCATTTCCTTCCCTGTTATAAGACCTTATATGCCTCCCACATTGCTAAGTTATTCTTTCAGGAGGAGGTGCGACTTCATGGAGTACCTAGATCCATCGTGTTTGATAGAGATATTAGGTTCACTAGTTATTTTTGGAAGACTCTCTGGCATCTTTTGGGTACGAGGCTCCAGTTTTCTTTAGCATATCATCTCCAGTCTGATGGTCAAACAGAGGTAGTGAATCGTTGCATAGGGAATATGTTGACATATCTGGTTAGAGACCACCACAGGACCTGAGACACTGTTCTTCCCAAAACAGAGTTCACGTATAATTCTTCAGTAAATAGGTTAACAGGAATGAGCCATTTTGAAATTGTTTTAGGTCTTAGACCTCGAGCCCCAATAGATTTAATCCCCATGACTACCCCACAACGTACTTCAGAGTTAGGAGAGTCCTTCGCCCAACATATACATGAATTTCATAGTGAGATCAGGAGGAAGATTAATTCAAGTAATGAAAGTTATAAACTTTCTGCTGACACTCACATGAGATTTAGGGAATTTCAACATGGAGATGACGTCATAGTTCGTATTAGGTTTGATCGGTTTCTACTTGAATCTATGAAGAAGCTTCATGCTCGTAACAAAGGCTCACATAAAATTGTGAAAAGGTTGGGGTCTAATGCTTATGTTGTTGATATCCCTGCTACCATGAGCATCAGCACATTTAATGTGGAAGATCTAGTTCCCTATCACGGGCCATCACTTCTATCTACTAGTTCCCCTGTTTCTTTCCAAATCCCGCTATATATGGACCTTGGCCATAGCCTGACCGTCCTGTACTCATCTTTCTTTCTCTTCCACTTGCACCAAGAATAGTCGAGACAAAGGAAATTTTGGGCTCCAAGGCGGTTTCCACTTGCTCCGGGGGTTTCTAGAAATTCCTACTCAAATGGAGGTATAGGCCCGTTACAGATAACTCTTGGATCACAAAGATAGAGATGCAGCGCATTGACCCGAATGTGCTTGAGAGATACAAAAGCTCACTTTCACTAGTGGCGAACTCTTTCTACCCGGGGAGAATTGATGCGGACATTGGTGGTGCACCCATTAGAGTGTACCAGAGGATGAGGTGTCGCTGACAGAGTATCGGAGCGAAGGAGTTGATGTGGATGGACGCTAGGTCCATCAGACCCATTTTCTGATACGCTATGAGTGCATGCGCGGCATGACCGCAGGCCCACGGGGCGGACTTCATACCTTGTCGCGCGGATGTTTTAGTTTTAGGCGTCTTTTGTTCTTTTCCTTGTTTTCAAGGGCTTTAGTGCACTTTTTTTTTTTCTTTTCCCGGTGGCTTATATATACATTGTGAGAAACCGTATTTTTATTATTGAATGAATGAGAATTTGTATGCTTTCTTACTCTTTTTGCCAAAGAGATTAGGGTTTCAGGATTGGCCCTTAGGTGTTAAGGATTCCACCCCCGGTTTCAGATTTTCATTCTTTCTAGATTTTTGAGGTGCAGGAAATGGTAAGAATCAACTGTCTTCTTTTCTTTGATGTCATAGAATCCGTACTTTCTTTCATCTTGAACCCATCTCTTCTTCATCTCCTTTGTTCCTCTCTGGATATTTCTTTTTAGTTTGAATGGAAAAGAGGGATGACTAGTCAGGAGAATTGGATCCAAACTTAACTATGGACTGACTTATGCCAGATTTGAGATATCCTCATATCCCTAGGTTCTTCATTTTTTACTGTTTACGTGATTTTATGCTAAAGGGGCATAATCTTGACAGAACGATTTCATCTTTGTGTTGAGATTTGCTTAATTCACTTGACTGAAAATAATTAGTTGATTAATTTTATTATTTGAATATGTTCAACCTAATTATACATGCTTTTAGGGTTAGGCCATCACATGTCCCTGCATCAGACTGCTGCACCTATCTTGGAAGCATCTATTATTTCTTTCAGATCAGATAGCCCACAAAACTGCCAAAATGAATTAGCTCCATTTCCCCCTTTCCAGTGAGACCAGCCCAACTCCGTGCCATTGATTAAAAAACTCAGCAATCAAATGCAGTATCACCCAGCTCACTCCAAAAAGATCTAGGAAACTACTACTTACCTTGCTGGAAAACGAGCAATGAATAAAGAGATGGTCCACTGTTTCTTCATCTCCCCAACATAATGAACACATATTTACTAAATCGAGACCCATTTTCTACAAGTTATCGATGGTGAGAATCCTATTCCACCTTGCTAGCCATGCAAACGCTACCACCTTCGATGGAGCACCATAATCCCAAATACGGTAAGTGTGAGCTTTGACGCGCCTTGAGATCCTCCTGAGATTCGGAAGTAAAGAGATATGACCGAGAACTTACCTGACTTTGAATCGGTCCAACAAATCGAGTTCCTCTCATCAGAAAGAGACACACCCGATAGATGTTCCAACAAGGCCAACGGTTCTTGAAACTCATCATCGTGGAGATCTCTTCGAGGAGGGAACCATGATCCTCCAGAAATATGCAGGACAAAACATTGATTTACAGGAAGGTCTGGATCCAACGCCAGGTAAGTCTGAGCTTTGACATCGCCCTGAGATCCGCCTGAGATTCGGAAGTAAAGAGATTTGACCGAGAACTTACCTGACTTTGAATTGGTCCACAAACCGAGTTCCTCTCATCAGAAAGAGACACACCCGATAGATGTTCCAATAAGGCCAACAGCTCTTGAAACTCATCATCGTGGAGATCTCTTCGAGGAGGGAACCATGATCCTCCAGAAATATGCGGGACAAAACATTGATTTACAGGAAGGTCTGGATCCAATGCCACTTGAGCCAGCCAAGGATACATCCTTTTCCAGTTTTCTTCCTCCCAACCATGTATCTGTCCAAAATCTGACCTTAGAACCTACGTCCACCACAAAACCCACTACTTTGAGAACCAGGTCCTTCATATTCACAATAGACCGCCTCCTAAGTCTGCTGCTTTTGGATGGTTGGTTGGAAGGAAAAAGATCCTAACAATTGACAACCTCAGGAAAAGATGAATGATCCACCCGAACATTTGCCTCCTTTGCATGAGTGATGAGGAGCCTATCAATCATCTCTTCATGCATTTTCCTTTTGCATGCTCTATTTGGGCAGATATTTTGAAGTGTTTTCAGATTCTTTGGACCTTCCCTAAGACGGTGGACGATCTTATTCTTGCTGGCAATGGTGCCTCTTTCGGGAAGACAAAGAAGACACTATGGAGGATGTCCCTCTTGGCTGTTTGGGAGGAAAGGAATGCAAGCTGCTTCTCAAATGATTCCAAGTCGATGGAGTGAACCTCCCAAAGAGCAAGGCTTCTAGTGATTGAATGGGCTTCTGGTCTTCCATGTCTTAAGGGATGTAATTTTCTTTTTCTTGGGATGTAGTTGGGTCGCTGTCTCGGTGCCTCTGCCTACTTTTTTTTTTCCCCCTTCTCTTTTAATAAAAGTTCATTATTTTTCTAAAATAATTATTGAAATGTCTCTGATAAATTGGCGATACAAACAACACTTGGAATTTACACAGTTGAAAATATTGGCGATATCGATACATCGGTGATGCAAGCAACTCTTGGAATTTACACAGTAAAAAATATTGGTGATATCGATACATTGGTGATACTTAGCGGCACATAGCTGATACCTGGAATTTCTAATACTACCAGTATTATCAATATTGCTACCAGTGTTATCGATATCGCTGAGCTGGAGATATAGATAATATTGGGGATATTTTGATAGTATCAGGGATATTCAATGCTAATGTATGCATGTAAAATGATTTAGTCCTATAGTTGACAGCTACACTTTTCTAAATCCTAGCTTACTAACTTCTCACGCCTAAACATACTTAAATGAACACCCACAAATTAGGAACTCTATAGTAAGACACCAAGACTGTCCTAAACTTGGACTTGAACAAAATCCTTCCATGTATCTCCAAATCTAATGCTTTCCTATTTTAGTTTTTTTTTTTTTTTTTTTTTTTGTGGGGGGGTTGAAAGGTCTCTTAATGATGATCATTGTCCATCCTGTGGGTTCCAATATTAGGTTGCTAGAAATCCTAGGCATTGACCTTTCAAAAAAAAAAGGGAAATCCAAGGCATTATGTGGATCCCACGTAACTGTCAACTTTTACCAGAAGTTGCTCCAATCTCTGTGTTAAGTCTGGAAAGTCTTATACCTACTTAATAATAGGTGCTAAACCCTTTTGGCAATAAACTTGACTTACACACAAAAGAAATACCTATTAGTCTGTCAAGACGTGGTGTCCCCTGAAAGGCTAGAAAGACTAGAGTTCATGCTAGTGGATTTAGGGCTTTACTTGCACTTTTGCCTACTTCACTTTTGTAGACAACAGTGTAAGTTCTTGAAGGCAGCGAAAATTCTCTATGCCATTTTCATTTGCTAACTCTGAGTGTATTGTCAGAAAGATTTGTAAATGTCTTTTTTTTTTTAGTCTGTCAAGACGTGGTGTCCCCTGAAAGGCTAGAAAGACTAGAGTTCATGCTAGTGGATTTAGGGCTTTACTTGCACTTTTGCCTACTTCACTTTTGTAGACAACAGTGTAAGTTCTTGAAGGCAGTGAAAATTCTCTGTGCCATTTTCATTTGCTAACTCTGGGTGTATTGTCAGAATGATTTGTAAATGTCTTTTTTTTTTTTTTTTTTTTTTCCGTTCTTCCCTTTTCAAGTGGGGCATGTTATATTCTAAAGAAGTATCTATCATAAGGACAAGCACCCCAAAATAATCATCTACTGTACTATAGCCGCTAGTCGAATTGTTTATGTGGCACAATTGTCCACAATCTGGAATATATGGTGGATCCCTCTCTGGATCAACAAAATTCCAACTTTATGATCTGAACAATCTGATTCGTGACCTACAAAGGGATGGTAGAAAAGAATACTGGCAGTATGCAGTGAACAGGAAAAGGTACACTGATTGGTTGTGTAGAATCTTCCAATCTGTGAGGCTTGCATGCGGTGGTCCAAGCATGATGGGATCCACCCTAGAAATATAGAATATTGCCCCAGACACAATCTTGTATCAATGTGCTTCATTCAAGTTAGTAATCCTCTATTCTGTAACCTTCCTAATTGGCAAATCTGCCTTTTCTTTCTAGCCTTCATCATAATTGTTTCTATGACTTGTTTAATTTTCCTCAGGTAAGTGTTGTGCACATCTGCGAAGCGACATTGACAAAACGTCTAATTGAGTTTGAGAATACAGAATCAGGCAGTTTAACGGTAAGCTTCTTTGTGCCAGGACTCAACTATGTCAAGAAACTTGATCTTGCAATAGAAATTGGCCATATTTTAAAATTGCCATTTCTATTCCATATCATATTTTGATTCTTAGAGCTTTATCAAATCATGCCTCTATTTATTTCATATGATAAAGCACAATAATAACAATTTCTATAGTTGGGCATACAAACATATAGGTCCTACATGTGAGCTATTTATTTGGAAATTGTAGTTACTTGGATTAGTCAGAGCATGGTGGAAAACAAGGTTTTCTATTTTGATATCTTCAGCTGGTAGCGATGTGCAAGCTGGTTGCAAAACATTTGCCAAGCAATCATCAGAAAGTTGCATCGAAAAGCTGGGACAGCACTAAGATGATTATAAAAAGAAAAGAAAAGAAATCAAAACTATAATGATTACCCAATGATGCCAAAGATTTCCATGAGGCATGGATTCCCATGGATTCCATTTTTGGGGGCTTTATTTGGATAGGAATTGAAAATCTCTTTCACATTGGTTACCTCGTGTCTTGTGCATGGGATTTTGACTATGGTGTTTGCGTAATGATTGCTTTTTGAATCCAATATTCCTTATTATCTAAACATTGCGGGAAAAAACCATGTATTTTCTTTTCTTTTCATTTTCCATTATCCAAACAGGCCCTAAATATGAAAGTTTATAGCTGTAGAGGGTCAGTCCACCTAGTCCCTTTGGTCCTCGAGCATCAAGCAATAGACTTCAATACGAAGTTGTTTACAATCGATCAGATATTGCATTAATATCTCCAGGCATGACATTCTGATCCCACAACAATCGTGTTTGCGTGAAACTGCGATCCTAATTTGTCCATTTGCATGTTATTTAAGATCTATAGATTTGGTTGTTATTTTTCAACTTTCCAAGTTTCATGCTTGTTGTCTTGTGTAACCTTTGATCTCTGTACCACATGATTAGAATTAAGGTTCGATTCCTAAATTTTCTGTTGATCAGATTGAGGAATTCATTACGAAGTCAAGTGAGCTTGAAGGAGAGCTTCAATCAAAACAGCAACCAAGTTGTGGGTCTAAAATATCTGGGATCACGGAAGTGCTTTGTGAACACAAGGACCGTGGAGAGCCTCATTTTGCTCATGGACTCTGTAGAAAGTGCTACGATGATGTAACCCCTTGCTTACTTTTCTTCCAATTGTCTGTTTTCACTAATTTTTCTTGTTTGGAATACTTGATGCTTCTATTTGTTGGTGCAGTTTGTAGAACTTTCTGGAGGGCTTCAAGGAGGATCTGAACCTCCTGCATTCCAACGTGCTGAAAGGCAGAGAATGGCTGAAGCATCATCTAAAGAAAAGTCAACAGAGCAATGTCTTGATACCATGCCTTCCCAAAGCAAAATTCATCATAAACAAGTAATGAGCTCTTGACAATATTGATTAATATGCTAATAGATTCTCATTGGGCTTTCCTGGCTTGCTGCTATTTTACTAAGTTTTTCTATTAAATTATGCATCAAATGAAACTTCTTATGCTTGCATTTGGTCACTTCTGTGAATGGAGAAGCAAAATTGGGCTTTCCTGGCTTGCCACTATTTTACCAAGTTTTTCTATTAAATTATGCATCCAACCGGACTTCTCATGCTTTTGCTTGGGGGAAGACTTTCCTCACACAAACTTACGAATTTTGTTAAAGTTTGCTGCCATTGTTTGTCGATACTTTCAATGTTTTGAGTTACAAAGCTAACTAATACTTGTCAAGACAACGTGGAATGAAATATTGAACTCTATACATTGGAGAAATAAAATATGAACAGTTCCCTGTTTCTACGACCAGGATTTTCTTGATGAAAGAAACCCATGCATCAGTTATTTGAATATGCTTGTCTGAAAGGGGTGTGTGTGTGTGGAGTTTGTCAGTGTGACCATCCAATAATGGTGGTGTAACCCTTAGGACATGTTTAAAAATGGGTAATTGAAAATTCGCATTTTGAAGCACTTGCTAGGTTCTTGCAAGCTGTCTTTACACAGTGGATCATATGTGGTGATTTAAATATCGATAGTATCAACCAATACTATCAATATCGCATGCGCCGAGTCACGGGGGGGAGTTATTAAATTTCCCTGTATTCACAAAAAAAATGCAATGCATCACTGGTATATCCCGATATGTTGATACGTTGTGTTTTTTTGCCAAAAACCCTTCATAGAAGTCACCCATATTGTTGATACATGCAATACATTCCCCCGCTGGAAATTTAAAAAAACATCACAAAAAACTGCACAAAAATTCATTTTCTCCCAAATTTGTTTGGGGGAGTCTGTTTGCAAACTTGTATTGTATTATTTATGAATTATATGAACCCATTTGGATATAATTACACCACTTCTGTCAGACCACATTGTTTAGGACCTCATACAAATGGAACTTGTTATGCATACTTGTTTTTGTGATCTTTTGGGTCCTAGTGTCTAATCATGCCTCTTTCAACATATTCCGAGGTTCTATTGAAAACTTCCATCATATCCCAATGCTCCCCTCAAACAGTGATGCCTTCTCTACTATATGCAATATTTCCCATGGATGCTGCCAGTATGTTCCATATCCCAAGGGTGCGATACATGCATCAATACGGATATTTAAATCATTTGTCTGTGAGCACCAACTCATGGTGCGTATTGTGGATTGAAGTCATGCCCCATATATTTATATATGTATGCTTACTGAGATATGGATTTTTCTTTGCGCCCATCCTGCTGAAGTATAAATGAAATTCAGGTATTATGTTTTTGACGATTTGCAACTTCGATTGGTAGTGATTGTACTTGCTGGTCCCAGCTTGTGTAAAGGAGGAGAGTTGCTATTAGGTGTAAAGCTGTTCCCAGGTAGCTTGGACATGGCTGTGATGACAATGCAGTGGTCTATGTGCTCGTGCGTGTCTGTGTGTGTATACAACTCTTGTAAATTGTAATACAATGGGGAAGATTCCTCCTAGATTTATATTTGAAAGGATTCTTTCAGAATATTCGTTTTAATTTGAAGGGGAAATTATTTGTTGTACCATATAACATTTGTTTGTGATAATTCTCGTATACAGATACATAAATACGTATATACATGTGTGTCTATATGGGTGTTGTCACACTTCACTGTGTTGGTGAAAAATGTCAATCTTCAGTGGTCTTTAACCACCCCTCACCGTTGAATATGCCAATTGAGCCATCCATTAGCATAGCAACCTCTTGGATAGGCTTTTGCCCCAAAACAATATTTTCAACCATTCCAAAGTAGCCAATACAATTCTGGCTATTCTTTTCAACCTTTTGGGCCCAAATTTTATTCACCATCCAATTAATGGATATTGTAGGATGATTTTTTGCATGGTTATAACTTCAGATCATCCAACTGGTCTAGGTTTCAAGTAGTGGCCTACGCGATCAGTAATTGTTCTACCGAACACAACTTGAATTAATGAGCACATTCATTGATGAAGGTCTCTTAAGGCTAACATTCTTCCCCGTGTATGTGAGTGTCCATGTGTGTGGGTGCTTGTGCATCTTAAAATTTACTTAGTAGAAAGTAGAGAAGTGAAAAAGTAAAAACAATGCATACCATATGTATCAAATATGCCTCAGTTATATGGATATAGCCGGCTATGAAACATGCAAATGTTGGTAATATATACTCCTTTATTGGATTTTTGTCATTGTGTGTAAATGGAAATTGGCATTTGAATTGTTCGTTGAATGCATCTTGTGTTGTGTGCAACCGCCACACTTAGGCGTAGAAGCAACCTTTGAACGAATCAAACACGCACTAGAGAAACGAAAATTTTGGGCAATCACAGAGAACACAACGATTTTACGTGGAAAACAATGACACCAACAAACAAAGAATCTACCATGAACAGAAAGTTACAAGAGATGGACAACTTACATATTTGAAACCCTCGTCTTCTCAGATGAATTTCCCTTCTCAAAACCCCTGCTCTCTCTAGCACAATGTGAGATTAACACTAATCCCACAATAACGTGGTTTATATAACCCGATTACAGAAATAGAAACAAAACTGTGCACTTATGCAGAAGTTGCGCGCACCATCGATTGAACAGTCGATCAATCGACTCCGATCGATTGACGCCACATGTTCGATTCGATCGAACATGCTCAAAAGTGTCTAGAGAGCAAACCCATATACCCATATTTTCGAAATTATCTTGATCGATCGAGCCTTGATGATCGATCAATTGAATAGGTTCAAAATTGTCTAGAGACAAGTGTCGTCGATCGATCGAAAATCCTGTATCTGCATTAGATTGAAGGCATTCAATCAACAATCTCTACCATGGCTTCAATCTTACATCTTCACAAGCTGTTATCATAATCTCTAAATTTATTCATAGCCCCATCGTCACTTCATGTGCACACTTGTCTGCATTCATCCTTTGTCAAGCCCAGAGGAGCAAAACCTGAACTTCTTTGTAGGAATCACTTTCGTAAGCATATGGATTTTCGCTAGTGTGAATCTTCTCAAGAGTAACAATGCCTTCTTCTGACATTTGTCGGATAAAGTGATGACGCACATCAATATGTTTAGTCTGGGAATGGTATACTGAGTTATTTGCCAACTTGATCGTGCGTTCACTGTTACAATGCACATGCATGGCTTCCTGCTAAAGCCCCAACTCATTCATTATACTTCTAAACCAAACTTCTTTCTCCAATGCTTCTGTCATTGCCATATACTTAGCTTCGGTTGTGGAAAGAATAATCACATATTGAAGCTTCGACATTCAATTAATCGCTCCACCTGCTAACACAAACGAGTAACCATAAGTCGGCCTTCTATTGTCCGCATTATCAACGTCTACGTAGCCTATCAGTTTCTGCTCAGATTTTTTGAATGACAAGACGTAGCCTATCATATCTTGTATGTAACGAAGTAGCCATTTCACTGCCTCCCAGTGTTGCTTACTGGGGTTTGACATGCATTTGCTCACAACACCCACTGCATGTGAAATATCCGATCTCATATAAATCATGGTATACATAAGACTGCCAACTACGCTTGAGTAAGGCACACGAGACATATACTGCATTTCTTCCTCTGAAGTAGGACATTGTTTTGCAAAAAGCAAAAAATGAGCAGCATGGGGTGTGCTAACCGTTTTAGCCATATTAAGTCCGAACTTGATCAAAGACCTCGAGATTCTTCTCTTGAGACAACCATAGCCTGCTCCTTTCACTGTTTCTGTGTAAGTCGATGTTGAGAATCTTTTTCGCAACACCCATATCTTTCATCTCGAATGTCCTAGATAGTTGAGCCTTTAATATGTTGATTTTGGACATGTTATGGCTGGCGATAAGTATATCATCAACATATAATACCAGAATTATGAATTCCCCATGACTTAGTGATCCGAAATAGATACAGTGATCGAACTCACTTCTTATTGGCTCAATATGAAATAATCAAACTTTTTATACCATTACCTAGGCGATTGTTTGAGGCTGTACAATTGCCTCTTCAACCTGCAAACCTTATTCTCTGCTCCCTGTACGTCAAGCCCTTTAGGTTGCTTCATGTAGATTTGTTCTTCTAGTTCCCCATGTAGAAAAACAGTCTTCACATCCAACTGTTCTAATTCCAAATTGTATTGCGCAACCAACGCCAATACAAATATGATAGATACTCGCTTGACCACAGGCATGAATATCTCATTGAAGTTGACGTCTTCTTTCTGAGCATAGCTATTCACAACCAATCTCGCCTTGTACCTATCCAGTTCTTGCGGAAAATCCACTTAATAATTGATCATTTTCCTTACAACAGGTATCTCCATCAGCTCCCATGTTTCATTCTTGTACAAAGAATCCATCTCATCATGCATCGCGGCTATCCACTTCTCAACATCTCGGTCATTTAATGCTTCCTGGAAGGTAGACGGATCTCCTTCATCTAGAGCTGGGCATTGGACCGAGTTGAATCGGATTGGGCCCCAACTCGAGTCGGTCCGAGTTCTACATGGCCTGACCCAAACTCGGTCCGATCCAGGACCGAGTCCGGGTCATCTGACTCGATCCGATCCTAACCCATACTGGCATGAACCGATCCGAGTCTGACTCGGCCAGGAGAACCGAGTCGGATCGGATTATGCCAGATTCGGATCGGTCCATTTTTTATAGTTTCTGCCACTGCAAAGGGGTGCGCAAGGTGTCTTATCGCTGCGAGATGTTAGGGGAGAAGGAGTGGTGGGAGACATTAGATTGGGATGAAGATGATGACATCGAGGCCCACATCACAGCTACATGTATGACTCACTTGATGATTGCACTCTCTTGATTTTGGTCACACGTGTGCCATTGACGGTGAGAGTGAAGCCTCACATGGTAGCTATCATGTGGACATTCTATAAAAAACACTGCCCCAACTAAGATCAGTACTTCAAGTAGAGCATTTCTCCAAAAAAAAAAACAAAAAAAACATTACCTATTCAGAATGGAATCTCTTAAGTGGAAAGCAGCTTACCTGTGCAAAATTAGTGAGTACCAGGAGAGGAAAGGTTGCAAGGATAAGGAGAGACACCCGCCACTCAATGATGAAAGCAACAATGAAGGAGGTGAGAAGCGAAGTCATGTTCTGCAATATCACAGAAATCCTCTCAGTAATGGCGGACTTCACATCGGCTGCAACTGTTGCTAAGCGAGCCGCGACGAGGCTGGAATTGCTCCCTTCCTCATCAAACCAGCCCACTTCGTTCCTGAGGATTGCTGCAAAAATCATTAGAATTGAAATTTCAGCTACACAGAAATCATCCATGCACTCTGCAAGACACTTAGGGCCTGTTTAATTTTCCAGTGAACTGGTAAATACCAGGGAAAAGAGTAATAATTATTTCCCTGTGAATTTACAAGCACTACTTACTTTTTGGCACGAAAACCTAAAACATTACAAAATATATATGGGTCCCATTGTGATGCATTTCGCTTATCCACACCGTTCATCCATTATGCCTTTTGAATTTATAGTATGAGCAAAAAAATGAGGTATATCCAAAACTCAAGTGAACCACACCATACAAAAACAGGAATCGAATACTTACCATTAAAAACTTTGTGAGGCCACTTTTTCCTTTGGTGTGGGCCACCTGTGTGTTGGATCATCCTCATTTTTTGGCTCATGCCTCAAAATATTTTGTTAAAACATATGGATGGAATTGATATATCATATACATTACCTTGAGGTTCAAAATTTTTAATTAGCTATTTGAACCGGTTCCCAATGCCGAAGTTTCCCTGGATTTTCAAACGGATGAAATGGTAATAATTACCCATTTCCTGGGTATTTACCCAAGCTCTCGGAAATCAAACACGCCCTTAGTAATTGATATCTTCGGGTGCGGGTAGGGTAGGGTAGGGTAGAGAAGGGATGATTTGGGGATTTAGGGTTCGGCGATAGAAAAACAGGCCGGGTATAAGTATGTGTGTGTGTGTGTGTGTGTGTGTATATATATATATATATATATATATATATATATATATATATATATATATATATATATATATATATATATATATATATATATAGCCTAATAAATCTGGTCCGGATCGGATCGGTCCGAATCAGATCCAATTGGATCGGATTCCGGATTGGGTCGGGTCGGAACAGGTCTTATCCAAACTTGACTTGAAAATATTTCGGATCTGGATGGGGCTACCCGATCCTGACCGATCCATACAGTCGGTTCTGTTCGAATCGGTTCGGATCGGGTTGGATCCACCGGATCGGATCTGAAATGCCCAGCTCTACCTTCATCCGTAATGAGGGCAAATACAACTTTTGAAGCATCCCTGTATCTCATCGGTAATCTGCGATTTCTCGGTGGATTACTCCTGACAAGTGGTGTTACCACCTCTTCATGTAGCTCTTCCTGCGGTTCATCTATTTCAGGTGTTTCAACATTAACAACCGATTTTTTGTTTACCTTGTGCTCATCCTTACAATATAAGGAACCTTTATCAATTTGACGTCACGACTAAATATGATTTTATATGAAACCCAGTTATACAATCTGTACCCTTTCAATCCATCATTATACCCGATAAAATGTACACTTTTTCGCCATTTGGTTTAGCTTCTCTCTTAACTGATGGTACATGAGAGTAAACATTGTAATCAAATATCCGCAGCCTTGAGTAGTCAACTTCCTAACCACTCCATACTTCTTCTGGAATTTTGCAATCAATCGGCGTAGACGGGGAACGATTCACTAAATAACAAGCCGTGTTAACAACCTCAGGCCATAGCTCATTTCCTAACACAACATAACATACATACTTCAGATTCTTTCTAAAAGAGTCTGATTCATATGCTTCGCCACACCATTATGCTTTGATATATGCCTAACTGTGTTATGCCTCATGATCCCCTCGTTCTTACAAAATTGATTAAATTCTTTTGAAGTAAACTCTCCGCCATTATCTATACTTGGAACTTTTAGTTTCCGCCCTAATCGTTTTTCAACCATAACCTTCCATGACTTGAAAGTAGCAAACACATCGGATTTATGTTTTAGAAAATAAACCCACACTTTTCTAAAGAAGTCGTCAGTGAATATTACAAATAATGATGACTCTCCTCTAGAAACAACGAGCGACGTCCCCCACATATCAGAATGGACATAGTCAAGTTGTCCTTTATTAATATGCTTCCCAGTTTTAAATGACAATCTTGATTGTTTACCGTATATGCAATGCTCGCGTACATCTTAAACCACGATTAATCAGTACCCTCACAACGCGCTCGCTCATGTAGCTTAGGCGCCCATGTCACACACGTGCTAATGTGAATTCCACTACAAATGTTGTAGCTCTACTCGACACAGTGCTCTCGATCAACCTGTAAAGGTTTCCTCTCCTCTGTGCCTTCATAATCGTGAGTGCCCCCTTCGAGACTTTCAGGACACTTTCATGCCCTGCGAATTTACAATCGAGTACCTCAAGAGCTCCTAGAGATATCATATTTTTCTTTAGGTCCGGAATGTGCCTCACATTCATCAGAGTGCACTCCGCCCCATTGAACATTCTTATACGAACTGATCCAATTCCAATCATCTTATAGGCATGATTGTTGCACATAAGAACTAGTTCGCCATCATGCTCGTTGTACGTGACGAACCAACTCCGATGAGGACACATGTGATACACAATGCCCCCATATCCAAAATCTACTCGTTATACAAGTGTCCGACCTTGGACATAGACAATACGTCGCAGCCACTTGTCTCCTCCCTGGATTCCGCTGAATTGGCGTCCTTCGGTGAATTATCTGAATTCTCGTCTTTTTGGGTTTTGGGATTTGTGCAGTCCTTCATATGTCCTATCTTGCTCCAATTCTAGCAGTTCAACTTCCCTTGGCCCTTCGACTTGGACCTCGATCGCAACTTACCCTTTTCTTGTTTAGACGGTCTACCCCTTGTAACCAGTGCCCCTGCAGAAGTACCTTCCCCACCGTTATTCCTTCTCTGTTGATTCGACTTAAGGGCATAGATTACGGTATCAATGTCCAAGGTATCCCTACCAATGTTCGAATTATCTTCGATATTATCAAAGTTTCTTCGATAATATCTTTATCTCCAACTCAGCGATATTGATAACACTGGTAGTATCAAAAATTTTAGGTATCGCTAAGTATCGCCAATGTATCAATATCACTAATGTAATCGCCAATATTTTCAACTATGTAAATTCTAGGTGTCACTTGTATTGCCAATGCATCAATATCGCCAATGTATCACCAATATTTTTGACTATGTAAATTCTAGATAATGCTTGTATCATAATTGTATTGACGATATTTCAATAATATCGCTAACGTATTGATATCATCAAAATTTTGTTTATTAGAAAAAAAAATATTTTTTCTTTTTTCATGGGCACATGGTTGTATATAGTGTTCAATTTATCATTTATAATATTGATAATATCTCGATATTATCGATATCGCAACATGCACAATATTGAGACTACAATCTTTCGTTTCCTTTCCAATTGTTGATGATTTCTTGGTGAAATAACATATGTTGTTGATATTTTGCAGTATCGATGGATGTTTGGATGGGTAAATAGGCCGGATGGGATGGTTGGACTGATTGCTTACAACAACACATGCTTTTAAGGCCCCATTAAATGGAAACTTGTTATATATGCATTCTTTTTTGCAAATTTTTTTATTTTTAAATATGCTAGTATGTACATTTTAACACATCCTAAAGTTTCGCTGAAAATTCCAACATTTTTCCCATGTTTCCCCACACTTCTAGTTATCAGTTATATCGATATTGTTTCCATATCCCTGGCCAGCGAAATTTGTAGTCATACGGATACTTCGAACACTAATCCCTACCATGGCACGGAGTATCCACTAGATTCTCGTAGGAATCTGGAAGGGACGTCAACAATATTAGGGCTTTGTATTCTTCGATCTTCACTTCAACACTTGTCAATTTGCAAACTAGTTTGTTGAAGACGTTGATGTGTTCTGAGAGACTCGACCCTTCCGCCATCTTTAGAGTGTACAACTGTCTCTTTAGATATAGGCGATTGGAGAGCGACTTCGTCCTGTAGATGCTCTCCCATAGGCCTGCGGTAGTCGTCTCATTAATAGCATTATCAATGACTTTATCGGCTAAGCACAATTGAATTGCGTTAAATTGCCCTTTGATCAAGTTCATCCCAATCCTCTTCTTTCATCGATTTGTGACGTTTCGCTTTGCCAATGAGTGCCTGCGACACCCTTTGTTGAATTAAGAGGGCTTTCATCTTCAACCAAAGTTATTTTTACCTGTAAACTTCTCCGTTTCGAACTTCACATTCGGATCCATTCGATCCCATTCTAAGATTTTATCTAAACAACCCAACGTAAAACCTACGCTTTGAGACCACTTATTGTGTGCAACTGCCACACATTAGGCACGGAAGCAACCTTTGAGCGGATCAAACACGCACCAAAGAAACGGAAAATTTGAGCAATCACGGAGGACAATGATTTTACGTGGAAAAACCCTTGTAGGAAAAAATCATGGCACCAAGTGACAACGAATCTACTATGAACAGAAAGTTACAAGAGATGGACAACTTACATATTTAAAACCCTTGTCTTCTCAGACGAATTCCCCTTCTCAAAACCCCAGCTCTCTCTAGCACAACATGAGATAAACCCTAATCCCGTAATAACATGGTTTATATAACCTGGTTACAGAATTAGAAATAAAATTGCACACTTACGCAGAAAGTTGCGCGCACTGTCGATTGATCGACGCCACATGTTCGATTTGATCAAACATGCTCGAAAGTGTCCAAAGAGCAAACTCATATTTTTGGAATTATCTTGATCGATCGAGCCTTGATGATCAATCAATCGAATAGGTCTAAAACTGGGAAATTCGAGATTTCCTTGATTCAATCAAAACTGTTGTCAATCGATTGAAAATCCTGTATCTGCATCAGATTGAAGACACTCAATCAACATCTTGTAGAAGCTCATGATCTCTGGAATGTCTCCCACCATTTTAGTTAAGTTGTGATTAGACTTTAAACCCAAATCCATTAGGGGCTCTAGGAGTTTGTTAACCTCATATGGTTGTAATTTGTAAAGAGCAATCAAGGCAAGACTCGTAATGGGCATTGCAGAAGGTCAGCCTAAATTGATTTAGATCCCCACGAGACTGTTGAAACCCGAGCTGAAAGTCTAGGGACCGATCTTAAAAGATGAGATGAATCGTAATGTTTTGAGTTTGTAGAAGATGTCCTAGCTAACCCCTTTTGAGATTCAAGTGTAACCTAAAAAAAAGATGTAGATGCTTTTTACATTGAAAGTGAACAAGATGCTATAACAAAATGTAAAAGAAACAATTTGATACCAAAACATGAAGATCATAAGAAAAGAATATAATGCAGGGGCATTTCACACCGGGCTCGAGTGAGGTAGCCCGTGGGATGTGGGGACATACTGGGGGTGGGCGGCCCATGTGATTTGGGGTCCACGAGCCCACGAGGGGGGTTCGGCCGAGGTCCTAACCCATGAGATGTGGGGCCTGGGCTATGAGATAAAGAGATTAATTCGCCATACTCTAACAGTTCGAGCTTTTAGAGCAAGTGGTTAATTGTCTTGCATCAAATTGGTATCAGAGCGAGAGGTGTTGTGTTCGAGACTCCTCACCAGGGGTGATTAATGCAGGGGCATTTTCACACCGAGCTCGAGTGGGGTAGCCGGTGGGATGCGAGGACACACTCGGGGTGAGTGACCTATGTGATTTGGGGCTCACGAGGGAGGTCTCGTGTTCAAGACTCCTCACCGGGGGTGATTAATGCAATGACATTTCATACCGGGCTCGAGTGGGGTAGCTCGTGGGATGCGGGGACACACTCGGGGTGGGTAGCCCATGTGATTTGGGGCCCACGAGCCTATGAGGGGGGTTCGGTTGAGGTCCTAACCTATGAGATGTGGGGCCTGGGCTATGAGATAAGGGGATTAATTCGCCATACTCTAACAGTTCGAGCTTTTATAACAAGTGGGTCTTGCATCAGAATATCACCCACTAATAGCAACAAGCAACATAGAAATGCTACATTATTTTCATCATATTTACTCATTATGAATTGATGGGGAAGCGAGTTGTGGCTGTTTATCGTCCCAAAATTATGCATTAAGGCCCCCAACATGTTTCGGTTCACTTTAGATTGGAAGTATGTATTGCATTTTCAAGCCCATTAATTGGATCACCATATTAACTTGAAATGCATTGAGGTGATTCTGCATATTAGAGTAGGTTGTTGTCTTAAGCAGCCGGGAGATGTACTAAGAAGTATCTATGTCATTGAGATGTAAATAGAAGCTATGAGGATCATATTCAAGAGAGGAGACACTCATACCATAATGTTTGCTGTTTGGTGGTGTATTTACATGAAATCGTTGTTTGGTTCTCATGACTATCAGGATATTGTGGTTGACATCATACTTGGAGAGCTTGTTTGGCGTTGCATGCTTTAGAACTTAATTATTTGAAAATTGCAATAGTTTGCCTAAAAGTGCAATATTGGGCATTATCGTGTTGGCATGTGAGCGGTATTTGGTAAACATTCATCATGAGCTTCTTGCTACTTGTTGCAGCCAACTACTTGAGCATTCCTTACCACTTTTGGTTGGATGGTGGTTCATACGCATCTCTTGGTGCCAATATGAGTGCACGCGTTTATTATTTGATACGATGGGCCTGCGACCGTAGAAAATTTTCCAATGGGCCATTTAAAACTGATCCCAATTTGCTGGAGAAAGGCTGGGATGATATTGGTGATGGTTAACTAAAGCCTCACATCTATAACTATTCATAGTAAAGTCATATTCCAAATATCTGTTTGGGGTGTGCTAAGTTTTAGACCTCTACACTCTAGAGCTTTCCTCCAAACCTCCTGTTCAACATTCACCCCATTTCTGTTGTCTTCGACTAGCACCACAAGGGACATTTTCTTGAACACTGGCAGTTAATTCATTATTCAAAAGTTAAGAAGAGTAGAGGGATCAAAGATCAATTTGCTAAATCTTCTTCTAATCCTTTTCTGGTCTTATACAGAAGTTTTGATAGCCCTCTCTCAACAAGATAGGGCAGCCATGCCTTTCTAGCATAAATTGCCTCTAGGAATGTCCACAACAAATCCATCTATCACTTCTCTAGACCTTCAACCATCAAGCATCACTCCTGCCTTTGTATTTTGTCTGTGCTTGACCATTTTGGCACCCTGATGGTACTTGTGAGACAATAGGAGTGTGGTCACATGTTGTATAAATGTTCTTGATGGGGAAAACGTTAAGTTTGTGAAGAGTAGTGTTTGAGATTTATTTCATTGAAACTGCACTTTATTCCATTGCAAGGATGCTGTCATTGGATGTTCTGAACTAATCGAGGAGAAATCACATTCTGAACACGTCGTTAGAACTGAAAAGGCTAGATGACTCTGAAGTTTTCTTAGCAAGAGTGGACTTTCTAGATGGAAAGCATGGATTGAATGAGCTGTTTGATGGCCTGTTCAAGAGATGAATAGTAGCCTTGGGGTATTCAAAGCCAAAACTGATTACCTCAGTGCTAAGCATGATCTTTAGGGCCATTTGGGGAAGGCTTTTGTGGGCAAGGTGAAGTTCCAAGGTGTTTCAACAATGTATATAAATCTCTGTGCTTTTTTTTCTTTCATGGATCTGGGAAAAAAAAAAAAAGAACACTAACTGGAATACCCCTCTTACATTTGTAATTCTGTTTTACCTGGAATCCTGCTTTTTCAAAAGTTCTTTCATGTTTAAACATAATGTTGAATTGATGGCGAAATAGAATCCTAACTCCATTTTGTTGTTTTCGTAATTTCCTGTTCATATTTCTTATGTGGTATTAATCAAGAGTCAATAAGTTAGTGACATCTTTTCCTTTTTTCATCCTTTACGCATGTATAGATTCATATCATTGTCACCAAGTTCTCATGAGATCATTTGAGCCCTTAGTTATCTGCACTTTTCTCTTATTTAAGTCCCAGATTTCATTCATTTACAGAATTACTGATGTTTCTATCATTTGTCTGAGTTCATCTAGCTATTCTTCATTATGCCTTATTGTGGCATGCGTTTGAAATGCTTCGTACATTTGTTGCTACGTATAATGGAAATATTAAAATTAGAATAACCAATCACCTTTTTCCTCATTGATTTCTCTTCCTTTTTTAGAATGAGAAAGAAGTGGAGTCTTCCAAGCTTCAACAAGATGTAATCAAGAACAAACTAGACACCTCTTTGAAGTCTGAAGGTATCGGCGTATTACATAGTTCTACAGTTCATGATGGACAATCTCATGTAAAAGGTTCAACATGTTGTGTTATTTAATAGTAGAAATTTTCAAGACTGTATGAGAATACATCCTCTTTCAGGGGCTGCAAAAATAAAACAGGCAGTTAATGGCGTTGCTTCTGACCAATCACAAGCACATCAGGACACTGGCAGCATAGGAGTTGATGAATCAGAAAGCCTTTCTGATATTGATGATGTTGAGGTATGCAATCTAACCATATCAACAGCTTTCTGCAACTTTACCTTCCCATCCAAGGTGAAAATTGCTTGCGTTTCATGGATGTATAACTCAGTATAATTACATAACCTATTTTGCTACTTTCTCTACTCCATCTGCTAGGCATAGGCTATTCGAATTTGTTGTCTTCATGCATATGCTCGCACTCGGTACATGCATGCATAAATTCATGCTGCCCAGGTGGCATCTATTTTTAGCTTCTTCCTGGTAATTGTGGAAGGAGATTCTTTCAATGCTATATGCTGGGTGAGTTCCAAATTGGGCCTTTGGAGAATGGCCAGAATTACCGGGGAATTATCTGACCTGGCAAACGCCCATCCTGTGGTTTTTCCTACAGTCAGCAGGGAGACGAATATGTGGCAGATGTGTTAGCAAAAGCTGGGGTATATGCTGTTTTGTTGTTCACTGTAGACAGGAGATGGATCTCTTGTACCCTGTATTTTATATCTTTCTGTTACCCTTTTGTTAGGAATCTTTGTAGTTTTCCCTCTTTTAATAAGTTTTATAATGGCATTATGTGCCTAAACATGAGTTTATGAGTTATGACACAAACCATTGAAGCTGAATAGGTTGATGGGTACCTTCACAATGAGGAGGAGAAGCGTTATAAAAAGATTATCTGGGAAGAAATGAACAAAGAGTATCTTGAGGTAACTATCATTTGCTCCATGGTCAGTAAGCATTGATCATCCATGTTATTTTAGGATGTGCTAGAACGTAGGTAAAGTGGTAACATGTTACAGGAACAAGCAGCGAAGGAAGCTGCCGCTGTGGCGGCTAGGGAAGCTTATGCTGCCAATTTTGAGAACTGTTCCGGAGATATGCTCGCTGCACAGGAACTTGCCGCAGCAGCCGCAGCAGCTGTTGCAAAATCGAGAAAGGTAATAGTGTGAGCTTATCATCTCCTGATCATTTAAATATTTGTAGCTTGTGGTTTATTTTGGCTGGAAAATTCTTATATTCATATATTGTTTTCCAACATTTTTTATTGATAGATTTGGACCACTATATTTGTATGTGTAATCCTCTTGCCAGGGGCCACTTCTTGATTGGTTTTATTGGATGCATCCGAAGAGGGATGTTTTCTAACATAGAATTGAAAATGTGTCATTGGTGTTTAATATTGTTGTTTATTTCAAAAAGTTGTTTAGTGTGTAAATATTATTCATTAGTGCAGAACTAATTTATTTATGAAATGGGGGGCAGTTTAGGATTTTTTTTTTTTTTTCGTGGTTGTCTTGCCTTTTCCATGGAGGCTAGGGCTTTAAACTAGTTGGAAGAAGTTATTACCATTGTTCAGAGTATCCTGATATTATCCCCATCTCCAGCTCAACGATACCGATAACATCAGGAGTCCGAGAATTTTCAGGTATCGGCAATGTATCGCTAAGCATCACCAATGTATTGATATCGCCAATATTTTTTACTGTGGAAATTCCAGATGTCGCTTGTATAACCACTATATTGGCGATATTTCGATAATATTGCCAATGTATCAATATTGCCAAAAATATGTTTATTAAAAAACTTTCCATTTCAAATTTTTTATGGGTGCATGGTTATTTGTGGTGTTCAAATTGTCAACGATGATACCGATCATATTGCAATATAGGCAATATCAAGACCACAATCTTTAGTTTCCTTTCCAGTTATCGACGATTTCTCAATGAAATATCGTGTTGTTGATATTGTGAAATATCGATAGATATTTGGATGGAAGGTTGGATGGATACATGGGATGGAAGGGATGGTTGGACTGGTTTCTTATGATAGCATATGCTTTTATGCCCCCACTAAATGGAAACTTATTATGTGTGCATTCTTTTTTGTAAATTTTTATTCCTAAATATTCAAATATGTATATTTTAACGTCTCCTGAAGTTTCACTGAAAAGATCCACCATTTTCCCCATGTTTCCCCACATTTCTGGTTATCGACGACATCGATATTGTTTCCGTATCCCCAACCAGCGAAACTTGTAGCGATACCGATACTTTGAACACTGGTTATTATGTAATGAGTTTTTTGCTAAACGCACATGCATCTCTGCACATGATAATATTAACTTCTCTGCGCTTAATACACCAGGGCCTGTTTGGCAAACACCTAAAAGGAGATCATCTTACTTTATTTTGTTGTAATTATGTATTAGGGATCATGATTGTTTGTTATCAGGATTATTTGTAATCCTTTCCAGAAAGAATATGATCTCTAATATATAATTGCAATCAAATAAAATGAGCCGAACTCATTTTTAGGCATTTAACAAACAGGCCTTAAGAGTTTCTTCAATACTTTTACCATCTAATGATCTTTAATCAGTGTTTTAAATAGCGAATAGCGTGCATCATAGCGTTCATCCCTCTAAAGCGTGAGGCTAGGCTACATAGCGTGTAGCATGCTACACGCTACTCCTAGATTTTTATCAAGGTTGCACTTGGTTGCACCAATTTCATGGGTATTATGCACCAAATTAGACTGATTAATAATGAAATTTAACAAAATTTCATGATATTTGGTGCAACCAAATGCAACCTAAAGTAGTAGGAAATGCCAATTATGAAGTATAAAGGTAAAGAAAGAGCAACAAAACTGATTTGAGATTGTTACTTATATTATTTTACTAAAAGCATTGAAAAGATTAACTAATTTTTACCAAAAATAAGAAAATGTAATAAATTATTGAAAACATTAATTGATTTTAATGTTGTAGTGAAAAATAACTTGAAATGTGAGCTATGTAGCGTGTAGCATATGCAAATTATCATATAGTGTAGGCTACGCACGACTTTAGGCTATTTCAAAAGCTACATAGCGTTAGGGCTGTTCATGAGTCGAGCTAGCTCGAAAAGCTCGCTCGACTCGGCTTGAGTCAGCTCGGATTGACTCGGCTTGAAAGGCCGACTCGGCGCGAGTCGAGCTTGTTTTCTAAAGCTCGAGTTGAGTTCGAGCCGAGTTCGACCATGGTGCATTTCAACTCGAACTCGACTCGACTCAAAGCTCCAGCTCGACTCGAAGAATATATTTTAATATTATATATATATAATATTAATATTAAATATATATAATATATATTTTAAGTTAAAAAACTTAAAAAAATTAAAAGTTAAAACTTTTTACTTTTTACTAAAAATCCCACCCGACCCTACCCATCCCCATTCCCTCTATTTCTTTCTTCCCTTACCCTACCGAGCATGAGCAGACGCCGTAGGCCGCACCTAGCAAGGCAGCCTGACTGCCCGAGACTCTCTGCCCGATTAACTGCCCCCTTCTCTCTCTCTCTCTCTCTCTCTCTCTCTCTCTCTCTCATTATCCTGATTTCGCTCTCTCATTATCCTGATTTCTCCAAGCAACCCACGCAGCTCACTCGGTGACTTTGAGCAACTTGTGCCCAATCCATGACACATGAACAAGCTCGACTCGACTCAACTCGAACTTGACTCGACAACGTTGGCAAACAAGCCAAGCTTCAATGTTGAGCTTGAGCTTGAACTCAAGTATAGCATGGACGAGTCGAGCCAGGCTTGGCCCACCTCGACTCGACTCGGCTCGATGTACAGCCCTACATAGTGTTAAGGCTAAGCTATGCTATGTAGCGTAAGCTACATACTACATAGCGTAGCTATTTAAAACACTTCTTCTAACAATATTCTTTTGGTGAAAAGTGCTGAGGCAACTTGCTTGAGCCATTGAAGAGGTTATTTGGTGCACGTGTGCCAACTAGACACACATGATTAGGACCACTTATCCAGTTGGGTGCCACCATGAGCATATACTGGCCCAAAACTGAAGGTCTCAGTCACCATGTGGGCCATATCTCGTACACGTGGCCCACCTAATTAGTGGACGAACTTGATTTTTCTGTTAGGTCATGTCCATTTTAGCCTCCTGGTGAATGCTTGAATACATGCTCTTCGCACGAATGGCCATAGCATGCATCTTCTTTTGTAGTTACTGTTGTAAGGTATGTGTACATTTGCATTTATCTCTAGCTCTCCAATATTGTTGAGGTTTCAGCTATTAGTACCAATGATCAATTTTTGAGTTTGATTTTTACTAAATGGTGAATCGAAAATTCTATACCTTAATGACTTATATTAAAATATAAAAGTAGCATTTCAATCTATCGAAATTCCCTGTGAAAACGACGTGGCAATAGTTCTGATTTTCCAATCTGTGATGATTAAATCATTACCTTGTCAAAAAAATTGCTAATACGAATTCTTGATGGATGTAGTTTTGAATCGATTCAGAGAACAACTATCAGTTTTTACCTTATTACACTGGAAGGAAAATCCACCACCATTAGTTTCCTAAGCAACCATCTTGTCAGGTGTCAAGAAATGCCTTACTAGTTTTGTTTTGTAAAAATCTACTTATATCATTCCTGCTAACATGTGCCACTTGTGAGGACAGCAATACCACACAAGTGGAAGCCCCACCATGAAGATGTCTTATTTGAATATCAGGCTGATCCACTCATTAGATGGTCATCTGTATGTTGAGTCAGATGGTCGGTTGTCCACTGATTCCAATGGTATGGTCCACCAATGAGTGGACCAGCCTGATTTGTGTGCCAGATGATATTTCATGGTGAGCCCTGCCATCTTCTTAGTACGGATGTCCTACACAAATGCCATGTTGGTGGGAAAGATGTATCTACATGCCCAGTTACCATGTTCTTGCTTCTAGGTGATTAGTTCCCATTTGGAATTATGTTACTTCAAATTGGAATTGGAAGATGCTGACCACTATTTCAGGCTACTTTCTGCTTATCAGTGATTAGTTCTCATTTGGAATTATGTTACTTCAAGTTGGAGTTGAAAGACGCTGACCACTATTTCAGGCTACTTTCTGCTTATAGTGAAATAGTATCATGTCAGGCAGGGATAACTGATTGTTCGGTCTGCATGTGTGTGTGTTTGTTGTTGGCAATAGAGAGTGAACTTACAGGAAATCTCAGGCTGGCCCAGTGGCAATTTTGTCATTTTTGGTTTGAAGTGAGTTCAGTAATTTACAGTATAGTTGTCTAATTCATGCAAGTTGTATTGAAAAAAAAAAAAATGGATGAGGGGAGAGATGAGGAAGAAAAGAAAAGAGAGGAGAAACCATTTTGGAAAATGAATGTATTAGTGTTTGGCAATAAACGGTTGAGATTTCACCCCACTTTGGGTGAATGGACTGCACAGATTTAATAGGGTTTTGAAGGGATTCCCAATCCCTAACTCTTCCTCTTAGGGAAAAGGGGGGGAAAAACTTGTAAATCGATCTCTTTCCAAAATCTCTTAGTCAATCTTTCCTTCTCTCTCGATCTCTTCATTTCTCTTTGGCTCCTAGAAGAAAAAGATTAACAAGAGGAAAAAGAAGAGGAAGACATTGTTAAGATTTTTTCTTTATTTTATTTTTTTCATTTTTTGGGTGTTTTATTATTATTATTAAATTATTATCTGATTTTGGGGTTTTTTGGCTATTTGATTTTGGGTTATGACTCATCCATTAGGTACCACCAATTTCGCACGTCTGACTTGAGATGTATGGTTCCACTGTTTGGAATGTTTTATTCGATTTATTTGAGTATGCATTCTTTTTTTCTTTTTTTTTGTTTTCTTTTGTTTTCTTTTTTTTTGGTTTTGTGGATTTTGGCTGTTGGATTCCATCTGTTGTGGATAGTTTGATTTCTATTATGTGGTCCATGGTTTGATTTGTGTTATATGGTCCATCCTATGTCGAGGCACCCCAGATTGATGGCTCAACAGTATTGGTTGCATCCTTACCCTCCGAAATGATTTTCTACCCAATGGTTTAACTCTCCCTTCTTCTGTGCACATGCATTGCACATGACTTCCCCTAGTGTGAATAACTGGGGAAATTTTAGTTAGAATGTAAGAGAACATATTTACCACTGTCAAATTTATAAATTACATTCAATGTCCAAAGAGATCAGGAAGTCCATGCGATCGTCAAAAACAAATTGCGAGGCCGACAAGTGTCCAAAGCTGTCGGGGTTATATATGGTAGATATTTTTGCCCATTGATTTCCATCCATCTTCTTCCTCTTTTCCCCTTTTGTATTGCATGGTAACCAATTGAAGGCATTGATAACGGAGATTTTAGTGGACCAAAAGAATGGTCGAAGCTGCAACCTGAACCTACATTCTTATCTTGTCTGTTTGTGGAGACGATCATAGGTATTGCCAGTTCTCATCTATTCCTACAGTTTTGGAGATTCTTTTTCCAAAAATGATTCATCATTTAGAAAACCATGCAATGCCATTACTTTTTGTCATTTCCTTGTGATTAAACTGAATGTTTACAATTCAATTCGCTTGTGCATCCGAAAGTGATTGTTGATGTTGATCAATTTTTGCTCTTGACATTTCTCTTTGCACTATAGCCATCTGACATATTGTTACTTAGCGTTGTATTTAAATCTTGCAGGAAAAGAAACAAAAGCGAGCTGAAGAAGCAAAGAACTCAAAACCCGCTCAAACTGCTGCTGAAGCAGCACGCAATATGCTAACAAAGAAGGTAACTCTTCTTGCATACTTGGCTGCCAAACTAATTTAGAAGCAGAAATTTATAAAAGTTTCTCAATTCCCATTGGGTCTTGTGGTACCGTCTTCAAGATCCAGCCCAATCATCTGGCAAGCCCCACCACATATGGGTCATGCACAAAAATCTTGGATGGTTTTGTTGGTTTCTAAAAGGAGATTGGATTGACCTTTTAGTATGGATAGGTTTCATTGTGCATTTTATAATTTATGAGTTGCACTCCTGTACTGAAGGTAGGGCCATTCTATGAATTTTTTAGAAAGAGATTGGTTCACGTAGGTTTTGTCTTTGAAAACCTTTCGGTGCAAACAATGTTTTCAGTATCGACAATATCAACCAATATATCCCACGATATATCATGTATCCCACTTGTGCAATATGAAATGCATAGATAGTGCCAATATATCTCACCTATTCAATCCAATGAGCATTTTCAATTTTCGATCCTTTTTTTGTTATAAATATGTTAAATTAGTGTCAAATGGTTACAAATCCATAATTCTTCATGTTTTGAATGAAAAGTCATGAATTTGGAGCTTCGATATCAAGATTTGGGAGAGATGGGCTGAGTTGTGAAAAATTGGAAAAATGCGAAATTTCCCAATTTCTCACAAATCAGTTGCAATATTTGTGTCCAAACACAAAATCAAGCATGTGTGTAACATGATCTAGTGATTCTTGATAATTTGAGGATTCTTTAGAATTTTTTTTTAAATGATTGATATATATATATATATATATATATATATATATATATATATATATATAAATTCTACTTCAATCTACGGTCAATTGGCCCTCATTTTAGAGTGTTTGATGAAATCATCATCACATACACTCTAATTTTGGGATTTAGGGAAAGATGGGCCCGATCTGTGGAAATTCAAATTTTTTTTTCTAAATTTCCTCAAATTGGAGAGGATGAGTATCAGCGTTATGTACTTATGTTAGAGAGTATCTTCACTGGTACCATTCTATTATGACCCATGCATAGTAGTGTTGTCGGTTTGTGAAGCTACATTACTATGCCAAACCCTGTGGAGATAGAGATGATGATTTTGAGCCACCGTGCAGCTCTATGTGGGGTCTGAGCCACAACCACACACATTACTCACATGTCTATTTTTGTTTTGTTTTGTATTTCTTTTGTTTTTAATACATGTCTTCTTATATTTGTAAATTATATGAATAGACTTTGAATATACTTGCATCAGTTCAATCAAACAGTGTGTAGATTAGGACCTCATACAAATGAAACATATTATGTGCACTTGTTTATTGTAATGTTTTGATTTCTAAGTGTGTTGATGTCTTTTTTAACAATCACTGGAGTTTCATTGAAAAATTCGACCAATTTCCCAGTGTTTTCCCATGGTTCTCAATAATAGCGACACATTACGCAATACAACCGACATATCCCATGCGATAACTGATGTGTACCCATATCCCAACGATGCAATACATTATGCGATAACGATACCGAAAAAAAAGGGTAACATGTCTTAGTCCATCTTTTTGGCTCTCATCTTATCCCTCATTTTGTATGTTTTAACTATCATTATAGGACAGAGAAAAAAAAAAAGGACAGAGAAATTCCCTAATTAATCCATCACAATATCTAATAATCCATCAGTAAAAAAAGGGTGTTATTGTCAGTTTGAAAAAATTTCCAGAATCCTTTTTAAAAAATGGTAACAAAGGGTTTTTGGTTGCAAGAAATCTTTTACTGAAAGGTGAATCCTTTTTTTATTTTTTTTCTCGAAAGGTAGGACATGAGGGCAAAGCCGTTCTCTGCCATCCCATCCATGCGATACAAGTGCCATTTTCATATATTACTACATGAGAGGTTTTTCTGTTGCCCCCCCCCCCCCCTCAAAAGTCTCATTAACTTGATCTTTTTCATAAAATCTCTATAGATTTTTGCATGCCTTTGTTTCTTAGATTTACTGATAATTGTCATGGTTTGGTTGCAGAGGCTTAGCTCAAAAATCAACTTTGATGTTTTAGACAAACTATTTGATGACTCGGTGAGTTTTCTTCGGTTTCAAACTGATATGCATTTAATTGGGGGGTGATAACTTTCTAGTTCCACCCGAACTTTTTGCACAAACCATACCCTTATTTGTTCTTAAAACAAATGAAAGGGGTATTTTGGTCATTTCAGTAAAATTTAGCTCAAGCCACCCAGTATATTGCGAAAGTGACCGAGATCCTCTGCTTCTCCTTTTGATGAGACAGTTGTCACCAATCATAGCTCCAACAGGAACCGTAAAGGAAACAACAATCAAACTCTAAAAATGATAGGGACCCATCTTTATAGTGGCCTATAACAGAATACAGGTGGGTCCCATTATTTTGGCTGTGGAGTCACCATTTGGGCACACCTGATCCTTTTCCACCACATACGTTTTTCTTTAATTTCATTGTCAAACTCCTTATCTTTGTTCATGTTGGCGTTCTTTCAGACCAATGCAGAGAATGCAAAGAAACAGCGTGTCGAGTCAGATATCAGCAATAAAGCAGATGGCCAATACAAAAAGAAAGCAGGTGAATCCGAGGCAATTGAAAATGATGACTATGGTCCGAAGTATGGATATGGTGAAGATTATGATGCTGGGGGAGGCTATGGCAACGACTACTCATATTATGGAAATCAAGATGATGGATATGGTTATGATCAAGGTTACGGTTCTGATTATTGAATCAGAAACTTCTTGATTCCCAACTCATTCAAATGAGCTTTCTAGGCTCCGAAGGTATCCTATGGTGAGCATCGGTTTCAACCCATGCGGCGACTTGAGGAATTTATATATTTTTTCCTTTCCTTTTCTTTTCTTTCTTCATCCTATTGTTTTTTTGTTCTCCCCCTTTTGTTCATTCTCTTTCATTCTTTTGATAGATGGTGGGCACAGACATGTTAAGACATGCTGTTTTTATGGTTGAGATCCTTCGAACAATGTCACAATTGCATGGCTTTATTAGTTATGCTTGTTAGGGATGTATTTCATTCTTATCATTCAAACAAAAAATCAGGTCAATTCAACTCAGGTGGGCCACACTGTAGGAATAAACACACACACACACACACACACACACACACACACACACACACCACCACCACCACCACCACCACCACCACCCAAAACCCTCACAAGTTTATTCCCGTGTGATTATTAGATCAGCCCAATTAGTGGTTTATATGTAAGTAATGGTTTGATGAACCTGTGGACGTGTTGTGTCATAACGAGGCGCTCTTAGCCAAAGCACCAACTAACAATCCCATGGCAATGTTTCTGTTTCAAATTTACTCAAATAGTTTTTATTTTGGACATCCATTGCCATTGGTATGAGCACTGGTCCCCCTGTATAATTAGTGCCGCAGGGGAGTTGTGTTAGCAAAATGGGAGGGGTCTCTGGGTGGACCCCACCTTGATTTGTATGCTGACCATCTCATGCATCACCCAGTGTTTGGCATAGTATCCAAAAATCAGGCTCAATCATGATTCATGTGGGCCACATGATTGGGAACAGTTTACAGGGAGATGCTACTCTCCTAACTGTTTCCCTTGGTGTGGCCCACCTGAGATACGGTTGGGCCTGATTTTTGGGTCCCAGGCCTAACTTTTGGTGAGACATCGGATGGTGGGAGTGGATTTCAGATACACATCAAGGTGGGGTCTATAAAAAATCAAGGGTGGGTGTCCCTTTTACAATTGTTTTCTTTGGTGTGGCTGACTTGAATCATGAATCGGCCTTGTTTTTGGCCTTGGGCCCAACATGGGATGATGCATGGGATGGTTGGATTGGATTTTACATAAACATCACGGTGGCCACCCAAAAAATATGAGTGGGTGACCCCGTCCCAACTGTTTCCTTTGGTGTGGCGCAGCTAATTCACAAATCATCCTGATTTTTTATCCTTAGTCCTAACATTGGGTCAAGCACCTGATGGTTGGAGTGGATTTTAGAAAAAACATCAGGGTGGCTCCGTACCCTTTGCTCCCACGAATGTCACCTGCAGACCATCTCTCCCATTGGTATGCCTAGTCTTTATAATGCATAATACCTAACTTGTGAAACTTCAGATGTAGATCTTTCAATTATATTTCCGAAGACAAACATAATGCCTAACTTGTGAAATTCAAATGAAAATCTAAAACAATACACAAAATCTGTGGACAAAAATTAAGCGGCCAAATATTTAAAATGAGTGATTTTCTTTTTTTCTAAACTAATTCGAGCTTTTTTCGGTCATATGCCTAGAAATAAATCCTTTCTATTAGGTTAAAAATTAGCTCTAGTTGATTTAGTGTCCATGTGATGGACCCAATTAAATTCAAGTTAGGTCGGGTCTTGTCCAACTATGTTTAATAATAAACTTATATATATTTAAATTTTTAAAGGAATAATTATATATATTTAATATACATTGATTATCCTGATAAGAGAAATGAGGTTTCCTAAGCCATACATATGTAAGAGAACTTGTTTACATACCATGAGTGTGTCAAAGTGGTGCATGTGTGTGTGGTTTCATGCATCCATTGTGTAAGCCTACCCATATAATGCTCTTGACTGTCCCGAACCCAACTTGAAACCTAGATCTAAAGACCTGACAAGTACCCAATAGATACCCAAACCTGATCAGATGTGGGTTCTGGTCTCTAAGATCTAGACTTCGGCCTGACAAGATTCGAACTCCGGTTAGCTTGGGTATGAGTACTAGAAGACTTAACTCGAACCCAATCCGTTGACAACCTTATGCTTTAGGGTATGTTGGAGTTAAACCTTTGAATTTAGGTCATCCTCCAGTGATCCAAAATTGTTTATATGAAGGGTCTCGCATTTGACTAGATATATATAAAAGGCAAAATATCTTATATCCAAATAATTTCTCTTAATCATTTAACTCCTTTATTGTTAATTTGGATGATCATCATAACCCCATACCATCAAAGGGTTGGTATACTTCAATCATAAAGTTATTTTAGAAGTCCCCTATCCTTTGTCTATGATTAGGCCTATTATATAGGTGGTTTTAATTATTGAATGGGTCTTAGATCCAACGATTGATGTCTTTATGTATCTAATAAGGTGTTTGTGGATGATGGAGGGCGGATTTCCTGAGGAGATGGGAGATTGACTCTCAATTTTCACTGGTTGCCTCACTCGAGGGCTTTCATTAAAGGGGTAAAATGGTATAATATTTGACTATAGTCACCACTAACCAATTATTACGATTCTACAGTCGTTTAGACCCTGTAGAAATGCTTAAAATTGAGGACCTAAAGATCATTAACCTTAAGATGATTCATGAGTTTGCGTTCAAGAGATTCCAAGCAAGGGACCGCAATTACAGAAAAGGGAAGATTTTATGCACCCACTTTGCCCGTACGGACGTACGGTCTTTACTTCATAAGATTTGACTAATTTTTGAGGAATAAAATTAGTTCTTGCATACAGAAAATGTAATACGATGTAATGACAATAGTGATTGACCAATCCAAATTTCTAATGAGCATAATCCGACTATATCGACAAACCGTAGAGCATACGTTCGAAACGATCAAGTGCAATGTGCAAAGTATGTATGTATGAGATGCTTGATGTTGTATGGATGTTTATAATAAAACAATGGCCAACCGGCTAAGGTTTCTGGTTGACTTGCTCCGATTATATCGACAGGCCTCAGAGTATACGCCCGCCAGCCGAATACGAGAAACCGATGGAATGCAGTGTATATGCTAAAGCGACGGCTAACTAGCTAAGGTTTTTAGTGGGCAAGATCTGATTATATTAGCAAACCTCAGAGCATATGCCCGCCAGTCAGATGTAAGAAAACGATGAAATGCAATATGATGCTGATGCATATGAGAAGCATAAGGGTTGAGAAGGGAATGAATGTTGCACGATGCTAATGCTCAGGTTTGATGAAACAGATAAAAGCTTGAATGATTGGATGAACAGTGGGGTCACAAGGCTAGATTTAGTGGCTCAGATTTGAACTTTAGTGCTCAGGAGGCTAGGAATCTGGCTAGGCTAGGCTAGATCAGGGTTGGGCACTCACTCTCCTTGGTGAAAAGATGACTAAATGGCTAAGGTTAAGGTTAAGATATCTCTTATGGATATTTTAGATGGGGGTGAGTGAGTACTTGAAATGAGAAGGGAAGAGGGCTATTTATAGCTTCCAATCAGGTTTTTCTTGTAATTTCTAGTAATCTTAGGGGCAAAAGGTGGTTAAATAGCTAAGATTGAAGATTGCCATATGACATCATCTCATGGGTTGGATGAGGTGTTAAAAGGATAATTTTGGGTAAGAAGGCGAAAATTAGAGTAAACGCACCTCAACCACACACTTAAGGTTTGAAAAATGAGAGTTTCATATGCTTGAGGAATGTTGCTCCAAAGAGGGGGAGTCCCCACTTGGACTCCATGTTTTGGTAGACAACATCCTCCAAGCATGTGGAGGCTCTATTAGGAATGTTGTTGCTTTAAGGTTTCGACCATTTCTCCAATGAGGCTTGGTTTTGGGCTTAACTAGGTGGGTTGACTGGGTTAACAGGGGGGTAGGTTGACTGGGTGAGTTGACTCGCCGAGCTAACTCAAGGCTTTAGGGTTTTGGGTTCCTAGGGTTCAGGGTTTTATGTTCCTAGGGTTCAGGATTAGCCTGTTAAGTTGATTGGGTTGAATGAACTGAGTTTAGGGTTTAGGACTTGGGTTCCTAGGGTTTAGGCTTCTAGAGTTAGGGTTTAGGATTGAAGTTCGGTTGTCCATCCGTCAGTTCAAACTTAATCAACTTATCAGCCTGAGGTGGGGTGTCTACAATGTAACACTCTAAAAAAGTATTGGACAACTCCCCTTTTATGGTCCTTTCATGTAGAATAGGTTAAGATGACTTTATGGGCAACTTATATCAGAAAAAACTCAGCCTAGAAAGTTCATTATAGGGCAAAAAGGCCTAAATGCACTATGGTGACAAGTCATCAGATTCGTGTGTAGTGTATCTTGTTCAAGAATTATTAATGAGCTATGTGTCCTTGTAAATTAACCATGGCTCATTGATCCGTGAATCCATTACAAAATTCAATTATTTTAGGAATCAATTTCGAGCCCAAAGTCAAATTTACTATTTTGAGTAAGTCACAATTTATGAAATTCCTAGTTGTAAGATTCCAATTCTGGTCCAAAGTCTTGGCTTGAGTTATCTAAGGGTGGTTTATGAGTTGTGTAGATTTATTATTCTCTGTAAGTTTACTATTTTTGGACAGTTTTCTAATTTGAGTTAAATTAGAGTTGTGGGCATTTTTACTTCCATAAGTTATATCAAGTGCATTGTAAAAAAATCCCATTCCCTAATATCAATTTTATTATTGTGTTTAAAGTTTCTTTTATGAATTTATGCTTCTTTTTTTTTTTTTTTTTAGGCACACACTCACATCCACATACACCACATGGGCACTCGAACCCATAACTTTAATGTTGAAACTTAGAGAGCCTACCATTGAACTTATTAATAGGGAGAAGGCAATAATTGTATTCGTTTTCTACATGTGCTTCTATATTATTCCCCGTCCCATTCTCTACGTCATGCAACCATTTCCTCTCTTCATGTCTACTGTAGGTGCTATAGTGACAAATATTGTTCTTGAAATTTCTCAGCTTGGGAGCTGAAGATATTTTTAACTTTTAAGGATTTTCTATTGATATTTTTGAAAAAATCTTGCTAAAATAATTTTTTTTAAATATTTCTTATAAATTAATAAAAATTTTTATTATATAATTAGTTAACATTTTAAATAATGTTTTCATGTTAATATAGGGATAATTTCATGAAAAAAAAAATGCAAAATGTAAATATTTCGAAAATATCATGATATTATGTCAATAATATCTTTCAATTTCTTTGTCTAAAAATATAGTGAGATGTACAAAATGTCTACCATCATTCATTTGAAAGGGCCAAATTACATATGACTCCTCAAAACTATGAATGGTGTTGTTATAAGGAAATCCAGGCCACCCAAATTGCTAATGAAATCGCATTGAATAAAAAACATTAGTCATACAATTTTTATATATGAATTTGGACCGCTAATGATTTTACTCCTAAACATCCATTTGATGGCTAGGCAACAATGTTTGCAGTATAGATCCGCCAATATTATGAATATCGCATGTCAATGGTACTAAACATGTATGGAGTATAGAAAATCATGCCTATCACATATTGTATTGAAATGCATGGCCAATATTGCAAAATATAGTAAAATGTCACCAATTTCTCCTTTGAAAAATTCTCTGGAACTCTACTGCCTTTATTGCAAAATATCGCCAATATCACAAAATATCCTGACAGGAAATCTACTGCCTCTTACGAAAAACTCTCCGAACAGAAAATTTTCTTTTTTGTCATTTTTCTTGATTCTTCTCTAATTTAAACATATCATTAGTGGATTTCGGTCCATCCTTTGTAATCTTTTGGGAGGAAAATAGAAATTTAAAACCATAATCAAGATTTTTATAGATTTAGTCCCTGTTTCATTCAGTGAGTGATTTTGCATTTCCATTCATATTTTTTATTCAAATCATATAAAATCAATGCCATTTAAAAAAAAAAAAAAAATTCTCTATATTTTGAATAGAAAATCAATGATTTAAGCATTTGATTTCAAGATTTGAGGGTAGGTGGTCAAATTTGGGAAAATTTTCAAAACTTTCCTAATTTCTCCCAAATTGGTTGCAATTATACACTCCAAATATGAAATCAAACATATATAAGGCTTGATCTATTGATTCATAATGTTTTATTTTTTTTTTGTGATTTTTCGGAAAATTTTTTTTTTTTTACTTAAAAATTATTAAAATATGATTTCTTCAAAATTCCCCTTTTAGTAGCAGGCAATTAAGTCCAATTTCACAGATTGTAGGAGTGTTTGATGAAGTCATCATCACACACACTCTAATTTCAAAATTGAGGGTAGGTGGTCCAGTTTGGAAAAATTGAAAAACATAAAAAATTCTCCAATTTCTTTCAAATTGGTTGCAATCTTACGCTCCAAACATGAAAATGATTATGAGCCCACCGCACACTTCTATGTGGGTCTAAGCCACAGCCAAACACATCATTCACATGTATAATTTAAAATTTTTATTTTTTCGTTTGCTTTTAAATATATTGGTTGTATTTCCATAAATGCTTTCTTAAATTTATAAATGTCATTAATTCACTTTAAATATAATTGTATCGATTTAGTCATACAACACATAGCTTAGGACCATATATAAAAGAAACCTATTATGTGCACTTCGTTTTTGTGATGTTATGATTTAAAATTGTGTATTAATGATTTTTTTTTTATTAACAATCTATGAAGTTTCATTAAAAAATTTGATTAATCCCCCATTGCTTTCCTATGTTTTCTAAAATGTATGATGCATTACCCGACACAAATGATATATCCCGTGCGATAACCGATATATATATATATATATATATATATATATGCGTGTGTGTGTATTCCAAGAGTATGATACGTAACGTAATACCAATACGGTATATACTGATTAGTGGGATTACTTAATCTAAGTGATATTAGAAATATAATTCATCCACAATGTAGCCCACAATTTAAGTTGCCTAGATATATAGCTATGCATATCCAATGGCTGAAATAAATGTGAGTATTTCGAGTCTGACCTAATTTGATATGAATTTGTTGAACTAGAACCCAACTTGAATTTAATTATGTTGGTGTTTTTTCAGTCCAAACTCAACCTAAAGACCCTGATAACTCGACCTAACTTGACCCAAACTTGGTTGGGTAAGTCGGAATTTGGATTTGGTGTGGCTTGGCCTCACCCAACACAATATGACCTTGACCATGGGTCCCACCTTGATGTATTTTTAGTATATCTATGCCATTTATCCATTTTCTCCAAATTATGGCATGAGAATAAAATGAAGTATATCCAAATCTCATGTGGACCACGATACAGGAAACAATGGTCTAACCATTAAAAACTTTTTATGGGCAAAAAAAGTTTTAGATCAAGCTGATTTTGTTTTTTACCTTCAACCAGGTTTTTGTGACCCTATTAATGGATTAGATGACAAAAAAACATTACAATGCATTTACGCAATTCAATCAAATACAAGGGCACACATGTGATCGAGGGCATGTATTCAAATTTCATGTGTGATTATGATGTGCAGGTATGCCAGAGTCGTACTCAACTCAATGTTTGATTGAATGCTGGTGACCCTTGTACCAAAATGAATGCCAAGATCGGATTTAGAAATCCAACTATCGAGTCAGCACCGGTTGTGATCAATGATCAGGTGATTTGTGAAAGGATAGGGGTTATTCTTCTCTTATGGATTCTATTTTACTTTATAACTTTATGACTTTTTTTTTTCACCAGTAATTGCGATTTTAATTCTCAGAGGAATAAAAATGGGCGGATAAATAAAAAGAAGGTTAAACAATGCTAATTTTATTAATATTTAAATACGTGGCTCATTACAATCCACATATTATTAACATAAACTAGATAAATAAACAAATGAGAGATAAATACCTGATCCGTTTGTAAGAACAGTTGATCGACGTAAATATTTAGTAGGATGTGACCCGAGAGATGTGATCGTCTAAGTAAGAACTCTATTGATCAGAATCCAACAACTTAGGGTTGTAGACATTTAATCTAATCCTATGGTATTATAGCGGTAACGGTGGACAATAGTGATTTATGCTTAGATTAAGCTATGCCATGCTATGCTAGGATAAGCAAAAGGATAAATGTAAAGAAGATGGATTTGTATTTGGCGTAAGCCTCGAGCTCTTCTTTGCATGCTCCTTTTATAGGTTGTCGGGGCGGCTAAACCCTCGCTAGGTTTCCTTTCTGATATTGGATTCTGCACTTTTATGGTATGCATTCCGAATAGGAAGGTTTCCATGTACATTTAGGACCATTAGCTCTTAGATCTTCTCGCATAGATGGTCTCCTAAACAATGCTACATCTAAGAATAGATCAATAAGGAAAACCTTTACTGTTGATCTCGGACTTAAAATCGATCATGGCCATCCATGAGAATGACCCAATCAAACCACATCCTACATGACCTTGAACTCTTTCTCCCATCTGATCATGGTCCTGGAGTGGTTAGATAAGCTAAGGAACTCTACCATTCTCTTAATTTTGATTGATGTACGAACGAAGGTCCACTTCGCTTAGTATTGATCCTCTTCTAATTTAGGTCCGATTAATATTCAGATTTGCTTGAATATTAGTTTGATTTTCAAATATTCAGAATCTTCGTGATCTTCGCAAACTTTCTAATGATAAAATTCTTTCCCTCAGTAGGTCTTTATAGATGTGCCGAGCACGCTGTTTCATTAATTAGGTCATTAATTCCGGTCACATGGTATCCGTCAGTTCTCTCCTCTAAAGACATGCGTAAGAGTATGTACCACCACATTAAAAACAGAATGCGTATAGTTGAAAAAATATCAAACGGATATATCTTCGAGTGTGAGTATGATTTTCTTGAATACTAAATCATAATATTGTTGCCTAAGAGTTTTTCATTAGTTCACTTCATGTCATGCATATAAAATGGGTGTAAGTAAGCACACTTGGCTCTGTCTCTTGGAGGTTTTTAATAGAGGGCATTCAATCACCACTGCCTGCGCAAGCATTAGGGATGCGTTTGGATGGATGCGGATTGGCTGGTGTACCTCACACCAGCTATATAGCTGTTGTATTGACGTTAGCAAGTTTTGTGGGTCCCATCATAGGGTATGTGTTATATCCAAACCGTCCGTCTATTTGGCGAGCTTGTATTAAGGCTTGAGATGAAAAATAAGACATATCGATCAAGTGGACCACAGTGCAAAAGGTAGCGGGGGATTGAACGTCTACCATTGAAATCCTTCATTGAGCACCGTTGAAGCATTTTTATAGCCATAAAAGTAGGGTTGTACATGAGCCAAGCTAGCTCGAAAAGCTTGCTCGGCTTGGCTCGATCTAAGTCGACTCGACTTGACTCGAACGACGATTCAAGGCAAGCCAAGCTTCATATGACCCAACTCGTTTTGAAAACAAGCCAAGTTCGAACAAAGTGGAGCTTGACTCGACTCGACTCGAACCTGGCTCAACTTAAAGCTCGAGCTTGGCTTGACTTGAATATATATATATAAATAATATTTTTAAAAAAAAAACTTAAACCCTACCCTACTCGTCCGTCCCTTTCTTACCCTCTCTCTCTCTCTCTCTCTCTCTCTCTCTCTCCACTCAGCCACTCACCCAAGCTTTACTCAGCTTCTGTCCAACTTGTCTCAGTTGTATGGCCTGCACTCGCTTGAGCTCTCCCCTCTCTCTCAGCACCAATAACAAGGTACCCTCTATAGCTCTATCTAATATATATATATATATATATATATATATATATATATATATATATATATATATATATATATATATATATATATATATATTATTAATTGAATATTTTATTTGGGGGTTGGGTTAGTTGGGTCGGGTGGCTAGGTTGAGTCGGGCGTAGGTTGGGTTGGGTTGCTGGGTTGAGTCAGGTGCTGAGTTGGGTCGGGTTAGGAGCAAGCTCAACTCAACTCGAGGTAAGCTCGCCTCCACTCGATCCACTAACTCGCCTCGAGCTCGACTCGAAAGGTTTGACAAACAAGCTAGGCGCCAATGGTAAGCTCGAAGCCGAGCTTGAGCTCGAGCTCGAACTCGATGAGAGCATTGACGAGCCAAACCAAGCTTGGCCCACTTCGACTCGACTTAGCTTGATGTACAACCCTACATAAAAGTTTTGTATCAAGTTATATTTTAGGTGTTTTCGCTTCATCCAATTAGGAATGACCTTATAAAGGTTTGGATAGCATATAAACATCAAAATGAGCCTTATTTAAAGGTTTTGTTGCTACTGGTACTCAACCCTACATAACACACAGTGACAGTCTTCCCGCTAAGAAGAATTGAGGGTCTTATAAATAATGATATTTTAGATTTCTATAAAGTATTTTAGTTTATTTGAATTAAATATAATGATTTTATTTTCATTTAATAAAAAATAATTTATTTATGATGTAAAATATTTCCAAACAGGAGAGATAAGGGCAAATGTGTCAAATTAGCATATTTCAGACATTTAAGATGTTAATTTGTTAACAAACAATTGTTTCAAATTTAGTACTTAATTTTCAGACTTCATCTATAATTATCAAACAAGTTTTTTGACTTCAGATTTCAGCTTCAGATTTGAGATTCGGTCTTTAGACTTGAGATTTAACAAACGGAGCCTTAGATGGCATATTGATTAAACTTAGTTGGGCCCACCTTGAATGTATGTGGTCTATCTACACCGTCCATCCGTTTTCGCATCAAAATTAAGAGATTGAGTCCAAAATTGAAGCATATCCAAAGATCAAGTGGATCATAGGAAACAGTGGGGATAATGATTTCCACCGTTGAAACCTTTCTAGGCCCCACATTGATGTTTATTTGTTATGCAACCTGTTCATTATATCCATACGGGCATGGATGAAGGAAAAACACAGATATAAGCTTGCTCCAAAACTTCCACGGCCCCCAAGAAATTTTCACCTGTAGACCTTCAATTCAACTGCTTTTTATGGGTGTGGTCCATTCGAACATTCTATATACTTTATTTTTGTGCTCAGGCCCTAAAATTATCGGGTAAAATTAATGAAAGGAGCTGATCAGATACATAAATCATGGTGGACCTCACAAATTTTAGTTACTATGCAATCAGCTTCGTAGTACACCTGGGATGGACGTGGATCTTCCTTGAAGGCATTTCGCATGAGGTTCCTGCGAAACCTAGCTGGGGCTCAACGTCATGTTTGTGAGTAATCCACCTTGTACATACGTTTTATCAGCCCCTTTAGGATTTGAGACTAAAAGTGAGTAGGATCCAGTACTCAAGGGGGCCCCACTAAAGGAAAAGGTGGGTATGGAAATTCTACCGTTGAAACCTCCCTGGGTTACCAGTAATGTTTACATGCCATCCATACTCTTAATAACGATATTCTTGTTTGGATGAACTGAGAAGACAAATATTAATCTGATTCAAAACTTCTGTAGTCTCATGAATATTTCAATCATGGATGTTCAATCATCACCTTTTAGGCCAACTTGAATATTGGATATGGTCCATTCTTGGCCTAATGTCCTAAAATGAGTTCTCAAAGGGGATGGATGGGGTGGATTTTTCACAAAAGTCAGGGTGGCCCAGATAGGTTTCCAGCGCAAGAAGCCTTTAGCAGGAAATCCGCTGGACGGGGTTGGGAAGCGGATTGGCTGTTGTACCACACACAAGCTATAGCTGATGTATTGACGTTAGCAAATTCCATGGGTCTATTTGTTATATCCAAACCGTGCATAAATGTTTTGAGCTCGTCATGAGTCTTTAAGCGAAAAATAAGACAGATCCAACGATAAAGTGGACCACACTGCAAAAAGCAGTGGGGAATTGAACGTCTACCATTGAAACCCTTTGGGGGTCACAGAAGTTTCGGATCTAGTAGGTATGATTCATTTTTTGACTTATGCTCTAAAATAATCTGGAAAACTTGATGAACGGTGTGGATATAATAAATACATCATTGCAGGGCCATGTAACTTTGATCTCCTTTGAACCGTCCGTACAAATCGGATCGCGAGGAGCGTCGGGGCTGCGTCTTCTCACGACACGTACCTGCACCATCTATGTAGCTGGACGCGGATCGCATCCTACCCATAATCCGTCCGGGCACGGCTCTGTGCGGCCCACCGTGATGTAAGTGTGTTATCCACGTCGTCATTACTTTTCTCGTATCATTTTAATTTTTGATCTTAAAAATTAGGCAGGTCCACAGCGGTAGTGGACCACACCAGAGGAAGCTGTAGTGGTAATGATACCCACCGTTGATACCTTTCTCAGGGCCACCATGATGTTTTTTACCATACTACCTATTCATAAGGTCATGTAGGCCTTGGACCTCGCTAATTTTATCGATAATATCTTAAAATGTTATGAAGAAAACGATGAACAACGTGGATAAAATGCTTCCATCATGGTGGGTCCCACATAGCCCTGCTGGACGGATTGCCAGCCGAGCGGGGTGGTACACCATAATGTGTGTTTCATCCATTCTATTCATCCATTTTTACATATCATTTTAGGGTTTCACACAAAAAATGAGAGGAATATAAATCTTAGGTGGGCCACACCACAAGAAAACATAAGACTTCTGGAAGAATTTTCTACCAATGAATTCTAGGTGGGTCTTGTTAGTAGCTATGTAGGGCCTATGGTGATGTATATGATTTATCCCCTTCATATCATTAGGTGGCATAAAATAAAAAATGAGGTAGATATAAGGCTCAAGTGGGCCA